>NW_026067944.1:8309299-8435323 GCF_014885135.2 Alexandromys fortis
AAAAAACAATGACTTCTCGAATTTTGCATGCAAATGGATGGAAATAGAAAACACTATCCTGAGCGAGGTAACCCAGACCCAAAAAGATGAACATGGGATGTATTCACTCATAATTGGCTTCTAGCCATAAATAAAGGTCACGGAGTGTATACCTGGTGAACCTAACGAAGCTAAAGAAGAAGGTGAACCCAAGAAAAAACATATAGTTATCCTCTTGGCTAAGGGAAGTAGATAAAATTGCCGGGGACAAAATTGGGATCAATATTCTTATAATGCTCATTTTCTATTCAAAGATTTTTTTTCAAAAATGCTGTAATATAGGAGATTACACTCTCGTGTCTTGTTACATTTGCTATATGCAATATAAATTGATGTGTTCTTCTAAGGTGCTCTGAGAAGCCCCCTATGTATTCATCACATTCTTCATCATTGTTAGGTGTGCTTTGTTTGTGTCATCAAATTTCATTGATATTTGGTTCTCAAGGCTATGAACTCCTTGAGCTTTTCATCTCTAACTTTATAGTGCCCAGTAGGAGAACATACCTTTGCCTGACTACTGCTTACTGAACTAAGGTTAATCAAAAACAACAAAAACAAAACCAACTGTTTCAGTGCACATGTTTACATTACTAGTTACCTTTGTATGTAATCCCCATCTCTCAAGTATCTCAGTGCTCCCTGCCAAGCCTTGATTGTTCAAGTGCTTGATGAGAATCTGGATCACATTTTAGACCTTCTAGTTATTTCTATGTCTCAGAAATATCCCCTAAACATTATAAATTTCTGTGTGCTGATACTTTGACTTTTGAGGAAGGAGATAGTTGTTTAAGATGCTGACCCTTTTTCGTCTTGATCCATTCACAATACAGATCTAAACTGAAAAGTACATTTTTTTCTTGAGAATGTTAGAAACATGAGGAGACTATTTTTCTAAGCAAGTGTTTATGACATAGGAGGATAATGCATAGTGTTTAGAGTATGTGTGCTAATAACCTTGCTTATTTCCTCACGTTTTAGAGTGTGTTCTTTCTTTTCCTTGTGTTGATAGAAATCCACGAAAGTAAGTAAAGACACGGAACCCTGCTTTGTCTCTGAGTTACTCACGGAGGACCTGATTTTTCTCTTTGATATCTTTTTCATTGTTGTTGAAGGTTGATATTTACACTTTCTTTCCTTTCAAATTCTAGCTCCTCCACAGTTTGTGGTTAGGCCAAGAGATCAGATTGTTGCACAGGGCCGGACAGTGACATTCCCCTGTGAAACGAAAGGAAACCCACAGCCAGCTGTTTTTTGGCAGAAAGAAGGCAGCCAGGTGAGTGGGGGCTTAACTGCTTTTGTGATATCTCTGGACCTCGCCTCTCAAAGACCCTCAGAGCTTGCCTCATCTCCTCTGCTATCAATGCCTCACTGGATTTTGTTTCTAAGAAAGAAATGCTTCTGAAATAACTGGATGTCAAGTGATCCAACAGAACACTCTTTATTTGCCAGTGTTAGTTTTTAAACACTGTCTATAAGAAAAAAGAGAAATAAAATAGTTTGAGCCCCAACCTATTTAAAATTTCTGATGGCAAAGGTCATGTTGCCTTGTTGCATTCAGTTGCATGTTATGATTAATTGTATTGCATACGAAGGGCCTAGAACAGTCCTTGGCTCATAAGAAATGAAATGGCTTCTTGAAAATTCAATATTAATTGTCACTGAATCTACTTTCAACCCCCTCCCCATGTTTGGGCAATATAAAAAGATTATAGACTTCAGCACACTTCCATTTAAAGGTGGAAGAACTCTTTTCTTCCTTTTTTCCCTTATGCACAGGAAACAACACATTTTATATGGGAAACAGTTATCTTGTCTTTGCTGTGATCCTTCTGAGCAAAAACATCTATCACTGTCTTTCGGAAAACTCAGCAGGGTACATTATTCGTCTTAAGTAAAATTTGGATCGACTATAAAGAAGGGTTTAGCTTTTTGATTGAGGGAATACAAATTTTCATCTTGATGTAGATGAGAAAATAAGGAACTTAGCCTGAGAACTTGTCTGCACATTCCTTTTGAAATGAGCTGTGTGTTCATTCTGACGGTGCTATAAATAACTCAACAAGGCACATACTTCTCAAAAAGAAGCACTCAGTGCTTTTTCTCAGCATGTTCACTTGCCACTCCAACTTCTGAAAGAAGTTGGGGGAGGGGGTAATGAAATCTCTCTAAACGTCCACAGTTGATAGTGACATGCTTTCTGAAAACTGCACGGGATGAATTTCTCCTCAGGAGTTAATTTTAGTTTAATTTTTATTTTAGTTCAGTAACTCTGAAATAAAAAAAAAGTTTACTGCAGATTGAATTATAAAGCATGTTAAAAGAAACATGCCCTTTTCCTAATTAAAGATATAAGTTAAAATAATTTCATACACCTACAAATCTCCCTAATATAGCTCTAACACAAGTCAAAATGTACGCTGGTAATCTGGTCCAATCAACAGAGAGTATTTAACACAATCATCAGTGACTTTGAAAAGTAATTGTCAAGAGAATTTAAGTATTCCGTCTGTATTGTTTGACAAAGTGAAATTTAATTCTAGAGATATTGTTAATAATCTTACATAAAATTTCTCATTAGGTATGATGATTTGTTTATAATATTAGATATAATTTTATTTCTTTCACTAATATATCTGCAATGGGAGTGAAAAAAGAGAATAAGTGAATAAGGATAATGATGAAATATTTGAACAAGCTGTAAATTTCCATTCAATTAATTGACATTATCAAAATTCAGTGAATTGAGACATATCAAAATATCTTCCTGCTTCCGGTATTCAATTTTTATAGTGATCTGTCCCTATCCATCAGTCGAAAGAGCTACGAGCCTAGACTTAATGGTCCATATTCTTCAATATGTGCTGATAATGCCAATTAGTATTAATAAGATTCTCAAACACTTCCAGGGCTCTGCAGAGTTCCTGGGCTTGACTTGTAATCCATTACTTTTGCCTGTGTCATACAACCTGGGAATACAGATGATAGATTCAACTCAATCAAATGCCACTTTCCATGTCAACAAGTCATTTAGAAGGTAGAATGATATTACACTGAAGAGGAAGAGATCCTGGGACAATTAGGCCCTCTGATGGATTAGTGCAATGTAAATTAGTATTCTAATGGCTAATCGTTGAAAAGTGCACATTGTAGCATTTTCAATTGCCCTTAAATTTTAGGCCCTTCTCTTGGCGATGGCTTATATCTGTATTATATTTGGTTCCACAGGAGATTTAGTTTGTTCTCAAATTATCTTTCAAGAATATGAAAACACCTAGCGTTGTGTAGTAAAATAACTTTGAGAAGAGGGCAACAGCATTTTTAAATCATATTGCTGATATGCTGGCAAACATTGCTCCTTTTAGACAGCATTTAATAGCATGGTAATGTTTATGTAAAGTGGGCTTATAGTGTCACACTTGAATCTAATAAAGTGGACATCCATCATGTCGCAATAAAGAGAAGAGCTTCTAATTAAAGTAGGACATCATTTGCTGGATTAAAGTCATTTAGCGTAATTGAAAAGTGTTAATACCCCATTTTATCCTCTTCCACTGGCATTACTTCAAGGGTAAAAATATTTTAAGGTGAAAATGTGTCTTGTGCCTTTAATTGAATGTTATTACCTTCAAATTTCAACTTATTGAAATTGTTTAATTACAAACCTGGAAAATTAATTACTATATTGCAAACAGATCCCAGAGGGTTCTAATGTTCTTTTTTTGTAAGTAAATACAACATAAAAATTGGTATGCTGTTATTTATAATGGAGCTAGAAACATACCTCGGTATGATTTATTGTAGCCACATGTTTTTCTTAATTGAACAACAGTAAAGCATCATAGGTCATCCAAATTAATGATCCTATTCTCCTGGAAGAACCTTGAGTTCTCGTGTTTGAGCAGTCCGAGGTGTGTGTCAGGCTTTAATGGAGAGGGCAGCAAACAGTTTTTAGAAGGAAGTGACACTGTGAAGGTCACAGGGGACTCATATGGCACTTTCAGAGCCATGCCATAGTCTCTATTATTTTACACAAGTTACTTCACCTTGCTTAAATTGTCTCTTTTTTTCATAGTTCTTTTGGAATCTACTATGGCTTACAGTGGAAAACTTATCACAGATAGAAGCCACCCTCAATCAGTGTGCACTATAGACTGCTTAGCACTTGTCCTGACATATTCAAATTGGTCAACAACAATGGTATTTGGCATTGCTTGTCACTGTCCAGCTTATAAACTACCTCCCTACTTATCATTACAGTCAACATCCTTACGGTGCCTTGAAAGTCGGGCATCAGAATAGTATTTCGTCTGTTTATTTTAATTATGAGCACTAGATTGCAAAGATGAAATATTTAACTAGGAAACATTAGGGTGTAAATAGTTGATATATAGTTATGTTAATGACCCTGATATGGTCAATATCTTTCAGATCTGTGTGCTGACATATTCAAATTGGTCAACAACAATGGTATTTGGCATTGCTTGTCACTGTCCAGCTTATAAACTACCTCCCTACTTATCACATCCTTACGGTGCCTTGAAAGTCGGGCATCAGAATAGTATTTCTGTGGGCTATAAAACTGTAAGAATGAGGTCCAAATCCAAATTTAAATTTAAAAAAAGTACTGAATTTTAAGAAGCACAGACGATTGTTCCTCTAGCTACATCATGCTGACTTTATAGCTCACAAGCTATGACTAGGAAAATCTTTCCCAGTCAAACTGACTGTGGTACACACAATCATTTCAATACTATGTGTTTTTAAGTCTCTAAGTTTTATTTTTCCAACCATATGCCAACAGTGGTTGTAGTTGTTGTTAATGTGACTTTCCTTGTGGAGAGAGAAGCACTGAAGAGTTTGTGTTTTGTTTTGTCTTATTTTTTTTTTCTTCCCACAGAACCTGCTTTTCCCAAACCAACCTCAGCAACCCACTAGCCGGAGTTCAGTGTCCCCCTCTGGAGACCTCACCATCACCAACATCCAGCGTTCAGATGCGGGGTACTACATCTGTCAAGCCTTAACAGTGGCAGGAAGCATCTTAGCTAAAGCGCAGTTGGAGGTTACCGATGGTGAGATTTATCACGAGTTTTCTCATGAGTATGTTTATATTTAGTTATACACATCAGGCTTGGAGACTTTTGAGTGGTTGAATCATTTGTATAGGTGTCTACAGAATATCTTTGCCTTAGTAAGTATATATCGTTTACGTAAGTAAAGTAATAATTGTTAATAGTTTTTAATTCTCTCTGATTTTATACCACCCATCCCCCACAAAAAAGAGAATCTCAAAGACAGCTATTTAGACCATTAAAATTTGCAGTGGTGCATTATTTTAAACAAGTAATGTGACTCATTGTGGTTACAAATCTCATCTGTATGTTTTAATTGAATGTTTTCCTGGCATGACTGCTTCTAATAGCTATTAATACTTTTATTTTACTAAAGTATAGGAAATATCATCTTTAAATTTTATCAGTAAACAGACATGAGATTTTAGTTAGCTAATCATATTATGATATTCTTCCAAGTTTAATTATACACTCACTAAATTAAATTAATTAAAAACATTCTGAAGTAGTGATGAATGCTAAAATTATTATTTTTTTACTTTCACATTTGTACTTTGAATTTTAATTTCTACTAAAAGTTGAAAAGGGTCTGAGTTTTTCACCAATAGTTTATTTATTGCACTTGACAGCTAGGGAGATTTAGATAATGTGACAGCTGTGAACATGAATTTTTCCCGATCATAGATGTCTTAAATTAAAAGTTATTCATTTTTTTTGTTTTATTTTTGTTAGTTTTTGCCTTACTTTTGGCTTTTTATCCTTCTTCAGGGTAGTTTCTGAGATACAGGGTTCTTGAACTGCATACTCCCAGATTTTCTTTCTGTTATTCTTGTGAAAGTCATTGTGCTTTCCTATACTTCAAATACACATGCAGATTAAAAAGCCATTTAAAATTAATAGAAAGACAATATCTTTTAATATCTATCTATGGCAAGGCTCAGTTTAGTCTGTGCCAGAATGATGCATGGCTGGGCAGTACAGACAGACACTGTCTAGAGAAAGGCTGAGGCTGTAGGCTGTACATGTACAGAACATGTACCTCATGTTTTCTACCACAAAAAAGTCTAGACATATGTTTGAAAAATAAGACATTTGGACCAATGTATTTAATATATTCATGTTTTAAATATATAAAATATATTTTTATCCTTACATATCATTAATTTGAAGTAAGTTCACTTCTTTGAGTCTCCAATGTTTTTACTCCAAATTAAAAAAAAAAATTGTAATGACCACTCTATGGGTAAAGCCAACAGCACGTAAAAAGCCCATAGAAAGAAAATACATTTTCCACTTTATGTTGACAATAAATGTCACACTGTGGCCTTATCTGAATGTTTTACTAAGGATTTATAATGTGTAGTTAAAGAAGACCACAGAGTTCTTCACAGGTCAGTGAAAATCCTAAATGTTCATTTAACCTTTGACTTGGGTGTCATGGAAAGCTGTGGTCATCTTCCAGACATAACATCCCTGCCACTGAAATTCCTTCTAGCTGGGAGATTTTCAATTACCTTATTGATTGGAGTCATTCAAAAGGCAATGAGCTACTTATTTAGGTAGTGCAACAAAGAGGGGGATTCTAATTAGTTGACCTTTAGTTGTGTCTGATGATGTCAGAAATAGGACAATAAAAGCAGGTTATAAGAAATTACTGTGAATTCGACATCGCGATTTAACCTGGAGCAGATAGGCCACAGCATTTAAAATTTGATAAACACATTTTACTTGGGTAATGAAGACACATTTTCTCCCTTGATTATATAATTATTTATAATGTTTTATGACATGAATTTAACTTGAAAACCTGTAAGCCTTTCCATTAAGCTTCCATTTGTCCAGTTATTTTCAGATCTGCTACAATTACTATAATGCTATGCATCCTTATTCAATTAAATTATTTTATTTACTCCTAAATATAAGAAAAACAGATAAAACAAGAAGTTGTAATTTGGATTTGTTACAAGTAAATCATTGTGGTCTGGTTTCTTGTAGGTTTTAAGTAATTGGAATCATAGGTACCTGTTGCTCAGAAGTCAGAGCATTCTTACATGTAGGGACCTATGACCTGATTTCAGTTCAATTACAACTGTTTGGTCCTTATCAAGTATTTGCATATATTATGCATTTAATATGATTTCAATAAGATACACTGTGTGCTTGTTCATACATTGCATATATATATATGTATCCATCTAGATAATCATGCATGGTTATAGAAAAAGAAAGTATACAAACTTATAACAAACAAAAATATGTGTTGTCTATCCTACTATAGATATTTCGTTTCTAAAAGTTATTATTTTTAATTGAGCATATCATACTGATTTTATGATAATCTGGTGAATTCTTAAATAAACATAATATTCAAAGAATTTTGTTTTTCTTCCATGTCAGACATTAAAACTTCTATATCATTTGAAATATTTCTTAAAACAATAAATATTCTATTATAGGATGATGTTCCACAAACAAGGAAACACTCTGTGCTATAACTCTGTGACATTATGCTGAATGTAAATACTAATTGTGTGAATTTAGTCATGCCATACAAATTGCTGACTAGTTTCTTCTTATTATCTGTATGTATCTACTCAATGAACTCATTCAAATGACATGACTATAGTTTAAAGACCGAATGGCATGACTTTGTGTATAAATTATTTAAGTTTTAATGTTTTATCATGCACAAAACACATCAGTCTATGTAAATATAGCATTCATCAGCTGCTATGAATACTCATCTATATAATACACATGTATTTATAATGAAAAGCAAAATGATTAGCCTTACATGCAATATGTCACATAGTTTTTAAAAAGTGTGTCTATGAACAATAAATGAACAATTTACGATTAACAGCTAGAACCTACCTATATTTTTACTTTAATTTCATTGTGACTAAGCTCTTCAATACAATTTAATCTTCCTAAAATGTCAAAATTTATCCTCAAATCATTTTAATTATAATGAATGCACAGTAAGTTAAGACAATAGTATGATCTTTATGCAATATATATATATATATGTTCACTGTATATGGGTGGAAAATATAGATATTGAAAAGACTATGTACATTATAAATAATTGTAAAATGCTTTAGGTGTTTACTATTACCATTCAATGTCAATATATCATGACTACCGAGTGTCATAGAAGTCTAAATTTCCTGAATATATGTTTACCTTTTAGTTTTGACAGATAGACCTCCACCCATAATCCTGCAAGGACCAATAAACCAAACACTTGCAGTAGATGGGACAGCTTTACTGAAATGTAAAGCCACTGGAGACCCTCTTCCTGTCATTAGCTGGCTAAAGGAGGGCTTCACCTTTCTGGGTAGAGATCCAAGAGCAACGATCCAGGAACAAGGAACACTGCAAATTAAGAATTTACGGGTATGTAGGATTCGGCTTGTTATTGTCCCTTCATCTTATCAACAGCCTTGCTCTAAAGACGCATACAGTGTACTAAAACCAATTCTGACACCTCAGCATGATCACTGTACTTTTTATGATAGGTCTTGTTATTTCTTGTCTTAACTATGGTTAATTTAAATTATGAAGAAGGCTATCATTGTCCTTTCATCAGTTTCCCTTGTTCGTCTATATGCACGTCCTCAGTGAAATTAAAGTTCTTATATATTACTTTAATTTTTTGTTCTGTATGTATGTTTGAATACATGCATATGTTCATTTGTGCATTTAGAAATTAAAGGACAACCTCATTCCTTCTTCAAAATACTTTCACCAGGGCATTCCTTGAACAGGGAGTGTGGAGAATAGTCAGGGTTTCCCTTGGTACTTGAGTTCACTGAGAACAGAGCCCAGAACCCCACTATTCTTGATATTCTCAGTGTTGGGCTCTCACACATACAGCACCATTCCTAGGTTTTTAAGTGGGTTTCGGGACCCAACTCCCATATTCATGCCTACAAAGCAAGCCCCGACTCAGCTTTCTTCCCAATAGTGGGACTACAAACCTTTTACAGAAAATTTGGAGAGTAGCAGAGAGCTGAAATCATTTGACAATAAGAGATGCTGCTAAATTTACTCTCAAAATCAAGAAAGACTGTGAGTTTATGTGGGTAAACTGGCTCAACAAATGATTTCATGAAAAGAATAAAAGAATGAGACTGTGTTCATATAAGGCATGTTTGGATAGTTGAACAAAGTCCTTAGTTTTTATTTAGGTTGCTACAAATTTCCTATTTATGCCTATAGATGAGAAAAAGTCACAGGTATTTTATCTGAATGTACATGAAAGACAATGACCGTGGCTCAAAATGAGACAAGTTGGATTTACATCAAAGATGACTGAACATAGCTTGCGATTCCGAATGTTGTATTAATTTTCTTCTAATTTTAATAACATTTTAGGAAAAACTGTGGTTTAAAGCAAGACACAGTTATTTTCTCACAATTTCTGTTAAAAAATTAAATTAAAACAATGGCATGATTTAGCTAGGACTAACACGTGTTGCAGTGCTGTGATTACCTGCCCGTTAGGGTTAGGGGCTTGCCAGAAAATCAAGGGAAGATAGATTTACTTCCAAACACTGTGGTATGATTGTTGGTTACCTCAAGTTTCTTGGGATGGATAAATTAACTATCCACCTTCTTTTGAGCATTGTCTGGTGATAGCCTCTAGTTTTTTTCTACCTGGGTTTTCCTAATATGTGTGCTTATATGACTATGAGGATAGTCCACTTGAAAGCTGCCGAGGAAAGTGGGCATTTCAGTTTCATGGCATTAAATCTCAGATAGAGTAGCTGAAACCTCCTTCAAGTATGTTACTGATCAGAAACCACTCTCAAGGTATCATCTCCACATTAGTGAAGTGAAAACCTGGAGGTTTTTACTATAAGGGTTGCCAGTCTGCTCACAGCACAGCTCAATCACTCAGCTATGTATGATAAAGTCACCCACGCAACCAGAGTTATCAGACATGGTAGCAGAGCAATATTTTAAAATAATCACAGGCCTGGGTGGATGGAAGCCAGAAGTGAGATAGGAAATGAGATACTATATAAAAATATTGGTAATTATTTAGTGGAAGAATGATTAGTAAAATGTGACACTTGGGCAGAAACGGAAAACCAAGACAAAGGAAAGTAATTTAACAAATAAACAAAAAATATAGAGTCATCAGGCAAGATGACTCTGTGGGTGAAAACACCTGCCACCATGCCTGATGATCTGAGTTCAATCACTGAGACCCACGTAGATAAAGGGGAGAGAACTGAAGCTTCAAGCTTCCTGTCATCTTCCAACAAAAGCCTTGACACACCTATATCATATACATCAAATAGATAGATGATAGATACATACATCGATTCATAGATTATAGACAGATAGCTAATAAATGGATATAGATAAATATATGATAAACAGATGATAGATAGATAAACATACATACGTACATGCATGCATACATTCATAGATAGATAAATACATAGATACACAAATAGATAATAGATGGGTAAATGATAAATAGATTGTATATAGATATATATAAATGATAGATGGATAGGTAGGTAGATAGATAGGTAGATGATAGATAGATAGATACATACATAGATAGATAGATAGATAGAAAGATAGATAATAGATAAATAAGTAGATAAAATGAAGAATATACAAATTTGCTGAATCTTGAAAATTCATGTTCAGAAGCCACGGCTAAAGTTAAAACGCTTTGATGTGTATTTTCCAGTGAAGATGATTCCTTTCTTAGGATGCAATATATTTACAATTAAACATATATATGGTAATTGATCAATATACCATACATATATTTGCAAAACTTATAAACTTTAGTACATGTAAGTATGATCTTAACTTTATTTAAAAAATTAATTATTCCTTCCTTAAAAATCTCTTTACCCTGCCCCACACATACACACATACATAGACAAATTTAAATCTAGGCTGCACATATGAAAGAAAACATGGAGGAATTGTCTGAGTCTGGCTTATTTTGCTTACCGCAATGATTTCCCTAATTTTGAAAAGACTGTCGTTTCTCCAATGTATGTTTTTGACACATTTATTTATGATTAGGTGTCTGTAACTGTGTAGGTAAAAAATACTGCCAAGCTCTGTGAACAGAAAGTAAATTAACATGGGCTCTTTTTAATATGAGTTTTAAAAATTCTTCCTGAATTAGCTAGCTTTCTTTGAACAAAATTGAAGTTATTAAGAAATTCATAACAGCTCTCCTTGCATAAACATTTTAACCTCATTCTGAGATAAAGGCAGACTTGGGCCATGAAGGTTAATGCTTTTTTACTGTCCTGCTGCATTAAAGGACGCATGTGCATGGATAGTCAAGATCCCTAGGAATGTTAGAGAGAAGTAATTAAAGGTAGAGGCTTGATGATGTCAAGCAAGCTTTGACTCCTTGCACAGGTCTTTGAATAGTGTCTCTGAGAAGTCATCCCCAGGAGGCTTGTTTGTAGCTAACTGTCCAAGGAGAAAAGGGGTGACAGAGTGCGCTAACATATTCATTTCTGCTAAAAGAAACTGGTCAAGGATGCAAGGATAAGGAGAGAAAGAAAGTGAAGCACTCTTGATCAGAAAACGTCCTATCTAAAGCACAAAGAAAGAACACGGTGATGGTGATCATAGCAACACAAAAGTGAGGTTCCAAAGCTATTTGGGCTTTGATCGGTGCCAAATTGAGCACATTGTTCTTTTTCTGTACAATGGATGCTGTTAAAGGAGGATTAAGACAGGCTTTACCACTTCATTGGTGTCGTCGAGAGGTTTCCTATAGGTCAGATCCTTTGTGTCTCATGATTTCTTTTTTCAATGCATAAGGCAAGAGAACAAAATAGCATGATGGATGCTAAGTTCTCCTAGTCCGGCTAATTGGTATCTGAATCTGTATCTTTTGAGAAGTTGAATATTCCAATACTCATTAAAACCTACCTACCACAGCTAATGTCAGGCTCGTATCTCCACACAATGACAAGGGGATGCAGTTAAGATACATTACCTACCTACTCTTCTTTTTACACAGAATAACAAGTGCTACAATTTAGTTCAACAGCTATAATAAAATGCAAATTTTTTTACACGTTCACAGTCCATATTCAAATGAACATCCCATTAAAATCCAACTTCAGCTCATTATATTTAGCTTGTGAGTGATGCTTCTTAAATGCAAAGATTCCTAATGACTATAATGCACTTGCAGCCACATTTGAAAGAATGGATTATTCTACGATGGCTACTCCCATCATCCCTGCAAGATAGAAGACAATTTTACAGAAATCATATAGAAAAGAGTGACAAGCTAGAACATTTTCAAATGACAGTTAAATACATAATGGCATTAAAATCAATTAAAATGATAACGTGACAGTAACTTCATATACTAATGATTTATCTGAGAATCAATGACTCTTAGAGTTTTAGAATAATTTTAAACCTGAAGGTGTGATATTCTGTAATCTACTACATATCATAAACAGACTCATGTTCATCATGGAACTTAAATTCTGCATCTTTGGCCTGCTTTAAACTGTCCTTTGTCTTTTGCTCGCATCTATTTTCCCTACTCCACCAACCTATTGACAGTAAATGTTGGCACCGCAAGCTCCCAGACCCCAAACACCAGGAGGATCGTTGAGTTTTATGTTTTATTGATCTTCAGGAATTCTTTTGATAAGATTTTCTTTTCTCTCTTTTTCTTATTTTTACTTTTGTAAAAGACAGTTTTTGATCATGCTTTCAATAATTCTAAAAGTCCTTGGCCATTCTTCAATAAGAAACAAAGACATTTTAAATCATCAGTGAATTGGGATGTTTTACTCAGCATTTGATTCTGTTTTCTGATTATATTTATTTCAAAATGGCAAGGCTCCATGAAAATTTTCCCTTTATTTTTTTTTTTGTTTTGAGATTATACCACTTTGATATTGGGTATTACATTTATGGCATTTCCTTATAAGTAGAGAATGCATTCTTTAAATGAAAGAAGATACTATATTACTACAAAAGATAGGCTTCTTAGAGGTGTGGATGTCTCATTATCTATTTAGTACTAGATGCTTTTATCTATTAAAATATGTTTTCTATGAAATAGAAAAGCCAGCATTGCATTTACGAAGGATTGCATTCATCTAGAATTCTTCATGAATTCTAAGTTGGCTTATTAATATCTGGCACTGATACAAAAAATCCCAAAGAACATGAAGTTAAAAGGCACATATTACAGTGGAGGCAGGGAAACTTAATGAACTTTATCAGACAAATTATATTTAGTTTCATAAATATCATTTTGAAAAATACTTAATCAATGTTGTTACAAAAGGTTGTTTTAATGCCAAACACATGCATGCGCGCGTGAGCACACACACACACAACAAAATTCTTGTACATACACGTGTTTGACTCTCATGCCTGATCAAGACTGAGTGATTACAAGTTGATCACAATTGAATTCTTTCTTTCCGTGTCTAGATTTCTGATACTGGCACTTATACTTGTGTGGCTACAAGTTCAAGTGGAGAGACTTCCTGGAGTGCCGTGCTGGATGTAACAGGTGAGTTCCTAATGAGAGTCAGATTTAAATCGCAATGTAATGCTGGATCTAGATTTTATATGCATTGGATGTAAATCTAACTTGTCACATTCAATGTCTTTTATTATTGATTGATTTTATTGAGCTATACATTTTTCTCTGCTCCCCCCTTTCTCTCCCTTCCCCTTCAACCCTCTCCCATGGTCCCCATGCTCACAATTTACTCAGAAGATCTTGTCTTTTTCTACTTCCCACAACGTCAATTTTGTATTCGAACATTAGGTGGAACATGGCATGGCATCTGAGGAACTCCATGCATTTGTAACTCATGACCTTGTTGCTTGATTTCTTCTGAAATGCAAGTGATTACACTGATTGTGCATGAAAAGGAAGACTATATTTATTAGCATGTTGGAAAACCAACTAATAGCTTATAACTGTCTGATTTATGAAGACGAAGTGCACACTGTCAAGTCAATTTCTTTAGTGTTCCCTTCTCTCGAGCTTTATAGTCTGCTTACAAAATCAGGAACGAAATTTACTCTGTCTGTCCTCTACAGAATCTGGAGCAACTATCAGTAAAAATTATGATATAAATGACCTGCCGGGGCCACCATCCAAACCACAGGTCACTGATGTTACTAAGAACAGTGTTACCTTATCCTGGCAACCAGGTACACCTGGAGTTCTTCCAGCAAGTGCATATATCATTGAGGCTTTCAGGTATGAGGCAATTCCTGTTTCATTTCTCCACTGGACTTCTGTCTTAGTTACTGAATCTTCAATTTCACTTGAGCAGCTCTGATACCTTATGTTAAGGACAAGTTCTTGAAGAATTTCCACTTACTTTTTTTATTTTATTCAAAAATAGATATGAGATTTTCATTTCCTGTCTCAAAAAAACAAAAAAAATTCATTCCTTATTTTTATTTCTAAAATAAAGAGGTATTTTGTAACATAATTGCTCCATCTTTTTTTCCTGACCATTGTGTGTATACATGCAATAACACATCCCCTTTTGCCTATACTCTATATTTTCTATCTTTTATCTTTTTACTCTCCCAGATACCTTCTAATATTTTAAGTTTCTTCACATATATGTATATATATATACACTTATATTTATATTTGTATACACATCCCACACATTAGAGAATAGGTACCATATTTGAGAGAGAAATTGCATGTATTTTTCTCAGTTTAAGCCACCTTGCTTAATAATATACTTTCCAGATCCATTCATTTTTCTGGTGATTTCAGAATTTCATTTTTCTTTAAAGCTAAGTTAAACCCTATGTATCATTATAGGACACTAGACCTAAACAGAACACACCATAACTAGACATATGTACTTATTAATGTTATGTGGCATATATTGTCACACTAGGTTTGGGAATATTAGTAATTAGATCACAAATATAGAATAATTCCAATATTTTTTATATCGTGTTCTTGAATAAATCTATTGGTTATTTCTGCAAGAAATCTGAAAACCAAAGTTAAGATATCAATTCCATGTGCTTCTAGTTTTTGAATGAAAAGACATTTCAGTGTGTTTTGTGAAAGAGTTGTCCTGGCTACAGGTATTGTTGATAAATCACTGCATTATATTATTTATTCTAAACTTGATAAAGTAAAAATGGAAAAAAATGTACGTGCTGTATTTTTACATTCTGTTTCACTATGCTTTTGTTTGACATTACACAGTCTGAAAGAAAGCCACAGTCTTTTCTCAGAATCAGGACAAATGATTCCTTTTTATGTTAAGCTTTTCTGTTCAATTTTAAAGTTAATGACATACATATTTTCAAATTGTAATTTTCATTATTTTTTGTTTAAGGCTTAAGGATGTTTTTGATGCTAAAAAGGACATAAAAGTAACATTTTTAATTAAATTTATCATAATCGCGTTTGACCTTAGGCATAGTGTTCTAAAATGGCATCCATTGGAGCTAGTTGTAAAAGGGTCCATACACAGAATCTGATACTTCATCATTTAGAGATGAGAGATCACAATACTGTGTAATGTACATTTTATTAAAGATGTAACCAAGGGAAAAAATATTCATTACATGCTTCCTTTCTTCTTTTACAGATATGTAGTTTTAGAAGGCTCTATTATAAAATTGCATGCGGAATTGATGCAAAAGAAAACAGACCTTGTTACAGGAAAATGTATTGGCATATATTACTCTGTAGCCCATTTATTCTTTCTGCAGGTTAATTCTTTGCAAGGTATATACATACACATTTACAAGGACCACATTTATTGTATAACCTTGAAGTTGTGATTTTGGCCTTTGTTCCTTTTACAGGTATTCATTTAGTGGGCTGCTGTGCATTTAGCTAAGGGCTGTCACATCTTCTGGACTGAGTTTAATCTTGTTGTGCATGGCACTCTGTTAGGTGGGCTTGGCTTTGTGGTTGAATAAAATGAATCCATCCAAATGTTTCATTACTGGGCTGGACACTTCCAGTGTTGTGTATGTGTGTGTGTTTAATTTTCAGCCATTGACCTTTGTCACTGACACTCAGCTCCATTTTGATATAGTTTTATGACTAGTCTTTAAACCCATTTCTGTTCCATTTTCAGCCAGTCGGTGAGCAATAGCTGGCAAACGGTGGCCAACCATGTTAAGACAACTCTCTATACTGTGAGAGGACTGAGGCCCAATACAATCTACTTGTTCATGGTCAGAGCAATCAACCCTCAAGGTCTCAGTGACCCAAGTCCTATGTCGGATCCAGTACGCACACAAGGTAATTTCAGTAACTGTTTTAAATAATGGCTTTGGGATGGTACATCAACTTAAAATAATGGAAATTGCATGAGCAAAGAGCATGTGTGTACACTAATTGTGCAGAATTCTCTGGGGGATTGCCCTTGCAAGGAAATGTTTCCATATCACTTTGTTCTGAAGTATCCTTTCAGAACTGTCAGGGTCTACATAGGTGAAACAAACAAATACTTGGAGCTATGTGTAGTCCCTGAATGAAGAAGAAAGTTTCTCCTTCTCTATTCTACAATAGAAAAAGTAATAAACCCTTTAAAAATAGATACCTAAACAAGAGTGCCAGAATTTCTTTTCCTGGTTCTGGCTTCTGCTTTTTGTTTGTTTTTGTTGTTTTGATTTTTTTAGGAAGATGGCTTTCCTAGTGGGTTTTGAGTAGGAATCTGAATGACTGTGAATCTGTACAACATATATTATCAGGCTTCTAGTCCAAAGAAAGGAGGCACTCAGGGTCCTGAGTTAGGTTAGTATGTTTAGTATGGTATAGTGCCAATGTTTAACAGCTACCCCATATTGTTATTCTGATGAGAAATTTCAAGGAGATATTTATTTCAGAAAAGAATAAATAAACCTTTCCTCTTGGCACAGGTGATTTTCCTGACAAACATACAACCACATCTCCTATAATATTAAAATGATTAATTTCAAAATGGAATTTTTTTCCTCCCTTTTTGTAATCTGTCCTTTGCTGCTGAGAAGTCACTAAACTGCGGGTATAATATGGAATACTGCATTATCCTTTCCCGTCTTACTAGGAAGAGAATAAGTTAGTACAATAGAAAATGGGGCCTCTATTGTTTGTTACAGCCTACTCCCCACAGGGTTCTTGAGAGGGTTAATTATTTCTTATTTGTAAGAGCTTTTGAACAAGATATAATTCAAAGTAGTATTTTTATGCTATAAAAAGCACCATGCAGCCATAAAATATTATTATAATTACAATGTAGTTCGGGGTAGTGACTAGCATGCCATTATCACAGAGAAGGGTGCGGTAAAGGAATGAAGTCAAATAAAGTCACCACGTGATGGTAACGTGGCTGACATGGTGACAGTTGAGGGAGGAGGGGATGATACTTTGCTTTTGTTCTCTCCGCCATAGTGTGCTTAATTTTCCATGATGATGAAGGGTATGTAGGTAAAGAACCTGTCTCCAGAGAGAGAAAAAGCACAACAAAGACTTTAAAGACCTGAAAGTCGTTACATTTTACCTCATCCCTATGCAACCGCTTTTAATGTGTCTGGGTTGAGTGAGTAAATTAAACGACTGTGAAATGGAAGGGATGTGCGATTTCTTTAATTCAAGAAATTTTAGAATGTCTATGCGCTCTACCTACGTGGCTGGCGGTCATTGTGTGTGCAGCTGCAGTTTTGAGGGAGAGAAACAAGACTGTGGAGCCTCTGGTGTGACGTGACAGAGGGCGGCACACCTTCATGATCTCCAGTAGCTGTGCCAGTCACTAAATTTTGACTCAGAATAAAACTCTCCGTGAAAAGGTCACAAAGATTAATTAAGGTTTTTTTTTTTTTTTTTTTTTTTTTGTGATCTGGCATGTTGCAGCCGAGAAACTTCAAAGAGCTGTAGAACTATATTCTCTTAACAGACACTTAATAGGAAAAGCCATGTTTTGTGACTGAATGTCAGATTTATTTTTGATGTCACACATTCATCTGTTTGGCAATCGGTAAAGTATTCTTTTACAAAGCACATGTTGGCTTTTGAGGTCTGAGCTTTCAAAGGCTTTAATGACCATGTACTTTGAAAGTTGTTTACTTCATTAAACCTCTTAAATACTTTTAGGTAAATATCACAGTAGACCATACATATATCAACAAAGGTTAATAGTATTCATATAAAGGAACATATTGTTCTAAGTCAATTCATGTCTTACTTTGTTGTTTCTGCTGAAGATGAAAAAGTGGAAATTAAAGTAAGTGACATTATGTGGTTCCTAACTATTTATGTCTCAGTTTAAGTTAGCGCACTCAAGTTATGCTTCAAAACTTTTGCGAGAGCATTGCATTACAATCTGAGGAAAAGGTAGAAGAAATTAAGAAAATAAAATCACTTAGAATTGGAAATCCTCCTTAAAAATGAAATATCTTTAGGAAAAACTTTATCTTGACATTGAAGTGTGTTGGTTAAGGAGTTCTATTTGCATATGAGTAATGTTTAATCCTTGAGATCAAATTGATGGCTTTGAATGTGTGTAATTTTTAATAGTTTTTATGAAGACCTTGGGATATATATTTTATCACTGTATGAAGTAAGAGAATAGTTTTTAAGCAAACTATGTATGATAAATGGTAATGAAGGTTGACCATGTGTCATTCCAGGAGCATTATTTATTTATGCTTTCCCTCTTGCTCTTATAAAGCAGCTATATGACCTGTTTTTAGATGAAGGAATTCAAGCCCAAACTGATTATTTTGGGAACTTTCTACCACTATTATAAGTTTGTCAATATTGTGAAAGATTCAAATTTGCTTTGTTCTTTTTTTCACTCTGTGCTCCTTTTTTTCTCTCAAGTGTTTTTATCAAACTGTGACTCAAATGGATACAGGTCAAGGAGTTGGAACACACAACCTCCTGATCAGGCTAAGAGAATTAAAGATAACTCTAATATTCAGTTTCAGATATGTCTTAAATATAACTTGAAAAATACTTCAGTGCCTTATCATCTCTACAGAAATGGTCATTCTAGGCAAGTTACTAGGACATAGACTCCAGTCTAACTTCTAATCTTGTGATTTTCCAAAATATTACATCCATGTGGGAATGTAGAGTTACAAAGACTCTTTTATAAATTTTTTTTGATAAAGATAAAGATAATAAATATTGCATACCATCATGGAATACACATATACATGCATCCACTCATATTTATATACATGTGTTTATATTTGTATACCAAACTGATTTATGTCATGAGGAATTTTTTCCATCTGGCAGTTAGTCTTAAATTGGATTATGTCAAATGCACTAGAATTTAATAATGAATTTTGTAATTAGGAGTGGTTTTATCCTCTTACTACAGATATCAGTCCCCCAGCACAAGGAGTGGACCACAGACAAGTACAGAAAGAATTAGGAGACGTCATTGTTCGTCTACATACTCCAGTTGTCCTGACACCTACAACCATTCAAGTCACGTGGACAGTAAGTTTTCAGAGATTATATTAGTCTCTATATACAGCAACACAATTTCTTTGGAATTTTCTTTTAAGGAAAAAGTTAAATAAACCCAAAACTAAATTTAAAACACTCATCATTTCAAATGAAAATGTAATCAATGGGAACAAAGAAAATATTTAATAAATAAAATTGTATGAAGAGTTATAATTAAAAGTAAGTTGTTATATAAATAAGGTCTTCTCTATCCTTACTTCTACAAACTTCACTGAACTTTAGTTGACATGCCAAAGTTGTAGAGTACAGTGAATACTTTTGTCATGATGAGTGTTCTGATATCCTCACCAAAATCAAAGTTAGGAATGCTAAAATCATCACAGACTAAAACCCTGTTACCATTGTGATCATTCCATTCTGCACTCATCCTTACCCCTCTCCACCCAGTAAATGCAGCATTGCTATAGATTTATATATTCTGGAGTGTTGCTTTGTAGGGAATCGCAGAAATCATTCTGTATTTTGCTTCATTCGTCCAGCACATTGTTGTTGGAGTTGCACTCATGTTCTAATAGGTATTATTTCTTTATTCCTTGCATTGTACCGATATAAAATATATTACATCTAACTTTTTTATGACATTGTCATATTAATATTTTGTTTTGTGCACAGTCCATAGTCTCCTTTTACAACTTAGTTGGTAAACCTATGAAATGTTTCATTTTATTGGTTACTGTGACTAATGTTTCTATATCTCTTTTTAGATCATTTTCAATGCAGACATTTTCTTTGGTATAGTCCCATGGCTTTTGACCAATGTGTTAACTTGACAGTTAACATTCTGTTAAACTTGCTAAACATTCTGTTAAACTTGCTAAATATTTCCTAAGTGTTCGTATATTCTTGCTAGTAAATTCATAGAATACTGGCCTCTTCCAAAGTTTTTCCAGTTTTCTCCCCTTCATCAACACTTAATGTGCTCTTTTTTTTAAGTTGTATCCACTCTAGTGGGTAGACAGTGATGCATCACTATGAGTGCAACTTTCATTTCTTTAATTACTAGTAACAATATATTTAACTGTATCTGTAGTCATTGTTTTGGAAATAGCTGAACATGTTTTAAAAACTAATCTGGTATTTTTACCTCTTGACATCCAGATCACCGTAGAGAAACAACTCTATCACACTTCATACCAACTTTCTCAACCAATCAGGTTGAGATAAAACATACTTACTTTTATCAATTACTTGGTAAACTATTTGAGATGTAAAACACAGTAAAAAAAAAAAAAGACAATTCTTTGGGTTTCCCCTCAATATTAATTACTTTGAACAAGTCTGGCTCCAAGGCAGTTTTTTAGTACAAAGCCTGTTCTAGACCTCAATGTCATTAAAGAGTCACAAATTTAGTTGAAAAAATTAACAATAAGTGCCATAAAATGTTATACATGTGAAAAAACGTTTCAGTCACATAGGTGTGCTAGTTTATTAGGTTTCAAAAATATTATTGCATTAATTTAATATACATTTAGAATGGGAACTGTTGAGGAATTGTATCTTAGAACAGGAGCCATTAAAATAATATTTAAATACTATTTAGTTAAGTAGCAATTTTTATAAAAGAACAACAATATAGACAGTTTGTATAGGTTACATAAATTACTGAACTCACAGTATTTTAGTATCAGTTGTGCTAGGGTGTGAAGACAAGAATATTTTAGTTCCTGTTTAGTGTTAAGGCCACCCAAAGTGACTCACAGTGGCCTTTAGGTGTCAATCAACAAAATTGTCCATGACTTTCTTTTCCTGGAAAAATCCATTCACGTTCAAGATATATCAAAGATTAACGTTAATGTAAATAATTAGCAGTGGCAATTTGCTAAAACTGAACAGAGATATTGTGACAGTAAATAAGAATGATTTTAAATACTATTCAACAGATGAAGTAGCAAAAAAAAATTACTTGCTTTGAAAAAAATGATGACTTTAGGGCAGTGTTCTTGTGATTCAAGGAGAGAAGAATTAGAGGCCCTCCTTTTAGCACCGTGACACTTGGCCTGCAATGAGTGCTTCTTCAAAGGCAATTGCCAGAGCAACTGGCCCACCAAAGAAAATTCTTTGGGGTTTCCTGTTCGGGTGGAGGATTTTATTCTCTTACTATTTTTCTATTTATTAAGGAAACTGTATAAGTGAACATAGCTTTTGGCAATTCAGTAAAAATGTGGATTTGAAAATACCCTATTTCTTCTTTTTTATATTTATTTATTTATTTATCTGGGCAGAGATGACCTATAAATGCTCTGTAAATCCCCACAGACTACAGGGTACATTTACTTACATTCATGATTTACTATTTCATGCCCTCATGGCATGTGCGATCTCAAGAAAGTCAGCATTCTTGAACACAGAAAGTTAAATAGGTGAAGGTAGAAACCAAATCAGGTGGCACAACTGGAGACTGGTGTTCTCTGTGTCTTCTGCTTCCTCCAGGAGGCAAACCCCTTAGTAATGCATCATAAGTACTACCCTTTTTTTCTAATTTAGGGACTGAAACTCCCAAGAATTTGTACTAGACGTTGATTGGAATAAATTCTAATAGAATAGAATGCCCATCTTCTAACCTGTTTATTCATAAGATTATTAGCAAGCACAAAACGTACCTTAGAAAAGGTTGCCTGTCAAGATGAGCAAGAGTGATGGCTCATTGGTTTGAAGGCCAACTCACAGCATTTCCCTGTTTGCTTTCACCTGTAACAACATTTTCCCTCCCTCTAAGCAGTGCCTCCCAACTGCACAAAATTAGGTTAAACTCTTGTTATTAAGTGGCGCATTACTATCCACTGGGCGATGGCGGTGCTCACTGGAGTGAGAGAGCAATGCTGTGTAGTAAACATTAGCTTCATAAAGTACCTAAAACACTTAATTAATGAAATCCAAACATGGATAAAACCAATTTGCCCTGATTTACAGACTCCCTTCATCTCCAACAGCTGCTTAATGTTCTTCTTAAAAACACAGCTTGCTTCTTTCAGTATTAACAAGCTATTATTGTGAGTTATGTCTTTCTTTCAGTATATAAATTCACTTAAAGGGAATTCAGAGAAGTTTATAAAATGTAAGCTTAATGTTATTTTAACATCCACAGCAAGGAATTTTTTTTTTTAACTCTGGCAGTTTTGATGAAAGGCAATTCTCCCTGGTTCTCATGAATTTAAATTTTGTTTCTTGGTTGCCTAATTTTATGTTAGAGAAAGTTCTGCTTTCAAAAATTATGTCATGTTGTTATAAACACAAATTGGTAGCATAGCTGAGCATTTTAAAGTCATGCATGAGGCTCCAGATTAGACGGAGCTTAATTTTTCTTGATACAGCCTCATAAAAGTGTGATTCCAATTCCAGAGAATCTTTGGTTTTCAGGATGATCCAGAGAATCTTTGGGGTTTAAAAGTCTGTCAGCTAAAAGAAGGGATTTCTAGTTTTGGAGACTTGTCTATCAGCTGAAGATGTACTTGTAAGGAAAAAAATGTATTTTCTAGCTAGGGCATTCTAAATAGAAAAATATACCTTTGTTTTATTGTTTTAGTTGAAGCTTTGCATTTTAATACTTAAAAAACAATAACGTGATCTATTATTCATCAGTTTGTTGCTTTCTCGCAAAATAAACCATACTCAAATAAACAATAGATTAGAAGTTTATTTTATGAATTTTTTGTTTATAGCATGCTGATAATTGAATTTTTAAGCCCTAGTAAAAAACTCATATTCTTTTTTATTTCCTTGAGACTGTCTTGAAATTATGTCATTTTATTTCTTGTTCACTAATCTTTACACTTTCACAGTGAAATGGCTGGTTTTGTGCTTCTGAGCATATGGCTACTGCATGGGGTAGACTGCATATACCCGTAGTCTTTGCTAGTGATGGAGGAAGCAGTTACAATTGCTTATGTTCAAATCTTGCCTTTAAAAAGCAAGGTAAACCAGCAACATGACTTGATATTCTTTGCTGTTACTATAGTTAAAACCAAAAAAGACATTTCTCCCTGTAACTGAAGCAAACACAAAACCTCTAAGAAAAGGAACAGTTGAGACAACCTGTCCAAAACCTGTACTAGCCCACAATCCCACCCCAAACCATGGGGTTATTGGCAATTGCTAGCAGAGAGCGAGAGTTTTCTATATAGGTAGTCATTGATTAGTTGACCTCTCTCCAGTAGAAGATGATATCCTTGAATATTTGGGCAACACAAATTTGTCTTGAAGGTTTTAAGAAAGAGGGAAAGAAAACTTATAGTGTTGAATAGGGAGGGAAGGGATATAAATGCAGGAAGTATTGGGGGAGGTATGAATATGATTAAAACACTTTTCATGGCATTCTCAAGGAACTAATAAAAATTTTAAAGGTTTCTCTTAGAAAAAAGAAAAGAACAGCCTCTGTGATATTCTGAGAGAGGGGGTGAGGGGGAAGCGTATGCAGCACTGATATTCTTCTGGTACTATTCTTAGCACTCCTTTTCTGTCAAAGGGCTAGATATTGCCAAATGGGCTATGCTGGCTGGCTAGAAATCCCCATGGTCTCCCCTCCCCAGAGCTTGCTTTTGTTGTAGTTGTCTTAACACGTGTTCTAGACTCTAGCTCAGACTTTCAACTTGCCAAACTGACTATTTTCCAACTGACCTGTTACCCAGGCGTCATAAAGTAAAAAGATTTTACTAGTCAAATACAAAATCCCAGACTATAGGTAAAAAATATAGCTGCTGTTTAATATAGGGAGAGACATGGAAGTTGTCAAAACCTGTTGACGGGGACTACTAGAGGAAGAAGCAGCTGCTGAAATGGTGGAATTTGAATTACATACTGTTAACAGGGAAGAGCAAGCATGTACTTTTAAACATGATGGACTCACAGTCTTAATCTCTCATGCAGCTTATCCAGATGCAGGAATGTATGAATTCTTATCCTTTGCTTTGTCTCTGGAGTGACTTCCACTCTCATTCAAGTTATCTGCCATCTACCTCAGCTTCCTCCCTCCTCTAATTCCCAGTGCTCACATTCAGAGCCTTTCCTTATGCTTACTTGTTATGGTAACTTTAATATTATTTGACTAATTATTAACTAATGCCC
This sequence comes from Alexandromys fortis, assembly GCF_014885135.2. Lineage (NCBI taxonomy): Eukaryota > Metazoa > Chordata > Mammalia > Rodentia > Cricetidae > Alexandromys > Alexandromys fortis. The sequence goes on from NW_026067944.1 coordinate 8,333,978, forward strand.
TCCTTCTACATGGACTATGAGAGGAATAAGGATCTATCCTTTATTGCCCATTTTCACTCTCAGAAATCAGCATAGTTCTTGGCACCAGTCAGTAAGAACAACAGAAGATTCTAAATGAGAAGGAATGAATGAGTTGATGTGAGAAAATTGCCTATTATTTACGAAAACCAGGATAGTGCGAATTGTTGAATGCAAGAAAATGGAAACCAAATGAGAAACCAAAGATGATCAGTTGGGACCTTAGTAGATCGTGTGTGACCATTTTAGATAGGATGACATATTTTCAGACATGGAGACAATTGGCCTTCTCATCGTTTTAAAAAAAAATACCTTAAAATAACAATGTGTACTTGTGATTTAAGGACTTTATAAGAAGCAGGGAAATGACTGAGATGCCCCTAGCATCATTCAGATGGTCATGGCAAGGCCAGAGATGGGCAAATTCGTCAGTGATGTCTTCCCAATTTCCATCAGTTATCCTATACTGTTTTGTCGTTTTCCAGGTGGATCGGCAGCCCCAGTTCATTCAGGGCTACAGAGTGATGTACCGTCAGACTTCTGGCCTACAAGCTTCCACTGCATGGCAGAATCTCGATGCCAAAGTCCCAACCGAGAGGAGTGCTGTCCTGGTGAATCTGAAAAAGGGGGTGACCTATGAAATTAAAGTCAGGCCATATTTTAATGAGTTCCAAGGAATGGACAGTGAATCAAAAACAATCCGTACTACTGAGGAAGGTCAGTAAAGTTTCCATTGTAAACTAAACGTTTGCTTACGCCATTTTCATTTGTAGTTTTCACTCACATTAATCGGAAGACCAGAAAACGAGTATTGAAGAGTGAATCCAGGGAATGTAATTTTTTATAATATATATATAGTAAAAAGATGGAAACACAGATGAAGGATGTGTGCGTGTGTGGGTGAGGTGTGTGGGTGAGGTGTATGTGAAGAGTGTGAGTGTGTAAGATGTATGTGGGAAGTGTATATATAAGTCTGTATGTTTGTGTGTCTATGTATATCTGACAAAAAGGTCAAAGGAAATTAAAAAGAAAAAAAAAGTTAAAATCTATTTTCTTACACCTTTGTCCTAAGCTTTCTGTTTTAGGACATTTTAACTAGCAAAAATACATTTTTGTATTTTAATTAGGATCTAGCTCATTTAGATTCAGAAGACAAAATAAGCTTCAAGTATACAAAACAAGCTCATTCATGTTGACCACTCTTTAGGGATACAGCCAAGCCTGACATCTACCAGTCCTTTTTCTTTGTAGGAACTGGGAGCTAGAGTCATGCTTTCTCCTTTGAAAGCCCATTTGCACACTTGTTAAAGACATCTTAGAAGAGTTTCATCTCCTCCCCCCATGTTTGGAATATTTTTTACCCACAGATACTTAAAAGTCAACCCATGGTGACCTGAGATGAGTGTAGATTTTAGCCAGTCTTTTTCTCTTTCAGTAAATGAAAGACATTTAGTACATGCTGCCCTCAGAGTGAAAAGGGGAGACCACAAGCACTCGGCCCCCAAGTCAGCTTGTGAATGGACTGTGTGGGTCTCTTTCTATAAAAGTCTGATGCTCATGCAAAGAGCTTTTAAGTCACACACTTCCTATGATATAATGCAAAATAAAAATATGAACTTCACGTTGACTTGTCCAACAACACAGACAAAAGTGAATATACTTGAAACCATAGTACTTTTAGGAAATAAAGACCAAAAATACTAATATTATTAATAATTTTATCCTGTATTAAACTTGACATATGCTGAAAACATCTCCCACCAGTGAATAAGGCAAATAATTATAACTTAGGATAACTTTAAGCCTTGTTCCAAAATTAGCTTCACTGCAGTGGACTTTTCCTGTGGATTAGATATTTGTCAGCATTTGGACTACATTTTTCTCCGTTTTCCGTGGCCAGGTAGATGTAACAAATGGTCTCAGCTGGACTAAGTCTGGAGCAATGAGCAGCGATTCACGTTCTCTCAAATCTGCAGAAGGAAGCTGAGTAGCAGAATAATTGAGCTGTCAGGGAGTAGGCATGGAGTTCTCGCCCAGCTAACAACAAAAAGACAGGAAAGCTGGCTTCCAGGTGATAGTTTTTAGTGCAGTCTAGCTACTTGTAAGTGCAAGGGTGGTAGGCAAGTGGTCAGATTTATGTCACTTTGCCACATTTTGGGTAATACTGTCACACAGAGAGACAGTACGGAGCAAACTGTATTAGCAGCTGTCTCTCTGCATTTTATATCTCAATTCAAATATGTCACTCCAATGATATGTGTCGTGACAAATTGACCAAACATGGGACACCTTCTTAGCGGACCTGTGAAATGTGTTTGTTTTAGGATATTTCTAAGGGGGTGTAAATTGTGGTCCTATTTCTGAGTATTGAAGAAATTCTTTAATGGTCCACAATTCTTTGTTTTAAATCTCTAGACAGGTTTTTACTGTTATCCAAATGTTCCAATGTTTCTCTCTTTTTTTTTTTTTCATTGAGTTAAATTGAAAGGTTCACTGAGAATGGCTGAGTTCTGCACAATTAGTGCTTCCTAGCTCTAGGAATCCCCGAATGGGAGACCCAGCAATCTAAATTCAGGAACCACTTCTCACTCATTGCTTCTCAGCATGGATGTAATTAGTTATAGGAGAAACTATAAAGGAAGAGAATGACTCTCGGAAATCAAAAAAAAAAAAAAAAACTCCATTTCACGTCTGACCCAACATGAGCCCATTTTCAATTTTATTAGCAGACTCTTTTACCCAGTCACATAAAATATGTTTTAAATCTTAAATTATAAGCCAGTTCTTAATAGTCAATTATTTTCCCCAGTATGAAAAGAAAAGCATTATTTTTGTTGGTGAGATTTATAATTGCATGTCTATTTTACTTAGTAAGCATTACCCCAAACAACACCAAAAATGCCTCCCCCTAGAATTAATGCTTGTTTGCATTTTGGGACACATCATCTGAGAATACATTTGAGTCAATTAATTATGTATTCCTCTAGAAACACAGATGTTTGAAAGTGTTAAAGATTTATGCAAACTTCTAAAATCAAATACTCTGGGTTGAAATTTTGACTTACTATTTGACGCCTATAATATCTTACAATATGGCCCCCTTGCTCAAAAGCGAACTGAGTTGTTTCTGCTTCCTGAGGTCATGAGAAAGACTGGACTCTGGCAGCACACTGCCAAGCACAGAAAACCACCCTGAGTGTAGCTGTTTAGTTTGTGATAGCACGGATAACACCCCTACTGGCTGCACCACTTTAAAATGTACATGGGAAACCTTTTGTTAACAAACTGTCGCTTGTTGAAATTTATACGCAGATTCAGGGTGACTGGAAGGCAGAGCCATAAAGGTCTTTACTTTCCTGTTCTGTGAGCATGTGCCTACCAGAAGTTACTGCTCACATTCAGTCTGTTTCCTCTGCAGCTCCCAGTGCCCCTCCCCAGTCCGTCACTGTGCTTACAGTGGGAAGCCACAACAGCACAAGCATCAGTGTATCCTGGGATCCTCCACCTCCAGACCACCAGAATGGAATTATTCAGGAATACAAGGTAAGCCAGTCTAACGAAGGAGGCTCATGGGCAGCTACACCAAGAGATCTCAGTACCACTGCAACAGAGCCTGTCTCTAAAGGCCCAGATGCAAACTGTGATGCGTGGTAGGAAAGGGCGAGAAGGCACAGGGAATGAGAACCTAACATCAAGGTCAGACACATTGAGCTCAGTTGGAAAATGGAGAGTGGGATGGCTTTCAGTATACTGGGGCTCGGGAATGATGGAAGAAGGGGCTTGAGGTAGAAGAACTGATCACATTACAAGCAAGTTCGCCCATATTATCAAGGAGAGATGAACTGAAGATTAAGAAAGTTAAAATGGATAAGAAAGGAACTGGACTGTTGTCCCAACTCACATTGAGGCTCCCCTTCGCTAGGCCACTGAAACAAATTGTTGACAGAATAACAAAAAGTAGTTGTCTCATTTTTGAACTAATGGAATCTAAAGAAGACATGCATTCCTGTTGGTCTATTACTATCATTGAAGTTTAAGACTCAGAGAAATTTTGGCTGAATCATGATGTGATTATATATTAAACTTTGGGAAAAATTCAAAGAAATTATTTTTTTCACACACACACACACACACACACACACACACACATATATATATATATTTCTTACTACTGAAAAGTTGAAAAGTAGCATGTTAACTAGAGCCAGTATTAATAACTGGAGATTTGACTTTACTTCAGAAATTCATTGCTGGTATGAAAAAAATAGGCAGAATAATTTCATGCTAAATTGTGCAGAATGAATTTTATTCCTAAAATCTATTAAAATAAACCTTTGTCACATTAACGGTCAACTTCGTGTTGCAAATAAATATGTTAATTATACATTTTTGTTTAATACCCCTATCCTATTTTAAGCAACCATGCTTAGGAAGGATAGATGTCCTTCTGCAAACACAGCTAAGTCAATTGTAAAGTTATAGCGTGTGACAGCCCTGTGGGAATATTACAAAGTTAAGCACTAGTATGTGTTGGTGAAAGAAGCCAGGGATTTGTTTCTGTATCATCCGAGGCTGAATACTCTAAACTTGGGCTTAATTAAATAGCAACAATGGTTTACAGCATGATGTTTTTCATTTATTATATGTCTAGCATATATGGGTAGAGTAGTGTGCATTCAGATAAGGGCTAAGTGCACCTCCATCACCCATGCAGATACTTTATTGAAACAAAATAAACCATTCACAGGCATCTTTAGCTGAAAATTTTACAAGAACTCCCTGTTTCAAAAGCAAATGTTATTCATTCATGCACATGAATATGCATTTTATTGTAAAATATTGTATAATAAGAAAATAAATGTAGATACTTGAGAACTTTCATAATCATTTATAGTAACAAATTTCTGTAGCTCTAAGGAACACATCCCATGAAGTTCAATTTATATTGAAATAACAACCTAGCTACTTAAGCATGTGTCTGAATCCTTCCTGCATTTTGTTTCATGCATGTGTATTGTGTAAATATATTTTGATAAAGACTAAAATTTAGTGATATTGCTCTATATATCACTATTATTTTAATTTTATTTTGATCAATTCCTGTAATTGAGATCAATTAATCCTGTTAACTACATCTGAACTTGATATTTTCCTGAATGTAATATGAATTACTTAGGTATGTACTTACATACTTTTGACAATATAAATTTTGACAAATTTATATTGGATACATATAATATATAGGATATATATTTGATAAATTAAAAAGAAAACTATGATATTTTATGTACACAAATATGAAATTTAAAATAGCCCATAAGTTACCTGATGACCAAGGAGTCACTGTGCCTTCTATATTGCTCAGTGTAAACTCATATCATAATAGGGAGATGTAAAAGAACATGACAGAGCTTCAGCTTGTCATATTGTTCTCCTTCAAATGCACAGAAATGTACACGAAGCACAGAGAATGACCACAAATGTCATTTATAAACAGTTTGAAAAGACTGCAAAATTGGTCAGTCACTGTATATGTATCCAGTTATAATAGTTGAATTGTCAGATTAGAAATGTCATTCTATCTCTGTGTACTCTCTTTTCTATAGATCTGGTGTCTTGGAAATGAAACGCGATTCCATATCAACAAAACTGTGGATGCTGCTATTCGTTCTGTAGTAATAGGTGGCTTATTCCCTGGAATTCAATACAGGGTAGAAGTGGCAGCTAGCACAAGTGCAGGGGTCGGAGTAAAAAGTGAACCACAGCCAATAATAATTGGTGAGTATCAGGCTATGGACTCTGAACTTGAGTGTCTCTATGTGGACAGCAAGGTAGATTGTGGTTTTGAGTGTTCATCTTGACCATGGCCAGCTCTTCTGAGAGACCCATACAGGTACACTCAGTACAGGCAAGTAGGATACTTGACAGTTCTTACAACTAATTCACACAAATAATTGTTTGTATATGTGTCCCATAATCTTCTAGCTATACCCATTGATTCTTCTTATCAAAAGCTGGCTAGTTGGCTAAAGAATATTGGTATTCAATAGATCTACTAATAATTGGGGCTCAATAACAATATAGAAAAATAAGCTCTATGCTTCATTTGAGCAGACCGAAATAAGAAGCAATCCAAAAAAAACTTGGTAATGCCCCTGAGGGCAGAAATTCATGCTACATCTATTCACATTCTTGAAAAAAAAAAAAAGTGCTTCCTGTCACTCTTGGTGAGGTTTGTCTGTTCTTGAAAAGTATATGAATGAAATTATTTAGAACATGACAATTTGTGTTTGCTTTTTGACTCAAGCAACACTTTCCGAGATTCTTTCACGTTTTTTAACACAGTTTAAATACTTGGTAACTGAATGGTGTTGAATCCTATGACTATGCTCTATTTTGTTTATCAGATTTTCTCTCTGGTGAATATGCATTTTTCTTCAAGCCTTTGCAAGGGCGCAAGCCTTCATTTCTTTGGAGAAATTTTTAGAAGTAGAATTTACAAATACTAGAATTGCGCATTTTTAACATTACTTGAAACCAGTAAACAATTTGGAAATTGTAAAATTTGAGATTCCTGGGAACCACAAAGAGGACTTGCAGTTTCTCTGCAACATCACCATTTGGTGTTGCCAGTCTGTAATAGGAAACATTCCAGTGGGTGTAAACTGGATGCAATTTCTTGCATGGTAATGATGTAAAACAACTTTATCTATGCTAATTTCTTGGCCTTTTGCATATTAAATGAAATCTCTCTCTCTCTCACACACACACACACATACACAAATACACACATACAAGAATGGGGCTATGGTAAAATTTTCTACAAGTCCACGAGTTCTCTATTTATTTTAATAGTGTCTTTTGATAAGGAAGTGTTAAATTTTAATGAAAGGCAATTTACTATTTTTTCTTATATATATTGTTCTTTTTTTTAAAGATTTATTTATTTATTAAGTATACAGTGGTCTGCCTGCATATGTCCCTGCAGGCCGGAAGAGGGCAGAATATTTCATTACAGATGGTTGTGAGCCACCATGTGGTTGCTGGGAATTGAACTCAGGACCTTTGGAAGAGCAGGCAATGCTCTTAACCACTGAGCCATCTCTCCAGCCCCCTATATATTGTTCTTAAATTTACACACACACACACACAAACACACACACACACACACACACACACACACACATATATATATATGAGAAACTGTGTTTTATTTATAAATAGGACACTTTAAATCTATCCTGGAAGCTTTATAATTTTAGCTTTTATACCTATATCTATAATTAATCTTTATGTAATTGCATGAAGTTGAAAGGCTGAGACTTAAATATTCTATAAATTTATCAAATTGAATTGACAGCATCTATTGACTCCACCCCAATATAATAAATGTATGTGAATCTGTTTCAGGGTTTCTAATGTTTATATTTGGTTATATAAACAAACTACCCTGTTGTCACTGCTGTGGTTTACAGTGGTCTTTATAACTGGGCAATATGAAGATGTCATCATTTTCTTCTGCAAAATCGTTGTGGATATTTTTGCTTTACACATACTTTTCAAATCAGATTCTCAGTTTCTACAAAAGTATCTAGAAAATGTAATTGCAAAGACAGTATTTGTCCACCTGAGTAAGCATAACAGTGAGTCCTTCCCAGGAACATAATACATGTTTTCATTGCAGACGTCTGCAACAGTGTTTTGTAGTTTTCAGTATGTGATCTTTTATATATTTTGTTGATATACTTTCTTAGTGTATGATACGGGTTTTACACTGTGCTGCGTCATTGTTTGGAATCTCTTTTTCTCATTGATATTTATTATATATTAACTTTTAAAAAATTTCTTTCTCCATTTTGTTGTTGTTATTGACATGCTAAATTCTCCTGAAACTTTTAAGAGATACATCATATTTTAATTCTTGGTTATGAATTCTGCTCCATCATTATTATACTCTTTGAGTCTGTTGCCAGATCCAACTTATTATCACGTGGTAAAGAATTTTAACTTTGCATTAATGAAGGATACAGATTGGTTATTCTTTCCCTTCTTGTGTCATTTTATCTCTTTGTGTCTTGGTCAAGTTTTGGAATGAGTGTGAATGACTTTATAAAGTAGTCTTTTTTCCTAATTTTTATTTATCCTTCAGGAGTTTTGATAGGACCAATGTTGTCTCTTCCTTATTTATTAACTTCACAATGCTATCCATGCCAATAGTAATTATGGTGATTTAATCTTAGTGAATGTTGGATTGTTGCATATGAAATATAAATATAATTATCTTCTGCAAATATAATTACAAAAATTGAATCTAGAAATACATGATAAGTATGCATTTGTGCATCACCTTTTAAGTATAGAAGCCCTTGCTTTTATTTTTTGGTATTTTCTTACTTATCGAGATATGAATGTGGTAGGTATGCATGTTCACATGTGTGTGTACAGGTCTGTGTGTATGGAGTCCTGAGACTGATGTCAGGAATTTTTATCAATCTTATGTCTTATCCTTTGAAGCATGATCTTGTATATCCACAGTTTGCATGTTGATAAATTTAGTCTCTGGGGCTATGCTGTTTCTGCCTTCTTTGTGCCAGAATTACAGATGGATTTCCATGTTCATCTAACATTGATGTTGACTCTCAACATCTGAACTCCAGTCTTCTCTCTTGTGCAGCAAGATCGTGAAATGTGTAAGCATCTCTCCAGCCCTGGGTCTGTAAGGAGCACTCTCCCCAGCCATTAGTCTGTAAGGATATCTCTCCCCAGCCCTCAGTGTGTAAGGAGCACTCTCCCCCGCCCTCAGTCTGCATCTTTTTTTTTTTTTAACTAGTTGCTACTGGGTGATTAAGACTTACACCCTGTTGGCGTGCTTATTTCACAACCATCATCAGATATTGCTTTTAATTCACTGTGAGATTTCTTGCTCTGAAATGTACTTTGTTTTTAAATACTATTATCCGGTCATCTCTTTAAGTGTTTGCATTATGTTTCATCCTTTACGTTAAGTTCCATCGGTCTATATGGGTTGTATATTATTTTTATTGAAGTTTCTTCTTTCAGATCTATTTCTCAGGAAGGTAGAATAGCTCAGCAGATAAAAGTGCTTGCTGCTAAACATGATAACCTGCATTTTTTTCCCCCTGGGATTCATATAATAGAACCAACGACCACAAGCTATTCTCTAATTTTTACACATGTGTATCGCAGGAGTATGCCCCACCCAAACAGTCAGAAAAATATGCAAACCCCTAAACAAAACAAAATTATTTTGAATACAACATGTAAAATATTTTCTTCCTGATTCTAAAACCTTTATGTTGAATAGTCTACTTTCACTAAATGTTTTTCCTTTCTTGCCCCTAGCTCATATTGCATTGACTGTTTTTTGTTTGTTTGTTTTTCTCTGTCTATATTTTTATGGCTGGCTCTACTTTCCTGGATACTGGTCTTTGTTATGATATATTTGGACCTTTGTGATCAGTGAGAGTACGTTTGTGTTTGTCCCACAAACTAGCCTTATTTGACTTTTATTTTGAATTTGAGATGTCGTACTGATTTTCATGGTCTTTGTATGAGAGTTTTTTAGATCTTGTCCTTTTTCTTGGATTACAACCTCAGTTTGATGTTCAATCTAAAGTAAGGGCTTTGGGAATTTCTTTTTTTTAATTTATTTATTTTTATTTATTTATTTATTAAAGATTTCTGTCTCTTCCCCACCGCCGCCTCCCCTTTCCCTCCCCCTCCCTCATCAGCCCAAAGAGCAATCAGGGTTCCCTGCCCTGTGGGAAGTCCAAGGACCACCCACCTCCATCCAGGTCTAGTAAGGTGAGCATCCACGAAACTGCCTAGGCTCCCAAGAAACTAATAGGTACAGTAGGATCAAAAACCCATTGCCATTGTTCTTGAGGTCTCAGTAGTCCTCATTGTCCACTATGTTCAGCGAGACCGGTTTTAACCCGGGCGTATTTAGTAAGTCTTTCTGTTGCCCCTAACTGAATGGATCTCAAATATCAGGAATTGACTTCTCTGGACTGGATATTAGCTGGCCACCCTCTTTTGTCTTTCATCCTCTGCTTTGCACCAGGTCTTTTCAGTATTCCTCAATGCAAAGTTAAGTATTCACCTCAGGATTCCAGGGGTGATTGATTGCTTCTTAGTGATCATTACCCTCAAATGATTCTGTGTAGTGTGGATTTCCCTTAAATTCTCTATTGTTCAAGCATCCTAAGCTGTGTATTCTGACATACCATATAAATGTCATTGAGGTTTATCAGTGTGGTCACAGGCTTGCTTACACTGCAACAAACCCTCACTAAAGGAAGCAAAAGCTCATCAATGAAGATTTCTCTACCACAGCTTGTCATTAAGCCCTTTCAATTCTCTTCACTCTTATTGACATCATAGTGAAAATATTTTTTAAAAGTATACATATATCAAAAATGTTCCTCAAAAGTTCATAAAGCATTCATTTTGCCTCCTTATTTTCTAACATGATAAAATGATATGCAAACAAGACAGTACCAATTTCTGGGTGATGATTTCTTCTTCTGCACAGAAACAGACTTTATATTTAGTCACAGTGTTAAATGATTTAGACTTCCCATCTTTTCTTTGTTTGCTAAATGAATAGCATTGAAGAAAAAAGTTAAAGTATTACCTTTTCTCTAAATTGCCTTTCCCTTCTTAATTAGTTGTTCAAACTGAATTAATTCCTTAACCTGAGGGAAACCTACAAACTTACCCTTCTGAGATTTTTATGAAATAAATTAGAATAAGGAAGAAATATAGGTGCGCTCAAAACGTTTTAAATATATATTCACATAAATATGTGTATGCATAAATACATATTTTATTTAAAGTGTTTAGAAATAAGTCTTTCTTACTTCATTTTTCCTTTATTTTAAGACTATGAGTGCCCAGGTGTAGTGCCAGCTACCTCTAGTCTAGAATCTCAGTACCATAGAGGCTGAAGAAAGTAACGAAGAGTTTCTGACTAGCACATTGAGCTCAAGTCCAGCTGGAGCTGCATATGGAGACTCTGTCTCAAAACAGACAAAACAGTGTGGAAAAAGACAAAAGTACATCTCCCTTCACTGTGTGTTTTAATTCTAAATGCATCATTGTTGATCAGTGAGAATTCTTTTCTTTAAATGAAATTAAAAGGATATTTCTTTCTGAAAACCCCTAAAATGAAAATGAATATAAATTGGATTTACTGAATACAGTTTTTCTTACTGAAGATAAGTAAGACTGCCAAGTAGTTGTATTCCCTCCTGTGTCTTCTTTTCTTTTTCTGCTCTGCTTAGTAATATATGTATGCATATGTATGTATATTACTAAAATATTATATACTTAAATATTAATATATATATTGCTTAAAGCAATGGAGTTTTTTTCTTTTCCTAGTGGTTGTCTATCTCACAGTATTTTGAATACCTGATTCTATTGGAACCAAGGAAACATTACACAAATTGATGCTGTATTGTGATGAGCGCAGTTCTTCTCAGAGCAATTATATTATAGCAAAATAGTGGATTTCACTTAGATGATTTTAAATAAATTGCAAAGTTTTACCAAAGTGTATAACATCCAAAAGACTGAGTCTCCTAACTGGATTTTGATCACAACTATTAATCTATCTCAGCATATCAAAGAAGCATTTAAATTTTTTTTTAGAAACAATGAAACCTATCAATGCCTTTCCTGCATCGTATTCAGGTAATTTGAATGTGCTATGCTTATGAGGTAATCATGAACCCAGCAGTGTAGTAACCGAAATGAGGACATGCACATGTGCAAGTCCAGTTCGACCCAGAAAAGATGTGTCCTCCAGAGATCCGTCTCTTTTTAATATCTACTGCTGTCCTGAGACACTTCCTAATTGTTTCTTTAATTATCCTCCCGTATCAAGGTTCACATCTTGTCTGATAAGCCTTTGTACACAACTGCTCGTTCTCAGTTGAATAGTGGCTTAATGATGTCTAATCTCCTTTTCTGTTTCAATTTATGCTTCCCCTATTGTATATTCCATACTGGAAACAGCATGACAAGCAACTCAAGCTTACCTGCTTTTCCCTTTGCTAATTAAGCCGTGCACTGGCATTTGATGCAGTTTATGGTTCATAATTTTAGACTGCTGTTATGCCAGGCTGTGTAAAGTTTCCATTATCTCATCTCAGTGTTGTGAAAAAAATACAGTACCTTAAATACTGTGAAATAGCATTGAAATTTGTGTTATTTTATTTTATTTTTTTTAGCAATTTGCAATGTGAAAGTGGGCTTCACATGAAATTTAGAATAAAACGACAGATAAAAAATGAACAAAAACTATCCACAACAAATAGTACCTTAAATAGCAATAATCATCTTAATAATAAAACTATTTTTTGTCTTTAATTTACTTTACTAGTACAAGCCTCATGTAGGTCGTATTAAGTTACAACAACAAAGCCACAATGAACAGACAGAAGTTGAAAAGGTAGAAAGAGAAATCAATAAAACTATTTTTAAAGTATTCATCTTTCATACTCTTCCTGGGAGTTGGTGATCATCAATACAATTACATAATTTCACCAAAATAGGTACAATTGATTCTGATGTGTCTAATTAAGTCTTTATCTAACAAATTACTTTTGTTCTTCATTACTCTCCAATGGGAGGAAGGTATTACATTTCATTCCATTTTTTTTTCTGCAAGAACAATAGAACATAGTGGTCACACCACCTTGTCTGTGTTACTTTCAAGACAATTGACAACATTGTTTCAAAAGTTATCAGTGTAAGAAGAAATAATGTACTGGGGCTCAGAAAATGCTGTGCAATATTAAATAACAACATTTTAAGGACCCGCCTTAAAAAGTGCAAATCTCCTCTTAGTCTTTGTTCTATACTTTATCAGGCTGTGGGGAGTTCTTGTTTTGTTTGTTTATTTTCTGTTTGGGGACCTTTTAGTAAGTCTACAGTGAAAAGAGTCACCAGATAACATACTGAAAATGTGTTATTAAAATACAGCTTTTTACTTTTATACATATAAAATCTAAAGGTGCATATATTTCAGACAAGAAAAATTTATTGTGTAATTTAATTTATTTTAAACCTGAAAAACCACAAATACTTTTCAGTAATGAAACACACACATCCCTGAGTGTATGTATATAAACATACACACACACATATAAATAACACATATATTTGTATACCTACGTGTGTGTGTGTAAGAAAATTCTAGCCGTTATAATAAAGAAGCCTGCAGTTTGATTTACTAAATTAAAATATTTTGTTGATTCTCCATAGCCCAATGTTACAGTGGTTAGAAGAATGCTGTCTGGCTTTTTATTCCATAGTCATTCAGCAGTTTATATTCTTTTAGCAAGAGCTTCTCTGTCTCTTAAAGACACGATGGCCTACAGCACACACTGGTTTCTGATACACAAGGAATGAGGAAGAAACTAGAGCCCTGCCACCCACTACTATGGGGTGCAGCTGGAGGCATGTGAGTCATCGCCAGGCTACCGACCACTGGATGGCAGGGAGGATGCAGGAATGTTTGTTAATTTTCTGTCCCAGAAGCAAAGACTAAAAGGATTTTCAGGAGCCTCAATCTTAAGCATTTCACCTGACAGGTCTAAAAAAAAAACCAGTGAAAGACTTAATGTAACTCTCTACATCACGTGGGACAAAGCTGTACTCCTGTTAGCTTCCATAGAAGCTTCTCATACTATTGTGTTCTCATTCTGTGTCTCAAATTCTGCAATTATGTGGTTTTGATCATACTTTGATTTGTAATGGTTTTATGTATGAGGTGTTGTACAGCAAGTGGTTTCCAGATACGAGCAACATTCTTCGTTTCTTTTCTCTTTATAAACTTTACTCATTTATTTTACATACCGGCCATAGTTTCCCCTCCCTCCTCTCCTCTTGTCCCCCACTGCCTCCCATCTACCCCACCCCATTCACTTCTCAATCTCCATTAATAAAAGGGATAGACCTCCCACAGATATTAATGAACTGGGAAGCGGGGAGTGGTCAAGGTCATGACAGGGAACCCAGAGAGACAGTTGACCTGAGCCAGCGGGAGCTCATGGACTCTAGCCTGACAGCTAGGGAGCCTGCATGGCACCAACCTAGGCCCCTGCATGTGTGTGACAGTTGTGTAGCTTGGTCTGTTTGTCTTCTTCCCGGCAGTGGGATCAGGACTTGTCCCGAGTGCTTGATCTGGCTTTTGGGAGCACTCCAATTTCCTAAATCATGTCAGTTAAGACAACCCCAGATATTCTGAGATTTGGCATGTATCTCAAGATTCGACACGTGTCTTTAAGAGAAGGAAGACTCCTTTAAAAACTACTGGCCTAAGAGTCTATTGTACAACTGCATTTTAGAGTATGAAAAGGAAAGTTCTCACCAAAAGAAGGGAAGGGAGGGAGAAAGGAAGCAAGGAAGAAGGAAAGATGAAAGATCACCACAACGAATCCAAAATATATGAAAAACAATAGTAACATTGCCAATGATCTGAATCAGCACCATACAGATTAAGGTCTTGACAGAAGCCTAGAATTTATGGTCTATTAGTAAGTAGCAGGGAGAGTTTATCTGTTCAAGGACATATAAAATATATCATAAGTTATATAACATATATCATATTTCTAACATAACAGTGCTGCATTTGCCAAAACAATTGAAAAGGTTCCTATGATGTGATCTGCTGGGCTGCCCCTTTTATATTTTGTGTGCAATTTACCTTTCATTTGTTCTTGATTTATACTAACTAAAAATGATATTGACATTAGATTCATTTGATTCTCATTTTTTAAGTTTTTAAAAATCTTTTAAATACATCTAAATCCTTGTTGTCCAGTGTCATTATGATTTTCCAAGTCCATAACCTATTAAGTATGGATTGGGATTTGCTCAACTGATTTTCAGAGGTCTAAATTTTCTCAACATTCAACATCTTGACTCAATGCCCAATTGTCAAGTAACTCTTCATGGCTCTTAGGGAGTGGGTAAAATTTGGAATCTCTTAATGTTTTAATTATACATGCTGAACTCCATAAATTAATGTTTTCATATTTGCTATTGTTCTATACAGAGAATTCCATGCCTCATCAAAAATCAAAGTTTACATCTTTGATTTCATTGACGGTTTTATGAAATTATACAATCTTGTGAATTATGCCTATCAAAATAGGCAAAACTGGAGCAAAAAAGCAATGAACAAGTACTTGTGTTATGGGAAATTTGATAAAAAAATTACTTTACCTTGTTTAAGAAAAATACCTGTCATTTCAGCTGCTAGTAGTTGTTCCAATGAATGTTTATAATATGATAAATCTGAAGGTGTTTTAGAACCTGTACTTGAAAAATTAAAAGTAAGTAACATTCTTAATGACACTAATCAACAATTGATTCCATACTTCTTTTTAAACTTAAAATGTTCTTATCAGTAATCTTGACAGCCTCAGGACAAAACTATTATCAACTGAGCTAAAAAAAGGACATGCCTATGGTATGGTGTTTGTATTTCTGCAATCATTTCTCTTAATGTTTATCGACATCATTTTTCCTTCCATAGGGGGACGCAACGAAGTTGTTATTACAGAAAACAATAACAGCATAACTGAGCAAATAACTGATGTTGTGAAGCAACCGGCATTTATAGCTGGCATCGGTGGTGCCTGCTGGGTAATTCTGATGGGTTTTAGCATCTGGTTGTATTGGAGAAGAAAGAAGAGAAAGGGGCTCAGCAATTATGCTGGTAAGAGACTATAAAAACCTCTTATCTTCTGGAATGTAATGCGATGAGAGGAAGAAATGGAATGGAATAACAAATGGATGATTTGGGCTTGTTATAAAAACCCGCTCTGTAAAATGCAATTATAAGCAACATGTTTCAGTGCATTGCTCTTGACCATATCGGTTTATGACCACAGGCAAGCTTTCTGCTTGTATCTCCAGTGAAGCATAGCGAGAGGAGACACTGATAAAATGCTCAGCTACTTTTTTTTTTCTCAACTAGTTCTTCAAAAACCACATACACACACACAAAACTTGGAATCTATAAAGACATCTTTTGAGAAGTGTATTTAGACAAGAAAGTTATTAAAATGCTCAGAAAAGAAGATTTGAAAATCAGCTTCCAGTATGTCACAATGCAGATTACACTAGGAAATATCCCAGATGGGGAAAAAAACAGATAAACAAGCAAAAATGGGCACTTATTTCAGTGTGAACAAACAACATTTTCAAAAGGAGGAACAGAAGGAAGCAAAAGGAAGAGCAAAGATACCGAAATAGTTGCAAAAAAAAAAAATAAAAAAAGAAAGAAAAAAAGAAAGGAAAGAGACCCGAGATGCTCTATGACATTTCCAAAATTAGTATTCGTGTTGCTAAATGCAAGAGAGCTTCTCAAGAATGTTGGATGTGAAAGAGACATAGATGAGTTAGGGACGGATGTAGAAAAGGAATGAGAGATAGATGAGTTAGGGACAGCTGCAGAAAGAGAAAGAGAGATAGAGTCCAGAAGTGGGGGAGAGAGAGACACTAACGTCATAGCCAGAGATTGAAAGAATGAATTCAGTGCTGAAGCTCTATTTTGTTACAATTTATATTGTGGTTACTTTGAATTATTTTCTCTAACGGCAGTGAAAGTAGACTAACTCCAAAAGCACACACTCAGTAGAATTTCAAAGAAGCAATTTTATTTTATCCTTTGAACACTTGAAATATTTTGAGATACTGTATTTAATCTTCTATTAACTGATAAATTCTCTGACAAACTCAGTAATTAAAGTATGTATGCTTGAAATGGAAATTTAATAGAATATCTTAACAGTAGAACAATGCAAAGAATGCATCTTGTCTTTCTTGCTGTGTTACAACATTAAACATGGCAACTTGACTATAGCATTGTTCTTATGTCTATAACATACGAAATGTATAGTATTAGTTACTAATAAGACTAGAAAAAGAAGATCATATCCATTGACAAGAAGTTTCCCAATATCACTTTACAGTAGTCAAAGCTGTCTGCTTCTTTACTCTTTGTCATTTAAGTGTTACACTTCACCGATTAGAGATCCTTCCCAGAAAGCAGTGGTTAGTAACAACTAATGGGTGGCAAAGTCTTGAATTTCAACAGTATTTCAATGCCAGTTTTGCAATCCAGCCCTCTACTTTCAGCACTGTAGATATTGTCAATCATCCAACTGGCTTCATCTGTCATTAAGCTATATATGTCTTCCTGTGACATGCTCATACCAATCATATGAAACATAAGGTAGGCCCAATATAACTCAAGGACAATTTTAGTCTTATTACTTCAATTGACTTAGTGGCAATAATAGAAGATAAAGCTTAGAAGTCACTTTAATGAGAAGTCCGGATGTACTCACTTGTGAAATGGTACCTTTGTAACCTGCATTCTTCTTTAGTCGCTCATGCCGGAGCAATGCAAGAGTTCTTGCAGGCTGTAGTTTGCACTTTCAGTACAATTACATCAGGCAGACATCTCTTCCTGTCTCTCATAGCAATTCTTTGCAAAAACTTATACACTTAATTTGAAAATATCTGTTGGTCTTTGAGCTTGACAAGGATTTTCCATTTCGTGCTCTCATGACTCATGATTGATGTCCATGAGCTTGGAAGGGAACTGCTAACTCAGACTGCACTTGCCCTTCAGGTATTTGGAAGAAGGCCAAGTCAGAGAGAAGCCTTTCAAGGCTTTAATACCTAATTGATGGATGGCTGAGGATAGATGTCCTTTATCGTTGTCACTTGCCTTATAGCAATTGCTGTTCTCTCCTAGGTGGGAAGCAAATGAAGATTTGCCAATCCTAGAGAAGGAGCATTTCCTATCTGGGTTGTAATACCTTCTCTATATTTTCGTTCTTACTCACCTACCCTCTATTTTTTTTCAATTTTTCCATTCTTGTCTTTACAGAAGCTGGGGATATGCGATTTTAATAAGGAATTGATAGTGATGTACATGTTCCCACACATTTGTAATTACGGTTCCTATGAATGCACTGATGTCCCATTTTAAAAGGAGAGTTACTGATGGATCATTTTTCTTGAAAGGGTTTTATATTAATTATAAATAGGCTGTGTTAGTCTTTTTTATATTTTTTCATCAAAAATTCTTTTCGAAATTTGTTATTTTGAAGTAATAAATACAAGAACAGATAAAATTAAAGCAATGTGATTTCACAAACAAGATGATATTTCTGAAGTTTCTGTTGCTTCACCACTACATGACTTTATGCTGATGCTGGTGCTTTGACCGCTCATGTTTATGTCTTTGTGCTCTCTAATAATTAGAGACTCAACAAATCAAGTCAATGTAGAACCACTTCTTAGATTATTATATAACTTTCTTTTTCAAATTCCAATGAAAATACAGTGAAAAGTTTGATATATTCCCTCTATTTGGGATTATAGACTTTAAATAAAACTAAATTGGTAAAAAAAAAAAAAAAAACGATATAGAGCAGGTCAGGTTTGACTGAAGCACCCTCCCTACACCTTTGTCCCAAGTCTATTCTTAGTCTCTGGAAGTCTGAAATAGAAAGACACTAATTAGTGGAGAACAAAAATAGCTTGCAGGGTGAGACACCAAGTCTGGCAGAATACCTTCATTCACACTATACAGGCAAAGCGCCTACTGTCTCTCATTATATGTACTCTGGATCTTGTTTTTTTTTTTTTTAATTAATTTATTTATTTATTAAACATTTCTGTCTCTTCCCCACCGCCGCCTCCCCTTTCCCTCCCCCTCCCCCAACCAAGCCCCCCTCCCTCGTCAGCCCAAAAAGCAATCAGGGTTCTCTGCCCTGTGGGAAGTCCAAGGACCACCCACCTCCATCCAGGTCTAGTAAGGTGAGCATCCACGAAACTGCCTAGGCTCCCACAAAACCACTAGGTCCAGTAGAATCAAAAACCCGTTGCCATTGTTCTTGAGGTCTCAGTAGTCCTCCTTGTCCGCTATGTTCAGCGAGACCAGTTTTGACCCAGGCTTTTTCAGACCCAGGATCTTGTTTTTTATTACAGAATTGTTCTTGTAAAATTTGAGCAGAGAAAACACCAACCAAACAAAGAAACACTCTGTTACCTGGTGGTTATAATTTTCTTTGGGGACCAGCAAATTTAACACATTTGCTAAAGTAAACTAAAGGACAAAATCTCCATTGTATAATCAAATATCCAGAAACAAATACAAACTAATACATTCAAACCATCCTGCAGAAAAAGCTGGTCTAAACACGTTTTGCTTCTCTGCACAGACAAAAGCAGGGGACTTTTAGTGCAGAATTGATCCTCATTTTGCCATGTTTCTTTCTGTATTTTTCTCATACTTAAATTCTCAGACACAAATGCACAGCATAGTTTTGCTCATGCTTCTATGTGTAAAATAAACCCACAAGTGACAATTGTAGTTCATTAGGTCCTTCTGTTCCGCATTATAAATGGAATGAGTTTTTACACATTTAAAACAAGTAGCTGCATTTACCTTCATTTTTACCAAGGAGGACAATTTCCTTGTCTCTGCATGAAGGGACTCTGATTACAAGAAAACATTCACAACTTCAGATGCTGCAAAGTGAGAGAAATTTAAAAAGAGATTTACAAAGAAAATATTGGATATTTTTAAATATAAAGTGAACATATGGTCACAATTATAGCTTTTCATAGCTAAAAAAGCAAACAATTAAAATTTGAAGCAAATCTATGTAGTACCAATAGATTTAGATTTAAATATATCAAGCTGGGCAGATGGCTCAGAGGTTAAGAGCACTGGTTGTTCTTCTGGAGGTTCTGAGTTCAATTCTCAGCAACTACATGGTGGCTCACAACTCTCTATAATGAGATCTGGTGTGTAGGCAGAACACTGTTTGCATAGTAAATAAATAAATCATTAAAAGTGTGTCCCATAGATTTAAATATATCATATATGTACATGTATAACCGGATAATGCTTATCAATATCATATAATTCAATGTTATATTTTTTCAATTTGTTTCTTTGTAAAATTTTTATTAATTTATTTTTATTATGTATATGGGTATTTTGCCTGCGTGTTTATCTGTGCTTCATTTGAATCCTGAACTCCTGTGGAAACTGAAGAGGGCATGAGATCCCTATTCCCTATGACTGGAGTTACACACAGTTGTGAGATGCCTTGTGGGTACTAGGAATTGAGCTGGAAATCTCTGAAAGGATAGCCAGTGCTCTTAACCACCAAGTCATCTCTCTAGCCCTTATTTTTCTTAATTTGTAATTGTTGGAGTAATTAAATTTTGAGAAAATTGAGCTTTGGTTTACTTTTAAAGAGGAGATTATATTACGTGACTATTATCTATAAGAACAATATTTTAGAAAGCTTGGTAGATACCAACAATTTAACATGATTGAGAACATTATAACACCGTAAATACTCTATGCATGGATTTTTAAAACATGGTGAAATCAAAATATTTGGCAGACTCTGCAAGTGCTGTTCAGTGATTTGATGGAATTTTTATAGTCTGATTATGTAGGCTTTGTTAATGCTTATTAAAAGGAAACTAATGCATTCATATTTGAGTAGGAGCTTATCAGGAAGGGGGAGAAGGCTTGACTGAAACATAAAAGTTTCCATTTGGAGTAGGCAAATGTGACCTACTAGAGATAGGCGCTCTGGAAGCTTCTTTACTTCAAAATGTCAATATACTTCACAGTTCCATTTCTTCCCTTTGACCCCCCAGTTCTAGCAGACATGCCACAGGATTAATTCCCACAGGTGATATTAAAAGCACAGAATTATTCTGTATTTGACAGAAACTTGGAAAATCTCCCTCCCGACTTTCATGAAAAGCAAAATAAGTTCAAATACTTAATGCAATTCTGAAACGTTTTAGATGTTCATGTCTGAAGCTTCTATAGGTTGCTCCCCAAAAGTTCTTATATTCAGATGCTAGAAGAAATTCCTCATTCGCAGTCAAGGTCTCTTCAATTTTATCTCAGATGAACACAAAGTGGCCCGGGCTTAGAAAAACAGTGACATGAAAATGCTCATGAATTCTCTTTCCTGATCCCAGGTTTTTCCACATCAAGGCAAATATTTCTTTGAAATTAGAGTTTCCTCAAAGCAGCTCTTGATTGGAAATGACATTATTTTACTGTGATTCCCTCTGTACAACTCCTAAAATTGCTTTGAAAAGATCATGCACAGTTTCCATTGTATTAATTCCAAGTGTTTATAAGTTGTCATTTGCTTTTATTCTGTTTATCTATTAAAGCTGTTACTTTTGTTGTTTTCAAATCAGATCACAGGCTATAAAGGAAATTTATTGTCCTCTTTCCACCCTCCTTTAAATAGAAAAACTAGGGTCGGGATTTAATGGTAAACACCTAATGTCTGCACAATGGAAGAAGAGCCAGGCTGATGTCTGAGCAGAGGCCAGCATGGTCTACACAATGAGGCAGGCTTCCCCCTCAAAAAGACAAGTAATCAATGCTATTATGATAAGACATATGGGCACATGTGTCATCATTCCCTCTTCCTTTCTTCTCCATTCTCTTGACAGAAGTATTCAAATTGGAAGAATTTCACATCCACCAAATTGTGTGTGTGGAGGATATTATAGGTTACACAAGTAATTACATAATGTTCTGTGAATGTTTCTGTTTTGTAATTGTTTTATAAAGATAGGGATATATGTCTTGATGGGATCTTTGACACCCAATGCCAATCTAGACCAATTTAAGAAAGATTTAAATGATGATTGAGATACAAAAAGAAAAAAAATCTTCTGAATGTACAATATTAATCACTTTGAATATCATACTTAAAATTTAGTTCCTACTAGTAAATATAGTTTACCATAGCATTCAAACACTGAAAATTAGCTTTAATTAATGGTATCATTATGTTTAGGTTCTAAGTATTATATCATAAAACTTTGTTTTGCCATTGGACGCTTTTCATGTCTCTGATTAGACTGTCTCTTTTTCTCTTATATTTATAATCTGGTAATAACAAAAAGAGGAAAAAGAGCATCATCTTAAGCAGGACTATTTGGCTTCTTGTGCATCCCTTGAGCATCACTTTTGAAGTGTAGTCCATCAAACATTGCCTATTTGCACACCTACAATGTTACAGCATTGTCTTAAATTTATTTTAGCAATTAATATTCTATTATAAACCTCACAGCTAGTAAAATTCATGAAATAAGTGGTTGGTAATCATCTTTACTGTTGCCATTTTTTTTGTCAGTGTGTGCATGCCTATGCTCACATGTGTTTTTATATGTTAGGCTTTTATCTAATACCTTCCACTAATCACAGCTCATTTTTTTTACATTGAATGTTATAGTTTAATTCATTTATGTTAAAAAATCAATTAACAACTGGGTACAATATGGTAGAGTTGTACACCTGAGACCAAATTTTAAGCCTTTAAGCGGAGCAGTGAGTGGTATCATCGTCTTTGAGTAGCTAGTTATGGGCAGATGTAAAGGTTATGTCAGGATGGCTTCATAGCACATTTGCGAGGTTAAAGTGGAGAAGGCAGTGTATGTGTGGTCCATACAGTACATTTCTGAGAGCCACACATCAGGCTTTATGTATTGTAGACCTTTGGAGTTAAATTTTCTTTCCTAATGATGATAATTTTACCAAATAGAGAACAGTCAAGGAGAGTCTGCTGCACTGTATTAGGAAACTGCAACATTTCCAGAGTGGTTTAGTCTTGCTCTGAACCTCAAGCAAATGACAAGTCATGGAAAACTTCCAAATTGTGAAAGTTATCTATACATTTGGAGACTATATCCTACTTAATTCTTTAAAAAAATATTTTCATGTTTACCAAAAACAAATCAGAGAAAACATAATAGGTGTCATCTAAAGACAAAATATGGTGTTCATTTTATACCCATCATCACCCTTTATCGCTTGAGCTGGTTTGTAATGATTTGGGTCCAAATTATAAGATTCTAACACTTCTGCATTCTGGAAACTTTTTCAAGAAAATATCTTTTACATAAAAAGAAAATTTGATAACTTAGTGACAAACTTTGATCCCAACAAACTTGCAACTATGTGTATATTTTACTCTGCTATGCTTGGCTTTTCACTTTTGTGGCAGAAATATTAGGCGGCATTGAGTTTCCTCAGCCTTGGGTCCCTAAACCCTTTGTGAGGAATGTAACTTCCTGTACAAATCACTGTAAAGCTCAAATACATTTTTACCTAACCCATTTTCAGAAAGCAATAATGGAACTGGACTGATATTCAACTCTTTGGTTACTGCGTTGGTCTACTTTCATGGTTCTGGCTTGTGAAGTGGAAATGATAATTGGAAAGTAGAATCATGTTCATGATTCTACTAGACTTTTTTTTTGGTGTTTACTTTAATAAGTCCCTCAGCATTAGAGAAAATTGAGATATTTACACATAACTGGAATCCAGGAATCCATTCAGTATCAACTATTTGCAAACAGTATTGTCATGAGAATAGTAACACACATTAAAAGTAGTTTATGTCTACCGTAATTGTAAGTGTTCAATGAATAATGCTTTTAAGTATACCTGAAGTGATTTGTGATGGTCAGAAATGTGTGATCAATACTCTTTGTGGCTTTATTGGAAGCATATTACCAGATGGAAGAGTACTAGTTCTCTTCAATGTATAGTTTTGTATGATTTGTTTTAATAAGACAGTTTCTTGTTGGGAATAAATGACTACATTTGGTAATTCCACATTATTGCTGTATCTTCCTTCCAGCAAGAACACATATACACCACTTGTAACAGTTTTGACACCTTGATACAAATGGCCACTGTAACTCTTCTTTTCACTTGAAGAATCTTAAAGCAATCAATTTAGTTTAGCCCAAGTGATGACTTTGCACTGAACCAAGCCATTGCTTGTCACTACCTATATAAGTTCATTAATTATACTGTGCTGGAATTCCTGGTCTTCACCTCTACACTGAGGTCCAATAGGTAGCTGTTATTAATTGTGATTAACACTGACTACTATGTGTGTATGTCTTTCCTTTATTACAGTAACATTTCAAAGAGGAGATGGAGGACTCATGAGCAATGGGAGGTATGCAAAGGAGTCTCTTTTTATTATTATTTTTAATCAGTACTGGGGAAATTCTGTAGTGAACAGCTATTATTGTAATAAACGATCACTTATACATCTTAGAATTCTATGAGGAATTGAATGGCTTACCACAAGGTTTAATGATCTATCTGTTGTGCACTTTAGAGGAATCAAGTCCAGATGTTTCATATCTCCCAGATGCCCCTGAAGAAATTAGTAGTAAATATCACAAGGAATGTGTTCATTTGTTAGCAGGATGTTTATTGCATTAATTAGACATTAGCAAATGAAGTTGCTGTTGTTTAAGACTCCTTATTGGCTCTCACTAAATTGCTGTGGGTGAACAATTACACATAATCGATCACAAAGTAAATGATTCATGGATGATGAATAGGCTGTAGATTGATAGGACTGGATTCCAGAACTTTGGATACTCAATTGAAATTGATAAAAGCTGATAACAAACCCATATATCCTCATCTATTTTCCCTTTGCCAATATGGAGATTGTAATTAGGCTCTGGTAATAACTTCCAATCTCCCATTTAATCAATATTTTAGCAAAAAGAGATTAAGTCTAATGAGAGCTAGCAGATACAGCAAAAAGCAATTGAATCTTCTTATTGCAGTTTCCATAGAAACTTACGATTCTCTTAGGGGTTGTACCAGAAGGGGTCTATCAAAAAAAAAGTGCAATAATTATAGGTGATCTATTTCTTTGCAAATATGCTGATATTCTGGAAAGGAATCAGAATTCCATCTTTACATTAAATAATGTCACTCCTTATTAAATGTGACAGGCAAAAAGTTTCCTTCACAGGATATGGTAAGGTGTTGGGGCCATATAACTGGGTCATACTGCCTTTAAAAACCCCTAACTAGCCCTTATTTTGCAATGTGAGAAACGTAGAAATGTACTATTAGTAGAAAATTAAAAGTAATCTTCATTAATTTGGCTTGAGCTATTTGCCCCCAGTCAGGTATGAGATCTTTGTGTAAGGGTGCCTACCTAGACAAAACAGATTCAATTGGCAGCTACAGAAATGAGGACTGGGTAGTTTAGTTCTTGGGAAATAGCAGATCTAAAGCAATTTCTCAGAGGAACTGTTCCCTGGAGATGTCAGCTTGCCATGGAGCTTGGTCTCGTGGTGCTGCTATGCGCCCTATTCTTCTGATTCCAGGGTGAACAACTGATTTCATTTGTATGTGGGCAGAGTCTCAGGCAAAGCCTCTTCGCTTCCACTGACAGAGAAGATCTATGTATAACTTTAATGAACTATTGAGGTTCCTTATTTCTTAAGAGCACTTGCAATTTAATTTAAAGTCAATTAAAACCTTATATCTCCTTACCCTTTTTAGTGTGTAAGGAAGATGTCAAATTCCTTCTCTGAGCCCACAGGCTAATCTCCATTTCATGTCTGTCTCAGCCGTCCAGGTCTTCTAAATGCTGGGGACCCCAATTACCCATGGCTTGCTGACTCATGGCCAGCCACGAGTTTGCCAGTAAACAATAGCAATAGTGGCCCAAACGAAATTGGAAATTTTGGGCGTGGAGGTAAGTTGTGTGTTTCAAAATAATATTATTTATTATTGGGGTGTCTATTGTTAGTTTGGTGTTCTGGAATTTTTATTTTAGTTTAGTTTTCTTCTAAGCATTTTATATTTTTGTTTTGCATGCATGTAAGAAAATATGTGGTTACAAACACACATGGACTAGCTAGAGGGAAGCTTGCCCAGTTCAGTTTTCTTCTTAAACTGTGTGGGCCCCTGGGGTCAAGCTCAAGTCGTCAAGCTTAGTGGCTTGATGACTCTGAGCCATCCTGCTGACTTCAGAATTTTAAAATAACACATCATAAATGTCTCCTTTCAGGTCTGGTTGGGTGACTCAGTGGAAAAAACAATGACTTAATGGTCTCTCAGAGGACTCGTTTGGTTACCAGTACTCAAACTAGGCAACTCACAACTACCTGTATCTCCAACTCTAGAGATTCCAGCATCCTTTTCTGGAGGCCAATGATAACTGCACTCACACATGCTCAGACACACACATACTCATAATTAAAAAATATTTTAAAGAATAATTTCTCTTGTAAGTAGGACAAGAAAAACATATAGCAAAAATGATGTTCTTTGCTAAAAAATTTAGGAGAAAACTTGGATGTCTATATCTCTTTAAGCAAAATTTAGGTTTTAAGGAAATCATTAATAATTGAGAAGAAAAAATATTGACTGAGCATTTAATTTTCAAATATTCTCACAAGAATCATAAAACCAGAAACTAAGAGCTTCGATATTGTACTTAGTTTACCTTCTCTATCCTAATCAGCATATATNCAGTATGGGAGTAATGAAGAGTATAAATAATAAACAGAAAGAGATGTCCTTACCATCATATAATATATCTATGAAGAGTAGTAGATAACTAAGTAAATGAGAGATGTTCAGAAAGAGACTTCCAAAGTTCTGTGGTCAATAACGGATATTACAAACGAAAGATGTCATCACGCTGAGCAGATGCTAATACTTTCAAATTTGGATGCTACTGTTATCTCTGTGAGTTTTATGTTCTGCTGTAAACATACTCTTTCCCCAAAAATAGTCTTCTTTGAATAGAGGTAGAAGAAGTAATTCTATACCGACAATTGAATGAATGGATATCAAGGAGAGACCTTTTGCTGCATCTCTTTGTTCAATGTGATAGATATATCGAACATTTACTCTTCCCATGGCACAAGCATAGAATATAGTCAGTGTGTAATAGGTACCATTAGGTTACAAATGACAATGGCAGGCAAACTGTCTGATTGACTGTTCAGCTTCCAACTCTGTGTAAAATAGCATGGCAAATGTCTGTGCCTGAACACATCCAAATACCCTCTGCAACCCAAAATTCCACAACCTACACTGTAAAATTAAGTTTGGTTTCTAAAGCTTTCTCCTGACCAGGACTAGCTTCCTCTTCACAAGTTGACATGTTCGATTAACACATACACAAAGAATATTATGACTCTGTTAGGCAAGCTCCATTAATTTCTCAGATGCCTTATTCCAATGTAACCAAAGTATATATATGGAGATTTGCATGTATATTGCCACCTCATTTTTGTGAAGAGAAACACTTCAAGATGCTTTCAAGGTCAATTTAAAGGGTTTGCAATGTTTTCTCTGTCTCCTTTCAGTGTTAGAGATTTTAAACATTTACTATTTATGTAGGAAAATGATCATATAGTATTTTCATATGTATTAAATTTTATAAAGTTATAAAATAAGTAACAATATTTTTAGTTTAAATTTTAAGACAATACACTTAATGAAGATGGGTACCTTTGGATCTGAATGGAGAAAGCAGATCAGATCAATTTTTTAAAGCCTCAAATGTTTTAACTAGACTATGCTGTTTTCTCCATGTGGATTTACAAGTGTGACCACATAATCATAATCATTTATAAGAATTATTACACGCATTAAGATTTTCCCATTAATAATGTGATGCCAAAATATGTTTGAATATAGATGAAAGAGAAACTTAAATAATAAAGTGACTCACTAGCAAATAATTTTACCTTTTGTCAAGATAAAAATAAAAATTTATTAGGTCACTTAATTAACAAGTGTTTTCTCTCTTCATGTCATTGGATTGAGGATTTATCAAAAGGAAGACATAAATCTCAAAAGAAACTTTCCCACAAGTAATTGAAGATGCAGTGAAGAAGGGAGTCATTCACACAAATAAGGAAGTAGTATCTAAGTAGATTCATAAATATAAACACAACCAAGATGTTCTAAACTGCATTCATTGCAAATGCAATCTACAGGGTAGTAGTCCTTCAATTCACAAATTTCAATGACAATGTTAACAAGAGCCATACAGAATAAAGCATTAAGGAGAGACTGTTGGGAACCATGGGAAATGGAAAATGGGAAGCGCAACCTCAATATGGTGATGTTTCTTCAGATGCAACCTGTTGCGACAGAGCTGGCACAGAGGTCCAAACCATCTGATAGTATTAGACTTCCTTCCACGTACAAATATTCACAAATAATCTTCCAATCTTTACAATTAGGATGTAATTCTACTTATTATTGAATATATTATAGTGATGAAGTAATATATGAAGACTATGCAGCTGCTAAAATCAATATAGGTACTGTGTCATTTGTAGACTGACTTTAACTTATCCTAACAGGGAGCAGTTTTGTGTCCAAAGTCATGGTCAGTGTGGTAACAGAGTAATGTTACCTATGGTGTCATTGTTCATTACTCTTTCACCCTTTTTTACCCTTTGGACACCAACCAACCAATCAAGCAAACGAAAAACCATTTCAATAGTTTACAAATAAACTGTCCTTTAACCTAAGTCTGTAACATTGGTGAATTATAGGTTCAAGATAAGTGAATGTTGCTGAGACATTCTAGATAACTAATGTTCATGAATGAATAGCAGAAGGAAGGAAAATTCTGAAAACTCCTTCATGGGATTATTTTTACTAACTAGTATTATCAAACATAAAAAGTTTAAGAGTAAAAGAATGCTAACATTTAAATGTTAATTAGTTTGCAGTTAAAAACTAGAAGGATAAGAAAGTAGCACAAATCTAAAATCTAAAAAACATTTTCACTTGTTTATATAACCCAGAGAACTTTACAATCTTGAAGGTAGTTAACAACCACACTGATCTTCATTTAAGATATTTACTTCAGTAAAGTAAAATACACTTTAACGTAAAGAGACTGGAGGAGTTGGGGACACAGAACCTTTGGGAACTGAAATTTTTTTTGGTGTACAAAATTATAAATTTTCTGTTACAAAGACAAATTCCCTAGCTATCATAAGTTACAAAAGCAAAGCTAATTAAAAAAATCTCCATTTCAAGTACCGTTAAGAGTCATCAAGTCTAAGTTTTAAGACAGTTGAGCCAGGTGGTGGTGACACATGCCTTTAATCCCAGCACTCGGGAGGCAGAGGCAGGTGGATTTCTGTGAGTTCGAGGCCAGCCTGGTCTACAAGAGCTTGTTCCAGGAGAGGCTTCAAAGCTACAGAGAAACACTGTCTCAAAAAACCAAAAAGAAAAAAAAAATAATGAGAGTTGAAAATGTTTGTATAATGAAAAAATCAAGTCATGTGATGTCTTCAAGAGCTAGGGTGCAAGGTTTGTAGAGCACAGGTATTGGGGGGGGGCTCTATACTCAGACTGATATTAATTCTAAGTGTCTAAAACCAGTGTTAGCAGAATCATCAGTTGTCTTTGATTTGAAAAGAGAAAACAAGCTCAGGAGGGAGGGAGCAGGTCTGAGTTACAAAGCATCAGTTCACATCCCCGAATGATAAATGGGCTGATTGATGTTCATTGTTATTCCTAAAGTTTAATTTAACTCTTGTTGTTGTACAGTGGGAAATGAGAGTTTCTGATTCTCAGAGCTGATAGCACAAATTAAACCCACTGATCACCAAGACTGCTTTTTTTCTGAGTTAAATTCTCTGCTTTGTAAAAATGACTTGTTCTTGAATTTTTTTCCCTTTGTTATTTCACCAAAAGAAGTCTGTTTCCTTCCAGTTATCCTCCAATTCCAACACTGAAATAAAGCAAAATAAATGGCAAGTTAAAACTCAAGAAGAAAAACAAAAAGTTATTTCATAGTAAGGATAGTATGATTTGGGGCCGTTTTTAACTGTACCACAGCTATGTATTTTGTCTTTGGTGTTGAAGTGGAAAGAGATGTATTCGTCTCTAATTTGTATATTCCCTCTTAGCAACACTCTTGTAAAGGCTAACAGTATCTCTGCCTTTAAAACCAAGTGAGCAACTGAGTATGTTTGTCAGTAGTGGCACATCTCAGGTTCCTAATTCGTGCTCGAAGCCAATGGGGAAGAGCTGTAGTAAGCAGCGAGACGTGAAGGACGTGGGTTGCGCCTGCCTGTCACTGGGGTTGATGGTCTGACGAGAGTTGTATATCATCTCCCCTTCATTGGCTCATGAAACCCATCTCGGCTGCAATGTAGACGCGCAGTGTGACACATTTATTTTTCATCTTCAGCGCTGATAGTTTGGGTCCCTGTGCATCATTAAATAGTTTCATTTCCCTATGCTCCTTGCAGATGTACTGCCGCCAGTCCCAGGCCAAGGGGATAAAACAGCAACGATGCTTTCAGATGGAGCCATTTATAGCAGCATTGACTTCACTACCAAAACCACTTACAATAGTTCCAGCCAAATAACACAGGCCACCCCGTATGCCACTACCCAGATCCTGCATTCCAACAGCATCCACGAACTGGCCGTTGATCTTCCTGATCCACAGTGGAAAAGCTCAATTCAGCAAAAAACAGACCTGATGGGCTTTGGTTATTCACTCCCTGATCAGAACAAAGGTAACAATGGTGAGTCAGTTTCTTGTATCTTGAGAAATTAATTTCACATCATTTATGCATGATCTAGAAATCTTGTATCTATTGTTTAATCTTCAATTTAGGGATCCATTCCAAGGTTTTTTACCTGAACTAAAATATTCTCTCGGCATGTATGTCTCCAGCACCTTAAATAATCACTACCACTGCTGAATTCACCATCACACACCAACACCAATTGGTTTCATTCTTTTAGCATTTTTTCAGTATAATAACCAGCAATCCATCTCTACTTCCATTAGGAAAGGGTAGATAAAGCATTCCTCTGCTCTCCCACAACATCTGCTTCTGAGTTGCTAACTGCATGTTCTGCATGGGCTTGTGCTGTGAACTAATCCCATGATGCCACTATGACCTCTGCCCTTTAACCCTTAGCCTTACTTTACATCCCTGACTACCGATTGGCTGAGGGATTGTCTAATAGAATGCCACACAACCAGTCACAGGATTTCAGCACCACCAGCTCCCACAACAGCTCAGAAAGGAGTGGCAGTCTCTCAGGTTGGTCCGATCACAGTAAGGAGAAATATTTGTTTGTCAAGAGCGTATGACCTGTGTTTCTAGCTGCCATTGAAGAAATATTTAATCACAACCCAGTAGCAGCCAGCAGCCATTTATCTATCAGATGACAGTGGTTGACCATAGTGAAGTTATACTTTGATTGGGGGAGGAGGAGGGATAAAGTCACTGTCACCCCTTCATGAACTGTGCACTGATGTGCGTGGAGAAAAATAGAGCCATCTTCATAAAGACTGCTCATGAAGAACAGATGTGTTTTGTCTGTCCTGGGTCCTATTTATGAGTCAGGAGAACTTTATAATGGAAAGATTATACATGATATTCAGTCCCAGGTCATTGATTCTAGAAAATACACATGATGGAAATAAAATTATTTGGGGGCCTTATATTAATGATTAAGCAATGCAGCCTCATAATTTTGTATTGGTTTTCTAAAATATCACACGAGAGCCTTATTATCTGTCAAATCAGGTGACTCTGCTAAATATGAAAAATTAGTATGGGAGATTATTAACAATTTAAGGGCTATGCATATAATATTTTATGTGGCTTTTTATTTTTATCCTGTAAATTTGAACATGTATTTGAATGAAATGAGCTGAGCTAATTCTAATGCAGACATAATACAACACATGGGCGGGAATATATTTTGTTACAGTGAAATGCATTTCTATCCTATCAAGCAAGAGTGACATTTCCACCACAGGGATTCTTGCCTGTAATAGGAAAATGTGGTGGTAGATGTGTTGCCTTGCCATTGCATTCACACCATTTGGCTGTTGATTTCATGTCTCTATTTCGAATTGATCACGCCACGCAACTTGTTTTGATCTTTTCAGATTAATGATATGCCATGTACAACTTCAAGAGCAGAAAGAGTTAACTTTCAACACCACTAGGATTACATTTACCAAATTACTTTTCCTCAGGAGATAGAATCTTCTTAGACTGAAATGTTAATGCCCTCTTTTCCCTCCAAAATGAGCCATTTCTCTTCCTGCTTATTGGTAGGATTAAATACATTATAGAATAGGAAAAAAATTTAAACATCTGTTATGAATTTAAAGTGGCTGAATAATACCGGGGAACTTTAGCAATGACCTTATATGTCATTTTTGCTGTCATTTCTGTATAATTAGCCCCATAATAGTTCTGTATAATTAAAAAGTAATTTTGCTGAAGCTTCCATTTTTACTTCATTAAAGGTATGTAAATACCAAGCAATGTATATAAAGAATACTGCATACCATAAAGTATTGGGTCTTTAGACATACAAGCCAACAAATATTTGGTATAGGTCGATTGTCATGAGTTTTTAAAAGTTATTTTTGAAAGAATTTTAAGCAGTAGTTTTAAGCTGCATTGTTGAGCCCAGTAATATACCAGATGACATGTATGTAAAGATCTAGGAGTTATAATGAATACTTAATCTACATTTGAATACTAAATTACTTCAATAGGAGATAGAATTTTCAGGAGCTGAGATTAAAATGATTATTTTTTTCAGTTTTCTGTTCAGTTTAAACTCAAGTGGAGTTCATTATTTCTGTTCTGCTTCATAAAGAAGTTTTCTGACACTCAAGTGTATTACTAAGCTGCCCTATGGCTAGCTAATCCAACCATAGCGCAGCATTTGTAAATGATCAATTCACATTCATGCTGATAATGTTTTAAGCCATAGTATAGCATTCATAAATGATCAAGCCACACTGATGCAGATAATGTTTTTAAAATCCCAAAGATTAAGAAACTGTCATTTCTGACTTATTTGAGTGAATATATTTCATTCTTAAAATACTTTACAATATATTCCTTTTAAGGTCAAAAACTTCTGTTAAAAGTTTAACTACTAAAAATTAAAGCTCAGCTATTTTTAACTGTCACAGAAATAATAGTAATCATATATAAAATACATATATGAAAATTACTGATTCTGATTTAGTGCGCCAACTTTTAAAAAGAGTATACATTCAATTATATGTGTGTGTGTATGTGTGTGTGTGTGTGTGTGGTGTGTGTGTGTGTGTGTGTGTGTGATATGTTTGGTGATAGTGATGAAGTCATAGCCAGGGCCTCATGCTTGCTAGGCAACTATTACTCACTTCTTTTCCCCTCTCCATGCATTTATTTCTAAAATATATTGTTTTCATAATTTTCCTTCCATGGAGTTCATTTGTTAGATAAATAAAATCTAAACACAATTTGACTTTAAGAGAAAGTTCAAATATTTGGGCAAAGCCTCAAAAACATAGTATAGGAAGTTCTCACTTAAAATGGTGAAGCTTTTAGTTGCAGGTTGAAGCAAGAGATGCTTCATTTCACTGAAGATTCAGGTCTCAGAATCAGAATTTAACTAGTAGGCTAGGTAGTATGTACCCCACTATCATAGAAGCTTACCAATTAGCATGGAGCTAACATACACACACAGCCATGTTGGTGAGGATTCCTATCCTGATTATTCAAAATGAGAAAAGAGATAATTGTACATTTCTAGAAGAGGGGAAACAGATGTTTGGTGGAAGGCCCTGGGAAATTCCCTCCAAGATCAGCTGTTTCCAATCACATTGTAAAGCCTGTTGCTTACAATAGTAGTTGTAAAAAAGCTGAATTGCTTTCTTGATTTTTAGTAAGGATTTCAGCTTGAGTTTATATAAAAACTGAAGTTTAGACACTTCACAAATGGGTGGCTCTTAGAAACTGCTGCCTGGTGAATTCAGATTTCTCTCTATGTGAATGTGAAAGTTAAACCTGGGCAATCAGAGAGAATCACAGAATCTCACCTTTAAAATGGACACACCAAGTCTTCCTTGCTTATATCACTCAGTTCTCTTGGTGTCCGCATAACATTTCAAAAAGGGCCGTGGGACTTGTACAAACTGTCCTCAACAAAGACAAAAAGGAAAAGAGAAAGTACAGCTAGGTGGTAGCAATGACAGACGAGGTGCTCAACCTATTCCTTTGGAAATAGTAAACTTCAATTGCTGTTTTATTAAAAAATGATATAGATCTTGGTCTTTGTTTATGATTTCAGAGGCTTAAGGAGTCAAGGATTTATTTATAATGAAAAATAAAGATTTATTCAGCAGTAAACTCTTTGTTTAATTCAAAAACTCAGGCAGTTTCTGGAATATTCACTGAGCCTGGAAAATTGGAGACTTTCAGAGGCGGCTAGAAAATGGATTTATTTTTTAGTGAGAGAGGAGTTGGAAACGACCAATAATGACTGTCATCCTGTATTTAATATTTTACATGTAATGTCTTTTTATTTCTAAAGATAGATCAATGAAACATCTATTTTCTGTATACAGAAAAAATGCATATATATATATTAGATGACATCTACTTACTGACCTCTGGGATAATAAAGGAATTGGCCCTCGGGTCCAGAAATCAAGCTCTTACCCACACAAGTTTAGTGTAGAAGATGCCTGCTTTCATTTCTGTGGTACCTTTTCTTCCACCAAAGAAGTAAAACAAAAAGTGAAAACGCTATGTTCTGGGATGACATGATGGCTGTGAACATAGGCATGCATGACACATAAAGTGTGTACTCTCTAATGATGTGAATGCCTAGTGTACCAGTGTTATCTGTTGCCGGGCTTCCAATATATTATTATTATACTTTATAATCTGATTTTGTTGACTCAGATTAGTAATAGATAGGAGAAAGAAATGGATGCGCTTCATCTGCATGACTAGATAGCCCCGCTAAAAATATCTTACACTCACAACATTTACTTTAATAAAGATTAAGTGCAAAGGGTCAGTACCACTGTGTGCACATGCATATAAGCTGATAAAGGAGTCATACAAGTTGCTGGGTACCCTTAAAACATCCTTTATTTCTATGCTCGAGGAATAGTGATCCCTGTGTCTACCTTGGTACCATCCTTGGTAATGAAGAAGTTTTAACTTTTTTTAATTTTGGAAGAATAAAATGTATAGCATATTTTAAGTAATGTTTTGTTTTCATAGTTTATTAATTTTCATGTACATTCCGATAGGATTTATACACTGTTGGCTTACTTTCTGCTCATATTTGTGCATGAATTCATTTGTATTATATAAAGTACAGATGCTAACTAGTTTCTTTGCCTGAAAGTCCCTTCATTTTGGAATTTTATGGAATATTAAAGTTAAAATGGTTGAGAACTACTAGCATGATATATGCACAAATAATGCTGCTACTCATTGGACAAAAAGTCTATGAAATATATCTTGGTGAGGCATTTACAGATACTCTCTGGGCTATAGTTGATTGATTTTTTTTAAACCCATGGCTTTGGGGAGAAGAATGTTACTCTTATGGATTAATTCAATTGAATAAATTGTAATGGGAAGTTTAACTTGAGTCTTTAGATACTGCACTTTCCACTGAGACAGATTATGTAAAAGAGCATTATAAACACAGTAAAATCTGACATTTAAAAGAATTTGCTCTGAATCATTATTTCATCTAACAATGAAACATGGAAGTAGCAGAGGGGAATAAATCAATAAATGTGTTCTTAATACAGCGGCCATATTTTTTGGTTTATTCGGTTCTTCAGAGAGTGAATTAGGAGAGACAATGGTGCTGGTAGAATTCATTCTTGACATATTCTTGAGAATACCATTTCATTGTTTATAGCTTTTGTTTTATCATGCCTAACATATTGATTCTGCTGTTTTGAAAACATTAATACATCCTGCCATCTGCTCTACTCTGTTTCTTTAGATAATCATTCTCTGTGAATTTATTGCTTTCAGGTGGGAAAGGTGGAAAAAAGAAGAAAAACAAAAATTCTTCTAAAGCGCAGAAAAACAATGGATCAACTTGGGCTAATGTCCCTCTACCTCCTCCTCCAGTCCAGCCCCTTCCTGGTACAGAACTGGGGCACTATGCTGCAGAACAACAAGAAAATGGGTAAGAGTAGGGTGTGTTCTGACAACATGGCCAAGACTGCACTTCCACCTCTGTTCATTGTTACTGTGTACATCTTTATCATTTAACTGGCTCCCCTCCCTTCACGTTCTTTGCATCCTCCCTTACTGTTTGCACTCTTGCTGTATTCTCAGCTGATAAATATAAAACAGCCCATACTGAGGAGTGAGAATCCTTGGCCTTCAAGTGCTTTAGATTGTCTGCAATCACGATAATCAGCCTCCATTTATAATATTGCTCGTTAGTTTGAAAGCAAGTACCCACAGCTCTGTGAACTAAAGAGGCACTCCTGAGAGGGGCTGAAAGGAATTAAAATAACCTTCTTCATCATCCCTTGCCGCTTCCTAATGACTTGATGTCTGGCCATAGCAGGGCGCCACCAGTAGAGAACCATCACAATGGGATAATTGTGGGGACTTGACCACTGGGTAGAACTTTAATCACCAGCTCTGAAGGGAATTTAGGGATAGAAATAATAAGGGATTCACGTCAATGCACACTCTATAACAAAAATCTTAAAGTCAGATAATTTTTTTGATGGGCCTTAAATGCGATGGTTCTCTATTCTTTCCCTAGTATCTCATGAGTTGGTTTCCTGTTAGTTTGAGTAGGGAGTGATTTGAAACACAAAAGCATAGAAAATCGTTTTTATTACAAAAAAATTAAATGAAATATTTACCTAAATTAATATTTCTAAATGCTTTGTCTTGCTTTCAGTTTGCAAGTCAGTATTTTGACAAGGCTTGTATGCAACCCAAGAATACAGAGTATATGGATTTTCTCTACATAAATTTTATTTTACATAGAAGTATTTACATACTAAATAAAATTTAATTGTATAGTGGAGTATGGCTTATATTTGTTCAAATCATATAAATATTTGCATTTGCTTATAAATTTTGCATATTTCTCTTTTAGTAAATTCCATCTTGCATACACATTTATAGTATGCATATAATCACACACACATATATATAGCATATGATATGTATATAACCTACTCATACTTATACACACACATCTTTTCTCCATCTTTCTATCTCTCAAATAGATTTCATTTGTTTTTCTGGGAAATAGTGCCCATATATATGCAAACAATGATTACTTAACTAAACCAATGTTTCCGTTTGAAATTAGCAGTCAAGAGCCCACCCTTACTTCTCCTGGTGAGCATACCCTTTCTTTTACTGGCCTAAAAATTAAATTGTGAATATGATCTTAATTCACACCAGTGATGTAAATATGTCAATAACTCATGAAAAACAAGAGGTACACACTTCATCAAAGGATTATTACTTAATAGTTTGTATTTTAAGATTGTAACCAGAAAATATTGAAATGAAACTAATAACTTGAATGGGAAGAGGAAAGAAGTTAATGCTTTGTAAGAATAACATCTGGATCACATGATAATTGTAGGTTATTTAGATATCCTCTTTTTTGCCAACAAATCTCCTTAAAATATTAATTTGATAAAATGATGCTCCTTATCACTGAAAGAAAATTCAATCTAAATATTGTGAAACTTACCACATGACCTTATTAAACAGTGGAAAAACTAGAAGTATTTCTTTTGGTGATGACACAATTATGTTAGTATACTTTTATGTTCTTATACAAATGGTTTTCAAATATTGATATGACAGGTCATTTTAATCTATTTAGTGATCATAGTTTACTTTTAAAATTTACTCAAAATTCATTATGTGATTTTTAAATTTCTAATGTATTAATTTATTATTATAGACAATTAAAATGAATATTCTCAACATATACATGCCAATGTGCATAAAAAGTGATTGTGCTATATAATTTTTTATAATTTCTCTTTTTTGAAAAAGGAAAACAATCATTTCTTATTTTACATGCCAATCCCAGTTTCCACTCTCTCCCCTCCACCCATTCTATCTACCTTACACCCTACCCTCCCTCATCCACTCCTCAGAGTGGGTAAGGCACATTGCTTTGGGGGAAGATCAAAGGCTCTCCCTTCCCTATCTAGGTTGAGTAAGGTATCTATCCAAACAGAATAGGTTCCCAAAAATGCCAGTACAAGCAGTAGGGATAAACCCAGGTGCCATTGACAGTCGCCCCACAGTCTGCCCCAGACATGCAACTGTCACCCACATTCAGAGGGACTAGTTTGGGCCTATGCTGGTTCCTTCCTTGTATGGCTAGAGTTGGTGAGCTCCCATTAGCTCAGGTAAACTGTTTTGGTGGGTGTCCTCATCATGAT
This sequence comes from Alexandromys fortis, assembly GCF_014885135.2. Classification (NCBI taxonomy): domain Eukaryota; kingdom Metazoa; phylum Chordata; class Mammalia; order Rodentia; family Cricetidae; genus Alexandromys; species Alexandromys fortis. Next base: position 8,372,167 of record NW_026067944.1, read on the forward strand.
CTTGACCTCTTTGTTCATATTCTCAGTCTTCCCACTCTTCAGCTGGACTTTGGGAGCTCGGCCCAGACCTCTGCTGCGGGTCTCTGCCTGTTTCCATCAGTTGTTGAATGACTGTTCTATGGTGACATTTAAGATATTCATCATTAGTTCATCTTACTCTTGAGTTCTTATTTGCCTCAAGTGCTGAGAAACTGCTAGTGGAAAAAAAGAACTATTTTTAGGCATGGGGATGCATCTCAGTTAGAGAAACTTTGCCCACGATGCATGAAACCAGGAATGGAAACCTATATCCTCCAGCTCTCAGGAGGTAGAGTGCTTAAGATTGGAATCTAAAGGTCATCATCAGCTATATAGCTGCTTAGTCCAATTGAAGCCAGCCTGAGATATACGAAACCTCCCTCTCAAAGACAAAGAACAAAACACCTTACTTTTCTTATTTAAAAGAAAAAAAAAACAAACAAACAAAAAACTAGTTTTTTAAAGAAGTAAAAGCCAGCCAGTAATCCTACAGTAAAATTAGTTTTTCTATTTTTTTAATTACCATTTACTGAAGAAGGATGCTAAAAAGAAATTCCACACTTGCTCAGAATTAAGTATAATAAAGGGTTATTTGTTTAAGGGTAGAGTCACAGATCACAATCCTCTGCACAAACGAGGAACAGGAATCGAATCACACAGCTGGAAGAGGCCCGATACGCACTTGACATGGGCATATGTAACATAAGAGGCCACGCCAAATTGGACAGGTAACTTAAAGGCTGTAGAAATTCCTCCAGCAGTTTGCAACACACAACAAACAATAAAGACGTTTGTCAGCATTTTTTAAATATGTATCCTAAATGCTAGGCCCAGTTTTAGGAAGAGAAGCAATAAGAACAGGTGATCAGAAAAAAATATATGAGGAGATCTGCTGTGTTAATAGGAAAGATGTAATTACGGTCCTAAGGCACTGTATACATTGAGACACACATAACATGTTCTCCTTTCTTCTTCTCACTCCCCCATGACCTTCCTTATCTCAAACAAATATAGACACATATGTACACACATACAAGAGAATGAGAGAAAATGTATTTTCTATTAAAAATATATATTAACAATGGAAATAAAATAATAAGAAGCAAGCAAGTAAACTAGAGGAGTACTCATATCAGTGGAGTCTTGAGTGAATTTTGAATCATTTATTTATAAATGATAGTACCCCAAACTGGTTGGCTATCAGAATCTGTGCCCAGAGTCAAAGTTAATGAAAAATCACCTGAAGAAAGTATTCAATCTAGAGGGATTTTTTGAATCAGAGTAGATTGTTAGCCAAACAGTAAAACAAAATACAAGCAGTGATATAACTTGATACGTAATAAAGGAACCTTTCTTTGGTCAAGGAGGAAAAATGAAAAGATTCCCATCAATCTTCCTTTGCACCTTATTCTAATTGTGATGATTTCCCTTTCTTCTACTTCTCATCATTGCCTGAACTTGCCTCATTGTCCTATTGATCCCTAGATTGCATTTAATTGCTGAGCCGCATCTTTAAGCAACTTGTACATGCTTCATGAAGGTGGTCAATGTTGATATTTTATGATAAATATACTTATTTAAAGCAACTTTTAAATTTAAACATAATTTGATCATATTTTCCCTTCCCCAAGTCCTTACACACCCTTTTCCTCCCTACCCACCCACTTTTAAGTTTTTTCTCAAAAAATAAATGAAACTAAGTAAAACAACCCCCAAAACCTAGAAAAATAAAATAAAATCACACTCATAAAGAAAGACAACAAAATAGAGAAACTTTAAACAAATAAAAATGGCACACATACTCAAAAAAAAACGAACAAACGTGAAGTGTGTTAAATGTTGGTGAACTTCTTCTGAATATGAGGCCTGTCCTCAAGTGGCTGATATACCCAGTGTCACTCTATTGGAGAAAACTGATTCTCCCTCTCCCAGAAGATATAAGCGAGAGCTCAGTTTTAAGCCTCTGAACATCTGAGATGGTGCCTTGATGTTAATTATGAATTCTTGTATGTCATAGACGAATTCAGCTATTTTGCTACTGATAACAGACTAGATAACAAGAACCTTGGTTCAGGTGGATAATGTCTGGAATGTTCCAAACAAAATGGCCGATATATAGTGGAAAAGGGATGAAAGCAAGGCAGTGACAGTGGGCATGAGGAAGGACAGAGTCAGTAGGGAGTCCTGACTGGGATTAGCAATAACGTTGAAAATACAGTCTCTAGTTACTAATTGTGATTAGTAGTATTGTTTCATGAGAGTATAGGCTTCAGTTTTCCTTCTAAGTCTTTCATGGGCATTTTCCTTCTTCACAGTGCACAATAACAGAAGTTATTCAATCATTGTTCAAATGAAATGATATTTGAATGTTAATTCAATCTTGTAGCCATGGTGCAAATGTTTTCCCATCTTAATATGCTTCTTCTGTTTGAAAAGGGCAATGTGTTAAATGTATTAGGGCCTAGCTCTGACTGCTATACATTTATTATAGTCATAGGCTGCTTGGAAGAATTCAATAGTAATTAAATAGGCGCTTTGCTTTGTTCTTGCAATTAGAGATTGGCAAGCTTCTGCTGGAGTTGAATGTTATTGTATTTTTATTAGTAATTTGGTATTTGTATCTGGCCTTTAATAAGTTAGTTCACATACAGCATTGATTTGCTGTCATCTTGATCATTACTCATCAGGAAAGACAGATAATAGGATGCCTCATACTTGGCTATTAGAATGTCAGTGAACAAGGACTTGCCTTTGAAAGGTTGGGCAAAACAGCTTTGGTTATCTAGCGGGAGTATTTCTTGTAGACTTTGTAGGTGCTGCATAAGACATCAAAAGTGTAATGCTTAAATAAAATGTGCAAAAGTACAAATTGCAATTAGCAACTAGAGACTGTCGTTTTACCGTTATTGTTAATCCCAGGCAGAACTCTCTATTGACAGTCCTTCCTCCTCGTGCCCACTGTCACTGCCCTGCTTTCATCCCCGTTTCTTTTCATGGGGGCCATTTGGTTAGAACATTACAAACAGCATCCCCCTGAAGCAAGTGAATCTCATAAAATGTGAAGGGAACCATTAAATGGAGCTGCAAGTATGAAGTGTACAGTTATCTGCTGCCTTCTTTTCTTTCCTGGGTGGCTGCGCTAAACCTTTCTAGTTAGCCCTCTGGAGTGAATTCAGAAGTGAATACCAGGGAGGTGATGAGCAGTTCTCTACATGATATGAACGACATCCTGACTTGACTTCCTTTATTCATTCTTGTTAGCCTCTTTGGGATATTTTTTCCCCATTTTTAATTTTTTCTATTATTAGTAGAAACCACATTGAATGCATGAACATTTTTCAGCCTTCCTTATCCTGGAAGGGTGATCAAGTTTATTCATTGTAGTTCCAATTATCTTTGCAGAGAATCCTGGGGAGTCTTGATGATAGTATCCACCCTAATTTAATGAAAGGTTAATAAAATTGATTTTAGTAACTTAGCACACTATGTAATTTATTTACCTAGTATTATAATTTTTCATGATATGAAAGTTTTAAAATAACCTCTTTTGCTCAGTATTACTTGAATAACAAAAAAATGAATCAAGTTTAATTTACTCTAATGCTTTTCACCTTACCATTACAAATGATGCATATAGCAATGCTTATCTATCTTATCCTACTCATGCCATAGTCTATATTTCTACGTCATTTAGGCTGTCTAAAAAATTCTCTATTATTGAACAAGTAGACATACCTTTGGTACTAATGGGCTATGCCTATTTAAAATATTAAATATATAGTATTTCATATAATAGCTTTGGCAACATGCCAGTGTAAATATTAAAAATACAGCTATTAATTTCTCCTAAAAATGTGATTTTTTTGAACAAACTTTTCAGGGTAAAGTTGACTTTAACTATTGGTAAAGGCTAACAGCAATCATGTTCTATACTGAAAATGAGCAATTATTTTATTAGGTTCTAAATATGTATTTCTTAACATTAATAATGTAGCTCTCAAACTCAAATAAGTCATGTACAGAAACTTAAGCTTTATTTTAATAAAATTTTTGCATGTCAATAAATATGATTTTAGCCAGCTATAAGAGAGCTAAATCCCCTTGAAGTAAGGATACTATAAACATATGAAAAGCTAAATATTAAACTGAACAAGGAAAAGGATCAACATTGTTTCATTTTCAAATCAATGTTCAATAAGATTGCCAGTACCAATTATATAACATAGTATTCTAGCACTAGTGAGTTTTGTCAGTAAGTTTTACAAAAGATATGTGATTTAGAATTTAACTTAAAGACATATAAGATTAGAACAGAGAACCTGGAGAGGGAAACTCTCCAGGCTTTTTTTTATTTGAAATAAATTTATACATAATAAATACATGTTTTGAAATAAATTTGTTTCTACAGCTTGTACCAGGCCTCAGAATTGTAGAAGAGAAAGGAAACAGAGCCATTTAGTTTCAGCGTGAGATTCCTGATGACAAACTGTGTACTCAGTCTAGAAAATACATTGAAGCTTAACTATGTTAAATGAACATAATAGAATGAAGAGAAGTAAATGGTTCTCTTATACTGTTCTGATGTCTTCATAGATAAATTTGTAAACAGTCAGTAGGACTGATTGGATTTGAAAACCTTAAAGCATTAAATACAACAAAGGATGCTGGTTACAGACTTTAGAACAATAGAACTCTCTCTTCAAATGAAAACCATCAAATCTCCATAAAACAAATTAAAATGACAATGTGCTAGAAAAATGTATTTTTTTTTCAGTACAGATTGGCACATGTTATATAGTTAGTAAATAGGAATTCAGATTTAGCCCATAGCATTTTCTTGGAGAGATAACACACTGAAATGTGTCTGCTGATGACAATAGTAGAAAAGACATGTAGAGACAGCCATCCCTTGCAAACCGTACAGTGCTCCTGAAGCGAGCTTTCAGCTTTATGCTCACAGAAGCAGAAGGGTATTGATGTAGCCTCAGCAAGGCAAAAGCAAGTGACCATGGACACAGAAACAAAGAACTCAAAGGTAAATTTAACTTTTGAGTGGAGATTTTTTTGGCTTGTGGAAATAAGATTTTAGAGAACCAGGGAGATTGGAATTCCAAACTCCCTACAAGTGATGAGGTCCTATGTAACCGGCATATTCCTTCCTCTCCTCACTTATGGCCAATAAATTTCTCTCTTTATCTCCTTTGGAAACTGAGTTCTCCAGTACCTACCTCTGATTGCACATATGTAACTTAACATATTCCTGTTGCTATTGGCCAACAGAGCTTTGACAGTCCCCAGACAGTTTGAGTTCTCCAGGTACCTATTCCTATAACACTCTCAGGTGCTTGTTAGTCACATCAGCTGATACTACTATGCAGAGGCATTCTTCCATCCTCTTATCTTCCTGATATCCCTACCAACTTCCTCCCTTCCTCGTACAAGGCTCTACGCCACTTCTTCCATGTTGTCTTAGACGATGTTGTATTGCCGTGAAGAGACATTATGATCCCAGCAACTCTTATGTAGGAATGCATTGAATTGGGGCTGGCTTATAGTTCAGATGTTTAGTTATCAGCATGGTGGGAAGCATGATGCTAAGCAGGCATACATGGTATTATTAGAGAAGTATCTCAGAATTCTATATCCAGATTGGAAGGGAGAGAGAGACTGGGTCTGATGATAACATTTTGATACCTCAAAGCCCACCTAAAGTGACACACTTCTTCCAGCAAAGCCATACCACCTAATAGTGTCATTACCTGGTGACCAAGCATTCAAATCTATGAGTCTATAGAGGCTGTTCTTATCCACATGTCTTTCTGTTTGATTTTTACTCTGTGGCCCACTGGGTTTAACCAGAATTATTAACATGGGCATGGGATGACTCTTTCCACTGGTACATGATTCACTCCCCAGTGGCTACATCACAGAAGACAGTAACTTCCTGTCTCCTAGCAGCCATAGCTCCCTTGTGCCTAAACTATCATTACTGATTTAGTATTTTTGGAAGAACAACTTTTGAAAAGTCTTTTATTTAAATATCTTAGTATTTATTTGTTTGGTGAAAATGGTAGAACTATGGAGTTGGTGTGAATAGAACTGTTATTTATTTAGAATTTACTATACAAATATCCTATATTCTTGATTCAGAATGCCTTATAAAATCATTTTTATATGCTCTCCACATTTTCAAAATAAATTTATAAATCAAAAATGTATTAAAGGATGGATGTTGTGCCAAATAATTTTACTGAAATTAGATAATTAGTTCTAAAAATAACAAGACATTTGGAACTTTTGAGATAAGGATAATGTGAGTTTCTATTGATAAACTTCATGGAATTTTTGATGATTATTGATAGTTTCATCATCATGCTTTGATGAAAGGTATATTATATGGAATAAAAAATTTCCATATGTCTAGAAGAGTAAATAAAATTCCTCCACATATGTTAGATGATCCATCAGCATTTTTGGAACATTTTGTTTGTGCACAAGGATACACAAGAAAAGGGAGTGGATACATCTCTAAGCATTGGTTTCATTAATGTCTTCAATTAGTAATTTGGTATTTTCACATGATTAACATTGGAGGAAAGTTATTGTTATTTATAGCTGTGTGGTAGCAATTAGCTAAGAAGGCCTTTCAATAATAAGTTGAGATATTTTGAAAAAATAGATATAATTTGAAATATAATAGTAAGATTATTTGCTATGTTAGCCTCGATGATGTGATAAGGAAGACATAGACTTTGGAAACCTTTTAGACACCATTTGGTTGCTATTTATTGCTAGTATAATTGTGCAATTATGTGTGTATATGTGTCAGTGAACATATTTTCTTATTTAATTTCAGCTATGACAGTGACAGCTGGTGCCCACCATTACCAGTGCAAACATACTTGCACCAGGGTATGGAAGATGAACTGGAAGAAGACGATGATAGGGTCCCAACACCTCCTGTGCGTGGTGTGGCCTCTTCTCCTGCTATCTCCTTTGGACAGCAGTCCACTGCCACTCTTACTCCATCCCCACGGGAAGAGATGCAACCCATGCTGCAAGCTCATTTGGATGAGTTAACAAGGGCCTATCAGTTTGATATAGCAAAACAAACATGGTAAATATCCTCAGTAAGCCACAGGCCCTATACTTTCTACCTATGTAAATGTTCTTGGATGTATATTAAGCAGAGATGCTCATAAATATGTGTGGGTGGGATGAAAAACAGTTTAGAATATGTGTTGGCAGCCTATATAACGAAACTGGTGATAGAAATTTAAATATCCTGACCAACATCACAAAGCTGGTTAGAGAAGCGAATGAAGCAGGGATTCAGACTGAAGTGCTTTTGGTGAAGCCAGAATCCTTTCTCATTCACAAACCAGCTCCAATTAGTTTATCCTTGAACTTACTTTTAATGCCACAATAAAGGACTCCTTTCAAATTCTTTAAAGTGCCTGTGATTAATTCTATATGTGGTTGTGAATATGTAAATGCATGCTTCTGAAAATTACTATGGACAGTGTCAGTTATTAAAAGACCCTGTTTGGACTGAATTAAGTGGATTAGAAAATAAAAATAATAACAATAAATGCCTCAACAGAAACTCAAGAACACATTAAGATTTTTTTGTAATAAGACTGAAAATTCACAAATTGCAGCTATAAGACTGTTAGGTGTTCTGTGAAAATATGGTAGAAATAGAAATAGGATCAAACATCGTGGTTTTTAGAGAATTTTATTTTTTAACAGTGATTTACTTGTCAGTATATATGACCTATCAAAAAGTATCTTCTGTTAATTTACACTATACTTGAAGGCAAATGAGAGACTTTCCATTTTTGGTTAGTTCTACTCACTGAGATGTATTCACCGTGAACTATTCGTCATTTTTGGTATTTATGCACTGCTTCTTAATAAAATACATCCAAGATACCAAGTGGGGAAAAACATTACATGCTGTCCCAAACATGTTCTTTGCAGAGGAGCAGAAGCCACTTATTTTTTTTTCACAATCAGCAAATATATTCTCCATAGTCAAACATGCTTCTTCATGAACAATAATTTTTCACATAAAGTTCCTTTGTAGAAATACAACTAAGTTTAAAATAATCGTGTGAAGAGACATGAGATTTTCTTATTTTCCTCATTAAGTCATGCTACGTGTCACTTATGATTTAAACACAATTCTGATTCATATTAGAATTCACCTGGACAAATGTAATATACAATAATATCTAGACCTTACCTCCAAGTGGATTTTTATTGCTTAGTATGGGTTTCCATAAAGGAGGAGCAAAGTTAGGTTCACTTCCATGAAGATAGATGGGTCTTATCAAATGTATGACCTGAGGAAATTTGTCATATATATGTATATTTCCCCTGTGTGGACAATGATAATAATGATAATTACTAGCTTCCATATGAATTTTAAAAAGACCCTACCAACAGTACCCTAAATTATGGCTAGGTATATTATCACAGAGTTCCCGGATCACTTTGATGTTTTAGAACATGCCAAATGAGTTTAAAGAATTCACTGGATCTTCTATAATCAAAGTTACAGATTATTCTCATAAAACACAATGGATTAAAATAAACCAAGGGAAGAGATGTGGTACGATATTCTGAAGAATTCCAAAGGCAGATATCTCCCATTGGAGTTCCAGGTACCCAGAATTAATCACAATGTAGGAAGTATTACCAACCCATGGTACACAGGAGAAGAGCTGAAAATAAGGTCTATTAAATTTGACTACTTTCATGACTGACCTCAGTAGTCAGCCCACTGAGAGATGGAGTTGTTACTTTGTGACTAGAAGCCCTATGATAACTTGTCCTGTTAAATAGTGTGCAAACCGTGGTTTCCAAGTCAACCGGCACTTATACCAGAAAAAAATATACTATCAGAGTATACTACTCCCAGTTTTAAACATTTTTAAGTTAAGGTGAAGCTATCTACTATGCTTTATTTTTTTTAAGATTTCAATGTGCTTGCACTTCTTATGTTCCTTAACCTGTCTATATTTTAATTTCTAATGATTAGAAGGTATTGGACACTTACCTGAGTTGGTTACTGATATCTTTTCACACCTAAAATCCCCCATTGAGTAATTGCTTCATAAGTATATCCCAAATGGGTGAATGAACTGTGTTATTTCCATATCTTCAATCATCATATACACTGGACCTTGTTTGTTGAGAATGTTCACCTTGAGGATGGTCTTACACAATCTACCAGTATTCTGAATACCACCGTTAACTTTTATACAAGGGTAGGAATTCATCCTTTACCCCCCAAAAAATGCCTGTTTGCTCTTGTGGTTTGAAAGAGCTTCCTGTTTAAGATTACACATCACATTCACAGAACTCTAAAGATAAAAGATCCCAGCTGTACCTCTGGGGATGCTACTCATACTGACTAATGAAATGTACAAAACACTTCCTATTACTAGAAGATAGTTATAAATCTTGCATGCCATAATCTCATATTTCAGATTAACCTCTAATTCTGTTTAAATTATTGAATAGAATTTTTCCCATCAACACATGCCAACAGCTATATAGAATTACATAGTTGGTCTGTTTTTTCCTCACCCACCTTGAAATCTATAACATTGCAGTGAAATGGACCACATACGTCATACTGCTTGATGTCCTCCTGTTTGTCACGTAACTCCCTCTCCTCATTACAAACTGAATGTGACGACACACGTATAGCAATGTGGGCTTGTCAATGCACAATATTCAGTCTAAGTGAGCTTAGTAAAACTTGTTCTTCTTTCATCACTATAGATTACTGGGTTGTGATGCGTGCCAAGGGGTTGCATGCTGCCTGAAACACCTGCTACATACCATTAGCGATTAAATCTGGCTACACAGAAGTGATGTCCAGAGCTAACATTCTTGGGGTTTTACCATTGAAGGACATAGAATACAGTTAGTTTATAAATTCACAGATGAAAATCGCAGAGGCATATTAAGCAAATTTTAGGACAGGAAACATCTTCTCAAAAGACTAAAATGAGAGCAAAAATAACTCTTCGCCTTTTTAAAAGCCAGAGGCAAAAATGCATTCTACTTAGTTGTGATGACTCTTACATGAGAGGGGCCTTTTCAATACTTCTGTAAGAAGGCAAGAAAAAAACATTCAGACATAGAACACATCCACTCTTTGTTGACACTTGCAAATAGTCGTGAGTTACCTCAAACTGAGCATTTTATAAGTTAGAAAGAATTATTTAATAGTCTCACAACACAGCAAGTGCACGGCAGAGTCCAGATTCACATTTTTGTTAATCATAAAATGAGAGCCAAGTCACTCGGGCTTTCTTTAAGTATTTTCTAATAAACAAATGGCCGTGCATGTTCTGTTAATTTTGTAATGTTGGGATTACATTTATTTACTCATTACTAAGAAGTTATTGAACACGCCTTATGTTATAAATTCCAACCCCCTTTAAGATTTGGTTCTTGTGATACATTGCAAATATCTAGAGAACACAAAATATTTGTGTCTAATCTACACTGGGATAATGGAACAGCTGTTCAGCCTGATGTGATGGGAATCATCCCAAAACCAATCTTCATAGGGCGGGAAGTGTGCCAGAGGCAGGGCTGAATGATCAGGCCCCCAACTGACAAACTTTCTTCAAACATGCTTCATAGGTTAAAACTAATGAGTTCTTCAACACTTAACTGTGAAACCAAATACCACTGGTTATGGGGCGGGGGGGGGGAAAAATGATTTATGATAAATAATTCTATACTCTTTGGAATAATTTGTCGATACAAGAGTGTTCAGTATATATTTTCATCTTTGTGTATCACCTTATAAACATCAAAACAAGAGCTTTTGTAGTTTATGTGGCTGCTGTTTAGTAAGGCTTGTAGTCATATCACAGTATCTCTGCTAACATAAAGAATGTGATATGAGTTAGTCAACATGAAAGACAGTATGGGTTAGCATACCATGCCATTTACCACGAATTATAATTTTGTCGGATGTTAATGAATTGCCTCTCGTCTTCTTTTTCTTTCCATTTAAATCCCAGGCACATTCAAAGCAATACTCCACCTCCACAGCCCCCAGTCCCACCATTAGGTTACGTGTCTGGAGCCTTGATTTCTGATTTGGAAACAGATGTTCCAGATGAGGATGCTGATGATGAAGAGGAACCATTAGAAATCCCCAGGCCCCTCAGAGCACTAGACCAGACACCTGGATCCAGTATGGACAATCTAGATAGCTCTGTGACAGGTAACAAAACTGATAGAATGTGAATAAGTGACCTATTTGCGATATTAAAATGTATCATAAATCAAATGCCTCCTTATGTAAGATTTATTCAACTCCATCTATTTTTGTAACATTTTAAATATGTTAATGTTAAACACCAAATTCAAAAAGGATTTAGAAATACTTTTGCTTTGCTACTAAAATGATAAGGAAATTCATGAATTTTAAAAAGCTTTAAAGACATGAAAGAAAACTCAATTATATCCAAGGCTTTCATGAAAAGTTCACTCTGCTGGGGAACCAAGTCTATTATATGAAAAGCCTTTACTTTTAGAAATGATATAATTTGTATATCGGGAGCAACATACAAAGTGAATGAGATCTTAAAATGCTTCTTGATATTTCACTCTGTAAAATCATTGAGTGTTGAAAATAAGCAAGTCCTCAGAATGAGCGTCTCTTAGGTTGCACGTGGTATTATTTCTGGAGTGGAAACATGCATGGCGAGATAAGCAATACATTTATGCATTTCACACTGCTGAATCGAATCACCCGTCCTCTGCCAAGAAGTGTAATTGTTCTGACTGTTTATTGCTTAGGCTTCCCTCCCTATTTTTCTTGTTCGATAAGCAAAGACTTCAGTCGGTGCATGCCTCTGATGACTCTAGGCCTGAGACACAGCCTATTTCCAATGATTTCAAAATGGTCCAGTTGAAATCCTGCATATACACAAAGGAAGTGGTGAGAGCCAAACTTCAGTCTTTCTCTCCCTGAATTATCTGCCTCTTGACTCACAAACATGCTGCTTCCTGGATAATGAGGACATAGCTACTCCAAACGTAAACCTGATCTCTGCATTCTCTTGGGTCACCTCGGACCACCTATGTCTATGTTCATTTGAATGATTCCTTTCAGCCCCAAATACCTTTTATCAGTGTCCCTGGATTCCTTGGACTCCAATAGCTTCTAATCTCTACAGAACTGGGGCTTCTCAATAGATTTACAAACACTGATGGACCATGGTATAATAGTACAGAGGACACAAAGAAACCTCTGCCTTCCTTTTTGTGTTTCTCAGCATCTGAAGCATGGATCTAATTTTCAGTTCATCTTTTTGCCTGGAGGCTGAACTCCTTATGAAGCTAATTAAGATTTTAAAAACACAGATATATTCCTGGGATTAAAACATAGATCCAACCGAAGGTGACAGAGCAAAAGTTAAAATTTTGAATGCTGTGGAGTTGACTTATTATTACACTATTATGTTAAGCCTCTTTGCCTGGATTTCTAGCATAATCTACTTTAGGGCAAACTCTGAATATCTTTGCATACTTCACTAGTAATACCAAACTGTTTCTCATTAAGAATGCAATACATGTTCCAGGAATAATGGCAAAAGTCAGCCATAGGCTCTGAAGATATTATTAAATATTATGTCAGAGACAATATGAACATCTCTAAGTTAGCAGAACCCCATTTTGCCCTTTACATACTCAACTGAAAGGAGATAGCTAGGGAGTCTTTTGTGAGGGCAGTGTACACTTCTCTAACTAATTCTATGTTCATGCCAAAGAAAACTTTCATTGCTGAGAAAACAAAGTTTCTACTTGAATGCCCTACTTAATTCTTGCCCTACATAAAAAATTCCTCAGGCCATATAGGTTTGTAGTCCTCCATAATGTGTCCCATGAAAGTACATCTCTTAAGTTACCTTGTATCTTTCCCTACACTCCCTAAACAAGAGCTTCCATTGTTTTCTCCTTTCTTCTACCAGAAACTCAGAGGAGAAAGTTTAATCAGAGGTCTAATTTACCTTCTAGGCTGTGTGTGTGATTGTGTGTGTATGTGACAAAAGTTGTATATAAGCATAACAGAGTGCTTATTTGTTGAGTATGAGAGGATGGAACGAGTGTGAATGTAGATTAGATTATGAGTGCACATGAAGAGTATATGGGTCATGTAGAGAATACGCATACACAGGGAGTGTGAGTAAGTATATAGAAGGAGGGCACACATGAGAATGTACGTAAGCATGGATATAGAGAATGCAAGTACATAAATTTACATGAGTGTACAAATTGAGTGAGTGTATATGGAAAGAATATGTGGGTGTGTACAGGGAGTGTTCATGTGTAGATTTGTGAACTGACAGAAGGCATGCATGCAAGGAGGCTGCAAACATACATGCATTCTGGGGCTTTGACCTGAGGTACACATATGTATTAATCATGATACCCCTCTTCCCAGTGCAAGTACTACACCCAAATGATGCAGAGACATACATTCCGACAAAACACCTGTAAAAGCAAATAAATAAAATTATTATAATAACAGAACACTTCTTTGTAAAGAAGTCAGAATCTATTCAAAACAGCTAAAACAATCTGTGGAGTTCCTTAAATTCTGAAATGAACATTCATTTAAGAAAATAGACAGGAGAAGTTATCGATGGTTAAATTATATTAGCTTAGTGGCAAAGAGCATGTGTTCACAAACTTATTGTTTTATAGAATTATTTCCAAAACAAACATTTATTCTGTATCCCTCACTGATAATCACTAGATTAGGAATTTCAGTTAAATAATAATAATGATAACAAGCCATTCTTCTGATAGCAGTGGTGGCTGCCATTTGGATGGCCCAGAGATTTAAGGATAATTTTTTAACTTTTTTTTTTTTCTTTTAGAGAGCGGTTTTTACTATGTAGTCCTGCTGTCTTGGAGCATACTATACAGACCAGGATGGCTTCTGCATGCTAGAATTAAAGGCATGCATTACCATACCCCGACTGGTTTCTTACATTTTAAAAGCATAGCAAGGAAAGAAAATATAAACAGAAGATAAGGGAAATAAAAAGAATTCTCAGAGGAGCAAAAGAACCCCAAAGACAGAAAAAGAATGCAGGACTGAGATTTTGAAGTCTAAAGTACTGACTACCTAGAACCCAGCAAATGTGTCCTGTCCCTCATTCTTAGGGTTTACTCAAGGTTATAGTTCACTTAACCATCAATACTCTGATTTCTGATGCTATAAGCTTATAGATATAAACATCAGGTCAAGATTAGGAAAGCAGGTCACAGACACTCGATTACCTCAAGTGGTTAAAAAATATATACAAAAATCAGTTTTATGCTTTTTAAAATGACTGTAATCCTGGCCTTGGTAATGTCTAACATTTATTTCCGGACTTATTTTTTTAAATATAAAAATGATGGCTGGTTTGTTACCCAACATGAGGTTTATCTCTTCTGTATGCATGTATAAATGGATAGATAACTGTTTCTAAAGAAAAAACATCACATAAAGTCATATGGACACATTAATTCTAACCCTGTACTTACCTGACTGTGATCAGGGTTTTCAGATGTGACATTTACTTTTCTCATATTTGATTCTACATTCACTTACAATGAATTGTCAAATTTTGTCAGCATTTTTTAAAGGAGTTATCATTTTTATCTTTATTTTTGGTAAACTGGGCATCTAACTTATCCTGCACATCTTTTTGATTGCCACAAAGCACAAAAATAGTTTTAGTGTTGTGGGGTGCTCTTGTTGTGCCTTGGGAAAGAAACAACAAAAAGCTTCCATTTTCAGAAATAAGCTAGTAAGATAGCCACCTAAACGTCAACCCATCATCTCAGAGTGGAAAGAAAGAGACAGAATTTTGCATTTACTTCTCAACTCACGTGGTAGAAGACACTTCCTGAATTTAACAGCACCATGAAAAGAAAATTATAGGAGAGGGCAGAGAGGGATTGAAAAATGGTGTCCTTAACAGATAGTTGAGATTTGAACTGCCTGTTGGCAGAATTAAGGTCGATAATGAGTTCTGTTGATTGAAGTAGAGATTGCCTTGAGAGGTGGGCCCACAGCACATAGTAGCTAAATGGAAATTCTGGCACTGCTTTCTTTTCTTATTTTGGGATACTTTAATTTGTTTTCTAGAACTCATTCACCAGAACAGTGTGAAAACAAACCATTTGACAGTCTCCATCTCTATTCTGCCTCACAGGTTTTTTAGAAAGTTGGCCAATAAAATATCTCACCTGTGGTCTTCCCTCTGCTACAAAACTTCTTTAAATTTTTTTAATACAAAGAATCATTTCTGATAAACCCTACAAGTGACAAATTTATTGCCTTAAGCTACTTCAACAGCATTAGGTCCTTTAAGACAAATTAGATGCCAAAATTTGACAGATGAAAGGATGTACGTTATATGTATGATTTTTATCTCAGTGAAACAAGTTAACAGATGTCATGCAAACTAAGGAAAATGCTCTCTAATTACTTCCTTTTCCCACATGTCACACACACACACACACAGATAGACACACACACAAACACAAACACACAAACTTTCATATACCTGAAGAAGTGGTATATTTGTTACATATCCAAATCTTCAGAGTATCAGAAGCATTTTCCACATTTTTTTCCATTTTTGTTTACATCTAGAAAAGGTCAATATTTGGAATGATTTGATCAACGACAATTATAGCAGAAGATTTGACTTAGCAAGTAGTTAGACAAGCCGTGCTATCTAATAGAGTTCCTGGATTAAATATTGGCGAAAAAAATGGGGGGCCATAAGTTTTTGTAGCTCATGAAAATGGTAATGCAACAATTAGCAGGGTCGTATAAGAGAGCACAGACTTTACTCCAGCTTAATGGATCCTAGGGTAGCATTTGTCAGCAAGGAAGGATTTAGCATAAATTGACATGTAAATGAATTGACGACTGATCATAAATTAATTTTAGTGCTGAAGATGTAATAGAGACACAGCAAGATGCCACTTTATCATGGCATTTTATGCTCAGTAACATTTAAGCAACTTAATGTCCTATGTGAGATTCTTCTTCATCAGCTGGAATTAATTTCAGTTTTTTTTTTCCTGGCATTTTTGAGTTTTTAAGTTGAGGGGTTTGAAAAGATTGAAGCTGTAAAGACCAATAAATTTGACATTGTGGCATAAATTCATTTTTCATTAAATGCTTAAATATGTATTGATTATATTTGTGACTATAATGTGTCAGAGCGGTGGGACTTGCTTGCAATTTGTTATATATTCTCCAGCCAAGTTGTTTTTACCTCATGTTCTCTAATTTTCACACTTGTGGTCATAGATATAAAAGACATAGTTAAGAAAATGACATGCTCTTTAACCTACCAATTAATGCTTTTCCTCTCATCTCTCTCTTTTTGACACACACACTAACACACACACACACCTTTGCTCTTTGTAATTATTTAAGTAAATATTTGAGTATTTTTTTAATGTTTAAGGGATAAGGGAAACAGTCGCCAGTGAGGGTCAAAACCAGTAACTGACAGAAATAGTTTCAGAATTTCATTGAAAGAATTTGAACACACAGCATGTAGTATGGTAATGATATATGTCCAGATAGTTTGAACTGCTGTCCATATTAGTGAGCTTACCCCTGGTCCAGTGAAGTGTTCGTTAGAGAAAGGCAATCTACATTATCAAGGAGCAAAGACAGCAAACTGTCTTCCATAGACTTTGCTTTGTATCACCAGCCTTCTCAAGGCCTAATGAGGGGACATGTCCATGGTATGTATCTCTTCAGCTCAGAAGTCATCTATGCAGATCCTTTGCTCCAAAACACAAAAGTAAAGAAACCAGAACAACTAAAGTGTCTCTGCTGTAGGACAACCATGTGAGAAACACTGTCTATGCATTTTTCCAGAGAACGGACAGTTAATACACCAAGGAGGAACTCTGTAGGAAAATGGGGGAAGTTAAAGGTAGTCTATCTATTATGGTATGGCAAAGATAGGCATGGAAATTCACATGAAGGACTCATTACTGTGAAGAAATAAACCAGGATGTTTTGGGAGGAAAGCAAAGAGCTGACTTTCTTTCAGGAGGCAGTGCAGAATGTCACTAGTGACGCTGCTGTGACACGGGCCTTTCTCCTCTGCATTTTGTAGTATCTGAGACCCGATTGTGGAACCACAGAGCAGGCACCAACACAACAGACACAAGTAACTTGGGTTTCGTATACTGGAGAAAAGTTTTGAATAAACAAAATGTTAAACTAAATGTATAAATATGTATGAGTATGACTAAGCTTCAAACTCAAAAATAAAATTGTGACTTGAAGCAAATTCAAATTACCACTATCTTAATGAAGTAAAGCATAACCAACATATAGATATGTATATGTATGTACAATATGCATCTTATTACATAATATGCATCCACTTATATAAATAAAATCATATATGTTACCATTTTGTGTTGCTATTTTAGACAATTGCATCATTACCTTCTATGTCTATAAATAATCAACCATAATTCACTAATATTATATTTTATTTAGAAAGCAAATAAATTTACTGAAATTTCTAAGAATGCTTATAAAGACATTCTTTTGCAAGTAAAATAGGTAATTGCTGAGCAGTGTGGCATATGCCTTTAATTTCAGAACTTGTGAGTCAGAAGCTGGCAAATCTGAGTTCAAGGCCAACCTGGTTTACAGAGTGAGTTCCAGGATGATATCAGGGCTATAAAAAGAAGCCCCCCCCCTTTTTTTTTGATTTTTCGAGACAGGGTTTCTCTGTAGCTTTTTGGTTCCTGTCCTGGAACTAGCTCTTCTAGACAAGGCTGGCCTTGAACTCACAGAGATCCGCCTGCCTCTGCCTCCCGAGTGCTGGGATTAAAGGCTTGCCCCACCACCTCCCGGCAAGAAGCCCTTTCTTGAGAAACAAACAAACCAAAAGATATTATACATCACAAAGACTCATTCAAAGAATTTATAGTGTAGACTAAAAGTGCCAAATGCATTTTATTCAATATGTCAGTCTTTATTGAATTTCTGATCTTCAATATCTCTGAATAACATATATGGGAGTGAATAACAGGTAGTTTTTATATCTAAAACTCTTCTTCTTAGTGAATGTATATGTAGCAAGTACAATCAAGGGATAGAACCAGTGTACTCTTATATGCATAATATTTAGGCAACCAAGGGGTTGAGACTGATTCTAATCCAAGCCTGAATGTGAAACAGAAACATGTCAACTAAGGGCTAATATTTCATTGACCCACCAGATACTAGAGGTGGTAGCAATGCTGAAGTGTACCGAAGTGGTAGGAGAAAATGTGTGACTGCAGATGCTGAGGAGGTAGGCAGCACTCCATACTATAAAAACCCAGGGACTCAGAAGTCTAGCAAGAATGTGGATGTGATGTTGGTAGTCTAGAGATCTCAAAACTGAGATATCAAAGTGGGTAGGTTCTTGAGAAAGAAAATGCAGACAACAATAAGGAAGACAGGAGGTACCACAAAGAAACAAGTTAGAGTTGAAAGATGAAATGCAAGTGAGAGAAAAAGGCCATGACTATTTTGATATTGAAAACAATAAAAATAGCCTGTGGAAGGAACAGATAATGAGGTTTCAGATTCCAGAAGTCTATTCTCAGCTGTGGTTCCACAGTCTGTGGTGATTCCTAACTGAATAGCCTTGGATTTTTTCCTTGTCTCCTGTGACATTACACCACATCGTCCTTTGCATCATTTCTTCTTTCATTGTGGTATATTGGTCCTTGACATTGATCATTAGCCCAGAAATGAATCTTCCACAGGAGGCTGGGATGCTAGTGTTATCTTAGTTCCTGTACAGTGGCCTGCCACAGGGGATTTATTTGGAATGTAAACAGTGTGTCTGTGTGCTTTTGCCAACTAGAGTCCAAACTGTCTTACTCTCTTCCCCATAACACTATTTTATCATCTCAGATTATCCAATATCTTTGCGATTCTGCTTTCTTTCTGTTTGAAATGGATGTGCTATGTCACTGACCCTTTTCTTAACATTCCAAGTACTTCAAATGCTTAACTACACTATTGTCTTGAGAAGAGGGAGAAAAAAGAAAGAAAGAAAAACACTACCGTATTAGATTTTACCCATTTCTTATAAATCTTTTTGTCAGTTAGAAAACCTAACATGGATTTTTAGTTTGTGTCCCTTTTTAAAATATATTAGGGTAAGCACTACTTGGTAGTTTATGTATGATGGACTAATCATATAACTTAAATAAATACTATGTTAGTTACAGTAAATAGTTGGTTAAGTTCCTGCTCCGGTTTAAGAAAGAATGAAAGATGACTTTTTCCCTAGAACCTTAAGAAAATGTTACTTATATCTTCAAAGTACTTTGTATTATCAACACAAAAAGTTGCAAGTTTTCCACTAACAGTGTTTCATTTTGCAGAAAAACACACATTAATGTTCATGATATTCTTATGATTATTTTAAAAGAACTGTTAGCATTGAGAAAAACTGGAGTTATTAAGCTAAATAAAAATTAAAGAACATATAACAAACATTATCATAATTAGAAATTCAGAAAAATAGTTTTCCTTATGTTCCATATTGATTTGATATTGTTTAGACACTTTATATATGAGTTTTTATTGTTTGTATGGGTAACTTTTATATTAAATTCTTCATATAGTTGATGGAATCCGAATTACCCTTAAAATACACTCACACTAAATTATTTCATCCCACTCCTTCTGTTTCATTTCACTAGGTTACTTCAGTCAGATTATTCTTTTTTGATACATAGTTAAATATATATAGCAGTTGTTATAGAGAAATAATCATGTGACAGTTTGATCGATGTAAGAATTGAACCAATTTGAATGTGTTTTGTCAATGGGATACAAGTAGATACAGATTTGAAATGGCCTTAGTTCTTTAGTGCTTAGAATGTTGGAGACATAGATAATGGGGCAGATAATAAAGAACTCACAATGAAACTTTAAAGGAGCAGTGAGGGAATGAAATAACCAACTTGTTCATTCTACACTATGTTACAGCAGATCAAATATCCAATCTATACAACTCACTGGACCACTACATTTGTTTTTAGGTTCAATGGTAAATGGATGGGGCTCTGCATCTGATGAGGATCGTAACTTTTCTAGTCATAGATCTAGTGTAGGTAGCTCCTCAGATGGCTCCATCTTTGCCAGCGGCAGCTTTGCACAAGCATTGGTGGCAGCAGCAGATAAAGCTGGTTTTAGACTGGATGGAACCAGTCTTACAAGAACAGGTTGGTAGACTCCAAGTCAACACTCTTTGCATGAGAGTATCCTGTCCTCTGGACATTGACCTTTCCTTCTATTCTTTCTTCTTGGTGAATCTAACTACAGGCTTTTTAAAATATGCATGAACACAACTGGATGGATGCTATGTTACCAGAATCCTCTTTTGATGCTAATACTGAAGAGCCAAAAATAGGCTTCTACTCACTATGTTGCATCTCATCCATCCTTTTTCTTCATGGTTCTACTGGTTAATTGCACTGTGCTTCCTTTTCATATTACAACAAAGGCACAACTAATATTGTCATTAAACCCTCAGTAAGTCACATATTGCAAACCCTTCACAAAATCAATACCGAACCTGATGATTAAAATTATTCAGCTTTTATCTCCACTATGGTGCCTTGCCCCATTTCTTTCTGCAGAGGCACTCTTTGGGAAGGCTTCCCCAGCATGGGGTGAGTGGGTCTAAAACTGCTGTCTAACACTTCACTTGGCTGATGGTCCTAATGGTTTGACTAAGATTTTAATACAATAATTTATTACTTGTGGTTAAAGGATGCTAACTAAAGATACACCAAATGCATTTGTGAGTTCGAAAAGATAATATCTATATGTGTATTGCTCTTTAAGTAAATTCATTTTGATTACCAAGAGCATTAAATAATAACATTGAAGTCAATTATGTAATTGTTATGTATATTTCATGTAACAGCGGGAAGGAGATATGTAAGATTAACTTTGGTAATTTGTCAATAATTTGTAAACATGAAGATTTTTGACAACAGCCCTTATATTTGTTTATGTACTTCCTTGCTGCATATAATAGGAATATGATATGTGCATTTAGTATGCTCCCTAAACAAAATAAACTTATGAATTATCAAATGCACTCTTAAATTTAATAGTGCTCAAATAGTAAAGAAAAATTACTTTGAACCTTTGCTACACTTTCTGGCCATAAAATTATGTCTTGAACATTGTCTTTAAGTTTTACCATCAATATTTCTTTCAAGTGTTCATTAAGCATTCCTTAAACAAAATGGAAGAATTTTTCAGGCATTGCAAAGGTTTATTTTTATGTAGCATCCAAATGCTAAAATATGTTGCAATATAACTGTTATTTAAATTTTCTTGCTTCATAAGACATAAGTCAGAATCTTTATATTCCCTGAGTGCTTTCCTGCGGCATTTGCTATAGGTAGAGAAGGGAGAAGGTGCAAGGGAGCTAATAAATTAGAAGGCATAAGTGCACTAGCAGCATGTATGCTAATCGCTAATAAAGCATTAGGCAATATCAAGTCACAATGACTTAGGACAGTGCAACTATATATGATAATTTTGTATAAAGTAAAAATATGCACAAGAGAATAAATATGTGCACATAAACTACTCCTCTCTTACATAATAAACTTAGTACTAAAATCATTCACTGTAGAAAATGTATTAGCTGACCTTTGTCCTGGAAAATTTTTATTCATATATTTTAAATTATCAAGAAATGGAGCAATTCATTTAAAAAATTAAAGTATAGGGTCTATTCAGATATTATAATATGTGCAGAATACACCTATGATATTTTGGATAGACAGCTGCTAGCTTCTACACTGATCTTACTTCATCCTGCTAAAAGAGCTAGAATTCATTGTGGGTGGATTCTAAGTGGTAAGGTTCCATATGCATCTCAGCAGACCATTCACATAAAACTTCAAATGTAATTCTCAAAGTTATGATTCTAAGAGTAAAGCATGACTAATTCAAATAAAACAGTAGACAATTCATTATTTTCAAAATCCACTATCTTAAGTTGAGAAATAAATGTGGCGTGCACTGGCCCAGATTTATGAAAGTCTTATGAAGATTGTGAAGATCCTATAAAACTATGATCAAGCAATGGGAAGCTTTCGGTCGGTGCATTTATTTCAGGTTCCTTTGTTTGAAATGTGTTTTCCTTGAGCAGGGTGTTCTCAGCATATTAAAAAATGGATGAATTCTAAGCAGGAATTCATGCATTTCATGGAGATAAGGAGCTGGGTTTTGTGTCTTTGAACAACATCTGTAGATGCATTCACTAGTAGTAGGTAGTGGTAGGTAGTCTAGTAAGAGCAGGACACAGGCAAGACAAAAATAGAGTATTATAGGGACGTTCTCCATGTCTACTCCCTTGGTTTTCGTTTCAGGAAAAGCCTTTACCTCCTCTCAAAGGCCACGGCCCACCAGCCCGTTTTCTACCGACAGTAATACCAGCGCTGCCCTGAATCAAAGCCAGCGGCCTCGGCCAACCAAAAAACACAAGGGAGGGAGGATGGACACACAGCCAGCGTTACCTCATCGGAGGGAAGGGATGCCAGATGGTAGGTGTCTTGTCTTAACTTTTATCTCTGTATGAAGAAATATTCTTGGCGTTATCATTAAATTTCAGTAAAGTAGCTATTATAGCATAGGCATTGCTCATTTGGCAACATTCCGTGTTTAAGTAAAAGAGACTCTTTTACATTCATGTGGAATATTTTATTATTACTATTACTGTTACTGTTACTATTACTATTATCATGCCTCAAGAAAGATCTAGAATGCAACTTTCCAAATTTTCAGCTCTTCTGAAAATATTCAGTATCTCATTTGAAGTGTAGGAAGGAAGCTGTCGGTAGCATGTGCTCTTGTCATTGTATCAGGACATCTATAATCACATGTTAATCTCCTTAGGGCTCCTTTTCCTTCAGATCAGTCTGTGAAGTGATTTATTAAGGTTTCAAGTTTCTGAATTTCAGAACTAGAAGGCAGCCATACGCGATGGATATGAAAACTTTCTTTGTTGCGGGATCTTCTATATGTGCTCACAATCATAGAAACAGCAGAAAAGATGGAAAAAGAAATTTGTTTCTCAGTTGTAAAGTCTAGAATATCCAATTGTGGGTATCAAGTGAGAGACTTTTTTATGGATGTAGACGGTGCCTCCTCATTGTGACCTCACATGAAAGAAGGACTCTCTGGTGTTTTTGATAAGGCTCCTGAGCCAACTTCATGATCTGATGACCCCACAAAGGTCTCAGTTCCTAATAACATACCAATAAATAATAGGAATAACTTCAATATATGAATTTTAGAGACATAATGATTCCATCCATATGAAAGATTCAATATTGTTTTTTTAATGTTAAAATAGTAAATACTTCTGACTTTGTGGAACATGGGTTTTATGTTCTAAATCTACTGCTTGTTGAGTGAGTGTACCTACAAAAAAAAAATAAAATATAACTGGTGTGGCTCAGTTTGTAGAATGCTTGCCTAGCATAAAAATGAAGCCTGAGATTGGTTAACTAACAATACATAAACTGGCACCTACAGGTAATCCAAGCACTTGGGAGGGCGAGATAGCAATATACAAAGTTCAAGTTAAGGGAGAACCTGGGCAATAAGAAACCAGTTCTCAAAAACTATTAGTGCAAATGATTTTCAATCCAACTTTATTTATCAATGAATCAGTAACTGAATTTGAATGATGATGTTTTATTTAAATAATTTTATTGCATAGAGTATCTGATATTTGAGCATTTCATTAGATACTGCTAAGTTTTGGAAGACATACAAGCTCAATAATGATTGTTTTAGTATGTCTACTGAGTACTTTAGTTATAATATTTTCAGCTCAGTTCTGATATCTTCTCAAATATTCATCCTAAACTTTCACTTTAAGTCCTTGTTACTTAAAACATTTGAAATACTTACTGAAATCATAGATGCAAAGATAGATTTCTGTTATCTTCTTAGAAACACCACCTTATATGTTCCTAAATTTTATCATGAGATCATTTTACTAAGAATGAAAAGGATGCACCTTGCTAACTGAAGACTAGAACCATTTGTAGAAATTCTAAAATATTATCATCTGGCTCTGATGTAATTGTCTGAGGTAGAACACACTTACTGGTATTTTTGTATCTTGGTTTGGAGAAGCCACTACCAGTCAGTGGGCCTCATACTTACAAATGTTGAGTTAAACTTTAGCCAGAAAAAAATAATGATGGTTTTTGTCTTTCTTTTTGTGGCGGAAGAAGCCAGCAGCCATCACTGTACTTTCTTTCAATCTCATCATGCTAAGACTTAGAACACCAAGCACTTTCGTTTTATTGCCCCTCTTTGTTCTTTGAGAAGTGTTTTCATGGAATATGGAAGTTAAGGATACAGGTGTGTTCAAAGGTGGGGAATTTGCTAACCCATAATGTACACAAAAAGAAAATGTTTATGATCCTCTTTCTGCTTCAGATGCTCTGAGGATTAATTGATCACTTTAAGTAAATTGTAGTGTTGATCTCATTCTCTAAATATATGAACTTCTCTCACTGATATGCTCATTTCCAACATCCAAATTAATATGTATTCTTGATAAAATCATTCTGTTGCAGAAGGTCATTGCTTAGCAGCATTTACTGTATAAGCATTTTACATTGAAACTTTTGAATTAAAGATTTTATAATCGTTACAAGCACATTAATTAGGGTAATTATTGTTGACTATTTTCTTTAATATTTAACCTCAGCATCTTAGCACAATACCAGTCTTATTCTCATTGACATAATCATCTTACAAGGTCACATGACTTTCCTTTAACCAGTTATTTAAACAGGCATTAGGATTTGGAAATATTGGGGTAATCACTGTGTATGTTGAGTGTGTGTGTGTGTCTGCTTGTCTGTCTACTGTCTGTATGTACTTATGTTCACGTGTATATGTTGAGGGGTGCACATGTATTTGTGTGTGAGCTTGCCTCATGCATGTTTAAACTAGCAGCTAATGATAGGTGTTTTCTTAAACAAANGAGATAGGGTTTCTGGAGCTCAGCCATTGTTCATACAAGTTGGCTTGCAAGCTCCAAAGATACTCTTGCCTGGTCCTCCCCAGTATTAGGAGCCCATCAGCACTTGGAGCCCAGCAGCACTGGGAACATAGAGGCACAGGGAACCCAGTGTAGCACCGCCTTTTCTTTTTCTATGTGAGTTCTGGAGGATTGAAATCAGGTCTTCATGCAGAACAAGACTCACCCATCTGTCCAGCCACCAGTAACAACAATTTTAGAGTTGGACTTTGTGGACTCCAAAGCTAGAATGACAGATTGTTGTCGATAGCAGAATGTCCTATAGCAAGCACCACACCCCACTTCTCATATATCATTGTCAAGATTGTTGTCTCCTTGTGTCAAATCACCTTATAAGGAAAGGAGGTGGTTTTCTCTGTGTCCAGTGAGAGGAATTTGGAATAAAAAGAAATGTCAGTTTCTGTCCCAAAGGCTATGTAAAAACTCATACACAGTTATGGACATGTTGGTTTTTCTTGTGGAATGTCTCTTGTGAGCTGAGCTTGTTCAATATAAGTCTCTGTCCCTATAAGAAAATATCCTGACCAGTTCTGGTAGATGGCAGGTTCCCCATCAATGTGTTTTTCTGAGATTATTTTCTCTTAAATTGTTCTGTCTTTCCCCTAGTCTTTAATTCATAGAAAAAATTCCTCCCTATATCTGCCACAATTTAGCTTTCTGCAATTTTATGAGCTCATTTGTCCCTCCAGTTAAACACTGTGTGAGCATATATTTTAGATATGATTCCTTAATCTCCTGCACTTGATATCTAGTAAAAAACAAACAGGTTGACAGCAATATAAATGTGTAATTTATGCAAATGGTGACTGTTGCCATGGAGAAAGAAACAACAGGAAATTGTAAAGTATTTAGGAGGAAGTAGTTTAATAAAGGGAGTTTTCAGGGGGAAGCCTCAACAACAGCTTGACATATGAGAAAAGACAGAAATAATGTGAGGAAAAGAACAATACTTATTTCCAAGGAAAGGTCATCTTAGAAGTTGATACAGCAATTGAAATCCTGGTGCATGTTTGATACTTTTTTAAAAGGAAGGTGAGCAATATGACTAGAGCAAATAATATAGAATATGATGCCAAACATGCAAGGAAGGAGAGATGCGTAAGGATCTGTATGCTGAGGAACTGTCATAAACTTTTACAGTGTTTTGAATGGAAAATTCCTAGAAGACTGTGTGTGTGTGTGTGTATTCTGAAAAATGCATGTTTATATCTTTAAGGTAAAATGGTGGCATAATCTTATATCTTAATATTAAACATGCAATATATTTTAATATAAAAATAGTCTCGATTTTTTTTGTAACAAAGAATTAAGTGCCCAAAAGTGAAAAAATATAGATAATTGAAGATCATAGAAGCAATAACTAAGGGTGGTTCATTCCAAGATAAGATCAGTGAAAGCAATAAGAAAGGTAAGATACTGGAGATGGAACTAGTGTGTAAACATAAGGTAATATAGGCCCTCACCCTTTCAAATAGAAAGGGATTCAAAGACTTTCCAATTTGGTGAGTGAGAAGAATGGAACTGTAGCAGACTGAGGGGAGAAACACTGTCGTAAAAACGTATGTCTTCATGGGATGATGCAAAGCTATGTGGAAGTACTTCCTAAACTCCTGAGCTGAGCTGGACCCTGGGAGCACAATTTCATGAATTGGATCTTATGAAAAGAAAGACATATGCTGGAGATGCTTGATTTCTTTGTGTTCCATCCCCATCCATTTACCTAAAAAATAAATGAGAATAATAAGGTACCTATGTCATTGGACTGTCATTGCTGGACAATAGCTAACCCACAGTAGGCCAGTGAGATACTCTAGTGAATGGACTTACTTGAAATAATTCCACTAAGAATTGAATAATGAATTTAATTTAAGTAAATGTATTGTATTATATACCTTTATTTTCCACAATCATCTATAATTCCATCTCTTTCCAGTTTATTTCATTGTGCATTCAATGTCCCTTATCCTTAGAAGATAAAATCTCCAAGGATATTATATAATTACAAAGCTATATAATTTCAAGTCAAATTAAATAGGCATCAGAATTTCAGCTGTCATAAGCAAATGCCATTTTGGCCATTTTAGAAATTAAACAGCTCAGATGGAGAAGAAAAATCAATGACAAGATATGTTATTTTAGAAACCAATGCAATCCTTTCCCCTCACCGACAGACTAAGTCCAATAACTCAAATGAAATAATTAATTTACATCCATAATAACACACAGCAAAGGAAGCCAGTATTGAATGTAAAGGAAACACCAAACTCATTAGATTATCATGCAAACAGATAACTCATTATTGCATTAGCTCTTCATTTTGGGAGAAATGCTCCAAATGCAATCCTATCCTGCCAGACAACATCCCTTTCTCATCAATGGTTAGTAGTTGTAATCTGACATGAAGACATTCGTGAGAGCTGAGAATGCTACTTCAACTTGGAACCTCGAACACAAATGCTCAACAAAGCATTAGTGTCTTTCCAATGGATGATACTAATGTTTTGTTCATAAAACAGAGAACAGAGTCAATAAGGCCGTAAAGTGAACACTCTCTTCTTAAGAGAGCTGACATCTAGTGTATAAATTTGGCTTCGCCTTTCTGATTTCACTAGTATCATTAGAAACAAAAAATGTATTTAAAAAAAAGGAATGAAAAATAATCTCCCACATTAAATGGAACATCATTATTTATTTAATAAATGTATATTGCATGATACATCAGTTTTATACATAAGTAACATAATTGCCTCATCTTAGGGTGAGCCAGGAAGTTTACAATAGCTTGAAAGAAAACTTAAATGATCCTGGTACAAATGAATGTTTAGAAGATTTCAAAGTCCTTAATCATGCCATTTTGGAAATAATATTAGAAAGATATAAAGGGAAATGTAACTTCATAATCAAAGACATTCAAAATATGAAGATGAAAATCTAAAGAGCTTTCAAAGGAAAATGAAAAATTAGCTCACATTCAACGTTTAAGCTTTCTTCGTTTCCAAAGTTTCATTTTAAAGCTCTTTCAGGCTACACTCAAACAACCAGACTCTTCTAAAACGTTCTTTCAAAATCTTATCTCTTCCCCTCTATCTCTAATTCCCACAATACATTGTCTACACTAGTTACCATTTAGCATATTCAATCAGTACTCTGAACATTGGTTATTACTTATGAAAATTAATACAAGGGACGATTATAGTATATTAGTTGTAACTCATTAGCTAACTCATGAAACGAACAAGTAGGATCAGTTGTCAGGCAAAATGTTAATTGAATTTAATACAGTTAGCTTAACCCTTTGGCTGTTGCTCAATGTGGTACGCACTTGCGTAAAGACAGTCCTACCCCGCATATGCTTTGGACTCTGGTCCCTAATGTCTGGAGCATGATCTTTCCTGTGGAGATTATTTAGAGAGCTTTTGTTCTCAGGGACTTTTACTAGTACAGCTGCTAGAATCCATTGTGATTTTTTTCCCTCGTTGTATTTCTATCTTGAAGAGAGGGAGATTGAATTTAAACAACAACCCATTCTTTACCTTGAGTGTTAGCCTGTAGCATGCTGCCGAAAATATATTCCCTGTTGAACAGATGGATGAAAACAGTCGATTTTTAGCTCAAAGATGCTATGGCAAGAAGATAGAAGACAAAGCAATAGCATGCATTTTGAATGCCATTAATTGATTCTTATTTTCAATAAATTGCTTTTGCATGGGTGGTGCTTGTAAAAGGGCAAGGGGTTTTTCCTTTTTGTTGTCGTTTTTTGATTTTTTTTTCAATTTTTCAACATGAAGTTAAACTTGTATTTTTCATTAAATCATAGTTCATTCTAAACATTATTCAAAATTTTTAGATCTTCCCCCACCACCAGATCCCCCACCAAGTCAGGGTTTAAGACAGCAGATAGGCCTGAGCCAGCATTCTGGTAACGTGGAAAATTCAACAGAGAGAAAAGGAAGCTCTCTAGAGAGACAACAAGCGGCCGACTTAGAAGACACAAAGAGCTCATTGGATTGTCCAGCTAAAACCGCCCTAGAGTGGCAGCGTCCCACCCAGGATTGGATAAACTCTACTGACCGCCAAGAAGATACACGGAAAGCCCCACACAAACAAGGGGTTAGATCAGGTGTGTGCCGCACAGTCCCAGGAAAGTGGGATTGCTGTCACGTGTTTGTTTCCTACCAGGTGTTTTAGGAATGGCAATTGTTAGTGGCATCTGGAACACATTTGTCTTAAATCTGTCTGAACTGGCATTCTTTGGCAGAGTTTAACAGCAAACATTCAGTGTGGCCTAGTTCACAAATTAACCCTGTATAAGGTCTTTGATCTTAAAAACCTCCAGGTTTCATCAACAATGCTCAGAAAATAGCTTGATGTTGATATCCTTGAACATCTATACTGAGTGTTTTTAAGAATACTGAATTTCTTCTTTCATGTTAACTTAGTCTACTTGATTGAAGTAGCCACTCATTTGAAAAGAAGCTCACAACTTTCAAAAGGGGGAATCAATTCAGCTCACAAAACTGCAAATAGATGTCCAATCAGTATCATAAGGTTAGAAAAGGTGGAACTGAGTTCATATGCTATCCAGCAGACTAAATGATGTTAAATGTTAACATTTGGAAGACTTCTTATTTATAAGAAAAAAAAAATTCCTGAAAGTCTGACAACATAAACCCCATAATTCCTGCTTGGATTTTTTGGGGGAGGAGGTAAATCTATTACACAAATATATTTTGGGGGGAACTTCCACTTTTGTTTAGTACCTACTAGAAATGAACACACAGACACACACTTTTATAAAGCATCCCTTTATCTATTCTCTATTAATCTGTACTTGGTCTTGTCTAAGTGTGTCTTAGCCTCACGCATTTTCCATAATCACATTTTTTTTCACCATGTGATGCTCAAGTCTTGGAAAATTCTTTTGTGAAAGGGCCAGAAAATGGCAATCACAATATTGAGATTTAATTAAATATTTTGGAAAGTTACCCACTGTAAAAGAAATACAACCTGCCCCTTTTCATTAAAAAGTAGCTAAGGAATGAACTGGTAAATTCAATCAGATGTTTTATTAACTAAATAATGACATATACCCAGAAAATCAGAAGAAACAATAGTGGAGCTGGAAGGGATGGGAGATGAGAAATGACTGGAATAAAGAGAAGAGGAGCTCTAAGCATTAACATATTGATTATAACACATAATTTATTTCTGGAAAGGCAATATCTAAAAAGAACATTAATACATTATAATTAATGTTTGGTTCTCTTTTAATGAAACACAGAACCTTTCAAACAATGGATTTCTGGCTCAAGAAATAAACAGAAATTTAAGATTCATATTTAATTCACTAATATATAGTTCTAGTTCTAAACTGATTGAGACAATATTGCCATAATTTAAACTAAAACAAAAACCATGTTTCCTCAGTCTTAATGAAAAAATTAAATTAAGCTTCACTGAATTCCAGAAATAATTCTCAGACATTATTTTTATTTAGTAAAAATAATGGCTCTTTTAAGCAACACTGTTTCGATGAATTTAAACCTTGGAAATACTATTCTGTACTTATCCCAATCTCTTAATCCCATCCCTCTCAGTGTCTGTGTTAGGAAATGTTGCCTGTATGTGGAAATACCTTTAATGTTCGGGACTGCTTAAACTTCATGGTTTTAATTTTGCTCAAGGATGGAAAATAATGTTTGGGTTTGGGTTGGACCCTGTTTTGCAGTTCAGTTTAGTCTTTTATGATTTGTTTCTTTTCTTTTTTTTTTTTTTTTTTCCAGAGGAGTCCTTGGTACCCTACAGCAAGCCCAGTTTTCCATCTCCAGGTGGGCACAGCTCTTCGGGAACAGCCTCCTCAAAAGGGTCCACTGGCCCTCGGAAGGCCGAGGTATTGAGGGGCGGCCACCAGCGGAATGCCAGTGACCTTCTGGACATTGGATATGGGGGCTCAAATAGTCAAGGACAGTTTACAGGTGAATTATGTAAGCCTTTCGGGTCATTTTAAAGGCCATCGTGATTCAGAAAGCATATTGGCCTGATGGAACCACTATATTAAGCGTTTTTCTGAATGATAGAAAATTTCCTCTGCTAATAAACAACCAAATTATTTTGTTCAGTATTGGTCATAAGTTAAAGGATAAGGTTTATAGCAGTCAGTGACGCAAACATTTCATGGGTATTTCAAGTTTATTTAAACTCTATACCAGTCTTTTAGTGCCTGAAATTAAACTTAATATTTAAAGTTAAATAGAATTCATTTGGTAGGGGGCCTCTTTGCACTTTTTTTACTGAGTACAATAAAGAAAAGGATGGAAATTCCCCACTCGATACTTTGTTTGTTCATTGTGATGGGGACTGAATGTAGTATCTCCTCTTTAGCACTGAGATGATCTTGTCTCTCCTGTTAGCTTTTGTGAACCTTTTCAGCAGTTTTCCCCCTACTTGAGTTGGTCTTTATTCGTACATTTTAAAAATAAACAGGCCGGGCAGTGTTTGATCCCAGCCCTTGGGAGGCAGAAGCAGGCTCATCTCTGTGAGTTTGAGGCCAGCCTGGTCTACAAGAGCTAGTTCCAGGACAGGCACCAAAGCTACAGCAAAAATCCTGTCTTAAAAAACCAATTCGATCAACCAATACATAATTAAAAAGAGATAACATAAATCCCTTCCACATCGACTTCCTCCCATGAAATGTGGATGTGCTGGCGGTTTTGTGTCAGTGTTGGGAACTAATCCATCCTGTGATGAAGGCAGACTTCTGACAAAGCTGCGGAGTTCTATACGAATCTGAATTACTACCACCAGCCACTGCTAAGTTTGTTGTTGTGGCTTGTGTATAACTTCTGCTACGATTCACACATGTGTGGGTTTTTTTTTTTCTTTCCATACTTTACGGTATCTGTCACCTGATAAGTACTCCATGAAAGCCGCCATGTGCATCACAGATCTGCAAGCTTCCTACTACTTCCCTGCCCTGATCAGTCTTGAAAGAGAACGACTTAAACTCACAAATGCAATACTTAGCTGACAATCTTTAGATGACAGTCCGGCTGTGTTGATTTTATTGCTATCGAGGATAGAAGAATAACATATGAGAAAGCTTTGTTTATGAATATTGTTTTTGTTTGTTTGTTTGTTTGTTTGTTTTTCAGAGTAACTGAGAGGGGACATACAAAGATGCTCTGAGGACCACCAGGTCTGAACTCATGGAAGTGATAACATTTAACAGTGCAATGAACAATTTCTTTATTTATGTACTATTAAAAAACTGTAAATGCAATGTAAAGACACACAGCCACACGTATCCCACAGTTCTTTTCTTGTGTTCTCCTCTTGATTACACCACCTACCTTAACTCTTTCTTGTCAGGAGTATATAAGAAAAAGAAAGAAAACAAAACTCACCCTCCAGGAAGAAAAGGATTTCCTCTGTATATAATTTCTTTTTTGCATTGCTATGCAAGCTCACTCTTTTCAACTCTGTTCATATTATTGTCTGTTCTTATTGGTCTGTTGTACTATATGTGAATTAACGGGCTGTGGTGCCATATATTAACTTTTAATTATGTAACTTTTTATGTTTAAATTTTGCACTGCAATTTTATTTGGTGATAAGCACAAATCTCTACTTCTCATGACATGAAGAAAAAGATTGAATGTGAAGGGAGTTTTCTGTACTGTAAGTTAGGTTGGGTAATACTGGTGTAACCAATCCTGTGAGATGGTTTTCATTTGGGGGTGTAGAAATAGGAAGATACAAAGGAATGATAGTGTTGGCAAAGTCTTCTTGAAACATCAGATATTGAGTGAATTTTAAGAAGGAGAAAGATGGCTTTTACTATTGGAAAAAAGCACGGGTCAAAAGAAAGAAGTTTAAGTCTAGATGAATATGGGTTAAAGTATGTTGGTAGCAAAGATGTACTAACTTGCTTGAAAATTATAATTAAAGTTTTATTTAGAATCAACTTTACTGTCATTGTAATTGACCCAATTGAAAATTACAATGAGCAAAATGAAATGAAGGTGTTTCAAGAGATCTGTATTTATACTACAGCTTTTAAAAAATAACATTTTTGAAAGACCATAATTAACCTTTCTAATTCATTAAGTCAGAGTATAACATGAAGTTCCCCAAGGAAACAAAGAAGCAACTCTAGAAATTTTAGCCACTAGTTAAAGAAACAACTTGTTATTAGGGCATACTCAAGCCAATTTTGGATATTGCTCATCTTTCTAATACATGTACAGTACATACTAGAGGATGTGACCACATCACTTAAGTTCATTACTTTAAAATCTAATGCATTATACATACAATTTTGTTTTTAGTTTGATTAAGCAGTGAAATTGATGCCACCAAATGTATAGGCAAGTTGTTAAGCGCTCAACTTAAGTAACTTAAGCAGTACTCGCAGTATGTTCAGTTAACAATTAGTAGATTTATTGGACTAAATATTTTATGGTACATTCTCAGAAATTGGCTACCAACAAAAATCTGTTTGACCCATTTTGAATGAGTAAATTGGAAAGAACAGTTAAACGGGAGAAAATGCATGTTTATACACTTTTTAAATAAAACCAAATCTTGTAAGTGGACATTAATAACAGTGTCCTGCCTCATTTGTTTTCACGGCTTTGAGAACAAGGAGCTTCTGGACATCAATTACATATGCTCAAAATAAATGTGACTTTGAAATGTATGTTAGCTACTGTACATGTATGTAAGTCAAGTAGATGATAGCCTTCCTCAAATTACCACTTATGACATTTTCCCATGTGCTACCTACACAATCTTAAATTTGAGTCCTGCCAATGTCTTCTATTATTTTTTTATGATATGTTCAATAGATGGTATCTTAAAAAATATTCATTGTGATGGTCAAGATATTCAGTTTTCAAGTAGGAGACATTTTTATTGACAATACACACTGTGCATTATTGGCTCAGATGCCAATTCATATGACATTATAATATGAAATACATAAGTTCATGGTTTCAAGGCTACTGTACCACACAGACAAGCATAGAATGTGATGTTCTTCGTGGGTCTCAAAATTTTCTTAGTGCCATATAGTTAACTTTCTTCACTGAAGGGACAAATCATTCTGATACACCCTTTAACAACTTTTTACCATCAGTGCCTAAATTTTATTGAAATTTGATGTCTCTGGTACAAGGAAATGGGAAGAGCTGAAACAGTTTCTGTGAAAAAGAAAGAGAATTATGTAATTATTGTCAATTCCAAGATACAATGGCTTTAATTTTGCATTTCCACAGTTCCCTTTTCCATGGCTTCTATTTAAAAGCATGGGATCTTTTAAGAAACATATTTAGTTGGATTTTCACTTTATGTTCATGAATAACATAATTTACTGTAAAACAGTATAAGTATGGTTACTGACATTGACAGATTATTATTAAACCAAGTCACAAAAAATGAGATTGTCAGATCACGTGATAGCTTAGAGAATTATTTGGGATTATAGCACCATGTCTTCCTCATTGTCTGTGGTATAGAATTATAAACAGTTAGATTGTGTTCATACAGATTACAGACTGTGATTACTGCAAAATCTTTTACCCAATATCTGCCGGGAAGACAAGAAAACATGCTATGACCATTTGAATTCAGACATATTACCACAAACAGAAAGGTATTAATCATCTAGGTATTTGTACAAATACATTCATCGTTAATATTCATATTGTTGACAGAGGATCACATACCTTATGAGAGTCCCGTGTCTTCCCCTTTTGAAGTCAACTGAATGTGATAGGAAATCTACTGAGCTCACTCTTCTGTGAGCCTGAACAGAAACCTGCATAAGCCATCAGAAGGAATTCTGGGTGGAAATGAAACCTCATTTTTTGCTCATAGGCAATATTGCTGTGTAGTCATGCCAGACCCAAGCATAGCTTCTTTCAGAACAAGCAAAGTCTCCTTAGGGAATGCAAGAAAAGCAGCCCCCAAACTCAGGTATGCCAGTATAAGCAGTGGAGTCTGCCTACCCTTTCCAGGCCATTTTACAAAAGTAACTTTGGTGAGGATGGGACTATGGAAACATTGAACTCCTTCACAGCATTTGGAGCAGCTCAAAGAAGTATATAGGAAAGTCAAGACCAATGTGTAAGACAACATACCACCAAAGTGAAGTAAAAGCTTGCAAATTTACTTACTTTGACTAAAAAAACAGATCTAGTATGTTCTATGTTATAGTACAATGTTCTACATATTTATATACATTTTCAGTAGGATTTCAGTTGCAAGTTTATAAGTGATTTCATGAAATACTACCAAGTTCTACTTATTGAATTTATGCAATTTTATCATTGATGATGAAACAATTGCTGCATCAGTGAGCTCACAACTGCAGATCACTTCCCTGAGAATTGATCTTGTTTTGATATTGAAGATATGCAAAACCATAATATTCACTACTGTTAGCTTGTTCATCTACTTCTGTATATTGCAGGTGGGGAAAAACCCTGTCTCTCCACATTATCTGAGAGGTGAAATGATTTTTTCTTTGTTTTATCATAATGCTTACTTCAAATGATACCACATACATTTTTAAAGGACATGCCATTTACAGATATTTTTTACTCTCATAATTTTAAAAGTGTTCGTTGTGATTTTAAAGTGTTACAAGATAATGGATTTTGTGGCCGTGGGTAGACTTTTTATACTTTGTTTTATAGATGAATTTTTTTCAATGTAGTTTATTTGAGTCAAGAAACACTATCCCAAATCTTGTTGTGTTTCATTGGATGTTATTAGATCAGCAAAGAAATGGGCATAAAATTGATTCATAGTATTGTCAAAAAGTTGTGTATTGTGTATTCACTGGGAAAAATAAAAATATATTCACATTTCAATTTTGTAAAAAAAGCCATTTATGTAAAACAAATATGTCTGTGGACAAACCAAAAATAGATCGTTGTGTCACTTTGGGAGCTCTGTGGATATTTTTGGCCCTATTCATATTTCTTTTAATAATTCAGAGATGGATCAGAAGTGCTAAGTAGGAAATTATGTTGACTAGGTAGTCATGATTAAAAGACACCAATAAAGACTACAAGTATTTACAATTATACCTCCTTCTCTGTCCAGCACTAATTTGCAGATCTATCCCTCCCTCCCCACACACACATACATAATGATGTTTAGGTAAGCAGCAAACTTATTTGACCAACAGAACTACTGTACTGATATTTTGAAAGGTAAGTAAATGCAACGGGAAGCAAGTGGTCCCTTTTTGCTTGTTTGTCTTAGAGAGGTAATGATGCATCTCTGTTAGGAAATAAAGACTGATGCATCAATTCAGGGAATGAGTAGAAAAGAAAAGTATTCTCTCTTGTACTTAATGAATATTCCAATCTTTTTCATTAAAAATGCAATTATAGGTCATGATTCTTGCCAAAATAAATGATGCATTTGTGTTCATTAATAATCACAGAAACAATAAAAATAAAGAGAAAAATGGGAAAACTATGCAACACTGAATGTTCATTTTAAAGTATCTTAAAGGACCGTGTAATTCAGTTACATTTATCTTAACTAACTGAGGAGGGAATAACATACTATTAGAATAATTATAAATAATGTGCACAATATGATGAAAACATATAAACATGTAAATTAAAAACAATCTACCAGTTACCTGTGTGTCAAATGACAGAAGAATGAGAAAACCACCATTACTTTATTGAATCTTTATTTTGGAAACACCAAGACTAGGAAAATGTATAAAAGTATCAAAACAGTTTATACATACTTTCTTAATTATTGTATATACAAGCTCAATAAAAGATATGTCATTGTTACAAGAATGCTCACACAAAGCATAATACTGTGTACCTCCTATTTAAGAAAACCTATTTTATTTTGTTCAGATAAGAGAGCAGCAGACCTCAGGTTAAAATTACTTTCCAAAAAATGTGAAATAATACCAGATATTACCACAAATATATTTTTAAGAGTTAAAAAGGAAAGATGGGTTTACAAGTTTAGCTATTAGGGTCAAAGCATTGACATGCACACACACGTATATATGTGCACTGTAAAACATAACCTTCAGACTCATAGACATAAATAAGGAATTGAGGGATGGATCTATTATAGATCTGTCATTGCTATTGCTTTATGCATCATATTTAAGAAAAAATTAGGAAAGTAGCTGGTCTTTGCATTGTCTAGTCAACACAACTTTGTTTTGCAGTAGAAACCTGTGGAACAACCTGGGCAAGTGAGTATGTGTATAGACAAACAGTAGTGTATATTTCCAGAATACCTGATATTACCAAGGTATCTTATTATATACTCAGGCATATAATGTTTGATACCTATGTCTTATTTGTATGTTATATGTTTGAATGAGTGCATTATATCACAATCAAAGAAAAATACATTGCACTCCAATACTACAGCCTTGGGCAAAGATTACATTTATCCCGGGCCACTTTACCTGTCCTTTCCCTGGAAACAATAGCACCACTTTACTCTTTACCTAAACTGCAGGCCTCGCTAGATCTAGCCTTTAGGCAGAAGACATCTTTTAGACAATTTATTCTGGTGTTTTTTAAAGTAATACTTTTCAATATTTTGCATCTGAATAAATGATTTATTTACTGTTTGTTCACTCATTCCAGTTAAAAGAAAGAATAGTGATTCTGAGCTTAAATTAGTATTCAGAGTGCTTGAAAGAAAAGTAACCTTTGTCTTCAGAAATAGATTAATATCTTCTGTTAAATCTTTCCCTGGTTTCTAGGAAAGCATCATTTGATTAATGGTTTGTGCTAAGAGGAAAGACCAATAAACAAAGCTTTCAAATACATTCCTAAGCAATAAATTCTATGCCAACTTTATTCACATCTCCCACTTCCCTCATGTTATCCATGTTCCTAGGCATTCTCAAAATAGTCTAGTGAATATTTAAAACAAAGAACACAGGGTAGATATTTCTATACTAGTTGATGTCTTTACAAAGGCATTAAAATCTTTATAAAGTATTCTGAAATTACATTTAGCTAGTCTCTGTGTGGTGTGTGTGTACACATACCATAGCACATACATAGAGAACTGAAGATAGCTTGAGGTAGTTAATTTTCTCCTTCTACCATGTAGCTTTGGGGACCAAACCTGGCTTGTCAGAGTACCCGTGTCAATTCGCCAGTGATGGTGCTCAAATCTCCCGTGACAAAGATCTCCTTTCCCGGGAATATCTTATGATACTGGTGCTATATGAAACCCATCCTGAACAAACAATCTGCCTTATTGTTCATGACCATGGACTTTATCTTTCAGTGCCCATTCAAGTCCATCCCTTGCTCTTTTTTTTTTTTTTAAGGCAAACATTGAAACATGAGAGAAAAAAACATGCAAATATCAGGGGTTCTATGGAGATGACAGAAAATCATATTCGGTGAGAAAGTAGTTCTTTGTTTCCAGAACTAAGATTTCTGTGCTCTGCTTGTCAAAAGGGTAGGATTGCACAGTGTTCTTTAGGTGTCCATAATTCTTTTGAACACTTGAAGTTTGAAATCATTAGGCTGCAGTTTAGCCACTGAAGTGCACCCAATGCCTTTCATTAAGTTAAAATCAGAGTCCCTCTAACCGGATATTGTTTTTAGCACTAGTGTCTTATACTTCCCAGGTTCTGTGTCAATTGGAACTTTGCTAAAAATAATAGAAGGCAGCATAAAATTTAGGGATGTTATGCTTATCCCAGCAAGATAAACACAGCTAAGACTGTAAAAATTGAAAGAGTGCTAGCTAGTAATGACAGAAATCAGACTACTCAGAAATGTGTAAAGGCAGAAGGATAAAAGAGAAAATGGACAACTATTATGGTCATTGACTGGCCATGAGGACAAAATGGCCGTATAAGAAATAAAAGTAGGATTGTGGGTATAGTTATTTAAATTTACTCAATTTGTTTAGAATAGCAACAGATCAGCACAGTAAGTAGATTAGAATGTTCAAAAGAATATTATTTGGAAAAAAAAAGATGCTGCTGAGTAACTATTATTCTGAAAAGGTATGGGTAAGGGAACTGAAAGCAGCCCGAGGGAAAATGATGCATGGGAGTAATGAGCCATGATTGTAAGAGAGGAGAAACTCAGTGTTTCAGTAAGTGTGAAAGCATTTCATTCTTACCCAGAAGTCTACAAAGTATTAGCAGACAATTTAAAAAGAAATAAAACAACAGAGTGAAGATCCATGGTTGAACATGAAAAGAAATTTAAATTTTACCGAGTCCCTTAGGAATGTGTTTAAATTTTACGTGCTATATGATTTTGATATAAATTAGTGCTAGGGCACATTTGTAGTGTGAAAGAGAGCTACTTTTTTTTTTGTTTCCAGAATTCAAAGAAAGTTTAAAATGTGCAAAAAAGAATAAAGAACTATTTTCTTCATTAATATTCAAATTGAAAATATGGTGTTTCTTTTCTGATATTTCATGTAAAATAAACATAATCCTTAAAACGCAGGACATAGACAATAAGCAAAGTAGAAACTCAAATATACACTCACATACATAAATATATATATGTACATTCTTATAGAAGGATGGAGCAAAAAGTTTTCAGCTCAGAGGTGGTGGATGACTCCATGAACATAGCACCTTCCAAACATAACAGGACAGATGCAGATGCACATATAAACTCACAGAAACTGTAATAACATGCCCAAAACCTGTGAAAATTGAGGCATTGAAGCCAGAGAAAATCTCTATACTAAGAAGGGGAAGTGGACACAAATTTCTACCTACAGTCAAGAAAATACGTGTAATACATTCAGAAGAGCAAAAATTCAGCCCAGCCAAAATCCAAAACCTGTGTTAAGTACACACACATACATACATGTACTTATTTACAGAAGTATCACCATCATATATAACTTATGCGTATGAAGGAAAGATATTTGATACTTAAACAGCAAAACATTATTTTAAATGAATAACTCCATATTTTACAAATAACTTTGTGCCCAGAGAATTTTAATAGAGTAGGTAAACATATAATAATATTATGATACAGGCATGGCTTTACCACTAGAGTAGAAGAAGAAAGTGAAGTAAAACATCTAAGATCATAAATGATGCCAAAATAAATTTTTGAGTGATGGTTATAAGTGATAGAAAAGGTCAAAATGGAGCCTGGGAAACAATGAGGGTTGGTACATTGGATGATAACCGTAATTGAACCTCAACTTAGCACGGAGTAGAAAGAACTGATAGGGGATATCTCAGAGACAAAGAAACAAAGCAACACACTGCATTAAGCTAAGGGAAAACGTACTGTGGTTTGGGAACCAGTTATAGATGGCAGTATTTGTGGAATGAAACCTATGGAAAATACATTATATGGTGCTCCGCAGAGCAGGAAAACAAGCCCCATACTCAGGCACTGGGAGTCAAGTCAAGTATCTCAGAATGAATAATGCCCTCTGGAGTACTCTTTCTCAGAACAAGAGTTGTACTGCTGGCTTCCTTTCCCCAGAGTAAAGGCACCAATCCATGAGGTCACCTAGCATATCAAATACAGAAGAAATGTAGTATAGAAAATAATAAACGAGAAAGTTAATGGCACAGCCCATTTGTCAGACAGCAGTAGAATAAGCTCGGTGATGTAGTAAGGGTCAAAGGTAAAAGGACTACAGAGGAGGTTGCATTCGTGTCTGAAATCACTAAACACCTGAAAGGGTGCAGACAGAGTCCTGAATGGCCACTTCACTCACATCTGGGGAAAAAAAGATACCCAGTTTTCATTGCTCAGAGGAGAGCCTAGCCTTTGGAAAACAGAGTCAATTTCATCTTCAACTCCCATGCTGTCAAACTTGCTATTCATGTGGTAAGACTCAAACAAAATGTGCTAGAAAGAATAAATCTGCAAACCAAATACATAGCATAAATAAGATCATGTGAGACATATT
Source organism: Alexandromys fortis (assembly GCF_014885135.2). Classification (NCBI taxonomy): domain Eukaryota; kingdom Metazoa; phylum Chordata; class Mammalia; order Rodentia; family Cricetidae; genus Alexandromys; species Alexandromys fortis. Next base: position 8,413,308 of record NW_026067944.1, read on the forward strand.
TGTATGAAGAACATTTCATAGAAACATCAACAGGAAATGTGAGACAAAAGCATGATGTGACTGACTCAGCTGAGCAGAGCCAGAGTCAGAGTGACTTTTCACCCATGCGCTAGTGAATGTAGCAGAAGCAAAACAGACCCCAGGGCTCAAATAGGAACTTCATTAGAGAAAATTAAGAACAAAAGACAATGAAGATAAATCTTGCAGTAATCTGCCTGAGGATCAAGCAGTAAAGAAACACAGACAAATAAAGCTATAACCTGGAGAGAACGGATGAATGACAGCAAAGATAACAGTGGGCAATAAAACTTCAAGAGAAAAATGGAATGAAAAACAAAATGTGGTCTTTCTCTGTTCCTCCCTCCTGTCACATCCTCCCCAAGACCATAACGAGTTGTTGATTTTCTCTTATTAAAGACCAACAACAGAAAGTCTTGGAAACATGCAAAATAATTAGAGTGTAGGACTAAGTATGGGTAATTATAAAGTGGCAAGACACAATTAATCATCCATTCCCTGAAAACATCTTTTCTAAAATAACTCTCCAGTTGTAAAAGGCACAAGAATTTTAGTTTTATGGTACTCTTACACACACACACACACACAAAAAAAAAAAAACCCTACTGGCTAGCAGTAGAAATTTCCTATAAATCTTAGGGAAATAATCAACACACATGTTTAGACAGGAGTTTGTTAGAATAGTTTTCCAAGTTAAAAAATATGGATCTGTTGACTCTAATTTGATCTCTCTCTCTCTCTCTCTCTCTCTCTCTCTCTCTCTCTCTCTCTCTCTCTATGTGTGTGTGTGTGTGTGTGTGTGTGTGTATGTCCATGTCCTTTCTCATTATAGATTATTACGGGAGATTTCATGTTTACCACGTTAATATTACAAGTTGTTAAAAGGGGTAGTTCTTTGTTTTTTTAAAGACATGTAAGTTTATGTTTCCAGCGATTGTAAGTTTGGGAAAGCATTATAAATAAATATTGATCATTATAAAAATGTACAATACTGTTCTAGTTAGTACTTTATTACTTTAAAGAGACAGAATGACCATGGCAACTCTTATAAAGGAAAATATTTAATTGGTGCTGACTTACAGTTTCAGGTGTTTAGTCCACTATAATTATGGTGGTGTACATCCAGGAATGGTGCTGGAGAAGAGGCTGAGAATTCTACATCTGGATCCACAGGCAGCCAGAAGGGACTATGAGCCACTGGCCTGTCTCGACCATTTGAGACCTCAACCCCACTCCCTTCAACAAATGCACTTCCTTCAACAAAGCCATACCCACTCCAGCAAGGCAATTCCTCCTATAGTGCCACTCCTTGTGAGCCTATGGGGACCTTAAGCTTCTGGCAAAATTTTGAATCATGGAGCCGTGTAAATACTGAGTTGATTAGAAAATGCCAGCACTCACTGAAGTCTTTTTTACAAAATAGATTGCAAAAATGGTGATTCCATTTGTCAAACTGTCCATTCTGGGTTTCACTAAACATCCCATGTAAGAGCTTGCAATAGAAGAATATTGCTAGAAAACTGAATTAAAAACTGAACCAGAATAGTCTACATCAAATGCCTTCAGAAGCTCCTAGCCAAGTGGTGTTGAAGACTGTGTTTTGGGCTTCAGTTAATCAAAACTGTGCAAATAGTCTTACAATGTTATTTTAGTTTGTCTTCTCAAGTACATATGAAATCATTTGAAGAAGCAAATGCTATGGAATTCAATGCAAGTAATGTTTACTAGGTGATTTTTAATAGATAAATAATGGGAAAGAAAGTGGCGAGATCATCATTGGAACTGTTTTTCAAATACAATAACTTCAGAATATAAATTCTTTGTAAAAACTAAGATTGAAGTCTCAGTAAATATTACTGTACCCAATGCAATGTTTTGGTAGGATTGAAAACTTAGCAATACCTTGACATATTTTACCTGTGAAGGCCGATCTATTTAGGCAATAGCACAAAGTCAAGATTTTCTTGTGAAGATCTTTAGACACTGCCTTGTCTGTGTTCTTTGTTTAATCGAAGAATAAACCTTTCACTTTAAAATTGTTCCTGCATGTGGTGGAACTGAAGAATCCTTTCTGAAACAGTACCAAATCAGATGTGGTAGCACACGCTTGTGTTCCCACACCTCCCAAGGTTGAAGTAGAATTAGAAAACTTCGACCATTCTCACCACCATGATAAGATCGTTTCTCCATATTTTCCAGTCAAACCAACCAAACACTCACGAGTTCTAGTCACACTATGCACCACGTATTTCAACAACCTGTTGAACTCCTCAGATGTTATCCAACTTACAATAAAAAGGACAAAACAACCTGTCAATAGAATGAGTGCATCTAAGACTTTCCATCCAGGTACTTATGAATTTGGAAAATAATATATCTGTGGAATAATCTGAGATTGTCTAAACCAGACTAAAAGAAAAGAATGTAGGATGGGATACAGAAGACTTTGAGCCTGTTTTGCCTTTAGAAATCACCTCCAAATGTTTGGAATTCAGAAGGACTCTCATCTCACACCCAAAGAAAAGACTATTTCTGCCTCTATTTTCATAGGGCAGGAGATTCCCCAATATGCCTCATATAGTGACACGTCATCCTGCACAGTTGCACTGAACAAATAAATAAGCAAATAAAATAAACAATAATAAATAAATGAAATGAAATGGAATGGAAATTATTCCAACAGTTTTCAGACTTTCTGGGTACCCACTGCTGTTCTTCTTTTTGTTTTCTTCCCTTCAGGACAAGAGTCTCTGTTAGAAGCTTATTCAGCTATCATAGTCTGGAAGCACACAACTTTATTACTAGAGAGGAATTGTGCCTTAGGATATTTAAGTGATATTTGATGAGACTTAAATTTTAGACGTTGATTCAATTGATGCCAGAATGGTGTTGGAATTTGGTGGCTGCCAATCTGAAATGAATACATTTCCCATGTAAGTACATCAGGAGAGTAACCTAAGATTGATCTTCAATACCAAACACAAGCAAGCAATATCAACAAATATCGAAACCCAGGTATGGTGGCTTGTACTTACAATTCTAATGGCAATGGGGGAGGGGAGGCAGAGGTGGAAATAAGAAGATCTGTGGGGTCTAAGATCACTGTTCAGCCATCTTAACTTACTTGGTTAGTTGCTGGTCAATGAGAGAATCTGTCTCAATTAAACAACAACAAAAACAAACACCAAACAAACAAACAAAAAAAACAGACATAGATCAAGGAAGGACAATCAAGGATGTCCTCCTCTTGCCTCAACTTCTCCACTTGCCTCCATTTGTGTCAAATATGCACACACACAGACACACATGTTTGTGCATGTATGTGTGTGCATACACACATATAAATATGAAGCATAAAGCTATAAGCTAAATTATGTCTCCCTGAAATTCACATGTTGAAGCTGCAAGTCTCAATACCCCTGCATTGATAGACTGAAGCTCCAGGAAACCATGAAGGTTAAATGAGGCAAGGCAGATGGAGCACTAATTAGATAAACTTATTATAAGAGGAGGAGACAGCCAGGATTGTAGTTGATGGGTAGAGTTCTTGTTTGTCTGGCACAGGGCCTGGGTTTGGTATTTAAATCCACAAAAAATATATTGGAAAAAAAAAAGAGAAGAATCTTTGGTTCCTGTGTTTATGGCAACAAAACCAGAGTCCATATGAGAGATGGTGTCAAGGCAGCAAATGAGAAGCCAGAATGGGGCTTCTCATCAGAAATGGCCCTGTGGAATTTCGTCTGCGACTTCTCTCTGGGACCAGATTTCTATGGTTTCGTCTATCTAGTTGGTTTCTGTTTATTTGCTTATTGCTTTTATTAGGATGGTTTGAGCTAATAATCAAAGGTATATTTTAAAACTTAGATGTTGAGCAGAGAAAAACAAGTCTTACTTGCTTATGCTAATTAACCCACTCAAGGTTTTTTTTTTTTTTTTTTTTTTTTTTTTTTTTTTTTTTTTTTTTTTTTTTTTTTTTTTTTTTGCCTCTGTTTTCAGCTTAGGGCAGAAGCCTGGGCTGGAGAGTCGGAGGACTCATGAATAAAACAGTGCATCACTTTGGCACTGCTCCTCACTCCTGTTCTTTAGTCCAGACGGTTAATGATGCCATTGCTGGACACTCGGTGAAGACTATTGCCACCATACGCATCATTTGGCAGTGGCATCCTTCCCAACCACCAGTTGTCAGGGCAACCCGAGTATTGATTGCTGTCATTTTTGCTTCTGTTAGCTTCCTTTATCTTCTTTATCTTCAGAGTTTGCTAAAATATACTTATAGGAAAGTAAAATGTATGTGTTTGTATGTGTGGGGGTAATTGAGATGCACATATGAAAGTGAAACAATTTTCTGTGCCTTAATCTTACTCTCTCCTTGCTTGTTTATTTCTTTTCCTCACCCCAGTGAATATAACAAACCACTAACTCCTCTTGTGCTCTGTAATTTTAACAGAAGCAGAGCTATGTTCCAGAGTGTTTTCTAGGATCATTTTCACAGGTCCATGCACCCTAGATCTAGGAAACCAAGCAAACCACACACAGGAAATGACAAACTCCTCTTTCAAAATATTAGTCCTAAATTTAGTCACATAAGAGACATTCTCATATGGAAAGAATCAAGTCCGCTTGTGTCACTCAAATTCTCATTAACATTTCATTAAAGAACAATGAGTGTGGAGTTGGAACACAAAGAATCTTCTAGTTCTCTCTCTGACACTAACTAACATGACAACATGGGCCATTGTCATATGGCCTCTCACAGCCTATAAATACCATACAAATTTAATATTGGTCAATGATAGACTATATCCAAATGATGAACAGAGAAAAAGTAAATGAAGCCAAACACATAAAACAACACAACATCAACAGAATTTCAGATTTCATATTGCAGAAGAAATTATACCTTTGTGAAAGAAGCAGAAAAAAGACAAACATATTAGCATTTTGGGTGACCTTACACCTGGAAATTACAACCTGCCTGCATATGGAGTGTGTGATATGTGGCTAGTACTCCAAGTTTACAAACTGTGCTCATTCTTAAGCCATAATAAAGAAGAGGTCCCGTGATTTATGGAAGGACCAGAAAGTAGTGTGTCATTCCTATTATCAGTATTTTAGGTGCGGAGACAGAAGGATCCCTGAGAAGTTGAGGCTTACATGGTAAATTACAGGCCATCCAGGGTAAGTGGATAAACTCTATCTCAAGAAAGCATCCAAGATAAAACCTCAATGAAAATAAGGGCTGTGGTCAGGAGATGACAAGGACTGTGTGTGAAGAGTTGGGTTTTCATGACATCTGCTTTCCCCACAGTTGCAGGAATGTATATACTAGGCAGTCAGAGGATACCCCACGGTCCATGAAGCTGCTTTCTCTTGGGAGCAGAATGAAATTGTATTTTGTTTTAGAGCTCTTTCAGATTTGGACTGCCCTAGTTATCTGATCCAAGAGCAAACAAAACATTATTCTCCTTATGTGACATAGATTTATGGCAAGCAGAGCCAACAAGGAAGATAATTCAATAAGTGACCAGAAGAGTACACATGTCAGCAGTAGTAACATGAGGCTAAGGTGGCCATACCTACAGACAAGATCTTTTAAATATATTGTGACTAAACAATTACAGAGGCAGATGGGATAGATTGGCCTTCCAGAAGTCATCTCTATGAATATAGAAAAAAACCTGACGCACAGAAATGAATGTCAGGATTATTAAAACCTTAGGGTCTATGGAGCCTGGATTGGGACATATGCAGTATATTAAGTGCAAATAAAATATAAAATAAATCTACTGAATGGCATGCAAATAGTTTGAAGGATCAATAAACATAGGGGATTAATAACTTAAAATGTAGATTAAATACTTCCTTGGAGGTAAAGTAAAACACATAGGGAGAGAAATGTTAATATTCATTGTTTAGGACTTGAAGAAGCATGGAAAATAAAAATTATTGTCCATTGCAAAGAGCAGATGACCTGAAGATAGTAACTGAAACACTGAAGAGCTAAATTTTCTTAGATAAGAAAAAGGCTCACAAAACGCTTCTATTGGAAATGTGTCCTTAGAATCATCACAACACTTCCTGGTAGTTTGATGGCTGTTGTAGCTTCAGACATTTTACCCATACTTCAAGTAGAAGGAAGAGGGAAACACCCAAAGCCCATGATAGGCAGTGGTTCTTCTGGGAATGTAAGCTTTTTTTCTAGAAACTTCCCCCATAACTTTCACAAGAGCTTACACTGTAGAGGTATGTGTTGTCATGCTCTAGCTACCCTCTGCTCTCTGACAAAAGGAAGTAAACAACATTTCACTGAGAGCACTAATATTTTGCTAAACCTCATACAGAATCCTACTAACAGTCAACGGGGACTAGAAAGAAATACTATATCCAATTATGTAAATCAGTAGATATGGAAATGGAAGAAACATCATAAATTAATTGGAAAGTCAGGCTGATGTGGGAAGTCCTTCTGTATATGTGGTGCTTTTATTGGTCAATGAATAGAGAAGCTGCTTGGGCCTATCACAGGGTGGATTAGAGAAGAGCGGGAATTTCATACAGAGATAGAGGGAGAAAGTAGGTGGAGATAGGGAGAAGCCATATAGCTTCCTGAGGAGAAAAACATGAGCCACCAGTCTGAACCTTGTCAGTAAACGACAACCCTCGTGGTAATATACAAAATAATAGAAATGGGTTAATTTAAGACGTAAGAGTTATCTAGAAATATACTTAAGTTATTGGCCAAATAGTATTGCAAATAATAAAAATTCTGTGTGATTATTTCGAGCCTGGGAAGCAAGGAGCCTCCACCAACATCAGGCAATGACTTTAGCTTTAGGACCATATTTGAAACTTAGAATATTATAAACTGCTTGCTTAACCATTTTTTCCCTGGAACTAAATTGTGTGGAAATTTTTTTTTCTCCTTCAGTTTCTGTTGAAACTATGGTCCCTTTAAGTCATGTATACTGCAGAGCAAATGCTACACAAAAATGTCCTCAGCCTTATATCTAGCATCAAGAAGTGGCCTTGGGAGGAGCATAAGACAGAACTCCTTTACAAGCCCCGAGTCTCAAACAGACTCTCTGGTCTCATTCTACTGCTTGCATAGGTTAATATCATTTAGAATAAGTAGCATAATAGTGTTTAGCCACTAAAATCATGGAGTCCCTTGTAGTCCTGTGATTACTGATTGATTTACTTCCTTCCATCCCTCTCAGCACACATATACACCACAGCCATATTTTAAAGGATTGACAGAGTGACATTTAATGAGGAAAAAAATCAAGGCGAAAACAAGGTTTTCTTTATTAGATATATAGATCCCTACCTTGGCTAGATTTATAGTCTTTGTTACATGCAGCTACATAACCATAATGGAACCTATTGAATAACCTTTCCCCACCCCATTACAATTCTTAAACCTGTGCAAATTCTGTCTCTTATTTCACTGTCAAAAGTTTTGAAGTCTTGGCTTGTTGGGTAATTCCCTTGTTTCTTTCAAAGGACGTGACTGTTCATTAAGCTTGAAGCTATGGCCTTCATGTTTCTAGACAGTCACAAATATCTTTAAATGTCATTCAGCCATGACTGTGCGTATAAGATTGAGGAGTTTTTTGCAATTGGGTTCAGGGAAATGATGACCTTGCTGTCATTTATCATCAATAAGCCCCGAATGATGGTTCATGTCAACACTCTGCTGGACAGAAATGCCAGGCCAGGCCATTTCACCAGCATTCAGACAATGCTGTGGATTGCCCTTCTTGGACAATCTTCTTTATTTCACTTTGTTAAATTACTAAAGTTAAAGAATATATTTACTTCTATTGCAAGTAAGAACAAACTACTTGTCAAGTGCAGTGATTCTGTGAATTCAGGAAATACTTCTCAGCTCTGGGGACTATAGACAAGAATGTTCACCGAAGAAGGAAATCTCTATTACTGTAGAGCAGAACAAGCTGTTGCTACTGTAGAGCTGTGACATTTTTCTAACTGGATTGCATCTGCACATTGAAAAGACAGGCAACTAGACTGTTGCTGGAGATAATAGGATCTGGGACTGGAAAGCCTTCGTATTTTATTAGGACTACATTGGTCCCATTTCTCTAAGCCACCAGAGTGTTATTTCACATTCCAGCGTCTGCATAACTGCATTTCCTTTGTTTCTCGGTTCCATTTAAAATTCCCTGGCATATCTAGACTAGTTAATGTCAGCAAAGATAACTATCAACATATAATGTTCTCCAACTATAACAACGTGTGCTTGAAAGCCCTAAATGAGCAAGTTTCTCTATAGTAAGTGGAAGCGAAGCGAGGACAAATTAACTCCAACCACTTGGTATCTCTGCCAGGGTTCATTTGCAGTTTCACTGTGCAGAGATCATAATACTTACCACAGATGGTCAAGGAATGGGAAAATGTTCCATACATAAGATCATCTAAACTAAATGAGGAGCAGGTATTCCCCATATGCATTGCAAAGAAACTTTATATAAATCTTCAAAATCATGTGAGGAAAAGTCGTGAGTGGGTGCCATGAGCACATCCTAAAATGACAGTTTAATAACTTCAACAAAACTCTTGTTTCAATTCTTGCACAGAAGGCTATGGCAAATGAATTGTTTCCCAAGCATAACCCATTATCTCTACTGATTCAGTGAGCCTCACCTAAGGAATAAACAAGTTCTGCTGATGGAGGTGGGTCTTGTATCTTATCTGTTGCTTTTATTGGTTAACTAATAAAGAAACTGCCTTGGCCCTCATAGGAAAGAAAATTAGGTAGGCAGAGTAGCCAGAACAGAATGCTGGGAGAAAGAAGCCAAGACAGAGAGTTGCCATGATTCTCCCACTCCAGACAGATGCAGGTTAAGATCTTTCTTGGTAAGCCAGCTCATGGTGCTACACAAAATATTAAAAAATGGGTTAGATCAATATGTATGAGCTAGCCAATAAGAGGCTGAAACTAATGGGCCAAACAGTGTTTAAAAGAATACAGTTTCTGTGTAATTATTTCGAGGCATAAGATAGCCAGGCAGCCGTGAGCGGGGGTGGCAGGAACACAGCCTGCCACTCCGCTCCTATTACAACATTCTGCAGACTTCCATAGTTTAACTTGTGTAGCATGCAAGATGCCTCCTTTCATCATCTGTCAAACATCCTCCCATGATGAAACAGTCCCCATGCGTACCTCATCATGTGGCTAGTTAGACTCTCTCAAGATGCTGGATTTCCCTGTAACATGGGTTTCCAAGACTCTAAGGTAGATTCTGTAGGAGTTCGTAAGGTATCCCTTCAAATATCAGCTATCCTTATTTATTACACAATTATTTTGCCAATAAAACATCATATCAACCCGGGATTAAGGCAAGACAATTTTACAAGGATACAGAGATTGGGAAACCTGATTATGGGAGGCCCAACTTACAGGACATCTGTTAAGATTCATGTTAATATTATAGCTGAAGGAAATGTAACAACGTACTATGAGCTTGGTACCATTCTACATCAGAATGTTCTTCAGATATGATATAATTGTGTTCTGATAAATTGGCTGAAAGTCAAAAGCATTATTAATTAGAAATGCATTCAATCCTGATCCTGCCAAGTAAAACAGAAAAAAAAAAAAAGCTTTGTCTAGTCTATCTTAAATGTACTCATGACTCTTGCATTATCCTATGCCTGGGGAAATATCATCTAGATAAAATCTATTTATAAAAAATGGATAATATATGATAGATGAAGATAGATACAGGATATGTAGAAACACTGCAGAGTATTGAAAGCAAGCCAGCAGCACGCAGTGCACTACAGAGCACTGGTTTTATAACTTTATGGTCGTGTAGTTTCCTGAGAGATGTGACTCAAGGTCACTGCCAAATATCAAAGGCGAATAAACTAGGGGAAAACCAAAATCCAGTATTTAACTTTGCATTCTAATGAATTTATCTTGATTTCACGTATTTATAAACTGGAGACTTTTAAAAGTCAAGTCATTATAAATGGGCGGCACCTTTATTTCCACTAGTCTCTCACTTTTAATCATTATAATAATCCACTGGGGTTTTTGTTTTCCTGATGGTAAGTTCTAATAAATTAATTCACTCATTTTACCACATAGCACCATTGTATCCAAAGCAGTGGCTAGAATTCTAAGACAGCCCTTGTGATCTCTGACCCACATTGTCCCTCCCCTGACTGTTACATGACAAAAGGATTTTGTAGATTTAATTAAGGTTTCTAATTAGTTGACCTCAATATAGGGAGATTATCTAGGTGGGCCTAACCTAATCAAGGCTTTTAAAACCAGGGGATTTTCTCTGGCTAGCAGTAGAAGAGAAAGCCAGAGAGATAAAAAGCGTACAAATGATTAGGAGCCACGCTTGACTTTGAAGATAGAGGTGGCATGAGAAGCTGCACCGATGACTCTTAACGCTTGTGAGTACAGAGCGACATCCAACAGGGAAACAGTAGCTCCAGTCGTATAGTTCCAAGACACCGTATTCCATCAGCTCTTTGAGTGAACTTCGAAGATAATTCACCCGGTGTCTTCAGGTGTGAGCCAAGCCAGACTGTCCCTTCATTTAACTTTGTGATATATAATCAGAGATACATCTAAAATTTCCTGGATTTCTAAATCATAAAGTTGGAGCTCAAAAGTAAGTATTTTTTTTGTTTTGTCACTAAATGTGATAATTAGTTACATAGCAACTGAACTAATATTTCTGCGGGACTTTTCATGATCTTACACTCTTCTCAGCATTTGTATTTGTCTATGTGTGTTGTTACGTCAAAAAGACTACTGGCTGGGTGATTTATAAACAATAAAGATATATTTCTCACAAAATTAGAGGCCAGCAAGCCCAGGTTTAAGGTTTGTATAGTTGTCTATAGAAATTCCTTCCTCTGGAGGGATGGACAATTTGTAATCACAATTATGTGTAAATCCATGTAATTATGGAAGAGTTGGTATCTTTATAAGGACCATTATACTGCTCATAAAGGAGAAATGATATGCCTTAATCACATCTTAACAACCTTACATTTACAAATAGTAATGGACAACAATTACATTTGGGAGAGAAAAAAAAGATTCAGACCATAGCAGCTTCTCTTCTCTCCCATTCACATCTCCCCATTTCTATATCACCCCAAAAGGTATATTCTCATAAAGTCACGTCATCAGGTCCTTCTGTAAATTTTCTTTTGAGGAATTCAATCTAAATTAACACCGATGGTTCTAGAAAATTGACAGATGGGATAGAAACCTGGCCTGGGTCATTCACCCTGTGGCCATGTGAAAAAATTGTTTATGGACATTAGATCATAATTGCCTGTATAGTATGTATACAGCCTTCCCCTGTGACAAGATGGTTTTGTATGAAGACAGGAAGGGGTAGTTTGGCTCATGCCATGCCCCTTCCACTTGTGCTATACAAAGAAGAGGTTTATTTTAGAGTTCGTGTTACGTATCCCTATGCTGAAGGAAGAAAATGACAAGCTGAGGACATGATGTGAAAGTGAAACGGCCTCTCTGGTAACATAAACAGAGACATCCAGCCAGAGAGTAGAGCACATGGAGAAACCGAAAATGAGGTGACAAATCTACCAGAGTGAGAAGAATGCTAATTCAGAGAGACAATCTCTAAAAATTAAACCAGAAAAGGAATGATATTCTGATACCACACACAGGGATGCTTGGTCGAATGTGCTTGAATACATTGAGCTGAAGATTTTTCCAGTTCTCTGTCATTGAAAAACTGACCAATTAACTCTGCTTGAGCATACTAACATTATCTTTCTTAAGTCTTTGCTTGCAGATTATAGTGAGTTCTGCCCTGAAGAACACTCTCCCTGACAAAGACACTAATATCTAGAGGCAAATCTTAAGACATTCTCCTGTGAAGTGTGATCACAGGGAGAGGACACAGATAATTTACAAACCAGAACTATAGAGCTTGAGAAGTATTATACAGGTCAAATAAAGAGAGAATGTATCTGGACAGTGAAAGGTAGATTCGTTACTTCGTCATTGGTTTGGAAAAGAGAATGTAGAAATAAACACCTGGGACTGATGCTCAATTTGCAAATCTTGATATGATATTTTCAACCAAAGAAAATGTGCTGTCAGGATTTACAAGGAAAAGAAAAAAAGCAGGGAGACAAAATGTCTCACTAGTATAAGTCACCCTCTTCTGCACTCATCAAAGCCAGAGTTCACGGAGAGCTATTGAGTATTCATGACATTAAAAAAAATGCTGCCTAAGCATAGATGGGAAAAGTATGGTTTCATTGTAACAATGCTGATACAGTGACTATCTTTGAAAAGTTTGACTGGTCAGCAGCACAGATAGATGTGGTGTCTTTGCTCTGTTATCATCTCTCCAGGGGATTCAGCTTGGTGGCAAATTGATTACACCGGATCCCCTCTTCAATGGAATAGGCGGTAATATCTATGCTCATATGAGTTTTCCTCATCTAACATTGTATTGGTGTAATATGTAATGCTTACCGTATGTCTGACTGTTAGTTTATTCTCTGTAATATTTCTTTAAACTGGAGGACACATTTTAGAGACAAGTGAGGGTATCGTCGAACATTTTCCTAGGATTGCCAGCTGTACTATTTTGTGTGACACCCAAAACCTGGCAAGCAGAAAGAATGGTGCAATCGCCAACTGACAAGGCATAGTAGAGTTACATATCATGTACTAGTTTAGAAGATTGCCACAGGTGTGCTATGTGCATTTGATCAATAGCCTTTTACACCATTCACCATACCTAGAGGATGTTTGCATAGATGGGATGAAAGCTGAAGTGGAGCTGCCCATTGTTTCTAGTGACTCCATTAGAGAATTCTTCTTTTCTCTTTTATGCTCAAAGACAATTTTCTTTCCTATGCTGAGTTTTTGAGAGTTCATTCTGAAAGAGGCAGAACACCGTAGAAGATATTTTAGCATTTTACTTCAAGAGATATTTTTGGAAGAAGGAGCTCCTAGGTACAAAGGTGGAAGGACAAATTCAGAAGAGAGGAGGCAACTGAAGGTAAAATATGGTAACAACTTATATAAGGGTAACAACATGAGAATATGATCAATCATGGATAGACTAAGGAGAAGTGATGGTAGACCTCAGATCCTGATGCATTTAAAGGGCCTCTGACTGGAAGGAAGATGTCAAGACTTCCTTAGACCTCAGCTTGTATTATTAGGGAGAGGGATTACCAGTTAGTCAGAAAATTGCAAAGCAGTAAAAACAAAACAAAAAACTCATAATAATGCAACTGGAAGTAGGATAAAAGGAAACTATCTGGATAGTGTAAAAGAATACAAAGTGCATCTTTTTTTTTTTCCTTGCTCATTTCAAGTGAAATTCAGACTGGAGCCTCTACCTTCCATGGTTTCTAATTTCACCGCTGTTGCTTTACCAAAGCCCTATTTCTGAATTATTGTGCTCAGTGATAATAACCAATCTTAAATGCTAACATGACAGAACTGAACATACCTACTTAGCAAAGCATGCCGTTGGGTTTGATTTGGAGAACGTTTCCAGAGCCAATGAGAACAAGAAGCTTGATCCTAAATAATTTAATCTTTTGACAGGTTCGAAACCACAATATACATTGAGGGTCGTGGAACTCTGCAAAGTAGGACTTGGCTTTCTTGGAGGAAATGACCACCTGTGTATGTGCTCTGAAGGGGACCTCCTAAGACTGACTCTTCCCTCTTTATTTTCCGTTTCTTGGAACAGCTTGGGTGGACAGCTTTGCTCCACCACACACTCGACCACAAGTCAAGAACAATGTAGAAGATAAAGAGAAATTATTGGATTATATTATGATGTAAAATAAATCTATTTGCTTATACACTGCTTGTGCTGTGTGTCTATAGTGATAAAAATCCTTTCACATGCAAAGCTAGAACTAACTTATTTACCTTTATACCTCCAGTGCTAAATGGGCTCTATGTCATCTTCATGGTACTTCTTGCTTTCTTATTTGTTCAGTTTTTCAAAATGTGAAAATCAGGATTATTGACTTTATGAATTGCTAAATTACTGATAAATTGTGGCAAGATGATGTATATAAAGACTTAAAACCTAGTTGGGCGGTGGTGGCGCACGCCTTTAATCCCAGCACCCAGCAGTCAGAGGCAGGCGGATCTCTGTGAGTTCGAGGCCAGCCTGGTCTACAAGAGCTAGTTCCAGGACAGGAACCAAAAGCTACGGAAAAACCCTGTCTCTAAAAATAAAAAAAAAAAAAAAAGACTTAAAACCTGGTTATGGTATGGGTTCTGATGATACACGGGACAATATCCTTCAGATCTAGAAAATAATACCCTAACACACACAACAATTCTAAGCCCCTCAAATCATCCCCCACCGGTTAGATTAGAATTAGCAAGATACTGAAAATTGCTGCAGGAAAATATTTGAGTTCAACTGGAATTATTTCGGGAAAGCTGGGTAAACTGAGCCTGCACAGGAAGGAAATCTGTGGAGGTATGTATAGAGATAAGGAGAGGAGAATGTGTGCCGCTGAGGGTGAAGTGCACGAAGAGCCAGGGCAATGTGAATGTGAAGAAAGGCCTGGGGTGAGAAAATACCACATCCTCACCCAACATGACCAGAGTAGACAGTTCCCCTTTAAGATACTTGTCTGGATTTCTCTTCTATTCATTTCACTGGATAATTCTGACAGCTCTCTTTACTCCTGTCTTTCCCACCCCCACTCCTCTTCCATTCCCTTACATTTTTCCGCTCCTATCCTCCTCCCTCCTCTATGTCCAGAGACAAAGTTAAATTCTGAGTTTCGTGATATAAATTTCCTGCTACTGCTGTTCCTTTGGAAAATGGAGGATTTTTCTGTTTTGTTTGTTTTTCGGATATATAAGTTGCATAATTTAAAATAGATGTAGTGAGTAAGAAATGTGTTTGAAATGGAAGATTAGTAATTAAAAATCAGAGTGGAAGAGGAACAGAATCAACTAAGTGATTCCCATAAAGAAAGAGAAAAATTATATTCATATTTTGACTTTTGCTCAGAATAAGGTTTGGAAATTATCACTGTTTATTATACTTTCACTGAAACAGCATTTTGAAATCTTGGGTAATTGGCATTTGGAATACTGCTCAGTTACAGGATGCTTGCTTAGCATGCACGAGGCCTGAGGTTTGATTTCTAGCACCACGCAAAATAATCTACAACATGTCAATAAATTCAATGATTTTACTTTCCTTACCTCAAGTTAATGAATATCTGTCTTATTTCTTAACTAGATACATTGGTGGCATATAACTATCTTTTTTCTGTATTCTTCATGTGTATAAAGTTTAAATGCTTGTGTTTAACTTTCTCATCAGATTCTGGAGAGTGACTTCTCTCTACCCAGCATCATTTTGATCTCTTGTATCAATTTCTATGATCAAAAACAATTAGTCAAGAACAGTATAGTAAACATTTGCTGATCATCTCTCCAAGGTGTAATGTACCATCCCAGTTGTCCACATAAAAAAGATGGCCTATGCACAGGCAATGTGCAGAGTTTCTATTGGTCACCTGTGGTTAAATATAAACTATTTAAAATAGATGCTCAAAGACCATAAGTCTAGTGGCCATAGTACAAGCTTCTCACTCTGAAAGTTACAAAATACAGCTTTGGAACTCAGGACCTGAGAAGTCACAGTTGGCAGGGTTGAGTCCCTGCCTTTTTGCAATCAAACATGTTGTCCTCTCCTGCAGTTTTAGGTCATCTCCCATGCTTTCAACATACTAGTAGTCCTCTTAATATGTACAGATTTAAGCTGGAGAAATTTTAGGGCTTGTTTTGCAAAGAAGTAAACAATTCCTCTCTGTCCAATTTTAATTTGACATGTTTAATTTTTAATTAGTGTTTATCCAGTCGAGCTTATACTCATCTGTGTATGCAAACTCTGCAATATGTGGGGGTAAGCAAGAACAAAGGAGTAATGATTACATATCATCTATTTGACTAATCATATTTAATAGGGCTGTATTATATTTGGTCTTATTTGTGTAACATTCACTGTATGGTAGTCTTGGAGATTATTTAACTTCTTAAATGATCTCATTAATTAAAAGATATTTTGGACAATTCTAGATATAAAGCTGGCATTATAGCTTTTGCAAATATTTTTGTCTCGTACAATAGTGATGATTTCCAGAGTACCTGAACATTACTAATTTTAGAAGTTATGTTAATTAGTACTTCTTGTTGCAAAGTAAAAAAAAATCTCATTTGAATTAATGAGATAAACAAGAGAATCCAAGAAATTGAGGTGAGATGGAGGCCAAGGAGAACCTAAAATTCATACTTGGAAGGCTCAGATATTCACAGATGTATTAAATTTTCAGTTATTAGCTCACATAATTTCCTCCAAATATATACTATAAACCTTTCTTCTATACAGTAGTAATATGACTCTGGTTCTCATATTAAGACTTTAATTATTTCTTTCTTTGCTCTCATCTCTGTCCTTTCTCCATATTGACTACCCCATTCCCTCAAGTCCTCTTCCCTGCTCCCCTTCTCCCCTTCTCTTCCCTTTCTGCCCTCCCTACTCCCACCATCCCCATGAACCAATTTTGCCAGGCTATCTTATGTATTCCGACTTTCCAGGTGGATCTCTATATGTTTTTCTTAGTGTTGTTACTTAGCTTCTCTAGCATCATGAACTATAGGCTCAATATCCTTTGTTTATGGCTAGGATCCACTTATGAGTATGATGAAAACATACCATATTCATCTTTTTGGGTCTGGGTTACCTCAATCAGGATGGCATTTTCTAGTTCCATCCATCTGCATGAAAGTTTCAAGATGTTTTTGTTTTTTACCACTAAGTAGTACTCTAATATGTAAATATGACACATTTTCTTTATCCACTCTTCAGTTGAGAGGCATCTAGATTGTTTCCAGGTTCTGGCTAATACAAATAATGTTGCTATGAACATAGTTAAACAAATGTTTTTGTAGTGTGATTAGGTATATGCCCAAGAGTGGTGTTGCTGGATCCTGAAGTAGGTTGATTCCAAATTTTCATAAAAACTGCCATATTGATTTCCAAAGTTGTTGTACAAGTTTGCATTTCCACCAGCAATGTAAGAATGTGCCCCTTACTCGATATCCTTTCCAGCATAAGCTATTCATTGGTGTTTTTGATCTTAGACATTTTGACAGGTGTAAGATGGTATCTTAGAGTTGTATCGATTTGCATTTCCCTGATGGCTAAGCATGCTGAACATTTCCTTAATTGTCTTTTGGCCATTTGAGATTATTCTGTTGAGAATTCCCTGTTTAGTTCTATATCCCATTTTTAATTGGCTTATTTGGAATTTTGATGTCTAGTTTCTTGAGTTATTTATATATCTTGGCTATCAGTTCTCTGTCTGATGTGGGTTGAATTTTTGTCTTATTGCCTGTATCTTTGCTTTACAAAAGCTTCTCAGTTTCGGAGGTCCCAATTATTTATTGTTGCTCTCAGTGTCTGTGCTACTGGGATTATATTTAGGAAGTGGTATTCTGTGCCCATGCATTGAAGGATATCTGGATTGAGGGAGCCATTATGGGGCTAGCAAGAAATTTCCAGGAATTCACAAGGATGACCCCAGCTAAGACCCTAAACTGTAACATGAGGGCCTGCTTGTTAGGGTTTATGTCCTGCCCAGTTCCCTGTAGCCTGCAAGCCCCAAAGAATAACACACAGAAATCCCCATAAGTTATAAACTGATTGGCTCATTAGCTCAGGCTTCTTATTAGGTCTTGTAGCTTATATTAACCCATTATTCTTATGTTTGTTAGCCACATGGCTCAGTGCCTTTCTCAGTGGGGCAGCTCACATCTTGCGTCTTTGGTGGTCTGGGCAGAACTGGGAGGAATAGGCTTCCTCCTTCCTAACTTTCTCCTGTTCTCATCGCCCCAGCTCTACTTCATGTCTGGTTGACCTACCTATACTTCCTTGCCTGGCCAATCAGCATTTATTTAAAACATGATTGACAGAATACAGACAATTCTCCTGCAACACTAAGCAATAGAGGAGAGTGTGTGCCTGAACTGACCTTGTCCTGTAGTTAGACTGATGAATATCTTAAATATCACCATAGGCCTCTATCCAGCAACTGATGGAAATAGAGGCAGACAACTGCATCAAAGCACTGGACTGAGCTCCCAAAGTCCTGTTGAAGAGTCAGAAGAATCAGAATATGAGCAAAGAGGTCAAGACCATGATGGGGTCACCCACTGAAACAGTTTACCTGAGCTAATGGGAGCTTACCAACTCCAGCAGGACAGGAAAGGTACAAGTCTAAGTCCAAACAAGTCCCTTTGAATGTGGTTGACAGTTGCATGGCTGTTGAGGGGCCACTGGCAGTGGCACCAGGATTTTTCCCTACTGCTTGTACTGACTTTTTGGGAGCTTTTTTTTTTTTTTTTTTTTTTTTTTGATATAGTAGGGAGAGCCTTGGACCTTCCCCAAAGCAATATGACTTACCCTCTCTGTGGATGAGGTTGGGTGGGGGTAAGTAGATGGAATGGAAGGAGAGGAATCAGTGGGAACTTGAATTGTTATGTATAATGAAAAATGATTGTTTTTTAATAAAGATAAAAATATTTAAAATATTTGTAATGAGTTTATTTTGATTGATCTAGTATGGCCAAGTTATGAAACTGGAGTCATTGAACTTTATCTTTCTCTCTCTCTCTGTCTCTCTGTCTGACTCTGTCTGTGTGTGTGCATGCATGTGTGTACATGTGCACACATATGTGTGTGTGCCTGTATGCCTGTCTGTCTTTGGCTTTCTTTCTTCATTCTGTTTATGAGCATATATGTGTATATATTATATTTTATTATGTTTGTTCATGTTCTCATACCTGCGTGCTTAGAAAATGGGTCCCCTAACATGACCACTCTAGAGAACATTACAAATAGAAGAAATTCTAGAACCAAAGTAGACAAACCAAGCAATAGATATCCAAAACTTGAAATATATTTTAATGTAAAATCAGTAACCTCTTCAGTCTGGTTCAAAATCAAGCTTGGGACCCAGCTTTCACATAGAAGTAGAATCTGTAAACTAGTCAGGCCTGCAAGGTATGGCTCCCTTAAAGCTGTTTGCTATCCTTTCTCACAAAAGAGGCACTTTCTGCATTTACGACACAGTAAAATAATCTATTTACTATGCCCCGAATACAGTGTTAGATTATTAATTAACCCTCATTGTTGTAGCAGAGAAAATAATAACAAGAGTTCTCTCCTTGTTTATTACTGAGATTGTAATTTAGCAGGCATTTTATTCCTGGATTCCTTTCATTAATAGGCAATAGCATGTAATAAATATCTACAAGTAACAATAAAATTTTCTTTCCTAGCCCTTGACCTCTCCACTCCTGGCCTTCACTCGATATTACTAATCATCTTGGGTCTTGCAGAGGACACGCTCTAGATGTTTGGTCTCCAGAATGAAAAGACACACAGTCAATGCCTATTTGCATGAAGCAGACTTGTGTTTCAGACACTAGACACACAGCAGTATTAAGCCTGCCAGCTTTATTACTGTGCATTCCACCATCTCAGAGACACTGTCGTTGAAATCGCTGAAATAAATCTGAGCATTATAACAGTAGTATACTACTTGTACCAGATAGTATCTCATCCGCTTGTCCCCACCAGCGGTATGCTGTTTGCTAAGCATTTTACAATGTAGGAACAAAGCATGATAAAGTCTGATTGAATATTTAAACCAGACATCTGGAAGGATAAAAGTAAATGGCAAGGGAAAACTATCCAGGTGTTTTCTTTTGATGGTGAGGGTAGCCCAGCAATACAATCCAAATGCCTACACGCAAACGTGACAACATGGAGGAGGACGTTGACTGGGAAGACTATCCCATACATGTTACCGCAGACAGGTAGACACACAACTTATACACAGTGTGTGCATCCCTAGGCTCATTCTCTGACTTGTTGAACTAACTAATGGGTTGCTCCATATTAAAAAGTTTACACTGGGGTTTCCTTCCCTATTTTCATCGGTTAGTTGGAGCTACTGAAGTCGACTGAACTCAGTTGCTCTGTGAACAACTTTGCTATCTCAAAAAAAAAAAATACAGCCTGTTTGACAGCAAGATGTTTGGAAGTATTCCAAGAAAAATGAAAAAAAGGAAAGAAAGAAAAGAAAAGAAAAAAGGGGACACCTGGTCAATGGAGAGAAGGGATCATAGTGAAAGGTATGCATTCCTATTTGCAGTCTGGTCATAAATCATTATCCACTCTGGCATTGATTAATTGGCCTTTCTCAAATCCTCCAGGATTCTTACGAAAATCCAGGGTAAAGAACAATTCCGCTATGAGAAGCAGACACAGGGATACAGTTCCGAAATGGAGTCTGGAGATAACAGTCCAGATACAGAATTGTGTCACATCTGAAGCTCATCTCTGCTGTATTTACATTTTTAGAGTGATTTAATTTCTTTTGTCAAAGTCTTCATTCACCCTTATCTGTGCTCTACAACCGAGCTGGGGAAAGGTGAAGGTGACTGAGACTACGTATCCCACCTGCCTGTGTGACAACAGGGCATCCCAGCTGCACGGAATTCTCATGTGGTTCCGCCGGCTTTGTTGTTAATGACCAAGTTGTACATTGCCAATTGAAGATAATATCTAAAATAGACTGGGAGTGGGAAATACCAGCACTCTGAATGTCACATGTGGCCAGCCTCATTGAGCGTTGCCTTGAGATTCTAACGACTGAGAATTAATAAGCTTTTGAGTATGCGTATTTCTCTTTTTGCCTTCCTTTCTACTTTATCATTTTCTTCCTCCATTCCTCACTGAGTTCCCTCATACACATTCTGTGCACAAAGTACATATTGTGTGCTTGTTGCCTTTAATGGATGTCTGTCTTTACTCTTTCCATAATAATACATTGATGTGTGTTAGTCATTAAAGAATGGCTATTAGTGCAAATGTGTAAAAATAAAAAGGCATACAGTACTGGAGAGATGGCAGCACTGTTAAAAATAGTTTCTGTTTATCCAGAAGATCTGGATGTTCCTATCCAAAGACCCATGATGGGGGACTCATAACTAGCTGTAACCCCAGTTCGAGAGGGTCCAATATTTTCTTTTGGCAAATCTGGACATCCTCACACATGTAGCATATACTCACACTAATACACACCCAAAACATATACATAAATGAAAATAAAAATGATGTTTTAGAAGTAAAATATCACGAGAAAAGAAATAATAGATGATCACATTTAAAACCTCGCTATAGACCCTACTATAGAGATGCGAGGTGTGCGACAGGACTCATTTTGTACATGGACAATTTCACAAATGGCATCCCAAAGATGGGTTAATTATACAAACATCAAGAAATCTATATTCCTATTAACAGTAAACAAAACCTTTATATTCAGGCAATTTAAAATATGAGTTATATTCAATGCTATAAATCTAATGCAAGTTTAGGATTGGACTTTTTATTTTTTACTAGCACTATGTACTTTATTTTCTGTGCTCAATGTAGGAACACTCAAAGTCAGTGCACGACATTCCAAGCCCAAGTTCTTAGCACAAAGGAAATGTACTTGCCCCAGGTGGACAGCAACAAAGACAGGAGTTAGATAGCAAGTAGGGTACGGGAAGAAGGGAAAGGGGGCATGGATATTTTTCCCAAAGGGACAAAGGACTGCTTCTAAGTAGAGAGAAGACAGATAAGAAATATAGGAAAATGGCAATTTATAAAGATACAAGGGTATCCGTGTTAGATTGATATGTTTAATTTTAATTGGGAATGATAATTAAGTGAGCCAAAGAGGGCTTTTGATTGCTGGACTTCAATATTTTGATAGCTGGACCTTGGTAGTTAACCTCAGAAGAAGGAAGTGACCAAATAAGGAAATAGAGATTGGTGGTTATCTTTAGGAATGTAATCTAGTAATCTAACAGTTTTTATTTATTTATTTATTTATTTATTTATTTATTT
>NW_026067944.1:8435335-8473478 GCF_014885135.2 Alexandromys fortis
TCCCCCAATCAAGTCCCCCTCCCTCATCAGCCCAAAGAGCAATCAGGGTTCCCTGCCCTGTGGGAAGTCCAAGGACCACCCACCTCCATCCAGGTCTAGTAAGGTGAGCATCCACGAAACTGCCTAGGCTCCCACGAAACCAATAGGTACAGTAGGATCAAAAACCCATTGCCATTGTTCTTGAGGTCTCAGTAGTCCTCATTGTCCACAAGGCAGAGAAAATCAGGGAGAAGGGCAAGGCCTGCCAGAGCTATGCCTCATGCCTGCCATGTTCAAGCTGGCCACAGTCCATTTACTCAGGCCTTGCCACATACTAGACCACACCATGATATGGGGACTCACCAAGGATGTCACATCATCCTCAGAAAATGTTCTTATTGAACTCCAGAGAAGATTAAAATTTCCTAAGATTGCAAAAGAAAAATAAGCTACTGGAGTAAATATTGCACTTAGCTATATTAAATTAAATACATAGATTGGAGTTAAATAGATGCATTCAAAAATGCAAACCCCAAGGGGAGGGGGGGAAGAAGACATAGCATTAGCTAACAGGAGGCCTTTTTCTGTCTTTGTTAAATAATATTGCTCATAACAAAATTATTAAACAAAAGATAATTTTCAAACTATGACTGAAATTTCTCAAACTATGTCTCAGGAAACCATATGTTTTCATAGACCATTAACATGCAAACTATTCTCATAATGATACTAAGGCCATATTTTTCTCTTTATTCTTCATTCTTAAGGTATACACAGTCAAGTTGCCCAAATATATTATGAATCGATAGCATTGTACAAAAATTGTTTAGAGGTTAAATGATGGTTTCCCTTTGGATCTGAAAGAGTGATGACTTTTGATCTTCTGCTAGTCATTCAGTGAGGACGTAGGCAGGAACAGGTTTGGCTTAAAAGGTGAGTCAAAAGAACCTGTTTATGTGGAGTAAAGAAATGTAGATACGAGTTGCAAATGATGACAAACCTGTTTTATTCCCCAAAGTTCAAAGGAAGACATCAGAAAAGCTAGAAATTTGCACTTACTGTCAGCTACTTATAACTATCTAAGGACTGGTAAAATGACTCCAACAGAATCCAAATCTGTTAAGAGAGAACGATGTTATGCAGACATTGGGTTACCTGGTTACGGAAGCTTCAGTGCCAAATGACATCTGTAGAGAGCAGATGTGTGAACGCAGACACACTCCATGAATGCAAACATTAGAGAAATTGATAAAAAACCTGAGGGAGGACATCTTTCACACTAGTACCAGGTTTGTTATTATGTTTCTTAGATATTTGCCCATGTTTCATCACTCATGAATATCAGCCTTCCATTTAATAAAATGCTTTATGTAACCCTAAGTCTAGCTAACTATGAGGCTTTTGGGTGTCTTTTTCTTCCAATCATCTTTTTTGTTGGGTTAATTCATAGACTCTAATAAATCAACTTACAAAATGACCAGGTTTCTCTCTTTAACAATTACTTATTCCCTTTATCCTTATCCACAGCAAATTCACAGAGATTTGAAATTGTATACCAATTTTCTCTAGTTATTTAAAACTTATCAATATAATACTACCAACAATATGGTGTCTAACCTACTAAATTAATATGGGTTCTCTGTGAATTATATGTGATATTAATACTATTATGTCCTTTAAAATCTTTCAGTTAATGTTCATTCTACACCTCTTGAGATGGGAATCACATTTTGGGGTATTTTGGCTTTGGTTTTGGGTTTTTTGTTTGTTTGTTTTTGGTTTACAAAACAGGGTTTCTTTGTGCAACAGCCTTAGCTATTCTAGAACTAGCTCTTGTAGATCAGGCTGGCCTCAACCTCACAGAAATCCATCTGCCTCTGCCTCCCAAGTGCTGAGATTAAAGGCATGCGCCATCACAGCCCAACCTGGAGTGAACGTTTATTATTCCATAGTTGGAAGAAATCACAGTGTGGCTCTTTAAAAATATGAGACAGAATTATGTTTATATGGAAAGAGAGTGGTTTGTGGTGTAGCTATATAAAATTTCCTGTGTGTATGTGTGTACACATCTTTGTGCCTCCGCTCTACCTTCTTTTTAAGTCATGTACTCTCAGTGCCTCTGGGGCTATTTGACTGGATGACCATAAGTCAGTGAAGCTCATTGACGTAGTTGGATTGACTCTGCAAGGAGCAACAGGGATCTACCTGTCCTGCCCTCCACCTGTCTTTGATGAGCAATGAGCAATGCAACACAGGTTCTTATGGTTGTGCTGCAAACACCTTACCTGGGACAACAATTTTCCATTGTTTTTCAATGCCCACACTTTATAATCTTTCATAGTTTAGGGTACTAATGAGTGATGTGGGAGAGTCATATATCAATCTATTGATTTCATTGGTTAAGCATTAAAGAAACTGCTTGGCCCTGATAGGTTAAAACATAGGTGGGAGGAGTAAACAGAACAGAATGCTGGGAGGAAGAGGAAGTGAGCTAAGAGACGCTATGCTCCTCTCTCCCGGGCAGATGCATGCGATGAAGCAAGCCGCCAGGTCAGACATGCTGAATCTTTCCCAGTAAGACCGGTGCTACAGATTATTAGAGATGGGTTGATCGGATATGAGAATTAGCCTGTAAGGGCTAGAGTTAATGGGCCAAGCAGAATTTAAAAGAATACAGTTTGTGTGTTGTTATTTCGGGGTATAAGCTAGCCAGGTGGCAGGGGTGCTGGGGACGCAGCCCCGCTGCTCCTATTACTATAAATGAGTGGTATAAATATTTCTCCTGATTTTAGGCTTTTTGATATTCATTTTAAACCTCATTCCAATTTCAATGGTTATTTTGAGTACATAAAAATTCACTGAATAATTTTGTATTTACTTGAGGTATGACTTTTATGACATCAATCTCTACTCTCCTTGGCTTACAGGGGTTACCGGCCTTACCTTTGACTATTTTGTATCTGGGACATTACATATTCTTTCATGTCCTACTATTCATTTATTTCTAAGCGTTTAGAGTACTGCTTGGATTCAGACTTTTGATTTTTCTAAAGATTGATCCAATTTTCAGAACTCCTTGGTTAACTTGCTTAAAAAATGCTTATCCCTACAGTATATCAGAATATCTGTTTTTAGATCAGTTTCTGTCACCTCTACCCCAGTAATTTGCCATTGGCATTTTTATAATTCCAGACCTTTTCAGAGTTGTAGGACTCTTACTCATTTAATCCTCATAAAATCTTGTTAGCCCTACTTTATGGTAGAGGATACTGAAGAACTAGCCCAAGGTCACACAGCTAGTAATTGTCAGACCAGAGAATAAAATCAAAACCTTGTTTGTTTTTCTCCCTCCTTGTGTTTCATGGGCAAAATCGACACCTGAGGAGTACTGGGAATGGCTTGATAACCAAAATACATCTTGCTGGCCCTGTTTCAGATTCTGAAATCCTAGGCATGCTACAGCTTTTTCCTTTAAGGTAGCTGTTTAAATGCAAATTATCTTGGGAAGGGTGTCACATTAATAGCTACTACCAGCTATTAACTCCTAAACACAAATCAATGTTCTTGCTCTCCAGGCTAGACAGGACTCTAAAGGACTGTAACGACTGAAGGGAATTTTGGAACTGAGAATGGGTAAGGTTGTGAGTGTAAGGATGCTGTCACGGTGAGGGCCTTGGACAAATGACAGATCACAAGGGCTGGGAGTTGGGCAGGACCTGACAACTGAGGGTGCAAAGGAAGCAGTCTAAAAGCACCATTAGAGGAGATGATAATTGCAAAGATTGTCTGCTCTGCATTTTTGCATATAGCTATTTCAAATTCTGGCATACATTTTGAACATGCTTCAGTTTTTTCTGATAAAACTCAGAAAATTATCCTTCCCCGTAAGTGTAAGGTATATGCTAAAAATGAAGAATTAATCCAAGCCTGCCAAACCTGATTCACATAAGGTCACAGCACGAGCTCACATTTGATAATCATTAGCATCTTTAACCTATTCCTTAATATATTTAATGAATAAGTGTATCTTATGTCCTTATCAGACAATTGCACTTTTCATTTTCAGCATTGTGTAATATGCTGCTAAAGGAATCTATCCCACAATAAATAAATAAACTTCATCATGCTATTTTGTTGGGAGAATCATAATGTGTTGAAGTTGGAAAGGCAATATAGTAACAGGTCTAAGTTTATACTCTTTCTGATATATAACTCACTAAAAACAGATTCCGAGACTAAGAAAGTGATTCTGAGGTTGTGTACATTATTTAATTACTTAAGCTTTAAAAAAAAGTGACATTTGTGCCACAGTAGTGAATGTTAGTGGCTAATAAATTTGTATAAAATATTAGAGGATTAAAAAGGAAAAAAATATCATCACTTAGGATCGGATTAACAATGGAAAGGAAAGAGCTTGTCCTAAACCTCTAGGTGAACAATGGCACTTGAAAATGAAATACTGGCAAATTGCCCATCTCCTGTGGGAAAAGCAGGAAGGAGGCGGCAGCATCTTTGTAAGCAATCACACTGCACAAGGCAGGCTTCTTCCTGGGCCATTAACAACATCTCAACAGGACTCAGAGATTTTTGTCAAGAGCTACAATTTACACAATAATTACACTCATTGGAGCAAACACTGATCCCAAATTGCCTCGACTTCTTGTTCTCTCCCCAAATCAACCATTTTGTCCTCATCCCCAAGTTGTTTTTAAAGGATTCTTTCATTGGCATTTCCATTTTAACAAAGAGTATTTTGTGTGTGTGTTTTATTTTTTCCAAACACTTAATAGAGCTGATTTCTTTCTATTAATGGACTAAAGGGGAAGAAAAAGAATGTATCACTTCAGAAGCTTTTGACATACCTAATCATACCTCTCCTGTATTCAGAAGAGAAATAGATGTTTCTTTTTAGTGTGGTTAGGCATGTTAATCATAATTTAGTAAGGAACACAAAACCAAGTGTAATGAAAGACAACCTGGATTTATGTGAAAATGACAAAGATTATATTGCGCGTTTTACATGACAAAGGTAGTTTTTCCAGACTATTAGTTGCCGGTTTTGCAAGGCCAGAAGCAAAGCTATCTCTTTCTTCCCCAGATGAATAGGATGAGCGAGAGAGGCACATTTGCTGGGGTGAATTCTCATGCACACACTGTGGATATTCGCATTGTATTCACATGTCTGTTTGTCTTGACGACATGGGAATTCAGGGACCCTGTGATCAGATTCTGCCTTCATGGTGCCATGAAAGAGAAGTGATTTCCAACCACTCCAGCTCACACTATTGATGTCCGGGCTCATTATACATTATTAAGTTCTCTCTGGTGTTGGGACACCAAAGAGAGATCCTGTTAAGAAGCAGAGAGTGCAAAACAAGATCAGTGGGGTATTGTAATCAGGTGGAGAAGGAACGAAAGTGCCTGAGAAAAGACCTCCAGATGGTGATGAAAAAAAGATGACCTCCAGTGGAGATGCTACACAAACTCCTGTAGGGGGGTCTCGTGGCCACATGCTGAGATGGGAGTTAAAGATGAAGAAGAAAGAGCAGCCAATTTTCCCTTGTAGGTAGCGATCAGGGCAAAAGCTTCTTTAGGGATAAAGCGCTAATACTTCCAGGGGAAGAAGTGTGCTATTATCTATGACTGTCCATCACTCATGCATGCTCCCCACTCCTTGCTGGCAAAAATTACGTGTCACACGTATGTATGAAAATAGCCTTGCATACATACATATTGATTGCTTGAGTGCTGATCAATCCATATAACGTAGCTGGACTCTACTGTTAGTTCAGTGCTCTGAACTAACATTACATTCCATGGATTCTTATTAGATGTATTTATAAAGTAAGCTTTGCATTGCTGCTACCCGAGAAACCCTAATGGTTTATCTTTTTGTGGTTATGACAGTTTTGTAACCTTTCTTAATTGTGTCTTCTCAAGGAGTGTGAGGATAAAATAAATTCAAATGATTTCACTGTTAAAATGATGTACAAATAAAATCAAGCTATTTTTTATTGTGTAGATATGGAAATTTGTGTAGTAACCTACTAATTTCATAAATAACTGAGTTCTGTGAAATGATGAAGTGTCTTCTTACTATTGGATACTACCAGAATATTTTTCATTTCCATTACACCAGCAATATCTCAGATGTATAAGTTAGGTTAATGTTTTAAGGGTAATGGTAAGAAGAGTTGATACAAAATGATCAGAATATACCATCAATGCCATTGCCCCAACCTAAAGAAAACAGTACATACTAAGTAGAGGGATCTAAGAACATTGGTTGTCAATATTTTGTTCTAATATTGTAATGTAACTGATTCTATTTGGTTGCAAACAAATACATAATTAATGCAAACATAAAAAAAAACAAAAAATTAAAATATAAGTAGAAGTAACAAGAGATAATTATAATTAATAATTTAGAAACATGCATATAAGAATGTGTCTACAATGATTTAAGCAGATAGTCCTTTCATTTGTGAACCTGAATCATATCTGTCATTTGTATTGTGCTTGCATTGTCATGAAATATCCTTGAAAACCTTCAGAATCAAACCTGAAGGGGTAAATAAAGCTACATTTGGTGTAAGAGGTCCTTTTGTCTGTGTGTTGATTTTATTGGTTAATGAATAAAGAACTGCTCTGAGCCTATGGCAGGGAAGAGCAGAACTAGATGGGGAAAACTAATTGAATTTTGGGAGAAAGAAGGGTGGACTCAGAGAGAAGCCATGGGTCCACCGCCCAAGACAGACTCTAGGAAATTTAGCTAGTAAGTCACAGCCACTTGGCAATATATAGATTAATAGAAATGGGTTAAATTAATATATGAGTTAGCCAATAAGTAGCTAGAGCTAATGTGCCAAGCAGTGATTTAATTAATACAGTTTCTGTCTTATTATTTCAGGTCTAAGCTAGTCAAGAGACAAGGAAGAACAAATGGCCTCCCTCCAATATACATAAAGAATTCTCAGAGGGTTGCTTAGAATTTCAACTAATACAACATCTTCAGCAAAGAACGTAAATGTCTTAGGGAAATGGCAAGACAAAAGAAAATGTATTTAAATGGATGGAAAACAGGCTGTGGGGAGGCAGATGAAGATTCCTTAGTTGGCTAATGTAGAGATCTCCCGGCATGTTTAGGAAGTCGTCAAGAGTTGTCTCCAGAGGTTATGTTTGTCTTTGTAAATATATACCTTTGAAAATTCTTTGTCTTCTTAGTGGCTCCAGTGTACCCCTCCTCTTTGTGTGTGTGTGTGTGTGTGTGTGTGTGTGTGTGTGTGCACGTGTGTGTGCGTCTGCATGTGTGCAAATGTCTGTGTGTTCATATATTTGTATCTACTTGTCATTTCTTTAGTCTGATATCTGGAACAAGCTCCATTTCTGTAAAGAATTTAAAAAAAAACTGGTTATTTTTCTTTCCCAATCAATCTTATGATTGATACATACATGATTACAATTACCTAGTGGCGAATTTATCAAGGCCAATCATTTTCTCATCTCCAACTTCTGTTCTTAACCCAGTACTTGGAAAGACTGACTATCAGTAAATATGGGAAGTAAAGGTGTGAGAAAAGAATGAATCGCAAACCTGGAACTAGCATTTCATCCAACGAGGACAGCTCCCTTTCTTTCCTTGATATATGAAAGGCTTTATATCTCTCTTTGTAGGGAAGTAACTTTGTGGCAAGTAGGAACAAAGTTTGGAAATGCCAACGATAGCCTACGTACGGAATTATCCATGTGCCAAACAGCCTTTCAAGACCATATCTCATTTCAAGGGAAGGAGAACTAAACAGTTCCCATATCTGTGAGTCTCGACTGTCTCTATCATTCCAGGACTGTATTTGAGTGCAGAGTTTAAATGAACATGGGGTTATTGATGTTTAACAGTTCCATTAAGAGAATTCTCTTTAGGGTAAGGTGCTAAATCTGAATCCCCCCATTCCTTAATAATCAGAAGAAAGAATCTGAAGTGAGTTTAATTTAATTCAACTGGAAGGAATTGTGGGGCTCTGCAGTGGGCTATGAACAATATGCTTTGGATCACTGCAAAGTGCTGTGTGTTCAGGCAGAGGAAAGAGAGTCTTCTGTGGCTTCTGATCAGCATGGTTATTAGCACAGCTTTCTAAACGAAGTAGCATAGCATTTCAGAAGCCTGCAAGGTCACATGCCGAAGAGGCTCAAAATACAGCCCATCAGAGCCCTTTCAGAAACACTTTGGGAGTTTCACCCATGTGCATTCTGCATCAGACTATTTACATTCGACACACACTGTGTCACTCAAGGAGAGAAGATAGACGTCAAGTGTTTGAGGGCTCTAATATACCGTTTAGAAGTGAGCCACCAGCTGTGGCAATGAAAATATAAGGGAAGAATACAATCTTTTTTTTTTTTTTTTTTAAAAAAGGAACTCTTTGAAACATAAAAGAAAAATTACAGTGTGCCTTGCTTGATTGTCTACTGTACAGAGGCAACTGACACCGACTTGAATTTGTGGCCTTGTAGCCCAGGAGCCTTCAAGATGATCTAAATTACTCAGGCTTGAAATGAGAAAACTTAGGCCTCGGCTTGCATGTAGACAGACACAAGCACTTTGTTTTTGTCAATCAAACTCCAATACTACGCATCACTCGGTCCTGTCCGTGAACCAGTCTCTTAAACGCAAAACAAGCTGACATGAAAATATTACCTTCATTCTCACTGATTACGGACTGTTGAGAACTATAATTATAATATTCATAAAAGTATACTAATATATCCCTCATGATCCTAATATTATCAATACTGAAGCTTGGAAGTGTCATTTTGACGGCTGTCGGTGGGTTTTGTGATCCTTAGGCAGAATTCTGATTTGCTGCTGCGCATGATCAAGTGTGGCTGGCAGAACATTCCCTGAGGACCTGTTCTCCCTCTCTCCTTACGGCCTTCAGCTAAGAGAAACATGTCTGCCCCATCCATTAAAGGCTGTTGCCTGCTTTCCTAAAGAAAGAAAATACCACACTTAATTTTGATTTTGACTAGGTATGTGTCAGTTATAAATGAAAGTCTGCAGGCTTAGAGGCACATGCCTTTAATCCTGGCACTTGGGAGACAGAGAAAGAGAAATCTCTGTGTGTTCAAGACAAGCCTGGTTTCCATAGCAAGTTTTGAGATAGTCGGGGATAAACACTGAGAACACAATTTAAAGAAGAGAGAGAGAAAAAGAAAAAAAAAACAAAAAGATGAAAATTATTTGTATAACCAAAAAGAAGATATAAAAACAAAAACAAAAATACCAACTAAATAGTTTTTTTTTTTTTTTTTTTTTTTTTTTTTTTTTTTTTTTTTTTTTTTTTTTTTTTTTTTTTGTCAGGGTCTCATGTTGCTCAGGCTGGTCCCAACATCATCTGTGTGGGTATTGCATTCACTTCCATAGTCCTAAAATAGCAGACATGTGCTAGCTCAGCATAGGCAGTGCTGGGGTTTCAAATCACAGGCCTTGTTTGCATACCAGGTAAACATTCTATCACCTGAGTCTCATTCCCAGTCCATTGTTTCTAAAGTTTATGCTTCATTTAGAGCATCCTTGCTAGTTTAGGTAAGTCCTACCTACGATATGGATTCTACTCTCTCCCCATCCTAAACCAAAGCTTCAAGAGCAGTATTTAAATTGGAGATATTTCATTTGGTTAATAATGTGTGGAGAGTTGGTAACTAAGCCTTTCCAGAATGATCCAAGTAATCATACTAAAGGCAGGGCTGCCAAGTATGGCATGCATTTGTCCTTAGGAACAGGTTGTTAGTAAGTACAGACTCTGGATTCCCTTTTTTTTTTTTTTTTTGCTTAGAGGATCAAAACTTCAAGAGGCGAGT
Source organism: Alexandromys fortis (assembly GCF_014885135.2). Lineage (NCBI taxonomy): Eukaryota > Metazoa > Chordata > Mammalia > Rodentia > Cricetidae > Alexandromys > Alexandromys fortis. Next base: position 8,445,173 of record NW_026067944.1, read on the forward strand.
ATACATCTCTGTCATGAAGAGCAGTAGAGAGATATATGCAGATTTATCCAGATCAGTACTATGGAAACACTGGCTTGTGATCTAGAATTGATTTTATTTAAAAATCTATCAGTATGATGTTGGAGAAAAATGTGCTAGGTAGATAAGCAAATCATTGTTACATTTTCTCTCAATTTCTTTCAATTCTATGTAATGTTCAATATATATACATATATATTCATATTTTTATTTTACTTTTTAAAAAAGAAAACAAACTATCTTTTTTCTTTTCACATACTAATCCCAGTTACCACTCTTTCCCACCACCTAACCCCTCCTATAGCCTCCATCCTTTCCTCAGAGAGAGAAAGAACAATCAGCCTTCTTACAACAAATTGGCACCAACGTGGCAAAGTAAAATCCATTTAAAAATCTGAGAGAGCTTGAAAAGAAATCCTAGACACAAAAACACAGTGTTCAGCATAGCTTGTTTCTGCATACCGCAGATCCTTTAAGAGAGGTCTTACTGATTCAGCAGTAGCAGTCACGTGGTTTCAAAATGGCAGCTTCCCAGCCCTTGGCCTGGGCTGCTAGCATAAACTCTGACTCTTTTAGGAAACCCAGCATTTGGATGGGGTTTGTGTGCAGTGTGCTGCAGCTTGCTTTGTGGCAATGTGGACTGGCTATATGCCTGGAAGCGGCGTGATGTGCATGGCTTAGGGGCACAAGCAGCTCCACCATGCTGGACTGGGCAGGAAAAGGAGTCAATACCTTATATACACTAGTAATGGCAAAGCCTAAGTATTAAGAAGCGCTTAGCATTTTAAGAAGTGCTCTTGGAGAGTAAGAATTACAGATACACAATAGGACAGATTCAGACATAAAAGACCTTTAAAAGGGTCACAGTGTTGGATAAATGTACGTAGGCTTAGGAGAGAGAAGAAAAAGAGTATAGAGAACTATATAAAAGCCAATGGATTTATAAAAAAAAAAAAACAAAGTCTTTAAAGAGACAGAGTATAGATAGTCATAGATTAAATAAAATAAAGGGGGCATTCTTGGCATTATCCATGTCTTTGTGTGTGTGTTTCAATCTCCAACCTTTTTCCCAACTTGCAAACCACAGAGCATAGAGCAGACATTGTGCTACGAATTGAGGCCCCTAATGGGATCAGGAACTAGGGATCCCTGAGAGATTGCCCTCAGAAATGGTGAGGGTGAATTAAAGATGGGTATGTGTCTATGTGTTTTTTTTTTTTTTTTCATCTCCAGACTCCTGCTAGATAGTGGTTCTGAGTGGTGTAGGTGCAACAGCAGAAGGCTCATCTGAGTTCTGGAACTAGGGATGCCCTCTGGATGACTGGCCAGCAGGAAAACAATAAAGAGGAGGTGGAACAGTGAATTAAAGGCCTTGAAAAGATGAAATGTGCACAGAGAATCTGGATATGTATATTATTGTGTATTCTTTTGTTTTTTTTTTTTTTGACTGGAAAGAGACATTTGATTCTGGGGATTGCTAAGAAAGGTATCTTGACTTCAAAATATGGGGTCTAAGGATGTGATGCTTTGGAAAATAGGTTCTGTTTTTGTTTCCACAGAAGATGAGAACCTGTGGGATCATTCTAAGCTAATGTGGTTTTATGGACCAAGACCACCTTTAAGGTTGCTGTGTATAACCCCCAAAGATTACTTCACTCAACTAAAAGCAGGAAGTAGTTTAGAGAGAATGACTTCCAAATTCCCTAAATGAGATTTTGGGGCCAGGGAAAGCTCTATAGGTGGCAGTGGTGCCAGGAGCATCGGCCAGTTGTGGTGGTGCACACTGGTAGGATTTGCTGAAGGAGGCACAGGTAGGAGGATCTGGAGTTTTAGGCCAGCATTTATGACTGCCACTAAACATCTGGTGCTGAGCAGTCCCGGACAAGACTTCAGGATCACCGTGGCTGTAGTAGCCACTATTGTCAACACTGTTTGTTCCATGACAGCCAGTATTACCATCAGCCAGATGGCTGCTGTGGCTATCTTATACAGTGAATATGTTTACTAGGGCATTTTCCAATGGATTGCTACACCCATGCCAGTCCAGAACCTTGTTCTAATTATATAGAAAAGAGGGAGATGTTGGGGACTGTGGACCCCCCAGAACCTAAATTTCTTGTGATTCCCTACCTGCCAGAGTAAACAACTTGTTTTTCTATGCTTGCAGCTGCTCTGAGCAAACAAGTTGGTTTACAGCTGCTCTGTACATGAGACCCTCAGGAATTCCTAATGGCAGGGGGGTGGCTTCTGGTGGGCTTGCAGCTGAGAGTTAGGGTGTAGGCATTAGTCAAGAAGACCCTATATAATCTACCCTGAAACACAATAAAGGGGGCATTCTTGGTGTTATCTGTATCTTTGTCTGTGTATGTGTGTTTCTATCTCCAGCCCCTTGCCCAACTCATGAGCCATACCATAACACATAGTGCATAAAGCAGGCATTGTACTACAATCAGCTCCAATAATTTTCTCATTCATTTCAAATATTTTTACTACTGTCTTCTGTAAAGCCTGGGGTCCTTGTTCTGTGTATGGAATTGATTTAATTGCTTTAATTTGTCATGCAAAGCATATTTAACCAGGCACCAATGAACAAATACAAAGTGGTGCAAGACCATTCATGCCACCCCTGGTTATGTCTCTTTGCCACATAACTGTGACATTTACTAGACAATTATTACACATAAAACAATTTACCAAATTCTTATAACAAAAGTAACTATTTGATTAATAAATAAATCAATAAACTTAAAACCAGAAACTGTGCAAGTTGCTTCATGTGGCTGGGAAAGGGGCAGTTGGTTGATGGGGGTGTACATGAGCTTAGGAAATATATAAGTTGCTCCTCTTAGCTCCACTGTGGTGGCGTTTTGCAGAAAATTCCTTAGTAGATGAAATCAAGTCAGGTGGGTCAGGGGTGGGAGACCTATGGGCTGTAGATGTTTTGGGCCTTTTAGACCAGTCCACCTGGTTGGCATGGAGTTGGGATCCACATGGACACCAGAAGATAATGGATGCTAAAATGAAATCCCATATTAGCTCACAATTGAGTATAATAAAGGGCTATTTGTTTAGGGATAGGCTCACAGATCACAATCCTGTGTATGAATGGGGAAAAAGGAACCAAATCCAGCCGCTGGAAAAGAGAGCGAGTGTACACTTTACGTTGAGATTTATAATATAAGAAGACACACCTAAGTGGGCTGATATCTTAAAGGCTACTGGCAGAAAGAGTTCCTACAGAAGAAGTGTGCTTCTTTTATACAGCAGAAGGCTGAATCCTGCTTTTGCATCCATTTTCTTAGTCTGTGTCATTTTATAGGTGAATTGGGTCCATTGCTATTAAGAGATATGAATGGCCAGAAGTTGTTAATTTCTATTATTTTTCAATAGTAGTATGTGTGTTTCCCTTCTTAGGGTTTTGTTAATGTGAGGTTATCTGTTGCCTGTGCTTTTCTGGGTGCAGTTAGCTTCCTTAGGTTGGGGTTTTCCTTCTAGTACTTTCTGTGGAGCTGGATTTGTATCGAATAGGTATTGTTTAAATCTGGTTTTATCATGAAATATTTTGTTTTCTCCATTGACGGTGATTGAAATCTTTGCTGTGTATAGTAGTTTGGGTTTACATTTGTGGTCTCTTAGTGTCTGCAGCACCTCTCTGCCCAGGACCTTCTGACTTTCACAGTTTCCATTGAGAAGCTGGGTGTAACTCTGATAGGTTTACCTTTATACGTTACTCAATCTTTTTCATTTGCAGCTATTAATACTCATTCTTTATTCTGCATGATGTATGTTTTGATTATTATTTGATGAGAGGACTTTTTGATCCAGTCTATTTGGTGTCCTGTAAGCTTCTTGTGCCTTCATGGGATATCCTTCTTTAGGTTGGGAAAGTTTTCTTTAATGATTTTGTTGAATATATATTCTTTGTGCCTTTGAGCTGGAGTTCTCTCTCTTTTTTTTTAATTCCTAATAATCTTAGGTTTGGCTTTTTCATGGTGCCCCAGATTTCCTGAATATTTTTATTAAGAATTTGTTGGATTTAATGTTTTCTTTGATCAATGGATCTTTCTCCTCTATATATAGTATTTTCAACCTCTGAGATTCTCTCTTCCATCTCTTGTATTCTCTTGGTTATGTTTGCCTCTGTAGTTCCCATTTGTTTACCCAGATATTCCATATCCAGAATTCCCTTTGTTTGTATTTTCTTTATTGCCTCTATTTCAGACTTCAAGTCTTGAACTGTTTGCTTCAGCTGTTTAATTGTTTTTTTCTTGGTTTTCTTTGAGAGATTTGTTAATTTCTTCCATTTTTTGGTTTTTCTTTTCCTCTGTTTCTTTAAGGGAGTATTTCATTTCCACTTTAAAAGTCTCTATAATTTTCATAAAGTTACAAGCTATTTTTTTGTTTTGCTTCTTTTGGGTTATGATAATCAAGTCTTCCTGTTGTATTACCACTGGGTCCTGGTGTTACCATGCTGCTTTTTAGGTTGTTGGATTTATTCTTGCATTGGTACCTACCCATCACTTCCTTCAGTTGATGCCGGCAGTATCTTTGCATCTTGGTCCAATCCTTGGCTGTCTGTATCTAGAGAACTGTTCGTAGTCTGTTCTGTCTTGTCATTGTCCATGTCTCAGGGTTTTCTGAGCAACCTACTTGCAGGAAACTCATCTGCTGATTGGCTATAGAAGCTGATGCAGGGATGCAGGCGGGGGAGAGGACCAGGGTTTTTGCCCAAGTATGGAGGGCCTAGAGAGTGTGGTGTCCTGCTGAGTGGTTGGTCACTCACCTCTTAATCCTCTCTGTGTAGTAGTAGGTTGTGTTTCAGAGTTCCACTGAGGTTGGGGGGGGGGTGAAGTGTTTGGGGACTTGTAGTTTTCAGGGTCCAATAGTTGGGATGAGATAATGGAGCAGACGACCTGCAGAAAACTCTCCTACTAGATGGCTAAAGAAGTCGAGACAGGTGGGGGAGGGACGGGGGGGGTTACCCAAGTATGAAAGGCATAGAGAGTGGGTTGTCCTGCCGAGTGGCTGATCACTCACCACTTAGACCTCTCTGTGTAGTAGTAGGATGTGTTTCATAGTTCCACGGAGGTTGTGGGGGATAGGTGAGTTTGTGGATGGGGTAGAATTTGTAGCTTGCTTATAATTTGCATATTTACAATTTTCTTTAGCAATAAAAACAGGGAAGATAAAAATGTTACTTTTTTTTAAGAACACATCTACCAATGAAACTAATTCTTAATGAGTTTTCTGAAAGTATTTCAGACTTGATGGGAAAATTATGAACTACTTGATGAAAAAAAATAATTACAGAAACGATAATGCGTAATGTTCATCTTACTGCACTATAACACACTGCAGCTCTAAAGTAGGGGTAAACTCAAAGAAACCCTACTTGTATTTTCATAGATCTAATACTGGTCAATGGTAGCAAATTGGTTTATAGCCCAAAGCAAGTTTGAGGACTAGTGAAAGAAACAAACAACAAACAAATAAAGAAATAATCAGAGATCCATTCAAATAAACTCATGAAAAAGAAGATAACACAGAACCACCAGTACCAATGTTGAAAACTGGGAGGGGTCAGGTCTTTTTCTCAACTACATCCAGGTCATTTCTATAATCCTTTCCCTCTTTCCTTGAAGTTCAATGTCAAAATTGGACGAATTTTACAAAAATGCATCCTTTTAACAAAATATGTTCTTTAAGCTTTTCTACAGTAGTATCAACTCTAAGGTTTATAGCTTAATTTTTTCCTTATTGTGAAGAAATTATTGTTATGTATGACGTTTCTAAAGTGCCTGGTAGTGAGATTGCTGTACAAGCTGCATTTTAAGAGAATTTAAGATTCTAAAACATTCGGCCAGTTGTAGTCATCCCAACTCCACAACCACCACTTAAATAAAAAGTAAATTCCAGGAAAAATATTACTCATTTCTTTACCCATATATGCCTCTATTAGGATTTTATGTATCATCTTCGCATAGAGGGAGTAATCATAGGTGGGGCAAAGAATAATTCATGTTCTTTCAAGACCTTTTCAATTTTGTTAAATATCCTTGGTTTCTATAATTTGCTTTAGTGTTTATTTCTAGCAAAGATCTTATCAGAAGTTAATACAAACCTAACAGTGACATGGTTTTATGAATCAAAAAGTGTGAAACTAGACATTTGGCAGTTCATCGGTGGGTTCTTTCCACACCTGTTCAGTTCCTTGCAGAATTATGTACTTGGAGGCCTAATGCCATGCCCCAAGGGTGGATCAAGGTGTGCCCTGGCAGCAACTGGCTGAGTAAATTCCCTAGCATCTGCAAATATTAATTGTTGGTTGAATTTGGACAGCTGAGCTAGGCAAGTCTTTACTTTTTTATGTATTTTTTCCTGCATGTGGTTCCAGTCATAATGATAGGAAACTAGATGATAGGTGGTACTAATAAATGCAAATGCATTCTGGGGAAGGCTGCACTCTACAGTAGGAGGGAGAAAAAGTAAGTTTCTTTAATAAGTGATTGTTGTCGCTATCAAATAGACACACATTACTGCATTAAACATGAATAATGACACTATGTGTGTAAATGAAATAAATACTAAAGTATATTTATACATTTCTGAGTAATGTTGATAATGCTTTGTACATGTGATGGAGAGGGCTATGGGGAATAAGGACACAAACGCTGAGAATATGAGAAACACTGCACATATTTTTATGGCCTGAGTGGTGATTTGGTAAAGACTATAAGTCAGATCTTGGGAGACAGGATATATTTAGAGGAAGGCACCCATTTTACCGATACCAACACCTATTATCAGAAGTCAGAAGAATGTGCTATAAAAATTAGACACTCTAAAAAGAGTTGCTAAATGAATGAATGAGTCATGAAGAATTTCCTGTTTTTTTATGGCAGAGAGGATGCTCTGGAAAGGAAGTGTTCTCTACATTCTGAGCTCTTGAAATAGGTTTCATCTGTTAGTTGTCATTCATATTCTATTCACAAATTAATTTATAATAAGCCTTTCTTTTCAGAGTTATTTTTAATCATCAGTATGTGCACATGAATGAATGGGTGCATGCGCACAGAAATGAAGGTTCCGAAAGAGACCAAAGACAATTGAAATCAGTTCTCACTAGAGCTGGAGTTATGAGCAGTGCTGAATCACCATATATGAGGCTGGGAACCTAACCCACGAACACGCAAGAGAAGCCCGTGCTGTTAACCACTGTGCTATCTCTCCAGCCCTAGAAGAAGCATTTTTAAGGTATATATATATATATATATATATATATATATATATATATATATATATATAAATATCAGACAGAGGGGAGAGAAGTGTGTAAGAAATGAGGTAAGGCAACATTCATGCACTCTTCACCAGATAGATGCCATACTTCTCATTTTACATTTTATGCAACTGACATTTGAATGAAGTGGACCAACTAGTCAACTCATGGGAAGTGGCATGCTTACTTGATAGTTTTTGGAATGAGATTATGGAACTAATAGTCAGAAGAAACACATATATCACAAATGTATAGTAGATGTCTTAGGGTTTCTATTGCTGTAATGAAACAGTGTGATCATAAAACAGGTTGGGGATGAACAGGTTTATTTGGTTTCCATTTCCACATTGTTGTTCATCAACAAAGGAAATCAGGACAGGAATTCAAATAGGGCAGGATCATGGAGGCAGGAGATGCAGACCCCATGCAGGGAAGCTGCTCTACTGGCTTGCTTCCCATGGCTTGCTCAGCCTGCTTTCTTATAGAACCCAGGACCACGAGCCCAGGGATGGCACCACTCACTGTAGGCTGGTCCTTCACCCATCAATCACTGACTGAGAAAATGCCTTACAGCTGGATCTCACGAAGGCATTTTCACATCTGAGGCTCCTTCATCTGATGACTCTAGCTTTTGTTAACTTGACACACAAAACCAGGCAACACAATAGGTTAAATTGCATGATTAAATAATACACACACACTCAATCTCAGACATACTGTTAGACATAATTTTTTGGTAAGCTTTCAATGTTTTACTTTATCAATAAATAACATAAAGCAATATGATCAAAACCCCGTGCCATTGTCCTTGGCTTCTCATCAGCCCTCATTGTCCGCCTTGTTCAGAGTCTGGTTTTATCCCATGCTTTTTCAGTCGCAGTCCAGCTGGCCTTGGTGAGCTCCCAATAGATCAGCCCCACTGTCTCCGTGGGTGGGTGCACCCCTCATGGTCCTGACTTCCTTGCTCATGTTCTCCCTCCTTCTGCTCCTCAATGGGACCTTGGGAGCTCAGTCTGGTGCTCCAGTGTGGGTCTCTGTCTCTATTTCCATCCATCGCCAGATGAAGGTTCTATTGCTTTGTGGGAGCCTAACCAGTTTGGATGTTCACCTTCCTAGACCTGGATGGAGGGGGGGAGGACCTTGGATTTTCCACGGGGCAGGGAACCCTGACTGCTCTTCGGACTGGAGAGGGAGGAGGAGAAAAGTGGGGGGAGGGAGAGAAGGACGGGAGTAGGGGGAGGGAAATGGGAGGCTGGGAGGAGGCGGAATTTTTTTTATTTTTTTTCTTTTCACTAAAAAAAAATTAAAAAAAATAAAGCAATATGAAAGGACCTTCATATACCTAAACTAAAACAAAAAGGAAAAAAGTGTACCTATGAGATTAGGCTCAGAATAGTAAAGAGAAGGCTGTTTATGGTTTCTAATTCATTAGATATGACTCAACCATTCCTTTTTTTGAGTTTTAGTGGTCTAATATGCAAAGCAGGATTTGCATGCTCTGTCATATCAGTTTTATGCCTGTAGTAAAAATGAACTAAGAGGAAACCCATGAAAAAAAGTATTTTATTAGATCTTCATGATATAATGAAAGATATACATGGTATCCATCATAAAAATGGATTCTAATGTATAGAAAGGATAACAACCTAAAATGATGAAGCAAAAAGCATCAAATATGTCCCATTTTTGAAAGAGAAGTCTCATGCTTGTCTATGATAAATATCCTTTAACTTCAGTTTATAACTTTTAGCCTAAATAATGCTCTGAATTATAACACACACTACTGGTTTGAAAGTATTTTCAATGCAAAATTAATTTTTCTTGTCATTGTTTTACAGAAAGACACACATACACAACCAACTTTCCTTAGTTAACACATCTGAAGTTTGTGCTTGTTTATTTGTCTTCATCTGACCTATAGCCTGAATCCAACGTAGAAAAAAAAAAAACATTTATCTCCTTTCTTAAGCAAATAGTGTGCACTTAATGAGAGACAGACAGAAGCATAGAAGAAGCCTGGAGCAACTGCTATCTGGAAGAAGGACTTTGTTACTGTGGACATTGTGTTCCTCTCAGTTATGTGCCTTGCCTAGAATGAGTATTTATCAGCTGTTCCTGCTTCTTAGGTTGACATCTTAAACTTCTAACATCTACTGTAGAATTGAACTTAGATTCAATGCACTATTAATTTTTAGTGTAGACAGCCAAGTGTCATTTTCAGCTGTGTTACTGTGTCCATTGTGAACATATTTGGGTTTAGTATCAATTACTGGCTACAACACTTCATTGAGCCATTAAACTATTTCTTGGAGAGGATACTCTTGGAAGTTCACAGGTAACATGCTCAGAGCAGAATATGGAGTATGATTTTCTAGGTACAGGTATTGTACCACTGCATCAATGACACATTGGAATTATTTGGTGTTATTTTTGTATATTTTTAGGGATTAGATCCTAAACACATAATCTAATTCCTCTAGGTAGGTTTCTTCAAGACATCATTAGACCCTTTATGAAATGCTATTGTTTGTAGAATGACAAACAATATTGAACTTTTAGGAGCTAGGATTACTCTCAAGAGGCTCACCCAAGATCCCATTACTGATCCTTCATGGGCAGTACAGGGGGCTCAGGTAGTCCCACTTATCTACACAGGAACAATTTCTGGCAGGAGAGAAATTTATTTTCTTTCATAGTCACCTTGAAGTTACCCATAATATTATAGAACCCCTCTCTACTGGCTTCTCCTATAAGTGACCCTAATTAACTCATCAGTTCATCAATGGATAAGTTTGTTTCCTTCATTGTTATGGGGCCCTTATCTGGGGGTGAACACATGCTTGTTTGTATACTCAGGAATAGTCCATATTACACTTAAAGCTCAACAGAATCAAAAACGAGTTTGAGAAGACTACATGTATTGTTTCTGCTGTGAATAAAAGACAAGCAACTAAAACTAAGCTATCTGAAGGTAAAGTATTCACAGGGGAACCACAGATGTGGGGGTGGAAATGAAAATGGCCCCTATAGACTCACAGGTGTGGCACTGTTAGGAACTGTGGCCTTCTTGGAGTAGGTGTGTTCTTGTAGAAAGAAGTATAGGGGTGGGCTTTGAGGTTTCAGGTGTTCAGTGCAGGCCCAGTGTCTCTCTATTTCTACTCTCTGCTAATTCAGAGGTAGAACTCTTGTCTACCTCTCCAGCACTATGTCTGTCCTCATGCTGCCATGCTTCCTGCCATGATGATAATGGACCAAACCTCTGAACTGTAAGCCCGTTCCTATTACTAATGTTTTCATGAGTTGCCGTAGACATAGTGTCTCATCTCACAATAGAAACCTTAACTAAGAAAAGAGACATGACTAGTGTTCTTTATGGTATTGATTGGCATGCCTTCTAATTGCAATGGCAGCTGAATTGCATTTGTTATCAGTAAAAAAAAATGCATGTAGCTAACACAACTCTGAAGGTACTGTGGAGACGGTTCCAGAGATACTGTCATCCATTGTGAGGTGTGGATTTTGGCACAACTCCTTGATGAATTGGGTTTGCTGCTTGACTAAGGGACATCCTTAAAACTGCCCAGAGAATAGAGAACATCATTACAGTCCTTGAAAATAGCACACAAGGTATAAGATTGATTATAAGCAGACTGTGGCATCAGTTGCATGGCCCTTACTTTGTGCAATAATACATTCAATTGATGCTCAGCTGTCTGCCCAGAAAGAACTCGCCTGGAGAAATTATGAGAAACAGACACTATCCTACTCACTAGCCATGAAGTTGTCAAGCAAAGTGGGCAGAAAAATGGAGAATAAATGAGATGGAAGTGGTAGCTTGTCATTTCTTGTAGTTGGAGAGAATAAGAGAAAGAGTAGACAAATTGGATTTCTGCTAAATAGCTCTTCCTGGGATGCCAAAATTTAGTACTGATGGAAAGACTCAGGCAGTGAGGGGGATTAGAGTGGGGTAGAAGGGATAGAAGATACTCCTTTGATCTGACCTTTAGTGCAAACGAAGGGGAAAAAAACCCTTGAGAAAGTATGCAGATGAAGCCTGATATAATGGCACAGTATGGGAAACTATATTACACTCTGACTTCGAGCTACTAGAATTGGAAATGACTTTTAAATAAGAATGAAAGAACCTCTCATAGGGCAGTTTATGAGGCTGTGAGACTTGAGGATGGATGAAATCAGGCTGAGTGCTATAGAAGCCAGAACTGAATAGTAGACACACTCATTCTCTGAAGACAAAGACTGAATATTCTGCGGCAAAATAAGGAAAACCCATCCTTGATGGATAAACTCATATGAGCCACTTGAGATACTCGATTTTCACTGGCTGAGATCCTCATGAATATCAGAGACACTAAGACAGCAGAGGCTAGACAGTCATTTCTGAAGGAACTGGACTATGAAGGGTGGTATTCAATGACTAGTTCTTTAGGCCATATTTAGGACTGTGTTCAAAAGTGAGTAAGTGTAGGTGAGGCTGTGGCAGAGAGGACTTGTTTAATCTAGCATGCAAATCAATTTTACAATGAGCAAATCAATTTTACCAAGAGCAGAAAAGGGAAAATGCAGAGGGGCCTCTCTGAGTCTCTTAAAAATAAATACATCTGATTTCTGGTAAGCCAGAATTCCTGGTGGGGGTGGGTTATCAGATGCTAACTTCAATACTTATTGAAGCCTGAATGGCTTTAAGATCTGAACAATAGTATATGGAAGGCATTGATAATATAATAATGCAGGTGAAACAGATGAAGTAAGCATTTCCAGGAGTGGTTACATTTCCTCCCACAGAAAGCTTTGGACACCTCTCCTCAAGAAGGGATGCTGGGGGTTAGAGGATGCTTGCTATGTTATGTTCCTTCCAAAAGCTATACAGAGCCAATGGAGAAGCAGCAACCCATCCAGAGATTCAGGACAGAGCCTGTCAGACCCCAGAAGCTAGCTAAAGCCAAATTCATGACAGGTAGAAATGGGTACATTTTAGTGTAGAGGCACACAGTAGAGAAAGGATTACTTCACTTAAGGATTCTGGAGAAACAGCTTTTTCATGTGATGGCCACATCCCTTTTGGAAGGTGGGGAAAATCCAAAGGACGCAAGACCTGAGCTGCATACACATATGTAGACATATGTAACAATAATAATTACAGAAGAAGGTCATGAATTTGAGAAGTGGGGAAGCACAGGAGGAACTGGAGGGAAAAAGAGGCAAGAATGGAAATGATGTAAGCACAGTAGAAATGTATATAACTGTCAAAAACTAAAAATCGAAATTTAAGTTAAAAAAAAAAAGAATAAAGCAAGTCTAAGAAGCAAACAACGATGTACCTCTTGTTCCTCCAGTTTCTTGCCTTGAGTTCTCTCCTTGATTTCTCTCAGTGATAAATGGTCACCTGGGAATTGTAGGTGAAAATAAATCCTTTCTTCCTCATGTTTCCTTGGTCATATAACAGCAACAAAAAAGCAAGGTAGGATAGTAATTTAATGCTTAGTTATAACGAGTGGGAAGTTTGGCTAAGTATGGATGGCCAAAGAGCAAAGAGTTCCTATTCTATTTTCTTTTCTTTCCTTTTTTTCTTCCAAGACAGGGTTTTCTCTGTGTAGCTTTGGAACCTGTTCTGGCACCCACTTTGTAAACTAGGCTGGACTTGAACCAGGGAGATCCACCTGCCTCTGCCTCCCAGTGCTGGGATTAAAGGCATGTGCCACCAGTGTCGGTGATTGTCAATCACCTGATGGGAGCTTCACAAGGATTCTTTGTTCTAATTATGTCTGCATCTTCTGAGGCTCTCTGGAATGGAAGTCTTATGGTTTCTTAGAGAAATAAATAAAGGAAAGATTCATTTCACTGGGACTTGAACATTGGTGAGAAGTGTTGTAAGACAAAGGAAGGCAGGAGGCTCAGACACGGAGGGGGAAGGAACAATTCTCATTTTATATGTGCTCAGCACTACTGAGGATCTGGCATGTTTAGAAGTCAAATAATTAGTATGGCATAAAAAATAGAAAGAAATCATATCACTTGAATATTAATCACATTGTGATTCCCCAAAATAGAAGCAGCTCTAAATTTTCATATTTTATTTTTAGAATGATAGGCATGTATCAGAGTCACAAAACAACTTCTGTGTATTTATTTAAAATTCATGCTATTGTTGGTTTGTGTGTGTGTCTAATATATGAATATAATACATTAATCATTTGAACAATTTCAGCAAGAGGACCCACATGGAAAGATTTTAAATAGTGAAATTATTTGTTGGAGCCAGATTTTTTTTTCAGATTAATCTCTATTTTGCTCTAAGGGGAAGGGAAGAGGAAGGAAATTCAGAGGACGTTTAACATAGTCATTAGGGAGATTTTAAATTTTAAGATTTCTTAGGGGAGCAGCTCTTGGCAATGATAAGTGCTGAAGGAGTAAGAGTCATCTTTGGGCAGGATGTGGTCACTAAAAGGTTGCCCATGTCCCGGTGGATGATCCCATGTCTATTCGTATATGGTCAGGACTAACTGAACTTAGAGTCTACCACCACTGCTATCACCAATAATAATAATAAGACACAATAATAATAATATAATGGAGTGGAGTTTGTGGGTCTTGGGCAAGTTGGGGGGACGTACTGAGAGCAGATAATTTCAAAATACATCATATATGTGAATATAAGTATATTTATTTCACCCCAATTTTTACATTCCCTCTGACTCCCTCCTCACTGATCTCGTTTTTTACAGTTGTTTTTATTTAATAATCACACACACACACACACACACACACACACCACACCACACAAATCACAAATCCTACTGAGTCTAGTTACTGTTGTTTTTATGTAACCATGTTTAAGGTTGACCATTTGGGATTAGGTAACTCATTTGAGGCTCCTTCCAGAAAACTGATTTTTCCTTCCTCAGCACCCATTCATAGACTGTAGTTCTTCATCTAGTTGGGACCTTATGAAATTTCTCCTATCCATGCTGGCATATTGACAAGTGTTGACTTGTTTGTGCGGCCATATTATTGAGATTCCATGGGTACAGAATCTCTATCATGTGTAGAAGACACTAGCAAAAGGCATCTTGATTTACTGGCTCTCAGGATCTTTCTTTCCCTAGGTGATGTTCCTTTGACTCATGTGGTAGATATGCCAATATGGGCTAGGGAACCCTAGTCTTTGCATTTTGGCAAATTGTGGCCCTCTGTAGAGACCACCACTTGCTGAAACAGGAAACTTCTTTGATGAAGGGTTAAAAATACGCTTACCTGTGAATGTAAGGATTATTATTTAGAATACTGTGGGAAATTATATTGTTTTAGCAAAATGGAAGAAGTATGGTCTGTTCTAGGATCTATTACCTCTACAGCCAAGGGTAGTTGGCTAGATTTACAGTTATCACCTATAAATTCCCTCTTATTGAAGAGGGCTTATGTTAAATTAGATGGTAGTTGGTTATCCCTGTTCAGTCATTGTTGTGGTTCATAAGCTTTGCATCTGGTCAGTATCATTGGTTGTTTTTTCTCCTTTGTCTGATTGCATAGCACATGACATTATGAGAACTATTCTTCGAGATGGAGGCTTCCAATTTAGTTCCAGACAATTTCTCAAAGTTCTGTGTCAAAAGTTTATGGTATCTTCAGAAACTGGATCTCAATTTTGATTTCTGGGAAGCAATCAAGGACTATAGAAATAGTCTACATTATTTTGCAAGTCTCTTGGATCCTACAGACCAGCAACTTGAAGGGATGTTTTTCATGTCTCTTGCTGTGGTTCTTGCTAGATAGTCTATTCCTCCTGAGGAGTTGGGGGATCAGCACATCATATGTCATAGCTTTTTATAAAACACACACATGTAAATTATCTTTAAGTCAGTTTATGAAATATTTTCTCTTATGGTTTCTTCAGTCATCCTTGGCATTTGTCTTTCCTGTCTTCTTCTCCCTCTGTATTACCCTTCCTCTCACACCTGTTTCTCTTTTTACCTTTATATCCCCTGTTTCTAGGTATTAGCTACAGAAGTGGCTTTTTATATAAAGTGAATCACTATATATGCACTCAAATTTTTGTCCTAGTAAATACAAAATCCAAGACCTACATATTAATAAGAAAAAAATCTTACTAAGTATAATAAGAAAGGAGAATATGGAAGTTATTTCTAAAACAGTGCCCTCTTAGAAAAGAAGAAGCCTAGGGGTTTTATTAAGGGAATGTAAGCATATTCAGTCAGGAAAGCACTCCAGAGAATAGGCATAATTCAGCTAAGTGTACTCTAAAGCATGCTAAGTTTAAGTTCATCAGTCAAGACGTAACAAAACAGACACCACTGAACTTTCTTACCTTGGATCATAAAGATGGTGGACAGAATAAAAGCTCCTGGCAAGCTCAGTTTTTCTACAGCATTTTAGCTAAAACCAAACAAAATAATAAATGACTCTTTGATTGTGGGTTAATTTAATAAAGTGCTTCCCCTTCAGGGGGCTGTTTTGCTTAGTCACTTTCTTTCCAGACTCTTGGTATTTGCTCGCCAAAGAGACTTTTCCATCACTACACGGTCATGTCTGTCTTTTTAATATTCAAAATGAAAATCAAATCAAGGCAATAGCATTCATCCCTTTCCTGTTCCCTCTATTCCTTGGAGAGCAAAGCAGTGAGTCTGGCCTACACTTTGATTTCAAAGGGATGTTCTAGACTTTACAATCATTTCTCCATTGGCTCACACTTTACTAATAAGACTAACATTCTTCTGTTAATATTACTACTCAGGTGTTGATGTTTTTGATAATTGAAATGACACATACATGTACATATTTACATGCTTTTACATATGCAGCATTGTCTTCACTATAGGAGATCCTGAGGATTCAAATTTTACAGAAGACAGTATATATTTTAACAATCTATCAGTAACAAACTTTCTCAATAAAACTGAGTTTTTCTGGTATGTATCTGTGCCTTAATTGGGGTTTCTGTTGCTGTGAAGAGACATGACCATGGCAACTCTTATAAAGGAAAAAAAAAACATTTAATTGGGTGGCTTACACTTCAGAGGTTTAGTCCACTATCATCATGGCGTGATATGGTGGCATGCAGCAAACATGGTGCTGGAGAAGTAGCTGAGGGTCCTATATCTTGATAAGCAGAAGACAGTAGAATGTAGCTTGAAAATAGAAGACCTCAAAGCCCACCCTCACAGTGACATTCTTCCTCCAACAAGGCCATATTTCTCATTAGTGTTACTCCCTTTGGAGGCCATTTTCTTTCAAACACAACCTTCTACTCCCTGGCCCCCAAAAGTATGTAGCAATTTCATAATGCAAAAATGTGTTAAACCAACTTCTAAAGTCCCTATAGTCTCTACCAGTCTCAAACTTATTTAAAAAAATCTGAAGTTCAAAGACTCTTCTGAGACTCATGCAATCTCTAAACTCTAACCCTCTGTAAAATTTAAATCAAAATGCAGATCACATACTACCAATGTATGTAATGGCATAGAATATACACTATCAATCCAAACATAGAGAATAAAGTGTTGTGAGAAAATATTGGACCAAAGTAAGACTGAAAACCAGCTGGGCAGACTCCAGACTCTGCATGTCTATGTCTGATGGCCAATCAGTCTTCAAATCTCCATCTCTTTCAGTTTTGTTGACTGCAACACACTTCTTTCTCTTGGACGCTCCTACTCCCTATTAGCAGGCTTTCTCGTCAAGTATCCTACAGTTCTGCTATCTCCAACATTTTGGTGTCTCCAAGGCAATCCAGGTTTCAACTTCACAGCTTCATACAATGGCCTCTTTAGGCCTATGCTAAGAAACACTACTGATACATGCCTAGCCTCACCTGCTTTCCTTAGTCACAGAAGCAAATTCCATAGCCCCTTTCTTCTCTCCCTAACTCTAAAGATAGAACCACATATCTGAAGTTGTCATGTTCTATGGCCTACTGGGGATGGAACATGGACCCATGTTCCAATACGTCTTCACCAGCTTTCTGTTTTCCATTGATTCCTTCACTGCTTAAACTTGACTCTCCTTGAATTTGCTCTGTAAAACACCCCGACCTCAAACTCAGAGGTCTACCAGCATCTGCCTTAAGTGTTGAGATTAAAGACATGCACTCTCACATCTGTCTCTAAGCTTTTCTTTAATTCCTTTCTCAAGTTTAAAACATAAATGGATGGGATCTTGCCCTGAGTTCACCACTTTCTTTATTTCATTTCTTAATCTGTTTATATCTGTGAACACTGGCTTTAGCTCCATTCTACTTCCAGGTGCCCCTTTGTTCCTCAGCTTGCTCCTTTCATTACTATTCTTTATAATCATAAATACTAGTAACTACATAACAGAGTCCATACTAGGTTGTTTTGAGATTTCGTCTGCCAAGGGGATTAATCCAAATCTCTTCACTTTAGCCTCAGGCAGACTCTTCCAATAAGGGCAAAAAAAACATCCACTTTCTTTACCAAAGTATCAGAAGAATGGTCTCTGGGCAACATATTAATATTCTTTCTTCTGATACCTCTCGAATCCCACAGTTCAAATCATTCTCAGCACCATGTTCTTCCCTGGTCTTACAGGTATGGCCTAGTAAGCAGGGCTTAAAGTATTCCACTGCTTTTGTACCGCAAAGTACCAAAATCCAAATTTTTTCAAACAAAAATACGTTCAGGCCTATCACAGCTATACCCAAGTTCCTGGTACCAACTTTTGTCTTAGTGTTTCTTTTCTCACAAATATCTAAGGCTTTTCAACTATCTTTGAAGAAAATAAAGTAGACAAAAGGGAAAGCTTAACAATGGAGGATGAAATTGGAGAAAAGGAGACAGGAACTGAAGAATAAAATTCCTTAAGGGACTCAGACACCAGAAATCCATGAAAGGATAAATGATTAAAATAGAGAAAAGCCCCAAGAGCACTGGGAATAAGGACTAAGAAAGTTTGTGTCACACAGAAGCAGAAATCAAGCAGAGCTAAACAGTTTTCATTTTCCCTGTTCTTTTCTGACACCAAGCCCACATGTTGAAGATTTTGAAAATAGAAAATAATTTTGTCCATCAGTTTGAATCTGGACACATTGTTAAAGGTAATGAAGTGGGAAGAGTTGATTTTGTTCTCAGAGTTCCTTCCAGTACTGACCATATAAGGAGTAAGATACCAGTGAAGCCTTCAAGAAGCTACATACTACGGCAGAGGGACACTTTCAGTGAACCATGGGAATTGTAATTGCTTTGATGATTTCCTTAGTAAGTGCTGCTGTGAGAGAGGAAGTACCTAAATTTACCTGGAGGTACCAAGCTTAGAGACACAGAGTATAGTATTTGATTTGAGAGTTTGAAAGTGAAAAAAGTTGTTCAGACTCAAGAGAAGAGACTTTTGGGCAGTGTATGAAATTGAGAGAGTAGTGAAAGCAAGGTTTTGCTCTGGCATCTACAGAGAGTTCAAACAATGTGGGATTAAATGGTAGGAGATGGAGGACCATGAGATATTCAAAAGCAGCAATGAGATATTAAAAAACTATCTTGTGTCATATCAAATTGTTTAGGATTTTCCCTTGAAGGTCAGCGAAAAAAATACCACTAATGATTTTCAGAAAGCCAAGAGCTTGTAAAATCCCACGTTTTTGCTGGCAGGTACATTGGAGAAATGCTGAAACCTTTCTCAGTCTTCCATGGAATATGAGTCTTATATAACTTCCCTCAGCATAACCAATGAGCAAGTATATTTGAGGAAAATATGTTCTACCAGCTTAATACTTCAAGCTGCACAGTAATTATTCTAAACTTTCCTTATTAAAGGAAACTCCATGACATATGAAGTGCTGGCCTTACAAAGCTAATTTTAGATTTTCTTGTTCAATACTCTTTATCACATTAAAATGAAGCCAACTTGACTAGTACAAAGAGAAAAAAAAAGTTTTATATAAAAATGCAGAGCAAATAATTGACTCCGAGCATTTATAGGAAATATGTGATGGTTGTTCTGTCTCTTTAAGAGACAGGTCATACCCACTCCCTCCCCCATCCACTGAGGCAGGCAGGTCTTCCTTCTTGCTTGCAGCCTTAGTATCTCTCTCTTTTCCACTTCTGCCTCTCCCTACTTCTCCACTTCCCCCTTCTGTCTCTCTCCTCTCTCTCTTCTCTCTCTCTTTGCTTTTCCCCTCTTCTCTCTCTTTCCCTCCTTAACCCCCTGAAAAAATATCCAACCTCACTCTGCATGTCATGCACATCCATTTCTCTGTCTCTTGCCTGCCGTGTGTTTCCCTGCTGGGGACCAGCCACAGCTTGGGGACCTGCAGGGATCTCTGCCTGGGACTGGCTGCTCTCAGGGCCTGCTGCCTGCTGCCACATGGCTCACTACCACTGCTTGGGGACCTACAGCATTTCTGCTGCCTGCTAACGCCGGGGATCCCGCAGCAATTTTTAATTTTTCCATTACAAAAAGAATATTTTCTTTTGATCTGTCCTCAAAGTTTAATAATTGAACCTATGAAATATAATAAAATGTACATATTATTTGCATGCATATACAAACAAGCCAATAATGACAGAAGACCAATTTCAGCTGGAGATGACACTACATACTGCTTCAGTCTTTGTGAGTTCACATCAACTCTGTTAACTCTGAGGGCCTTCCTTTTTTCTTGGCTTCATCCATCCCCTTTGGCTTATACCCTCTTTCTGTCTCCTCTTCTACAGGGCTCTATTAGGTATGAAGGATATCTATGTTATCTATCTATCTATCTATCTATCTATCTATCATCTATCTATCTATCTATCTATCTATCTATCTATCTATCTATCTTCCTATCTATCTATTATTTATCTCTCCTTCTCCCTGCCTTTTTCTATTGTTGTACAGGTTCTTTGCATGCAAATTTTGGCTTTCTGTTTTATGTTTTTTATAGGATTTCTGAGTGTGAGAATGAGTAGGTCTCTGCATCTATAGGTTTCTTTTGCTTTTTCCTGGGCTATTTTTTTCTTGTTTGTTTTGTTCTATTCTGATCCTCCATTTTGCTTTTATCTTAATACAGAATATTTTATTATTTCATTTCAAAAGCCAGATTATTTTCTTATGAGACACAAATGGAGGTGGATCTGTATGGGAGGGGAGGTGGAAAGTAACTAGGAAAAACAGAGGGAGAAAAACCTTAGTCAAGTTATATTTTAGAAACTGTATTTTCAATAAAGGGGGGGTGTAGAAGAGTCTGGAAGTCACCTTCCCATTTTCTACTGGCAATTGTAGAATGTCATGGAAGATAGCCAATAAAGCATATAGAACCTAAAATTAAGTCACAAGAGCAGGAAAATATTCATTCATGTTTCTCAGAATGAGACATAAAAAAACTTGTAAATTCAATACTTTATTTTTACATAGTCCTCTAACTCCAAACTAGTCCCCCAAAAAATAAGAGCTAGGGAAATTCTAAAACTACAGAACTCTGACATTTTCTTTTCTAAGACCATGACAGCATAAAAAACTATGGTCAGATTATATTGAATATAGAACATGATTCCTTTCTTCCACTTACCAGCACCAAGTTGCATATCTTTGCACCAAAGTACTTCACCAGCAAGGGCCAGGTTTAGTGAGACTGCAAGGCAGTGAGGCAGAAAAACTAGCTAGCAACCAAGTATTATCTAAGTCTTATTTCCTATTGCTTTGATAAAAATACTCTGACATAAGTAACAAGCAGAGAAAAGATCCATTTTAGTTTACAATTCATGATTGCTGGGAAGTCACTGCACCAGGAAGTTAAAACAGATGTTCACATTGCAACCGTAATTTAGAAGCAGAGAGGAAAGAACTAAAGATATATAAATGCTAGATCCTTCTCCTTTTCATTCAGTTCATGACCCAGCTCATAAAATATTGCTGCCCTTCACCTAGTGCAACAACTTAGACTTTATTATTCCAGTTAAGGAAATCATCCACAGGAATACTCAAATCCAGCCTAATCTACACAACTACTCATTAAGACTCTTCCAAGCTGATTCTACATTACACTATGTTGACAATTAAAACTTACCACACAAGCACCATGCTTTATCTTCCCTCAAGTAAGACTCTTTAGGTCAGATCCAAGCAGGTCTGGGCCCTGTGTCTGAAGTGCACAGTATCATCTGCCACAGGGACTTACTTTCCACACTTTGAGGGAGAGGTTAGCAAAGAAAGACAATAGTCAACTACCCAGGGCTAGGGAATTCCTGGATCTTATAGAACAACTTATAATAGTCACAATTCAGAATGACTATAATCCCTAAATACATTCAAAATATTTATTCTTAAATACACATAGGGAAGAGCACAGCAATTGGTTACCGAATAACCAATGGTCAGCCCTGACAAAGTATACATACAAATAACCTTAAAAAAACTGAGAAGGTTGTATTTATGTATTTAGGAACATACAGATATCTATTCCTAAATAGTCAATATACATGTGATATGTATATAAATAATTTTTACATGCTATATGAAAAGAAGCCATGAATTTTCAATTTAACAGTTGGCACATACAGGGTAGGGCTTGGAGAGAAGAATAAGAAGGCAGAAATAAAATAATTATAATATCAAAAATAAAAGAAAAGCCTTTTAAAATTTTGGAATATAACCGGGTTTTCTTTTTCATGTTTGGCTTACCTGTATTCCCTAGATTTTCCACATGAAGAAATAGCACACTGAAATCAGAAGGCAAAATGGCAATGATAAACTTTCTTCACATTCATGTATAGAATTAATAAATCAGTCTCCAAAATTATCTTTCAGTCTTCTAGAAATTTGTTATATTTAAGCAGTTGTACCTTATGACTTGAAAATATGTAAGTGTGATTTGCAAGCACTTACTGCTGAATGTGCTAACATTCTGTCCTTCGCTGGGAGGACTACTCAGCAGAAGAAGCGATTTTCAGACTCCAGGTCAGGCTTCCCTCTTTCAGCAGCTTCATACAGACTCACTGCCTGCCACCAGGCCTTGATGGCAATGAAGCTGCCTTTGAAGATTTCTGAACCACAATCCCTTTTCAAAAGGACTTTGTTGTGCCTAAAAATGCTTTCCATTTTTTAAGAGCACAATTTTAAGCTGTGTAAATCTTTGATTTAGTATTCCTTCATGTGTGTTTTATTTTCATAGCTGTTTCTTATATTAATGGATATTACTTTTTATTTTTTCATTTTATCTTAAGCTTCTGTTGAGAACATAGCCACATGATCTATTGTCCCCAGGAATGACTTCAAATTTTCTCATTACTACAAGACATTAAGTTGCCAAGATATGATTTACTTTAGTAAGTGCCTTTTATGTCATCCATGTTGGAGAGTTTTTGTGACTGTTATTTAAAATTCATTTCCCTTGCGATCAGTCTCGGTGTTAAAAAACAATGGACTATGTGTTGGAATCGAGAGATACCAGAAATACAAGCTAACAGGCGCTGCCTTTTCAGGCAGAAGCCATAGGGCAGACTCTCCACCCACATGAAACCTGAGCAGTCACCTGGAAACTCCGAACATACTGCTCCTTGGCACTGCCATTCCAAATGTGTTCCTATCAGCTGCACACATTTCTGAATATGTGGATGCAAAGAGAAGACCACAGAAGTGGAAAATTGGAAGGCAGGGAAAAAATCCCCTTAGGCAAAGATTTAAAGTTAATTTTAAAGAATGTTAGGTGGAGAATGCGTGTTGGAATTTGATAAAGGCAAGGAGCACAATAGACGGCATCTGTTTGGATGCTTAGGGAAGGGGTGAATTGGCTGATAAGAAAATGAAATTGTGTAAACAAAGTGAAGGCAACATGAAGGAGTTCAGTCCTGCTGAGGACTTGCTTAGCAGAGCACAGAAAACTGTCACCTTATCTATCCAAGGAAGTGATGTCTTATATGTTTGCAACGAGTACAATATACATATATACATAAATATATGCATATATATGGAGTAGATAAAAACTGCCTCATTTAAATCACTGCTGTGTATGGTGACAATATATTCCAGTATTTTTATGACATGCATTAAGCAACAGTGAGTGATTTAAAATGCATGGTTATAGGAAATGTCTCTGGGAAGTGAAAAAAATAACGTATTTTATATATGCACAGGCTTAAAAGTTACTAAGATAATAGTCATATTTGGTAATAATGAGTGAGGCCATTCTTTTTTATCTCTTTGATTTATAATGTGCACTTAAATCTAAGGCCTCCAGGAACATGTAAATTGCAAAATCGCAAATGATTTAAACAATGGCATAAGTAACAATGGCACTTAAGGATAGCATTAGCACCACACTATCACTGTTACTCATAGCGGCAGACCAGTTATGTTACCACAGAAATGACGCTGCTGAATTAGTCTCATTCTTGTCATCATATATTCCAGTTCAATAGCATTACCTTCAAAACCATTTAACTTTAAATCATAAAAGTTTTACATTGTGCTTTCCAGAAAACTCTCTAATAATAATTTTATACTGGCTTCAGGTTTTTTTTTTTTTAATTTTGTTATGGTGACATTATTGCTTTTATTTAAAAACAAACAAGAGAGGCCTGGAGAGATGGCTCTCTTAAGTGTTTAAAGTACATGGTAAAAGACTTGGGTTTGGGTCCCAGAGCTCATGTGATTTGGCTTTCATCTCAAACCCCTGTAACTGCAATTCCAGGAGCCACTCTATCCTCTTCAAGTCTCTGTGGGTACTGAGCAAATACATTCTGCATATAAACTCATGAAAGCCCATACAATTAAACATAAAAAAAACATTTTATAAAGGATTCAAAGGCAAGATATTCTGCGCTAGAATACACATTTAAACATCAACTGTCTTATGAGATAGAATTATATATATATAATATATTTGTTTATATATTAGAAAGAAATTGAGAAGCTTGGAAAGCCTATGGCAGGCCCAATTTCTCCTCTCTCTCTCTCTCTCTCTCNGATCAGGCTTTACTGTACAGCTCTCTGTTACTTCCCCAGCACCATACTTGCCTGTGTGTCACCATGATCCCCACCTAGATGATAAATGACCAAGCCTCTGAAACCGCAAGCAAGGCCTCACTTGCTCCCCTTTATTAGTGTTGCCACAGTGTCTCTTCATAGCACTAGAACACCAACTAAGACACAAACTTATATTGGTTTTGTTTTGAAACAAGAAATTTTTTCCATTGTCATAATTACTTCAGTTGAATTTTAAAAAACAAATAATTATAAACTACTTATTGTCGTTTACTCTAGCATGTATTTTTAAATCACAGCAGTCAAAAGAAACGTGGATTTTGAACCTTTTTTAGCTTTTTATCTCCTCTCCTCCCCTTCTGTTTCTTTTCCTGTGTCTCTCCTCCCTTCCCCTCTCCTCTTTCTTCTCTTTCCCTTTCCTATTTCCCTCTAGCCTGCCTCTTTTTCTCCTCTCCCCTCTTCTCTCCCTTTGTGCTCTCATGTTGGTGGTTGGAGAAGAGAAAAACTTCAACCAAACAAGATGATGAAGCAGGAAATGATCCTGAAGCAGGCAACTAAGAGAGAGTTGACCATTAACATGGGCTGCAAGGGAAATGGTTGCAGCCTGATTACTTAGGAAGTGACACAGCTGGGCGGTGGAAGGTGATACAGACACTAGTGAGAGGGAACTCCCTTCAGAACTCCTGAAGCCTCAGCAGGCTCATTGGTGGAGTGGTTTGAGACTTCAGTAGTACAACTGAACAGAAAAAGGGGATGGGGAATCCGGTGGGCTCTAGAAAGTTCTTGAGATTTGTAGGATAAATTCCCTTAGAAGAAGGACAGCATATGAAAGCCAAGACGACTCCTAATGTTGAAGGGACGTGTATGTCTTTAAAGGAATACCAGCTACTTTACAATGAACTTGAGGACAATGTAGCAGGAAAAAAAAATTCTAATAGAACCATGCCCAAGGCCACGGCAATATCAGAAAAGGGGTTGGTGTTGTTTCTTTTAGTTAGTTTGTGTGTTTTGTATTACTGAAGTACCCATCTGCAGAACTGATTAACTTTTTAATACATACATTCCCCCAGAGGCACACTCATTTTTCTGCTCCTCTCAGAAGCAGCCTCCAGGAGCCAAACCCACATAGCAAAGCTTCTTCTCCTGCTTCTTTGTCCCCAAGTTCTCCCTCAGTAGCTGTAGCATGAAATCCCAAATTTTGGGTGACTAATAATCCCTGCTATGTGACATTACATTCTCATGTTCCCTGTCAGTGTTGGACAATGGGCTTCACAACAAATGAACAAAGAACAATTCTAAGGATGAGTGTGCTTGAACAAATAAACTTCACTGCTACTATGATCACGGAAAATGTAAGATGTGATTGAATTAGCTTTTGTTCAAGAACCTTCAGAAGAGTGAATCTTGAAGTTAAACACCCTTATGTACAGTGTTCTGAAAAGCTGGAGGAAAGGAAATAGAAAAGATAACTATAGTCAAATGTTAAATATACCATATCACCAAGAAGGGTGGAAAGTTAAGAGTTCTTTACCTCTTCAGTTCATTTACCCTGTAGTGACAGAGAATTAAGATTAAAATGGCCTTTGTAAAAATGCTATAGAAATTAGATGTTATGTTTGCTTGAATATTTTATTCTAATGTCAGCTCTGTGATAAAAATACGTGTGTGTGTGTGTGTGTGTGTGTGTGTGCATATGTGTGACAGAGAAGGGGAGGAAGAAAGCAAAACTTCGATGTATTATCTGCTTTCAAAATGTGTCCCTGTTTCAGCCTGTCAGTTAGGATTCATCACATACAGTCCTTGTCCTAAAAAGCCTGTCTTGAACATGGATAGTATTTCCATCTGCAAGAAGCTTTCTTACATATCTTGGGCTGTTTGTAGTTAGGTTGTGGCACAAACTGTATGGATAGAGGAGAAACATTACATTACCCTAAAAATATCACTGTGAGAATAAATTGTTTACGTCACCTTCTAAACCTATAATGAAATCCACTACAGAGTCGAATCATGAATTTTCTTTAAGCTTCCCTGTTTACTGAAAAGGAGAGAAAAGAAGGGGAAAGTACCTAGACTCATTATAAATTCCTGACTACACAGTAACGGTGCAGCTCCCAGCGATTCATCACCTTAACACTGCTTTGTTTCTATTGACAGATCATTTTAATAACCACAATTCTCCAGGTGATGGAAAGTATTCTGCATTTCTGAGCTCAAGCAATTTATTAAACTGCCTATAACAGGAACTCTTATTTTCTTCATTTCTTGGTAATTCCATATATATATATATATATATATATATATATATATACATATATATATATGTACACCTGAATAACAATGTAACAAGGATTGCCTTTCCAGAAAATAATTTCAGCAGTTAGCTAGACCTGATAGAGAATACAAAAATCATTTAAATAGGAGATACTCTGACTACTTGTATATTATTTTCTGTGATGGTTGGCCATATCACTGAGATCATTCAAATAACTTGTCAAATATTCCATATTTTTAAAGGTAGACTACTAATAGGTAAGTCAATGTCAATCTGCAGTGCTACATAGGATTAGAAGGCCAGTAGGCACCCAAATGATCCATCCTGTCTATTTGCCGGAGATCACTACCAAGTCCTCTGCGTATTCTGTTTAATGAGAAGTGAGAACCTGATCTAACTCTTTCTGTCATGGCTGGTCTAAGAACCAAGATGGCAATGACATTAGTTTTTACCCTTAACTATAGCTCCCAGTTTAAGTTAACAATGTGACAATATCCTGAGAAAATGCACTCCAGCCTTACTCATGACAACAACAAAGCTTGACTTGTCAACTTGCTTGCTTCATGTTTTGAATATTGAAGCTAAAAAAATACCCATGTAATAAGAAACCAGTGTTTTATGATGATGAGCTCCTTTGTGTCTCTTTCATGTTATTAACTAGCTAGATGGAAACTGATTGGAAAATAGACTGGGGAAAGGTGGTATTTTTTATTCTGAGAAAAAACATAAATGACAGTTCAAAAGGCTATTTTCCTTTCCTCTCATGGTTTTGTTCTTCATTTAATTTCCTTATTTCTTGCTAAAGCTATTTTGCCAAAGGCTACAATATACTAAGAACTAGAACTAGTGGAGTGTAAGTAAATCGGCTTTGAAGCTAAGTGGCCAAACCGCCTCCCTCAGGCAAAACTATCTCCTTATGATGAAGCAAGATTCCTTTATAATAGGCCTGGTAGACTTGTAAGGGATTACCTAAGTGTCAGTCCCAGTTCAGAGCATACTTACAATGCCACTTTGAAGGAGAAAAATACCATGTTTGCTCAAGTAAGTCTTAAAAGTAATACACAGGCTTTACTTGCTCTTTTCCTTCTGCAAGCAAGGTACAATAAAATTAGGGACCCCAAAGCCCTATGATCAGTGTCAGGCAGAGAGCTCATGACTAAGTGGTTGTGATTTACAAAAGGATTTGTGAGAACTATTGTGCCTGGCTCCACCAGCTTCAGAGTCCTTATAGAATCATGAACCTTTTCATATGAAGGCACTATGGCTTATGGACACAATCTGGGGAATTGAGAGAATCTAATCTGGCCGTGGGCTTGTCTCCCTGGCATACTCTCGAATGTCCGCCAGAGATTATTTTGAGCAAATCCATCCCTTTTCCTGTCTTTGGAAAGTCTTGCAAGTCATTAGACACTTACATTTCTATATCGCCATATTGTTAAAACCCACGGAGAAAGAAGAACCAGCCTGTATTAAGTTTACTAGCAATGTTTCCAGATTTTCCCAGTGTTCATTAGATGGAATGTCATGAGAAATTCCTTTGTTAGGCCTCTAATTTTTGTTTTGCTCTCAGTGTATGATGCGATTCCTTTCCACTCACAGGGACATTAGTCCCATGAATAAGGAAAGCCAATAGTGAGAAAAGAACTCCCCACCAAATTGCTGCAATTTCCCAAATACTCTAAGTTAAAAACAATCAATATTCCACTTCAGGTATTGATTTCAGGTTAATAACCTGAAAATATAGCTCAGTGGTACTCCTGCACAAAGTCCTAAGCTCCACCCCCATATAT
>NW_026067944.1:8473505-8480996 GCF_014885135.2 Alexandromys fortis
CTAAACTTCCCCCTTTTTTTAGAACGTTCTTTGGTTATCAATAAGCCCATATTTGTGTAACTAAATGGAATCAATTATATTCAATCCAATTGAGTACTCAGGTTCTCTTCTTGACTGATATGCATATATCACCTGTTTTGGAATATGACGGCCATGTTGATTCTTGGTAAGCATACTGTGTGCATGCAAAGGAAGGTTCATCTAGCCCTTTTCTTCAGGTTGAGGAAGACATGTTGCAGAGGTAAGGATACACGCCAGAAGTCTGCACGGTTTGGCATGTCCATGGAAGTTACTTTACTCAAAGTTAAAGCCAGCATTCAAAGACATGTATCCCTATATTTATTTCCATTTAATTCCTGCCTGTATTTTATGTGTCTGATTTAGCACTTCAGATTTATCATTTTGACACCCAACATATGTACATTGCTGGTGGATATAATTTTAGTTTGATATTTTAGGTAGGAGTATTTTTACCGTATTTGATTAATATATCCTGCTTGTGAGATATCTTCACTGTTTTTATTTTTAGACTTTAGAGAAAAATGCTTCTTGATGTTAATTGTTATTCAGCATAAATATCAAATGGTAATTAAATAAATTCTGACTTTTAAAGAAGCTAGATGATTAGTGTTTAAAAATTCATGTTTTCTATTAATTTTGTTCTTACTGCTCAGTTTTGATTGAATTTTTCTTTCTATAAACAGACATTTAAATGTGAACAGGGACTCCTACCTCAACACTAAAACTTTCAGAGTGAAATAAACGAAGTGTCACATTTAGGTGCACAGTAAATACAGACTAGAAAATGCAATGCATGGTAGTATTCTTCTATGGGGGCTGCTGTTCAGCATATTTTCATAGTGTTCAATTTAATCTTTTTATTTGCTGTTTCTTTGAGGAAGAGCAGCTGACTTGCCCTCTTTCATCCTCACCAAATGAAGCATTTCCAGACAGTAAACAACTTTCAATGTTTCCTTTGCTCAGAATGCAGATAGACCAGGACATTCATGAGCCGTTGAACATATTCTGCTTCACTCACAAGTGGAGAGTTTGTATTTTGTGGGATATACTGTGGTATTTAAAGAGCAGATAGTTTCAAACCGTTGATCATCCAAATCAAGTGCATTTGAGCAGCACTGGTCAAATTCAGTGATTACCAAGGCAAAGGCATAAATTTGAGCAGGACATTTTATGTTCTATAACTATTTTATGCTTTTATCAACATATGTTCCAGGTCTTAAGTCATTCTTGTGGTTTACATACGAGATGCTCCTAAGAGTATATGTATTGAAAACACAGTTCTCAGGTGGTAGTGCTATTGAGTGGTGAGTGTATCAAGAAGTCAGTTACTTCTTCAGTGTTTAATGCATTGATTAACTCGCACTCGGCATACTCTTCAGATGGGAAGCCATATATAAGACAGTAGATCACTTTTAGGAGAGCTTTGGAAGTTATACCTTTCCTGAGTTCCTTCATGTGTATCTTTCTCTACTTCCAAGACACCATGAAGTGAGCAACATTTTCTAATTTATAATCCCTGCTGTGACTCTGTCCAAGTCCATGAAAGCTGGATCCACACATCAAACCTTCAGAAATCATCAACAGTGATAAACCTTTCCTCTGATTAATTTGTTTACTTTAAGAATTGATGTGGGAGTGATTTCTTATTAATAAAGAAACTGCCTAGGCCCCTTAATAGGCCAACCCTTAGGTGGGTGGAGTAAACACAACAGAATGCTGGGAGAAAGAAGCTGAGTCAGTGAGTCACCATGATTCTCCCACTCCAGGCAGACGCAGGTTAAGATCTTCCCTGGTAGCCGGGAGGTGGTGGCACACGCCTTTAATCCCAGCACTTGGGAGGCAGAGGCAGGTGGATCTCTGTGAGTTCGAGACCAGCCTGGTCTACAAGAGCTAGTTCCAGGACAGGCTCCAAAACCANAAAAAAAAAAAAAAAAAAAAAAAAGATCTTCCCTGGTAATCCACCTCGTGGGCTACACAGATTATTAGAAATGGATTAGTCCAGGTGAGAGAGTTAGCTGAGAAGAGGCTGGAACTAATGGGCCAAGCAGTGTTTAAAAGAATACAGTTTCCATGTAATTATTTCGGGGCATAAGCTAGCCACGCGGGCCGCAGCTCCTATTACAACAAAGAATTTTTTGATATTGTTAAAAAATTGACCACCACACTTGTAGAACATGGTTCCACCCCCAAACAAACAGCTCTATCTAGGTCAATATCTGATCATTGGTCTAGATACTATTCTAGCCTAGGCATTTGTATAGCCTTAAATTTTATGTGTAGAATCATAAGTTATAAAAGTGAGAATATTAAGAGACTGGGTGTTTGGGAGGTCCTTAGGGAATGGAGGTGCAGCTTTTATATAAAGGTGGCCCTAGAAAGCTTTCTTTGTCTATTTTATGAGTATAAAGTAAGTTTTCACTTGGAACTAGGACATGAAGTTTCATCAAAACCTGACCATGTTAGAATGCTTATCATGGGCCACCCCTCACACACACAAGAGGAAGAAGTAAAGATAAAGTTATGTTGTTTGTAGATCAGTCAGTGCATGATGCTTTGTTAATGCAGACAGAACTGATTAAATAGCCACCAGAAGATGGGCATCTGCTCGGGTTCTCTAAGCAGTTTTCTCTGTGGATTCACTTTCTTTCCCCAAAAATAGCATAAATTTATTCAAAATTCTGTTTATAAAGTTAGTCTACCTGTTTGTTTACATAACCTTTCTTTCTTTTATTCTTTCTCCAGGACTGGCTTGGGAACTATTCTTAGCCATTTTCCATGAGATACAGGTCTCTTGTTCTAATATTGGATTATTCCATGGTTGAAGATCAAGGTGAATTTCCTTTCTCACTCTCAATAGTTCATTCAGATTGTCAACTTGACTCAGTTGTGAAGCAGCTAAGAGATTTGTTTAGTATACTTCCAGATTTCAGTATGGTCATTTTCAGAGAGAATTAACTAAACAGACAAGACCCACCCTAAATGAGGGTGATACTACCACATAGGATTAATGTATACAAAGAGGAATGCCCCAAAACACAATCAACTTTCTCTGTCTCTGTCTCTGTCTCTCTGTCTCTTTCTATGTCCCTCTCTCTTTCTTGACCACCACAGTGTGATCTGTTATGGAAGGGCTGCATCCTGGCTGCCCCGGCTCCCGGTGCCACTCTGTTGAAGTGATATGAGGGGCGGGCTGCTTCCCACCACCTGGCTAGCTTTATACCCGAAATAATTATATGGAAACTGTATTCTTTTAAACACTGCTTGGCCCATTAGCTCTAGCCTCTTATTGGCTAGCTCTTACATATTGATCTAACCCATTTCTAATAATCTGTGTAGCCCACGAGCTGGCTTACCAGGAAAGATCTTAACCTGCATCTGCCTGGAGTGGGAGAATCATAGCGACTCACTGATTCAGCTTCTTTCTCCCAGCATTCTGTTCTGTTTTCTCTGCCTACCTAAGGGTTGGCCTATCAAATGGGCCTAGATTCTTTATTAATAAGAAATCACTCCCACGTCATCACAGCCCCCTTTCCCATTGTTATGCACAGAAATCTATGAAACTATAAGATAGTACAAAGTTTTACTGCCCATTATTATTTTTGTCAAAATACAAAGGATATTTGGGCAGATGTTTGGTGTGTTTTAAATTTTAACAAATACACAGCAAAATCTAAGTCAATTTCCTTATTTTTTGCACTAACCTTTTAGTTGTCAAGGTAATGTATTATGGTAACTAGCCTGGTAGAAATGAATACATTCTAAAGAGCCATATGCATCACTCAATCTTTTTAGCAAACTTTTAAAAAAACAGACACCAAGAAGTTAGAGCACCCCTGCTCCTCAGGAATCTCATACTGAGAGAATAAAAAGACTAAAATTTAGTCCTAACCAGAAGTGGGGGTTGGGGTGCATATACCTTCCAAAAAGAGAGCTCTCCCCCTGCAGACAACTTGTTTGATCACCTTGCTGCAGATATTGGCACCCAGAAAGTGATCGATCAATAGTACGCAGCTCCACACCTTGACCTGGGCTGCCTAGATTTTCATAACCTGACTCCTACATATGATACTTCCACTTTTACCCTTCACAGTTTTATTTAGGTATTCACTCTACCTTTTTGCACACCTTCTTAATAGTATTCCACTCAATAATTCGCCTTTTTCCTACGTTTTACTCTTAATTTGGCAGTTCAATTGTCTTGTGGAGGAGAAGTGGTTGAATTTGGCTTTCAGCATACACACTGAGAACCCAACCAAGTTCAGGAATATTACTAGGTTTGGTTCTATGACACAAGTTGATGAAAACATAGCTAAATAAAATAACATCCATAAAAATTATCAGACTGTAATTCTCAAAATGTAGACTTAGTGAAGGGACTCTATGGATGAACCTGAAAAAAAAAAAGAAACAAAAACAAAGAAAACATTATTTTTCTTCAAGAACATCTTCTTAATATTCTAAATCTCACAGGAAGTTATGCTATGTGCTGGAAATATACTGTTTTCTGCCGATTCCAGGGCCTTACTCACTAACTACTTGTATATCAGTTTTACTCTTGACATCTCAACACCACTGTGCATTTGGTTTCTATTCAAGACTACATTCATTTGGGTCTCATTCTTTGCCTGCACTAAACACTAATTCTGTTACCTTTTTCTTGTTTCTTTATGCTTTGTTCTAAATTTCTTCTTCCTTTCTGGTCTAGTCTCTGGCTTAGGTTATCATGCATTTGCTGACTCATTCATATCTGCTGAGAAAAAGAGCAGAGAAAAGCTCAAGAAAATCTCAAGGCTGTTAGGAGAATCTAATGGTTATGGAAATTCGAGTAGTCCAACAGGGTGACAACAGAAAGAGTTCAACATTTGCAGCAGAAAGTATTGTCTACATGCATCTTATCCACAATTTAGAGATGGCAGAAATGTTATTGAACAGAGAAACTGTCTGTCTCCTTTCTCACTCTGAGAATCCATATACAGGCTCTATTTCTATCAGTTCTGATTAAAAATGGAACTAAGAGGAAAATGGAAGGAAAATTTAAAATCATTTATACCTGTGTTGTTCATGCCTATTTTCCTGATCTTTGAAATGATAAGCTTTAAAGACTTGTAAAGATTTCTTATGATGGAATAAGAGAAAGAGAAATTATAAGCTCCAAGAGAAAATCACAGATAAGAGTTCATTTTATTAAATGAATCGGAGGACATTAAGCATTGGTATCTGTTACTTAGTAGTTTTTATAATCAGAACAATATTATCATTCACTATAAATTTCAGAGCTAATGCTCTCTCCCTAGAATGATATATTTGTTAAAAAAATCAAAAAACAAAAAATTCCCAGATTCATATAACATGAATATTTCCTATAATGATTTTACCTCAAACTAAGGATATGTTTTGATTTACCTGTAGAATAGTGAATTTATTAATGTAAATGATTAATTTATTTTGTCAAATGTTTTGTCTTATTTGAGTTACTTCCAAGATGCTTTTCTATTCATTATTGCCTCTACCTTAGGTGAGGATAAGGAAGGAATATAACCAAAAGAAGAAGTCTGGGTTAAAGGAAATATATTTGAATCTTTGAAAATGAATTACTTGATTTGTTTAACACATTAATAATCTTCTGGGTGAATCTTGTATCTAGCTACATTACTGGAAGTGTTTATGCGTTGTAGAATTCCTTGGTAGAATTTTTGGGATCACTTATGTAAACTATCATATCATCAGAAAACAATGAGAGTTGACTTCTTCTTTTCAGATTTGTATCCCCTTGATCTCCTTTTGGTGTCTTATTGCTCTAGCTAGGACCTCAAGAGCTATATTGAATAGATATGGAGAGAGTGGACAACCTTGTTTTGTTTCTGATTTCAGTGGAATCCCTGGGAATTTCTCTCCATTTAGTTTGATGTTGGCCCCTTTGGATGGCAATGTGGTGATTTCTCAGAAAATTAGGAAACAATCTTCCTCAAGACCCAGCAATACCACTTTTGGGTATATATTCAAAGATGCTCCTCAATGGTGCCACAAGGACATGTGCTCAGCTATGTTCATAGCAGCGTTGTTTGTCATACCCAGAACCTGGAAACAACCTCACTGCCCCTCAATCAAAGATGGAAAAGGAAAATGTGATACATTTATACAATGGAGTACTACACAGCAGAAAAGAATAACGACAGCTTGAATTTTGCAAGAAAATGGATGGAGCTAGAAAACATTATTTTGAGTGAGGTAATCCAGATACAGAAAAACAATTATCACATGTACTTACTCATATGTGGTTTTTAAACATAAAGCAAAGAAAATCAGCTTACAAACCACAATCCCAGAGAACTCAGACAACAATGAGAACACCAAAAGGGACTTACATAGATCTAATCTACATGGGAAGTAGAAAAAGACAGGATCTCCTGAGTAAATTGGGAGCATGGGGACCTTGGGAGAGGGTTGAAAGGGAAGGGAGAGGCAGGGAGGGGAGCAGAGAAAAATGTACAGCTCAACAAAATTCAATAACAAAACAATCTGCTGGGTGGTAGAGGTGCATACCTCTCATCCCAGCACCCAAGAGGAAGAGGTCAGCAGATCTCTGTAAGTTCAAAGTCAGACTGATTTACAGAGTGCGCACCAGGACAGTCAAGGCTACTCAGTAAAACCCTCTCCCCCCTAAAATCAAAATAATAAATAAAAAATAGATAAATACCAGGAAATTGTATATTTTTACCTACCTAACTTGGGTTAAATAGATTAAATTTACTATAGCTTGCAATATTAATATGTTAAAATATACTGAGATGTTCATTGGTTTATTACCTAAAATGGGGACATATCACAAATATTCTGAATTCTATAGAAATTCTGATCAGAATTGTTTTGTATAGTAAACTTTTCCCATATATATCTACAGATTCTGACATGTTTACTTCAAATTTTGTGATGATCAATAATTGAATATTATTTTACATACTTATTTTTGAAATTAGTACTAAATGGATTATTGCTATTCTTGGGCCAGAAATGGACATTCGTAATAAATAAAAGAATGGTAAGTATATTAAGGAGAGTTTTGCTGACTTCTTAGAGATATCATTTCCAAAGAAGCTCTAAACATATCTTCGCAAACTCTCCCTTTCTGAAATTCAATACCGCCATGTCTCATTCCAGATCACAGCAGTTCAGTGCTGTAGTAAACCAGTGTTGCATTCATCTTCCTGTCTCAAATGTCACCATCTCCTTACCCCTTCACTCCTCCCTTGCATACAGCACATGCAATCTCCAAACCACAGACATTTGTCAATTATATCTACAAAACCAGATTCCGTTTATTTCCTTGTCTTCCTCCACTGTGGTTCAAACACAGAATATATTAGGTTTTGTCAAAACCATCCTAACATATTTCTTTTGCAACCTCTACTCCTACCATGTTTTTTTCCTCTCTCTCTCTCTCTCTCTCTCTCTCTCTCTCTCTCTCTCTCT
>NW_026067944.1:8481108-8528479 GCF_014885135.2 Alexandromys fortis
TTTTTTTTTTTTTTTTTTTTTTTTTTTTTTTTTTTTTTTTTTTTTTTTTTTTTTTTTTTTTTTTTTTTTGATCCATGCTACAAATTGATGCCAAAGTGAATGGACTAATGTTGAGTTACAATGGTGTCTGTCTTTTCTGGTAAACCTCAGGTCTTGACCCCACCATATGAGTCTGGGCTCTTGACTGCAGGCTCAGAAATCAATCCTAGTTCTCCAGCAAGGAAAATTGAATGTAATTTCAGACTTAATGTGAGTCTGGAGCACTCGATTTGAAAGACGCATGGGGGGAAGGTCAGTAAAGAAGGCTTTCCTGCAAGTACAATAACTGTATTTTAGCAGGAATGTATTGTCTGAGATATTGCTATTGGTGCTGCAGGGCACCATTAGTACAAGATGAGAATGGGATACTTGTATTTGGCTTCTATAGCATGAGAAGATGCAGTGCATCACAGAGATAGCAAAGGAGAGTAATGCTTCACCATCTCTCCAGAGAGAAGGCCACACAACAACAGCACAACTTCTGTTATTATACATGCTGACAGCACACAATAACAGCACAACTATTACTATACATGCTAACTCATTATTCAAAGAAGGCTTCCACCTGATAGGACTGCACTCAAACTCGTTCTCCAGGGGTCTTTACAATACATTTCTAAGCCTCCTATTTCTTGAGGTATTCTCTTCCAAAATGTCAGCTCTAGTTATTATCCTGGTCAAACAAGCCTTCTGTTATACCTTTTTTGCATGGCTTTCACACTTATGTACATATCCTGTTTACTCAGCTCTCTTAACTCACAGTACTTGCAAGAGGCAGTGAATCACTCATTCCTGTACAGCACAATATTTTGCACAGTATGACTTTTAAGGGATCTCCAGCCATTATCCAACATGCCAGTTACATTCGCCAGTTGTAACAACCAACTTTTACAGATGTTGACCAATTTCTCTAGGGAGTAAACCCATCCCAGGCTAAGGAGATTAGGAGAAATAATTAAGTATGGGATTCTAGATAAGACACACAGCACAAATTTATGAAATTAAATGAAGTTTTTAATTAATAAAGTTTTATTGATATAATTTTCTGATGCCCATCATTTTAACATACTTATGCTCAGTATAGTTTTGGAAAACATTATGTGTGAAACACACACATGCTTTTGATGTCATCTTGCAAGGGTTTTTGTTATTCTAAAATTAGTTAAAAGTGAACAAGCATAACCAGCTGTCTATGGTTCTCACTGTTTCCTCTAGTTCAGTGTTTCTTTTTATTAATTGTTTTGAATGTATTCATTGATAACTTTATGGCTATGCTCACCTCCATAGAGGGTTGAAAGGGAAGGGAGAGGCAGGGAGGGGAGCAGAGAAAAAAATGTATTGCTCAATAAAAATCAGTAAAAAATAAAAATCCGGAGTATGGCATTTCTACCTTCCCAAGGGGAGAGTATGCTGTCCTCAGCTCTGCTGTCAATTTTCAAAGAGCAATCTTCTGTCCTAACATCAGTCTATGTTGTTTAGGGATCGAATATTTTTTTTTTATTTTATCTTTTTTTTATTTTTATTTTTTTATTTATTAAAGATTTCTGTCTCTTCCCCACCACCGCCTCCCCTTTCCCCCCCCCTCCCCCCATCCAGTCCCCCTCCCTCGTCAGCCCAAAGAGCAATCAGGGTTCTCTGCCCTGTGGGAAGTCCAAAGACCACCCACCTCCATCCAGGTCTAGTAAGGTGAGCATGCAAACTGCCTAGGCTCCCACAAAGCCAATACGTGCAGTAGGATCAAAAACCCATTGCCATTGTTCTTGAGTTCTCAGTAGTCCTCCTTGTCCGCTATGTTCAGCGAGTCCGGTTTTATCCCTGGCTTTTTCAGACCCAGGCCAGCTGGCCTTGGTGAGTTCCCGATAGAACATCCCCCTTGTCTCAGTGTGTGGGTGCACCCCTCTCGGTCCTGAGTTCCTTGCTCGTGCTCTCTCTCCTAAGGCATGAATAGAGTAACAGACATGCAGCAAAGGCTAACCTCCTTTGTTTCCCTCTTTTCTCTTTTTATACCAATCTGAACAGTATTCCTTGACTGCCTGTATATTCAATTCTATAAATGCCCTGCTGTGTAAGTACATTGTATCGCAGATGCCTGTGTAAGTGTGTCAGTCCATCTGTTTCCTATATGATGGAAAATAAAAAGGAATCTTCATTTTAGTAAACAGCTGAAATGAGGATAAATGGCAAAATAAAACTTTTAAAAACAATTGAGAAAAAAATATAACATCAGCATAAATTCTGATGTTCCTAAACTCTGTCCCTCTTCCTTCAGTCTTAGTCATAGAATATAACTAGAAAGTGTTAACTTATAAGTTCAATGGAAAGATACCACCTTGGATGGTAGAATGTTCCATCTTCCCAGGTTCTGTCTCTGAAAACTGACTGCTTTTTCACAGAAGGTCTCCCACCTAATTAATGAGGAGTGTTTTAAGTCTTCTCTGATTCTTGATGTATTCCCATGGACATATAATAGGACATATAGCCACATAATGTTCCCAAATCTATTTATAGCTCCATAGTCTCCAACGGACAAGATTTACTATAATATGAAGAACTACTTTTAAAAAAAAAAAAATTGAAAATGAAGTCAGTGCTTCCATGTTCAAGAAGTTCCTTCAGAGTAATAACCCTGGGTCACCAGACAGCAGGAGCTGAGGTGACCTGAAGGAATGGGAGCTGCTGATAAGCTGGAGGAGTTCGGGCTGTTGTCAGAGATCAGATAAGCAAAAGGCATCAAGGAAACATGCACACCAGTGGCAGCTGGAGGAAGCTTGCACAGAGTCTAGCTAAATAATTTGACACTGCTGCCAGGATGCAAAAATAATGTGGCGAGCCCAACCGGAGGGATAAAGAGGAAAGGTGGCTGCGTGGGGAGACAGTTTAAGGAGTACTTGATCCAGAGCCAGGTCACTCCCTGTCTTGGCTTTTTATTCTTTGCCTTTGCAGTCCTCTAGCTTGGTCAGTTTCAGTTCTGACTGAATCCCAGTTGGAGGAAAGTCCTTGAAAACAACAAACAGGTGATTTTCTGTCTGAGTGGCAGACACCGAATTTCTATATGTCAGAGTAGAGGGCAGACATATTCTTCCACCATAGGCAGTTCCCGGATGCTGATGTGAGCATGTGCTCTGACTTGCAGAATTTCATACACTTTGCTCATTTGAGCCTTATCTTCCACTTACTGCCGACAGGTCAGCAGGCCCTTTAGCCCTTTCTTCTGTGAAAACTCTTTTTCCTACAAACAGATTTTGTTCTTTCTGTTGTTGTTTTTCAGTTCTCTAGATCTCCTTCAGTTCCAATATTTGCTGAGGTGAATCAAGAATATTTGTATTCCATGTTCTATATGTGGATTCTATACTGTTTAAAACAACAGGAAGGAATTACATTTTACAATCCTATAAAATGTCTTTCTGTAGTGATATTTCATTTGTATTTTAATAAATAAAGCTTTACTGAAAGTCACAAAAGCAAAACAGCCAGCCACTAGCTCTTACTGCTCCCTTCAGACTGAAATAGCGATCCTGCCTCCAGGAATCCTCTGAATAAGACTGTATCTAAAAGCTGTCTCCCATCCTCCCCCCATCTTATATTCCTCTGTAGCACTGGGATTAAAGGTGTGTACCACTACTGCCTTGTTTCTATGGCAAAATAGTGTGACTACTGGGATTGTCTGTAAGGTTGACTAGAGCATATGTTTTACTTTCTGATCTTCAGGCAAGCTTGATTCATTGAAATATAGATAAAATGTCATTACATTTTTCTGATTTTGGCATGATATGGGTACCAAAATGCACACCAAACTATTGTATTTGGGCATAATTGGTATGCTTCTTCAATTACTGTGCGTATGTATCACTAGGGAAACCTGAGAAACTGTATATGCTCATTCTTTTGAGTTGGAGTAGGGTCCAAAATTGCACAGCTAACCTGTAGATCACACTCTCAGTAGTGTCGGGAGAAAAACTTCTGAGGGTGAATTTTTCTTCTAATTTTATCTGTTCCCGAATTAATTTAAACATGACTTCATATGTTTCTATACTGCTATACAGTTATACATTTACCTATGAAAATGAATACAGATGAATCTTTCTGAAATTTAATGCTTACTTGACATTAATTTGGACAAATTTGACGTACATAAAACTTGGAAGAATTTAAGACTTATTGAATATATTTTGCTTCACTTATATGTTATATGTTTCTTATAACTTGTTTTTTTTTTTTAGGTTCGAATATCCATAGAACGCAGTTGGCCAAGAAGAATCATGATAAACTACCCATTATGGAGTAATGTGTTTAAAAATGATACCCAAGAGAGAATAATGTGACTGATATAAGACCATGAGATGCTTTAAGGCTCACACCAGCTATAGCAGCAGTGAATAAAAAACTCATCTGTTTGTAGTCACGGATCTAGGAAAAGCTGAAACTAGGAAATGAAAAATGGAAAAATGTTCTGATAGCTTGAAGACCTGAAAGAAAAAGCTAACAGTTAACAATAAAGACATCAAAAATGATGAGTAAGACTCATTATCATAATGAATGTCTAAATCTAGAGACTAAGCTAAACAACTTCAGAAAAAATGTGCCTCCTCCCTAGGTAGCATAGAGAAGGAAACAGAGATCTTACTAAAGTTAGATATAATTGGGGGGAAATAGCAATCTTCATCAAAGTTGCTTTGGTCAAAGATATATTACAAATGTCTGAACTTTCTTGGATCAGTTTAAGAATTGCAGACAAATCACATATGTCCTCCTTTATTTTATTTTTTTTTTTTGCCATTGGCCAAAAGGAACTTCTTTATTAATGAATGTCAATAAAACATATTCACAGCATTGAGAGGGGAATCCCACATCACCTCCCCTTTTCTGTCTAAATTTAACATAGTAAAATTACATATAACAAAACAGGTATCAAACAAGAATTACATGTCCTCCTTTATAAAACATCCTTAAACTAGGTTAACATAGTGAACATTCTTAGGTGATGTTGATATTGCTTTGGATATCAAGACTCTTCACTTTTAATATGAGTGTTTTCTATGTTCTTTGAGCCCAACGTTGACATTTTATGGCAGCAGTAGATCTGTTCTAAGTTTCATGGACTCACCAGCCCCAGAAAGCTGGCTATGATTCAAGCACAAGGCATGGTCCTCTTGATTTTGAGTAGGTCTTGTGTACAATTAGAAAGTCATTGGTTTCCACAAACATGTGAGTACCACTTACTGAACCTACTCAGTTTTTATTTTTTGTTTTTGTTTGTTTGTTTGGTTTTGGTTTTTCAAGACAGGATTTTTCTGTAGCTTTTGGAGCCTATCCTGGAGCTATCTTTTGTAGACCAGGATGGTCTTGAATTCACAGAGATCCACCTGCTTCTGCCTCCCAAGTGCTGGGATTAAACCCGTGTGCCACCACCACCTCACCTACTCATTTTGAAAGAAATATTTCTTTCTCAGTATATA
Organism: Alexandromys fortis; assembly: GCF_014885135.2. Lineage (NCBI taxonomy): Eukaryota > Metazoa > Chordata > Mammalia > Rodentia > Cricetidae > Alexandromys > Alexandromys fortis. The sequence goes on from NW_026067944.1 coordinate 8,486,604, forward strand.
AAGGTTTCCCCATTCAGTGAAGAATTACAATGCACTTGATACAATCTTTTCCTTTTCATTCATTTAATTGTATTGGAAAAATCTAGGCATGGGAACCCTGGCATTTTTGTCCTTTATAGAATCTGCTATTCAGGGAAGCCATGGTACCAAGTTAAGAGCATAGACTCTGACAAAGTGGGCAGTCTGGCAGTAGTCAAGGGCTTCAGAATTCTTTGTGTTATGTCTTTCTGATTCAGAAATCAGCTGTAGGAAGGGTATGGGCACTTATCAAGCAAGGGTCTCCATATTGACTTTCTGGAAAAGTTAGAATCTGCTCTGTCTGCAGGATATTTTACCTTCCCTCTCATTTCATACTTTGTCAGTGTGGCACCGTTTTATTGGAATACCTCTGATTCTAAACATTCTTACCTTCTTGAGAAAGCTCATTCATCCACCTCTATTTACTGGGACAATTCTTATTATATCTTGTAATGCACTTTTTCTTCTGGAATAATGTATTTAGATAGGTACACTGAGAATGGATCATTTTTATATCCCAGTTCTGTGATTGGCTAAAAGTATTTCTGTGTCATATTTAAAGATTTATAAGGAGCTTTAATGGTGAATTATATTCATATCACTTAGGGAGTTTATGGAGTGATGTAAATATCACCTTTTGTTGTTATACAGTTTGAGATTTATTAATTTCAGTTTCATGCAGTATTGAGTAGCATTTGTTAGCCTATTTCAATGAAAGCACCTTTAAAATGTCAGCCAAGCAGATGATCTACCATAACCATGAATAAAAATTAGGGGATAGCAAGACTAAATATGGGGTAGTTGTGCTAATATTCTTAACATTCAATAGTCATAAAATTATATATAATTAATGAAGATGACAAGGAAAGACTTTCAAGTTCATAATTTACAAAAATAGTTGGAATTCTTTTAGTAATATTTTAAAGTCAAGTGGTTTGTTCACTTTAAATAACTTTAAAAATAAAGTTAGTCAGATGTGGTAAGTGACATTATTTTGATAATGTCTGATCCTGCTAAATGTCAATACTATCTCAAATCTAATAATCCAGTAAGTGATACACTTTGGTTGCATATACAAAGGTATTTTCCCATAGTCATGGAAGACAACATCTAAAATTCTCCCCCTTCCAAATTCCTAAAGCCACAAACAGCACCAAAGCTTTGTCTTATTTCATTTCTCACAGCTGTGATAAAATATTCTGAGAAACGTAACTTCATAAAGAAGATTTGCTTTTAGCTTACTCTTCCAAGAAGAAACAGTACAGTTGACGATGGCAGGAGTGTCATGGCAGGGGGCAGAGAAGGCATGCACACACCATGAGGTTGGGTAATCACAGTGCATGCATGCTCAGGAAGCAGGAGTAGCTACTGTACAGGCTCAACTAGCTTTTTATTTGACAGTAGCCCAGGGATTGATGCTTCCTAATTTTAGGCTACAACTTCCTAATTCAGTACATTTAAGATAATTTCTTTTAGGCAAGGCCAGAAGGTTGTCCCACAGGAGATTTTGAATTCGTGTCAAGTTGACAAGTTAACCACTAAAGCTTTACAGGTAAGCCAGTACAGTGGAACATAACTTTATCCTAACACTTGTGAGGTAGAGGTGGTCAGATTGCTGTGAATTCTAGGTTGGAAGTCAGCCTGGTCTACATAGTGAGTTTCAAGACAACCAGAGCTATATAGGGAGACCTTGTCTTGAAAAAACACCAACCAACCACAACAACAAAACTCCCTTATGTTTTCATCTACCGAAGTAATATTTGAATATTTAATGAATAATTGAGGCATGGTAAGTTAACAATGTGTATGGTAAAATTAAATAATAATGACAATACATTGCACTAAAGTTGGGACTGTGTTCCCCTTTTCTGAAATTTCTTTTAAATATTTTTGACTGTGGATGTCTCAATGCATGAAAAGTGTATCTAGGGATGACTGCTTTGTGTGTGTGTGTGTGTGTGTGCACACGCGCGTGCACACACACGCGCACACATGTTTGATTCTTACCTCAACTAAAAACAAAACGTAAGAAGGAAGGAAAGTTATGTTATCTATAAAAGAAAATGTAAATGCCACTTCCCCGGTTTTGTATATGCCCTAGCATTGAATAGAGTTTATTAAAATGTGTCCTTTAAATATATAGATGTGTCAAGACAAATTCACAAACCAAATAAATTATTAAAGCAAGTAAAAGCTATAACAGATAATTATTGATTAAAAAAGTGTTTAATTTTTGTTGTTTTCTTCTCATCTACATGGCCCTGTGTTTGAAATATTCTGGCATTTCCCAAATTATACATTAATAAGAATGAAGCAGTACTTATCTGAGAGGAAATTTTAATTTTTCCACAGTCATGCCACCATGTCACCATTTGAATATTTTCTCATTATTTCACTGTTAGAATCTGTAAAAATATTATCATATATAATCTTATATAATGTATTTGTTTTAAATGGACAATATAACAAAAATAAATAATCTTAAAATTTATTCTCTCTAATTTAAGGTAGAAAACTCATAATAATGGGTGCCTAAGTTGTAAATGTTATAAACAAAGACACTTTAAAGAATGGTCTGTAATGTGTACAGCAGTTATATTTAGCTCATAATGAATATTCATAAGAATGCATGAATGCCATTAATAATCTAAGAGTTTGCTTTATAATTCTAAAGTTAAAAATAATATATAGAAAGAAAATGAATTCTATTCCAGAGTATTATCTTTCCATCTTAATTATTTGAGAGTATCATATGGTAGACATGTTATATTTAAATGAAAAATTCTAATTGTCATAACTCAAAGGTGACCTTGTTCGATTTCTTCCTCAAACAAAACAAAACAAAACAAAACAAAAATAAAAGACAAAAATATGCTGCATAATAAAGAATGTAAGTATATTATATCAAAAGATTTTCTTGAAAAAAGAAATACCTGAAAATCTAACTTCAATTGTTGTCAATTCATATTTAAAAGGTTTCATCTCTATTCATTAAAATGTAAGACAATTTTGGATGATGAAAATATTTCATCTATTTACTTTTCATCGAAAAACAATTCTTGATATAAAAATAAAGTACCTGTCATAAAAATATTTAAATACATATTAGAATAATGGAAATATGAAATGAAGGTCATATTTGAAGAATTATTAACATTACTATTATTTTAGATTTTTCAAATGATATCATTTCAAGCACATAGTTAACTCATAGGTCAGGTGTCATCTCCATCCTTCTTATGTACATTGATAACCTAAACATTAAAGAAATTAAGCAACATGCCTAAGGCTTCTGATCTAAATAAATATGGTGTGATTAGAATCAAAAGGATAATCTAATTTTCATTCAAACAAGGATGAAGATATATCATACAACACAAGATATCTTTTCTCATTTCCTACCAACCTATTGAAGTTTAGTTGAATAGTTAACCTCCATAAGCCTCTCAGGATTCAGAAGGACCACTATAGCAGGTGAAAACTGGCCAATGATAGCTGAAGGTGAATAAATTAACTCACATAAGTCTTTTTTTTATCATGTCACATTTATTCTTTTTATGTTCTCTCTAATGTTCTCTTGAAGTTCCTTTTTCAATGTTCCTCCTGGATGTTCCTCAGTATTCTTCGCATCCCACAAGGTTTCCAATTTATATATCCAAAATGATATAGTTACCAATTTTCTGGTAAATAACAATGATAACAATCATGCATTTCTTAGGGTTATCAAGATGAATAAAATAGGCATCAGTTGTCTTAGTACTTCCTCAGAGCAGGCAGCACGCTGTGCAGCTCCCCTTTAGGTATTGGGAGGATTGTATGGAGCTTTACATCAGTACATAATTCTAAGAGTAAGAAAAAGAGGTTTGTGTGTTGACTACATTTGTGTGGTTAGTTAGAGCTTGTATCAGAGTCTTGGTAGCTGAATTAAAGGGAATGAAATGTCTTAGCCCTAGAGATAACATCTAAGGTGGCTAGATCAAAGGGGAAACTATGATAGTGTAAAATCCAGAGTCAGTTTTAATCTACATGGAAAGTAGAAATAGACAAGATCTCCTGAGTAAATTGGGAGCATGAGGACCCTTGGGAGAGGGTTGACGGGGATGGGAGAGGCAGGGAGGGTAGCAGAGAAAAAAATGTATTGCTCAATAAAAATCAGTAAAAAATAAAAATCCGGAGTATGGCATTTCTACCTTCCCAAGGGGAGAGTTTGTTCGCACTGACACTTGAGTGAGAAGCATTTCTTCTCTCCGGGGCATTATCCAAAATTCAAGGCACCCAGTACATGTTCTATATTTCAAGATTTTATGGTCAAATGAAAAGTCATCCACTATAATAGTCCATGAAGAAGTTATGTGATGTGGGAGTATCATATATCAATCTGTTGATTTCATTGGTTAGGCAATAAAGAAACTCCTTGGCCCTGATAGGTTAAAACATAGGTGGGAGGAGTAAACAGAATAGGATGCTGGGAGGAAGAGGAAGTGAGCTCAGACTCGACAGCTCTGCTCTCTGGAGCAGAGACGCCAGGCTCTGCTCTCCCACGCAGCTCCGCCCCAGGATGGACGTAGGCTAGAATCTTCCCGGTAAGCACACCTTGGGGTGCTTACACACATTATTAGAAATGGGCTAGTCCAGGTGTGAGAATTATCCTAGAAGAGGCTAGATAGAAGTGGGTCAAGCAGTCTTTAAATGAATACAGTTTGTGTGTTGTTATTTCGTGCATAAGCTAGCAGGTGGCCGGGGTGCTGGGGACGCAGCCCCACCGCTCCTATTTCAACAGTTATGCCCAATAATTAATAGACTGCCGAGATATTTGGTGATGAATTCCACTATGGAAAGAAAGGGACACCATGGCTTCACAAAGTTTACAGAATGACAGTGGCTATTGGAAAGACAGGTTTCCACAGCTTTACAAATTGGGAGTGGCCTAGTCATTTCGCCAGCTGTACTCTCACTGTATAATGCTTGTGGTCACCAGGACCAATCTATGAGATTGTCCACTGTGTTGCCATGAAAAATCTGAAAATATTAAAAACATTTTGGGCAAATCTTGTTTTTAACTAATACCTACCTTTAAAACGTTTGGACAGATCACCAAATAATAACACCAGATTCTTAAAATATTTTAAAACCTGTTTTTAATTTCTTATTTCTGTTACAAAGCATCACTACTAAGTTGTGGGATTAAATTTTTTTTTAGAAAAATGTGAAGTTTAAACTGACATGGAAGTCCACAGATAGAAAGGAAACTTCCTGTAGGACAGCAATAGTCTTCCTCATCCCTCACTGAGTGATTTTAATCACTCACTTTGAATATTTTGAGCTTATAAAATTTATGAGAGGTTCTTTTTCCTTCCTTCCCTTCCTTCTTTCCCTCCCTTCCTCCCTCCCTCCCTTCCTTCCTTCCTTCCTTCCTTCCTTCCTTCCTTCCTTCCTTCCTTCCTTCATTTCTTCCTGAAAGTGTGAAAGAGATGTCATGCTCAATTACTCTCCACCTTATTCTTTCGAAATAAGGTCCATCACTGAATCTAGATCTAGACTGGTGGCCAATAAGTTCCTCAGACCCTCTTGTCTACTCCCATGGAGCTTGTGTTATAAGGTTGCACACAACTAGACACCTTTTTTAAAATCACAGGCTGTGAAGAAATTCTTCCTAGCATATAAATAACTTGTAAATAAAACAACATTACGTGCTGAAATAAACCAGAACAAAACCTATACTTCTCAAAGAGTAGTATATAAAACTATATTTTCTTTTTTAAAATTTTATTGATTTTTTTTTATTGAGCTCTACATTTTTCTCTGTTCCCCTCCCCTTCAACTTTCTCTCAAGTTTTCCATGCTCCCAATTTATTCAGGAGATCTTGTCTTTTTCTATTCCCATATATATTATATCTATATATGTCTCTCTTAGGGTTCTCATTGTTGTCTAGGTTCTCTGGGATTGTGATTTGTAGGCTTGCTTTCGTTGACCTAAATGCTGCTTGACTGAAGAATGGATAAGGAAAATGTGGTACATTTACACAATGTTGTACTACACAGCAGGAAAAAAAAACCCAGTATCTTGAATTTTGCAGCAAATGGATGGGTTAGAAAACATCATTTTGAATGAGGTAACCCAGACCCAGAAAGACAATTATCACATGTACTCACTCATAAGTAGTTTTTTAAACATAAAGCAAAAAATAAAACCCTATATTTTCAATGGCAAAGTATAAACTCCAAAGTGAAGCTTCACAGCTTCAGTATGGCTCCTCTAATATATAGAATTTTCTCCTACTTAAATGATTTCTCACTACCAGAGTAATGAACAAATATATTTGTACTAAAAATTTGAACAGAACAATGCATATTTTTCTGTTAGATGCTTTATAAATCTTTCTTCCATTCTTCTATTACTAAATCTCAAATCTACTTCCACAGCTTTGGATAGTTGTTATACCAGTACCTCATGTCCAGTTATCAATATATGTGGTAGCTCCTACTGATGTTTCTAAGGAATTACCACAGAATCTGTAGCTTGAGAAGGACAACATGTATTTTCTGGTAGTTCTGAAAGTCAGAAGTTCCAAATAAGTATTTTGCTAATATCCATGAATTAGGATGTGTGATTCTTTCCACAGACTTCAAAAAGAGTTGATTCTTTGCTTCTGCTAACTTGCAGAGCTGCCATGTTCCCATCACTGCCATGGCCATCCCTCAGCACTGCATAGAATCCCTGTTTTATCCCACTCAAGACATCATTAGTACCTTTAAAATTGCATTAGGCATGCACAAAAGCAAAAATAAAAACTTTTGCTTTTTCAAAATCTTTTGGTCACATACAAAAAAAAATTCATCTTACTTTGTGTATAAAGATATTTATAATTTCTGAAGATGCAAACCTAATTCTGGTCTTTACAAGGACACTTTAGTTAATAATGAACTATGCAGAAGACTTGGATTTCCAAGATATTATGAAGGAATATAAAATTATTTTTGCCTGGTGATGCCATAACCATTCCAATGCATCATGCTGTGTATAATATTTTACACACATATCTATGGTGATATCAGTATGAACCAGTCTGCTATACTACCAATAACACAAATATTTATATATGATGGAATTATGTATACCATTATAATAAAGAGTATTGTTTTTATTGTTTACTATAGTATGTTTTTATATTTAGAATTTGTTCCTCCCAATTATGCACAAAAGTGGTTTACTGTGTATCATACACATATTTGCCAAATCTGTAAACTATTTCAAGAAGTCATGTAATTGATTGATCCCTTCCAGCTAGGTTTATGTGAGCGTACTACTCTCAAAATGATGGTCTCCTAAAGACACATTTCTCTGAATCTCCATCAATAAGCAAAAAGAGTAAAAAAAAAAAAGAGTAAAAAAAAAATAATAGGCCAAGGCCTATTATTCTGTCTAACAAGTTTTGATATTAACCTTCATTAATTTTCCTTTGGATTCTAGTGAACTGTGAAATTCAATTATATCTTAATTGCCTATAAACGTAATACTGGGGCAACATTACTGATACCTTATCTAAATTTGGTGTTTTTGCTTTCTTTTTGCAATATGACGAAATGGTGCATTATAGTAATGACTTGGGCTTTAGAAAGACTATGTTAGTAAGATTATTCAGATAGTTTTGAAGTGCCAATATGTGATATCAAAATAAAGATGATTTCATATGCTTTTATTTCCACTGCAACCTGCCAGAATATGTTATTCTTTGTTAGAAAATGAAGAAGGACCATGAGTCCAACAAAATGTATGTTTGAGATTTGTTGTTTTCTGATTGTCTGCCATTAATTTAAGAAAGATATTAGTTTTGAGAAAATGGGGTACACATGCTGTATGTTTGTTCATTCTGAAAAAAGGGCACTATGACAACACCTATGGGCAGAAGTCAGAAAATTTTAGGAAACCTTTATTAAATGTTAACTAGTAGTTAAAATACATAGTTGATACCAGCCTCAAAGTAAACCAGCTCATAAATTTAATTATTATGGCTCCATAAGTAACAATGAAATGTTGGTTTGTGTTCTTCATAGAATCTTGGTACTTGAACTAGTCTCACTTTTGCCCCAAATGAAGTTTTCCCACCATCAAAAGTCTGCTTGATTTTAATTGAATATTTAATTTTGGGGACTAAAAAGAGGCAGTTAATAAACTAGTATCCTTGCATCAAACTTTGATACTTCACAGTTAGAGCTAATTGGAATCCAATTTTATTCCCATCCTTTCCAACTACCAACAAACTAATTAATTCTATGAATTTACTATTCATAACTCTTCAGTAGAAGTGTGCTGGAAGATGCCTCATCAGTTTAAGAACACTTGGTTCTCTTTCAGAGTATCTGGACTTGCTTGCGGGAACCAGACAGGCAGGTCATACACTGACATATATTATTTACTTTTATAGGCATGGGTATTATATATGTATTATGAGCATATATACATATATACTTATATGTACATATATATTTATGGGTATGCATGTGTATATATGTCCATATATTTATGGGTGTATATATATGGGCATATATATATACATTTTTATGGGTATATATATGTATATATACCCATAAAATATAAATAAGCTATTCAGTAGACTGCTAGGTAGTTATCTTTCTCTTTTTATATGTATTTTTATTGATTTTTCACTTGAAATTTATATCCTCCTTTTGACCCAAATTATGTTTTAATTGCTAATTTAATCAGGACCCTTATCTAAATTATAGATTATTAAAATCTTATGCAATAAGTTTAATTTTAAGACCAAACTCTTTAACTAAGTATCTACTGACTTATCATTTATTTTTAGATCCTGTTTTCATGATCACCTTTACTAAAGAATAAATGCTTTTGTTTGTTTTGTTTTGTTTTCCCTTCTGAACTTATTAGCACTCATCACAGTTTGCCATTTGAGGATTGTCACTGTTGCAAGCAATTTTCAAAAACTGCTTTCTTTTTATATTTTTTCTTTGATCTAATGACACCCAAGAGACTGACAGCTGTGAAAGGCTGGTTTAGACATACCCAAATGGCAGCAGTTTTAACTGAGAGAAAAATTCAAGGTACAAATCACAAATGTAGTGACCTTTTGAATAAGTTTTTCCAGCCACTTGTAATGTCTATATTTGTGGACATCATATATCCACAAATAAATCATATCCTATATGTCCCAACTTGTCAACAGACTCCTGATGTCTATAAATAGTTAATTATTTAAAAAATATATTTATGGACACAGGTGGCAGCAGATGACCAACGCCTACAGCTGATAAACACCTTTAGTAATGCGGCAGGATACAAGATCTACTCCAAAAAATCAGAGAAGCATCACCTTTCACAATAGTCATAAATAGCATAAAATATCTTGGGGTAACCCTGACCAAGGAAGTGAAAGATCTATTTGACAAGAATTTTAAGTCTTTGAAGAAAGAAATAGATGAGGACACCAGAAAATGGAAGGATCTCCCTTGCTCTTGGATTGGGAGGATCAACATAGTAAAAATGGCAATTCTACCAAAAGCAATCTATAGATTCAATGCAATCCCCATCAAAATCCCATCAAAATTCTTCACAGATCTGGAGAAGACAATAATCAACTATATATGGAAAAACAAAAAACCCAGGATAGCCAAAACAATCTTATACAATAAAAGGAACATCTGGAGGCATTACCATCCCTGAATTCAAACTCTATTACAGAGCTACAGTATTGAAAACAGCTTGGTATTGGCATAAAAACAGAGAAGTCGACCAATGGAATCGAATAGAAGACCCTGACTTTAACCCACAAACCTATGAACACCTGATTTTCGATAAAGGAGCTAAAAGTATACAATGGAAAAAAGAGAGCATCTTCAACAAATTGTGTTGGCAAAACTGGATGTCAATCTGTGGAAGAGTGAAAATAGATCCATATCTATCACCATGCACAAAACTCAAGTCCAAGTAGATTAAAGATCTCAATATCAGTCTGAACACACTGAACCTGATAGAAGAGAAAGTGGGAAGTACTCTAAAACACGTGGGCACAGGAGACCACTTCCTACATATAACCCCAGCAGCACAGACAGTAACGGCCTCATTGAATAAATGAAACCTCCTGAGACAGAGGAGCTTCTGTAAAGCAAAGGACACTGTCGCTAAGACAGAAAGGCAACCCACTGACCGGGAGAAAATCTTCACCAACACTGCAACTGACAAAGGTCTGATCTCCAAAATATATAAAGAACTCAAGAAACTAGAACGTAAAAGGCTAATCAACCCAATTATAAAATGGGGCACTGAGCTGAACAGAGATCTCTCAACAGAAGAAGTTCAAATGGCCAAAAGACACCTAAGGTCATGTTCAACTTCCTTAGCGATCAGGGAAATGCAAATCAAGACAACTTTAAGATACCATCTTACACCTGTCAGAATGGCTAAAATCAAAAACACCAATGATAGCCTTTGCTGGAGAGGTTGTGGAGAAAGGGGTACCCTCATCCATTGCTGGTGGGAATGCAAACTTGTGCAACCACTTTGGAAAGCAGTGTGGAGGTTTCTCAGGAAATTCGGGATCAACCTACCCCTGGACCCAGCAATTCCACTCTTGGGAATATACCCAAGAGAGGCCCTATCATACAACAAAAGTATATGCTCAACTATGTTCATAGCAGCATTGTTTGTAATAGCCAGAACCTGGAAACAACCTAGATGCCCTTCAATGGAAGAAGGGATGAAGAAAGTATGGAATATATACATATTAGAGTACTACTCAGCAGTAAAAAAAAAACAAGGACTTCTTGAAGTTTGCAGGCAAATGGATGGAAATAGAAAACACTATCCTGAGTAAGGTAAGCCAGACCCAAAAAGAGGAACATGGGATGTACTCACTCATATTTGCTTTCTAGCCATAAATAAAGGACATTGAGCCTATAATTAGAGATCCTAGAGAAGCTAAATAAGAAGGAGAACCCGAAGAAAAACATATAGGCATCCTCCTGATTATTATCCTTCATCAGGCGATGAAAGGAGACAGAGACAGAGACCCATAATGGAGCACCGGACCGAAATCTCAAGGTCCAAATCAGGAGCAGAAGGAGAGAGAGCATGAGCAAGGAACTCAGGACCGAGAGGGGTGCACCCACACACTGAGACAATAGGGATGTTCTATCGGGAACTCACCAAGGCCAGCTGGCCTGGGTCTGAAAAAGCTTGGGATAAAACCAGTCTCGCTGAACATAGCGGACAATGAGGACTACTGAGAACTCAAGAACAATGGCAATGGGTTTTTGATCCTACTGCATGTATTGGCTTTGTGGGAGCCTAGGCAGTTTGGATGCTCACATTACTAGACCTGGATGGAGGTGGGTGGTCCTTGGACTTCCCACAGGCCAGGGAACCCTTATTGCTCTTTGGGCTGTCGAGGGAGGGGGACTTGATTTGGGGAGGGGGAGGGAAATGGGAGGCGGCGGTGGGGAAGAGACAGAATTCTTTAATAAATAAATAAATAAATAAATAAATAAATTATTTTTAGACTTCTATTAAATTTGTTTTTTAACTAGTTTATACATAAATATGTTACATTCCTATTACTCCCAATTTCCCTATTAGTCTTTTTCAACAATAGTGTCTTTTTATGAGGTTGTGGGGCCAACTGAGTTGAAGTAGGTTCATTAACATAACAATGTACTTGAAACTACCTTTTGTGGCAAATAGGATCCTCAGTGGGCTTATAATTGAACAAAATAATCAACCCTCCCCATGAATCCATCAGTTGTTAGTAGCTGAGCGGAAACAAATTAATGAGTACCATGGGCCCCTTACCCAGTAGTCTGGAGAAAGGATTCACCTATCCAAGACATAACGTGGTGATCTTCTTGGATCTGGTCACCTCACTCAATTTTTTGAGTGTCTTTCATTTTCCTAGTATTTCTTGCTTTTATTTTCCTTTATGGCTGAATAGAATTTCCTTGTTTATACACACCACATTTTCATTATCCATCAGTTGGTGGACAACTAACTGATTCTGCTATCCAGCTATTGTGAATAAAGCATCAAAGAACATGCATGAGCAAGTACCTCTGTCAGAAGGTATACTCACCCGAGTGTACATTCATGGGTTGTATAGTAGAGTCAAGTAGGAGTTCTATTTCAGCATTGTGAGGAACCTTCTCAGTGATACCCATAGGTTACCACGTATACTCCCACCAGCAGTCAAGAAGGATTCCCCTTGGCCCACATTCCCATTAGTATTTGTTGCCCCTTAATTCTGTGATGATACCTTTTCTCACTCCAATATATGATAGAATATGATAATTTGTTCTCTTTTAAGGCTAATGACTTTGAGCTTTTCTTTTAAAGGGTACATAAGACATGTATAGTTTTTCAGATCCATTGCCTATTTTTATTGAGTTATTTGCTTTCTTGATATTTAGTATTTGGAGCAATTGTGTATTCCAGACATCTTCTATTGGCACAAAAACTGACAAATACGTCCTTTTCTTTGTGCTGCTGTGACACTTGTTACCCATGTTGTTCAGAAATTTTTGTTGTGTGATATCTCATTTGTTAAGCCTTAGTCTTAACTCTTGCAGTCCTAGAGTGTTATTCAAAGTTCCTTGCCTCTGTCTACATGTTGAAGAATACCTGTACTGTTTCCTGTTTTAAAATATCCAGTCTTACATTAAGGATCTTTAGAGTTGAGTTTTTTTTTTTTAATTGGGGAAGAGATAGATGTAGCTTTATTCATACACACATATATCCGCAAATATATATTCTTGTATATGAATATATATTCTTATGTATACACACACATATATATCTTACATGTATGTGTTTATATATATAGTATAAATAGTCCATATCTGTGTGTGTGTGTGTGTGTATAGTCCCTTACTTACAAGCAATGAAATAGAAAGTTTCTGAAAAGAAGCTGCACTTTCAGCTGAAACATCTCCAAGGTCAACTAAGTTATTAGCACTCTGATGATTGTTGATATGTGGGAGGTTACACATAGCCATTCAGATTATCATGGCCATCTTAAGTCCTTTTGATAGTCATTTATCATCCTTCTTTGTACCTATCCTGATATCTTTGGGACTATTGAGAAAATCTTCCACAATGTATAAACACTGCACTAGCTTTCTTTTGGAATTTCATTCTTACAAATAGAATACAGGTTTCCCAATCAAACAAAAAGCTATGGGTACTATAAGAAAGCCTCTGAGTACTGTAACATAGGTCTCCCACTTGGTTTTAACCCATCTACCTGAAGTTTACACCATTGTACTTGAACATTGCCTTGATTTAAGATTTTAATTGTTATGTTACTATAAATCTTCATGACATGGCTTCCTTGTAGGAATCTGAAAATTGGGAAAAGCTAAATTTTTATTCCTAGGCCACAGTCACTCATATTTGACTTCAGTGTCAAGAGAACGAACTATCTTTTTCCTCTTTGAGGGGAGAGTTATGTTTCTGTCTGCACAAGTATTAAAAGCATCATGTTTTAATCTCAGCATTATTCTCATCCCTCTATGATCAGAGAGAGTGACCCCTCTAAGAAAAGAATAATGTCCCTCATAATGTTATATTATTATCTGTAGAGAAAGCTATGATTTTGTTTAACTCTTTCAGTTAATAAATCTTTTGAACTCAATTTCTGTTTGTGTGGGGGTGTGGCAATGATCTACATTTAGGTATTGAAAGGGATATGGGTCAAGGAGAACTCAAATACTACGATGATCACGCAGAAAATAAAGTTTATATATTTAGATATGGCATATAATTGTACTACGATTAATAAAAACCCAAAGACAGATTGGGGTTCAAGATGAAGGTCAGCAAAGCAAAATAGCTAGCCACTGGCTCTTACCTCTATCTCAGTCTAAAATGGTGGTTCTACCTCCAGGAATCATCAGAATGAAACTGTATTAAAGATGTCCCCTCTCATCTTATCTTCCTCTCTAGTGCATGTACCACTACTGCCCAATTTCTATGGCGAACTAGTGTGGCTACTGGGATTAAAGGTGTGTGTTGCCACTGCCTGGTCTGTAAGGTGGATCAGTGAGGCGGTTTTACTCTCTGATCTTCAAACAAGCTTTATTTATTAAAACACAAATGAAATATCACTACATAAATCCTAGTAGTGCTATTTTGTCTTAGAGTCTACATTTTTAAATTACACAGATTTCACTAGCTGAGAAGTGACTACGCTTTGAGGAAATAGTCTGATTCAATTATGGAGTATGTACCTCATAATTTATAGCCCACTTTATGTTCAATTTTGTGTGTTTCAGAACATTAAAATAACAACAAAATGACTAATATTTATAGGGATATATATAATATTTATAGTCGTTCAAAAAGGATTTCTCTGTGTAGCCTTGGCTGTCCTGGAACTTGCTCAAAAGAGAAGGCTGAGAAGTCTAGCCTTGAACTCAATTCATCTGCTTCTGCCTGACAAGTGCTGGAATTAAAGTTGTGAGCCTCTACTGCCCAGCTTAGAACTGAATAGTTTTGACATGATTATTCATTTATTAATTACAAAAATGCAGAAAAGATGATTGGGGTAATCTCTAACTGTAAATCTAACTGTAAAACAGATTGTCAATACAACAGAAGAAAAATAAGAATGTTGGTCTGAAAGAAAGTAGCAGTAAGGTATTGACTAGAAATGAGAAAAACTGGCCATGTCTTGGCTTTTGTTTCTTTGTGTTTAGGACTGAGGTAGTGAGGTGCATCAAGAACACATTGTGAGTTTATCTTGTGAGGCTTAAAATTTTATTCAGGCTCACAATCTAATATATTTCTGGTTGTTGCTGTGCATGGAACTATAACTCTGTAAAACTAAAATAGAATAACCAAAGATATGCACGAACTCATCATTATGGAACAACACGATCTGCAGCCAGTTCTAAATTGAGAACCTTATAGTAGGTGGTATTATTATATGTAAAATGTCTCGTTACACCCATGCATTTGAACCATGTGTTCTAGGTATAGCAGAATATTAATCATGTGATTTTTCTATTTAATGTAATATGCAATATGCATTCCATAGACAGAATTATTTCCTGTAAGTCGTTTTTGGCTTGAAACCAGAAAGAGTCTTATGCTTCTTCTTGTCTGCAAGTTGGTTGGTGATGAGAGTAACTGTAAAGGTCATGTTTATTATGATCAGAAAATTAAGAACCGCAAAGAGAGAGTAATAGGGCTAAATCAGACACAACAAATGCTATGAAAAATGATATCAGTTTTTACTGTTTAAAGTATGCCTGCTTTTCTCTCTATGCCCTGTCTTAGAGCCAACAGTCATCCAGATGGTGGTAGATCTTTGGGACTTGACATTATTTAAAAGGTCACCACAGGCAAATTATGACAGGCACCTTGTTCTTATCAGAGAGCAAACATGTGTGATCTTGTGCCAGTTTTAAATCACTAGTGTACCAGGATCCCAGGACAGCTCTTGCCAACTTACTTTCCATGTGAACTATATGCATTACTTTATTGTTCTATTAAAATTTGTTACATTCATTTTTGCAAAGTGTACCACAAAACTCCAAACATGCTGTCACTTAAATTTGATTAAAAAGAAATAAGGTTTTCAACTTAGAAGCATGACATAGATTCATATAATGCTGTCAGCATTCAAGAAATGTCCCCTGTGGAAGGCATAATCTCTTCCCTATACCAACTATGTATATAGTAGCAAACATAAGTGTACTGTGATGGCTAAAAAGTATAAGCTAATAGATAAAACAAGCTAGCCTGCTTACATTATTTCTGAACGGCTTAATTCTATAGTTCACGTGCTCTTTTCTCATTCAACATTAGAAAACCAAAGCGCTTTACATTTATTAGTTTAGTGGGCAATCCTATTACCCTCCAGGGTTCTCCTCTCTACATACACACCCCTATTTTTCACTTGTATTATAGTCATTTTTAAATGTAGATGTTATGGAGAGGCAGGTTGTGGAAAGGAAATACCATTTATTTCATCATCTAGTTGTTTGCTTTGACTCTGCCAATTCAATGAGAACTAGGGCTAATGTTGAACAATGGGGCCATTAATTAGTAAAGAAAGTCTATGTTATGTTCATTTGATATTTTATACTTAATTATATTATTTTTTTCCTTCCATATATCCATTCCAATACCTATACAAAACACATTCACCAGTAAGGTCTTGTTTTTAATTTTATCCTTACATTTACTGTCTATATTCTTGGCTTGGTTTGTGTTAATTAACTACTCAACAACTTATAAAAATATACTAATATTTACTTAGGCTCTTATCCAGTTAGTATCCTTCCTTGATACAGACAGTTTATCTACTTGACATTTGAGGATAATTCATATTCTGTGTATTGGAGTGAGTACTATAAAATCAAATCATAGCATTCATAAGTATCTTTAACTGTTTCTTGATTGCAATTGAGAGAATCTCTCATGTCAGAAATTTTAAGGTACTAATTATTTTGAGCAAAAAAGAACTAGGTTACTAATAGGCTTTTGTTCACATAGATATGAGAAAGGCAAATGGAGGCATAAATGAGTTATATTAACCCATATGTATTTTGTGCAGGGTCATTACAAATCTACACTTTAAATGCAGCTACAAAAAGAGAAATTATACTTCTGTAATAATGTAAGAGTTTTTAATAAGGATAATTGACTTCCAAGTTTAAAGACTTAAATGAATGCTTGATGCAGAAAGCTAGGTTTATAAGAATAGTGCTTGTATAAAACATGCCTGCCTACCTAAATGGTAACATCAGAAGATAGCATGATTTGTGAATGTGAGAATTGTAACTCAACTAGTCCAATATTTTAAATGATGCCACAAAATTAACTTTACAGCAAAATGAAGAATTAACACCTTTTCCCTCTAAAATTTTTCAATTCATAGATCCTTTTCCTTTTTATTATTTAATAAGCTATTTGTGTGTGTGTGAATTGTGTGAGTTTATAGTTAGAAGTATGTATACATGAACATGCAAAAGGTATATAAATGTTTACAGAGGAGGACAATGGGTGTCTTGTTCTCTCATTCTCCAGCTTCTTCTCTTGAGATAGTTTCTTTTTATGAACCTGGAGCTAGTTTGATAGCCTTGAATCCCAAGTGATCCTCTGGTCTTTATCCCTCATAGCATTGGGATTGCAGGGACATTCTCAACTTTTCTTGGTGTTCTAGGGATTTGAACTCTGATCCTCATACTTGCATGTTGGGGACTGTGGACCCCAGACCCTGAATTTTATGTGACCTGCTGCCTGCCAAAGCAAACAACTTGTTTTGCAGCTGCTCTAAACATGAGACCCTCAGGAGTTCCGGATGGCAGTGGCTTCGTGATGTGATATCGACCAGGGGGAGTCATTGCTGTGGGGCCCCACTTTCTTCCTGGAAATTTCAGAGATTACTACAGGAAAATCTACTGTTTATTGTGGAAAACTTAAACATTATTCATCTACACATATATTTATTGAAAGATACGATATAGACAAATAGACACGGAGAAAAGTAAAATATTTCCTTAAAAATCTATCTTCTTTCTGTCCCATAGCAGATGGCGCCTGACATGAGACAGAAACTCTGAAATTTTCTTTTAACAACATGCTTGGATTTAGAGAATGATAGCTATAGTCCAACCCCAAAACCAGCTTTCTCTAGAGAGAGAGAGAGAGAGAGAGAGAGAGAGAGAGAGAGAGAGAGAGAGAGAGAGAGAGATCAGATAAACTTTAAGGACCACGATGATGTTTTAAATGTGCATGATGGTTTTTTTCTATCTTCCAATTGAAGACATGGCTATTTAAATTTAGATTATATGTGAAAAAAATCAGAACAAATGTGAAGTTCTATTTTTAAGATTTCCCTAAAGTGTCTTCCACATTATTCCACATTAAAGATAATCTTTGGATACAACTAATATCTTTATAGCTGCATTCTGATATAGGAATCTGGGATTTGGCCACATTTTATAATAAAATTAGACATTCATCTAAACCTTGAAACAAACATTTTTCTGCTATTATTTTAGTAAGTAGTTTTTGAATGGATAAAAAACAGTGTTTTATTAATTCCTTATGTATTATGCTCTTGAACTCTCCAAAAATATGACTTCATTCATTGAAAGAGACTGAAGCAGTTTCCTCCCTAACTTAACTCTGTAATTTGAAGACAGGCACATTATTGCATACTGATAATGATAGTTACAAATATATAATAAGTCCTTTTTAAGTGCTTGGATTCTACTCAAATAGA
This sequence comes from Alexandromys fortis, assembly GCF_014885135.2. NCBI lineage: Eukaryota > Metazoa > Chordata > Mammalia > Rodentia > Cricetidae > Alexandromys > Alexandromys fortis. The sequence continues at coordinate 8,504,882 of NW_026067944.1, forward strand.
TTTTCAAATCTGATTTCATAAAACAATCATAAATAACTAGATAGTGCTATATAAATACATATATAATTTATATAATTTCTAATGACATAGAAAGCCTGATCATAATGTTAATAAAAATATTTGTAACAATATTCTGGCAGAGAATAGATGCTTGATTAAAAGCAGAAATATAATTTTATATAACAATTCTGTTGTTCACAGGAAAATAATGACTCACTGATATGCATAATTCATAAAGAGATGAGGAATATGATACTTTTTTTCTTTTTAAGAAGGAAGATGTTATTTGGACCTTTGTGATCCAATGATTTTTGGAAAAACTGTGTGACTCTTGTTTATTTTTATCTCTTTCTTTCTTTCTTTCTTTCTTTCTTTCTTTCTTTCTTTCTTTCTTTCTTTCTTCCTTTCTTTCTTTCTTTTCTCTTTCTTACTCTTTCCTCCTCCTATTTTCCTCCTCCCTCCCCCTTTTTCCTCTTTCCACCTCTATATCTACTTCTTACTCCTTTGCCTCCTTCTTTGTATTACAATTTGAATTCACAGCCCATTAAACACATGTACACACACTTTATGTGGCTGAGATTCCACAGAACGTGCAGTATAATACATATATACATGTTTCTCAGTTTACTCTTGCAGTTTCAAAGCTTTCTTGAGGTACTGATATTTACCAGTGAGACATTAGAAGGTATTCAACTGGATTGATGCGAAACTACCTCAAATAAAGGGATCATGCTCTGGTTTCTGTGTACACTCTGCCTTACATTTTTCCCAATTCATGGAAGAAATATACTATTAATATCATCTTTATTTTTGAAATAGAAATCCTTGTATTTCCACAGGGGGACATAGCTTCATCTCTACACTGAAATTATACCAAGTTGTAACTGTAGTTCATAAACTACTTAGAGTCTTGATGAAATAAATAATTGTAATAACAATATTCATCATAATTATTACTTTTTTGAAAGCATATTGACTTCTGGGTATTCCTTGACTAATCCCATATGCTACCACAATATTTGAATTTTAAGGAGATATATTATGTGTTTCCCAGATCACATCCCTAGTGAAGAAATTCATTAAATACAGAATTCTCTATGTAGCCTCACCTCTCACTGGTTTAATATAGAAAAGCTTGTTCTAGGTACAGAAATTATATTTACAATTTTAAATTTAAAATTATTTTGCATAATATTCAAGAGAAACTTTAGGCCATCTCTGCTTGATTGTTAACAAAGTTTATTGTTTGTATTCAACTTTCCTCTTTGCCTGATTTCAATTGTGAAAGGAACCAAGCAGAAACAAGAAATATAAGAAAATGTTTCAAAGTCACTGTTCAAGTAATGATAGCTGAAACCCTATGCAAGCGAGAAAAGATGATGCCACTGAATGCTGCACTAACATGAACTCTAGAGAGCTTGTTATATTTTGCAAGCAAAAGCTATCATAAAGGGCCTATGTTGGTGACTATAGAAGAACCCTTAGTGAATTGTAGAAAATTACAAAAGTGTATAATAGTAGTAATACATAAATGTGATTAAAGAGAGGAAGTTGAGCAAAGCAGAATTCTTTTCTTATTTCCTTGAAGTGTAGTGTGTTTCGAGGTTTCGAAATTCAAGGCCTAGGATGAAATACACATATCTTTCAGAGTCATGTTACAATTATGTTTATTTCTCTGGCAAACTTTTTATGGTACTTGTACAATTTATCTTATGTAATTTTTCTAATAAATTTTGAAACAGTTAAAATGCAATGTAAGAATTCTTAAAGCTAGCATTTCTCACGGCATATGTAAAAGTTATGGACTCTGACAAAGTCTTTCAAGCAATCAAGACTAAGGGTTATAAATGTGGAATCAGGAAAATGGTACTTTGAGCAAAGCAAAACATTTTTGTATATAATAATAAAATGGAAGCTGTTGGAGGGGCTTGGTCCTGCCTCAACTTGGCACCCCAGACTTTGTTGACTCCCCAAGGAAGGCCTTATTCCCTCTGAGGAATGGATAGGAAGTGAATGTGGGGGAAGATGGGAAGGCAAAAGAAAGGAAGGGAGGGAGAACTTGGATTGGAATGTACAATGAAACAAATTAATTAAATAAAAAGGAAAAAATGGAAGCTGTGTTATAAGAGAACTGAAAAAAAATTTAAAACGTAAGCCTTTGTTCATCTATCTTTTCCTGAATCTTTGTTATACTTGACTAAACGTAGACAGTTAACACATTATTATCTCTCAAATGATAAAAGTGTACGTACTGATCAGTTCAGCTTGTGATCTGGTTTATTCTTCATAATGAAAAAGAAAGAATGTAATGAGGCTTTCTCTGTCCTGCCAGCCAGCTCCCAATTATGGCGTGTAAGCTTGTAATAATTATGGAAGCTTGTCCTTAGGACAGGTTTGTTTTTAACTAGCTCTTATATCTTAAATTAACCCATTTCTATTAGTCTATGTTCTGTCAGGTCTTATGCTTATTTCATATCTCCTCCTGTCTCTCCATATCTTGATTGTCTTCTCTATCTTACAGTTCTCTGCCTGGAAGTCCCCAGCTGTCCCTCCTGCTTAGCTATTGATCATTCAGCTCTTTATTAAACCAAGCACAGCAACATATTTTCTCATAATATGTAAGTACCCCGCAATATTTCCTTCCTTTTGTCTAAATAAAAAGGAAAGGTTTGAACTCTAACATAGTAAAACTATGTACAATAATAACAATTATCAATTAAGAATTATTTACAATGTTCAATCCCTTTGACATATTCAGAGAGAGCATTCTATGATATATAATATTCTAACTCTTATCTTGATGAATTTAAAGTTTTATACCTAAACCATTTTCTTTCTTAACTTGTATAACTATCCTGAAACTATCTTTTTAGACCTCAAAACATTTTCTTTGATAAACAATTTAAGCATTTATGTCTCTTAATCTCAGACACTTTTCATCTCTTATATAAATTTCTTTTCTAAATTTGGTAACAAGGAAAACTGTAAAACTAGACAGGATGTTTAAAGCTATAGCTATCTAGTCCTTAACCACATCAAACATCCAAGAAGGATATAGTATTACTTGAGTAAACAGGAAGTGTAGAGCAGGCAAATTCCTAAACTATAGAATCAACAAAAACATCTAGCTGCCATGACAGTCACCCAAATTCTCTCTACAATATTGGAGCATCCACCTTCAGTCTATAGGCCTAGACTATCTGACGGATATAAACAGAAACTGTTCTTTTGTTTCCTGGCTGCCCAGACCCAAATAATCACACAGAAACTATATTAATTACAACACTGTTTGGTCAGTGGTTCAGGCATATTTCTATCCAGCTCTTACATCTTACATTAACCCATTTCTATTAGTCTATGTATTGCCACATGGCCATAGCACTACCTCATTTTCTACATATCTTGTTTCTTCAGTGGCTGACTGGCCTCTGCCGGACTCCGTGTTCTTTCTTCCTGCATTCAGCTTAGTTTTCCGACCTAACTGTATTCTGCCCTGCAATAGAGCAAATTAACCAATGGTAATAAAAACATTTTCATAGCATACAAAGGGGAATCTCACATCAGACAAACTTTTATTTTTCTGTGAATCAAAAATTTTGACTGTCCTGCTTTGTCTTGGTAAAATTCAGTAATTGCTTTCTTTTGTACCCTGCTTGCCCAGTTTTGACAGTATCCTATCAGTAGTCAAGGCAAGAGCAGTTTCTTGACCAGTGGTTAAATTGTGGCAATAAAAGCAAACTCCATATAGAAGCTCTTCCATGCCCATTATCCTTTCCTAAAGTAGATTAATGTCGCCAGGAGTAGATGTATCTCACTGTCACGAAAAGCCTTAATGCTATCGAAACATCTTAAATGCCACGTTCTGTAGGTCTCTGAAATGTTTGAAGACCATATATCTTTATAAAATATACCTTTGTATGATCTTGAAAACATACCTAACATGACAACAAGTTTGATTATTATAGATGACTATCAACCTATATTTCACAAGTATTTTAAATGGTTTATAATAATAGCTTTCAAGGACAAGAACATTATAAAACATTTTTAAAGGAGCTGCATAGATCCAACATCTTATACAAAGTATAAACATATATACAGTGTGTTATAACAATAATAACCTTAATTTTGTACAATATACAAAAATCCATACCAATGTAAAATATTTGAGACTAGTGGTTCCTTTTTAGTTTAAAAGTAGATTCAATTATCTATGCTTTTATTCTATCATTCCCATATCCCCCTGGAGAACAAATTCTAATTGGTCTTAATAAAAAAAATCCCAGAGTCAGATATAGGGTTTTAGTTGAAGATCAGAAAAGCAAGCACCAACCACTTGAAAATTCTTTTACCTCCACCAATGCTCAGATAAAAGCGGCAATTCACTGCTCAGATTGAATCTCCAGACTATGTCTCCTCCAAACTTCATTCTGCTCTGCTCCTCAGACTCGTCTCTCCTAATATTCCCCTCTCCGTCCAACCATATCACTCCTGTCTCTACCTCATGGTGCTGGGATTAAAGGCATGGGATCCCAAGTGCTGGGATCGCCTTTGTGTGAACTCTGTTTCTCTTTTAGACAGACTCAATCTTGTGTAGCCCAGAGTGGCTTTGAACTCACAGAGATTTGTCTTCCTCTGTCTCCCAAGTCCTGGAATTAAAGGTGTGAGCCACCACTCCCTGGCCTACATGGCTGACTGGTGTGGCTGCTATGTACTGTGATCTTCCAGCAAGCTTTATTTTTTAAAATGCAAAGAAAATATCACTACATCCCCCTTTCCTTATCAGAAAGAGATCCTTGCATCCAACCTCTCTTGCTTACTTTCCTTACTTAAAATAACCAATAGCAGTTTGCAACCCCCCTCCACTAAATGATGACAAACACCTATAGCCTACCAAATAACCACAAAATACTCATCCCCCCTCTTGACAATGTGGGCATCATGTTCTTAAAATCACTTCCTGCTATCTGGGGGCAATGATACCTTTAGGGGAACCTGAGAAATTCAGTAATGCTGAAAAATGAATTTATTTTACTCATTGAAATGATAAATATTAAAACTCTAATAATGTTATATACTTATGAGAAATGTGGAGAAAAACTGTATTTATAAACTATTGGTGGAAGTATACTTATTACAGCTAAAACCAAAATGAATGAAAGATGACTGTGTCCATATGAAAAGTAAAACCACTATATGCATCATGTTAGACTTTTCATTACTATGAAAAGGCAGCTACTATAGACTATTCAAAATGACAATGACATTTGTTTTGGTCATAGTTTCATACAGATTTCGATGCTTAAATCTTAGCTCCACCAAAGTCTGAGGTAAGGTAAACCACCATGGAGAATGTAACATTTTCTTTTCATAGCACACTGACAGAATCAGAAGCATGAGAGGTAGGGATGGGTCAGGAATAAGATGGCTCCCAGGGACATATCTTTAGTGAACTACTTTCAATTGGTAGCCACAAGCCCATATTTCACCACTTCCCAATAATGTTCTTAAAATATAAATACATCAAGGGATTGATCCATTGATTAGGTCAAAGCCCTGAAGTGCTAATCTCTTCCCAAGAGTTCATCAGTGTGCATCCAAAAGTGAGCCAATATGTTACTTTATATACACACCATAATGTGTGTGTGTGTATGTTATAGCATGATTATATTCTTGTAGCTATGCACTTAATTCATTTTAAAGTAAAAGATAAGTTAAATTCACAATAATTTCCTCGAGGGGAAATATAAATAATATGTAATTTAGTCAATATATAGTCATATATTTTTAACATAAAACCATACTATATATGAAAATACTAATGATATTTATTGTGAAAAGTAAGACACAATGTAATTTTTGTCATGCTATTAACCTATCTACATAGGCTGCTATTTTTTACCTATAAAAGAATTTGTCATAAAATATCAAAAAGGAGGCTTCTTTAGAATCTATAGTCACTCTCAATCAAGTATTGTTTTAATAGCTTAAATCAGTGATTGATAGCTTATGGATGACGAATATTGCCTGATGACAGCTGATATAAATTTCCATTGGGATTTCTACTACTTTTCTGTCAAAATGTCAGAGTCATCATTACAATAGCGACCATGTGTGCAAAATGCCCAATTATTATTTTACCTGATCCTTTTTCTCCTTTTCATTTCAGAAACCTCATTAGAATGGGCTACATTAAGAATCCACATCCCAAATATATGAGCAGTAAGTGAAATAAGCAGAACTTGACAAATGATCCCAGGGCCTGGCTAAAAATAAGTGCTAATGGCATAAAACCACACATCCTTGTACTCAGCCACAGACTGCCCCAATTAAAGATGGAAACTGAAGAAGGGAAAGACTGAGTTTGATTTTTCACTTGAGTTTAGCTATTCAAGTCACCCTTCAACATCATATCCACATTGAGGCTCTACATAATTTAAAAAAGAAATCGCTGACATTATAGTATAGTTGCAACATTTCCTCCTTCCTTTCCTCTCCCCAAACCTCCACATACTCCCAAACGCTATCCTGGAAATTCATGGCCTCTTTTTATTGTTATTAAACACACACACACACACACACACCTAAATATAAAAATAAAACCCACTCAGTCCATATAATATATAATGTTACTATTTTATCAGGGATGATCATTTAGTATTGGGTAACTAATTAGTGTGTTCTTCCCTGGAGAACATTATTTCTCCTGCTATCAGTATTCCTTGGTTGCCTGTAATTCTTTATCTAAGGCTGATACCACGTGAGTTTTTCATTTGCTTGTAAATGTTAGGATGTCTATTCATGTTGTACTTGTTCAGGCCGTGTTGAGGCAGCCATGTTGATGAAATTTCATGAGACTAGCTTTTGACAGGTTTAGAGGACACAGTCTTATGGGAAACTTCCTGTTCCTTGACGTGGGATAAGAACTGCACTTCTTTTCTCTTTTGAATTTTTTAAAAAACATTTATTGACCTCTACATTTTTTCTCTGCTCCCCTCCCCGTCTCTCTCTCCACTCCCCTCCAACCCTTTCCCAAGGTCCTTATGCTTCGAATTTACTCAGAAGATCTGTCTTTTTCAACTTTCCATGTAGATTAGACCCATGAATGTCTCTCTTAGGGTTCTCATTGTTGTCTAAGTTCTCTGGGATTGTGATTTGAAGGCTGTTTTCTTTGATTTATGTTTAAAAATTACTTATGAGTGAGTACATGTGATAATTGTCTTTCTGTGTCTGGGTTACCTCACTCAAAATGATGTTTTCTAGCTCCATCCATTTGCCTGCAAAATTGAAGATGTCGTTATTTTTTTCTGCTGTGTAGTACTTCATTGTGTAAATGTACCACAGTTTTTCTTATCCATTCTTTGGTTGAGGAGCATTTAGGTTGTTTCCAGGTTCTGCCTATGACGACAAACAATGCTGCAATGAACATAGTTGAGCACAGGTCCTTGTGGCACGATTAAGCATCCTTTGGAAATAAACCCAAAAGTGGTATTACTGGATCTTGAGGAACATTATTTCCTAATTTTCTAAGAAAGCACCACACTGATATCCAAAGAGGCTGTACCAGTTTGCACTCATACCAGCAATGCAAGAGTGTTTTCTTTATCCCACAACCTCTCCAGCATAAGTAGTCATCAGTGTTTTTGATCTTAGCTCTTCTTATAGGTGTAAGATGGAATCTCAGAGTTGTTTTGATTTGCATTTCTCTGATGACTAAGGATGTTGAACCTTTCATTAAGTGTTTTTCAGCCATTTTAGATTCCTCTGTTAAGAGTTCTCTGTTTAGGCCTGTACTCCATTTTTTATTGGATTATTTGTTCTTTTGATGACCAATTTCTTGAGTTCTTGGCACAGGGGACCACTTCCAAACTAGAACCCCAGCAGCACAGACACTGAGAGAAACAATTCATAAATAGGACCTCCTGAAATTGAAAAGCTTCTGTAAAGCAAAGGACATGGTCAACAAGACAAAACGACAGCCTACAGAATGGAAGAAGATCTTCACTAACCCCACATCAGACAGAGGTCTGATCTCCAAAATATACAAAGAACTCAAGAAATTGGTCATCAAAAGAGAACTGCACTTCTGTGGGTATAAGGACAGATATTTAACATGCCTTTAGGAATTGTGCTTTTTTAGTAATGGTTGGAGATTCTTCTCCAGGATCCAGGATTTCACTAACTGAGGTAGTTGGCTAGGTTTCCAGTACCGGCACATTTTTGAACTTTCATGTAATCCTTTGCACTTATATTTCAAAGGTAGAAGTAGCAAAATAATTTTTTTGCAGAAACTGATGCCATGAAAATTCCATGAAATTATTTGTTTAATATATGGCATAAAATTCTGATGTGGGATTCCCCTGTGTACCATTGGTTAATAAAGAAACTTTCCTGAGCCTATGATAGAGTAGAATAGAGCTAGGCAGGGAAAACTAAACTGAATGCTGAGAGAAGGAAGACAGAGTCAGTGAGAAGCCATGGAGCAGCCGCCAGAGACAAACATACTGAAAGTTGGCCTGTAAGCCACTGTCACGTGGCAACACACAGATTAATGGAGATGGGTTAAATTAATATATAAGAGTTAGCCAATAAGAATCTAGAACTAATGGGCCAAGCAGTGATTTAATTAATAGAGTTTCTGTGTGGTTATTTCAGGTGTATGGATAGCCAGGATACAAATAAGCGACCTTTCTTTCTTACTACAGAATTGTAGATTCTTCTCAGTTTCAATGAGGATAGCAGTCACTCACTTATGAAGGGAAAACATTTCTCTGGTTTATTGTTGAAGTTCTAGAAATAGTGTTTCTATGATTCTAAACTGAAACAGTTCTTTGTCTTTACTCATCCACTTTTTTCTCTTCAGTGTTTAGACCTGGCTGGCATTAAATGTTCAGATGGCAGTGCACTGTTCAGTTTGCATAACATATCTCTGTTTATGAACCTGCTATGTATGACTACATGTTGTAGATAAGAGGGCAGGTAGGGTAAAATCCTATGCCTCTTACAGAATATATTTTTGGCGTCCCTTTTTGACTTTCTTAAATTCTTGCTTCCATTCTCTTTCCTCAGTCTGTGATAACATAAATGGTTGTGTTTCCACAGTACTCATAATTATATGCTAACTTTTTATTATTTGAACATGATTGACAATTGCTGTTCTAGCATCTCTAAAACTAAAATGAGCAATGATGAAAGGAAAATCTGTTTATTTAGACAGATATGAGTATGGGAATTTTTTTAATCATCATGTCAAAATATCATATCTCAGTGTCTTAAAGATGAACAGAAACATATATAATCTGACAGATAATTTAATATGTTTAGTTTTCTGGGCATGATGTACAAACTTTAGCCAAATATTTCAGCCACTTCTGTGAAGGTGTCTAAATGTTAGATTTATATTTTAACTGGCACATTTTTAATAAAGTACACTGCCCTCACAAGCTGTGTATATTGTTGGGGTCATTAGTCAGGTCAACAGAACACAAAATTGATCTCCTTGAAGCAAGAAAAATCCTATAGCAGGCAGCCTTTAGACTTGACACAGCATTGACTCTTTCCTGAGGGTCTAAATAATTTCACTTCCCCTCCCAATACTTGCACTATAATATACAATCCATACAACTTACTTCAAGGTAAGGGGATTAGGAACTGGATATAACCTTATTGGAATTATTAAGCCATGATGGTAAGTATTCAAGAAAGGGATCAGTACCTCCAAAAGAGATTCCTGAAAATTATTGCCTTGATCATATGAGGAGAAATCTCTAAAATATCATCTACTAAACAGGAAATGGTTTCACTATATTCACTATATAGTGGATCTGCTTTGATCTTGGACTGCCCAGAAAAAGAAAAGTTGACTCAGGATAGAACTAAGATCCCAGAGACAAAAGTTCAAACCATAGGAACTGTACTGAGTCCTAATAATGGAAATTTCAATATGAATCTGAATGAATTTCAGACTTGGTTGCTCCTCTTATTTCCCCATTTTGATAGGAATTTCTACTCAAATAAATAGTCTTAACATATATTATCACTCTATATTGATTTTAAGTATTTAGGTAAAATTGTCTGGGCAACCAGCACTTGTCTCTTTTGCTTAAAAGTTTCCAGAATAAGAGGCCCTGAACCGAAGACATTGTCTCTGCGGTAACTCTATGCATATTTCCATCCACCCAGATGTGGTTTAGATAGTGAAATGATGACTAGTACACTTCAGGTAGACAAGAATGAGCCTTGAGGGTATTTGGGTATGTGGGGGACATTCACATGCAGGGCAGAATTTATTGGTGGGACGAGGGTGGACAGTAATTTAGTTGCCATTAGTGAAGCGTCCTGAAATTCAGATTATTTTTATCGTCTTCCTTGTGTTTTAAATGGAATAACCTCTGTGACAAATAGCCTGGATTAGAAAAGATGATATAGCATTTCTGAGACAGATTATAAAAGTGTATGATTTTCATTTTGATGCTTGGACCCTTTCCCCTTCTCTCTCTTTCTCTCTTTCCCTTCTTCCCTGGCTTCCTCATACTATTTACTCTGGAGACAGCCACTTGTTCTGTCATAAGAAACTTAATAAAGAGACCTTGGTACTGAGGAATTAATCCACGTGATTCAGAGGTTCTAGGATGTAACTATAATACACGTGCATTCAGAAACGGACGCTTCAGTCACATTCAAGCTCTCTGCAGACTTCTTTTCCAAATTTTGTAATCTTTTTGGATACTCGACGTAAAATATTCAGGAAAAAAACACATTCTTGATTCTTAAACTTTGTTTGATAGGAGAAATGCCTCTTGTTTAAGGTTGCAAGCTTTGAGTGATTTGCTTATCATTTAATAAGTAATATAATCACCAAGTACTCATCAGTGTTTTACCATATGTTCTCCTTTCTATAAGATTTGGACAAAGTTCATGAGAGAGCATACAATTAACAATCTTACCTCTGATTCAGTTGAGGCTCATTCTTTAAAATAAAAAGCATGAGGGGAAAAATTAACCACTGGACTTTTCATTGTGAGAAATTGATGGTTAAATATACACTGGAAAACCCAAGTGCACTGTCTAGTAAGAGCCTTTAGGGGACTGCAAACTTTGAGATCATTACTGTCACCATAATAGTTCTACAAATACATTAGAGGGACTGAGGAGGTAAAAAATCATTCTGCTGCTTTTGCTACTGGTGGGTCCAGACACCTGGGAAGGTGTAGAATGGGAGCAGACACAAAAATTCCAGAAAATGCCACATGGCTACAACATTGTTTATCAGCATAGCTAAGAAGATACAAGAAACCGGCCTCTGCTTTACCCTTGCGCTGAAGAGAAGGAGACCCGGTGAGTAAGCCTCATTAACTTAGACCATGAAACCCAATATGGACAAGTTCAACAGAAACATCTGGGTTAAAAGTGTTTTAACCAAAATCTGACAGTGCCCCAGTGCCTCCTTGTCCTAAGTGCAAGGCAGATGATGCTTCTCTCTTAATACCAAAAGTGGGGACGGAAGCTGATAGAAATGAACAGGAAAGACACTTCCTCAGGCCGAAAAGAGTCACCACAATAGGGACCTGGAACATGAGAACACTAAAAACAGTCAGGGGAGTCTGCTTGCCCATGCATGAGCTCAGTCACTCTAGGTGGGATGTCATTGGATTGGCAAAAATGTATTAGATAGGAACACAAGAATGTATAATAAACAGATGCAAGATTATAAACTCAGGTGGAGAGGGAAAACACACAGCAGGTGTAGTTTTAATCCTATCAAATTTGACCCAAAAATGCATGCTCAGGTACAGGCTTGCAAATGACCAAACTGTATAGGCAAGATTTCACATAATGACACATCCAATAACTATCATATAAATATACACACCAACAGTGGAAGCAGGAGAGGATGTCATCAACAGTTTCTACACATATCTACAGAACAAGGTCAGCAGAGTGTATAAGAATGACATAGTGATCATTATAGATGATTTCGACGCAAGAGAAGAATTCAGGGAAAGAATGAACTATAGTGTCATGGGAATGTATGGATTCAGACAAAGGAATGATGGAGGGGAACAACTGTTTGACCTCTGCTATGCAAATGACTTGAACATATCCAACACAAAATTCAGCAGGCCAAACCATCATTATGCACACATGCAGCCCAATTGACCACATTGTGGTCAGCAGGAAAAAGCTAATCATTTCCTAGTGCTGACTTAGAGTCAGGTCACCAACTTGTTATGGCCAACATTCAACTAAAACTTAGGAGAGGCACACAAGGCAAGATGAACTGGAAGATCAATTGTAAACAACTAATGAACGGAGCTGTACGGAGAGAGTATAAGAGAATCGCTGGGGGAAAAAAGATGAGGGAAATCATTAAACAATCCTTTACAGATATAGAAAGCAAATGGAAGAAAATCAGAAGAGGCTTTCAAGGAGATGCTTGGTTCTGCAAAAAGAGCAACACCAGTAGAATGGTTTACTGCAGAGACAATCAACCTGGCAGAAGGAAGAAGGAAGCTAAAGATCAAATGAAGAGGCAATCCACAGGAAGCAAAACATCACATCTATCTTTACAGGGAAGTCAAAAGATTGAAGAAGGAGAGAGAGCTGTATATACAAGGTATATGCAAAGAGGTTGAAGAGGCTAGACTCCATAATAAAACACATCTTGTCTACGAAGCTATCAAACAGATAACTGTCAGATATGCTCTTCAGATTCAGGTGATTAAAGATGGGCAAGGTCATTAATTAACAGAACCATGTGAAGTATAGAAAATATGAAGACAATACTGTGACCCTCGATACAATGATCCTAGTTCTGTCAATGTAGACTACAACAAGAAACGCTTCAGCAGCCACTCAAATATCAGAGACAATGAGTAAATATTAAATTTTGACAGGAGCAAGTAGAGGAAGGTATCATGAAAGCAAAATGTAGGAAGGCCCTCTGCAGTAGAGGACATCACGGTGGAGGAGTGGGAGGTGGCTACTATAGGCTCAGGGGCTGAAGTACTTCTCAGACTCTTCAGAGAGATATGAGAACATGAAGTGATTTTCATGGAAAGGAAGTACACAATCGGAATTCCCATCTGCAAAAGGAAAGACAAGGTGGACTGCTGAAATTACAGGGGCATTAGTCTATTGGGTCATAGCAAAAAGATCTCCTCCATTATCTTGCAGTGGATCAAGGGCAGAGCAGAGGAAATCCTAGCAGAGGCCCAGTACAGATTACAAGCTAACAGAAACACAATTGACCAGATCTCAAAGTTGCCACTTTGAGGCAACTTACAGAAAAAAAAAAAATAAAACCACTTATACATGTTACAACTTCAGAAAGTCATTCAATACCTTTTGGAGGAAAGGTCTTTAGGAAACCATGAGGTTCTACAGATTCCCAGAGAAAATCATAAGACTACTAGAAAATGCCTATAAAGATACCTTTTCATCAGTCAAAGTCTGTAGAGAATTAATTAAGTGATCAGTTTCAGACATTCATAGGAGTGCCACAGGGTATGACAATAACACAACTAGAAATGCCCAGGGTAGGAACAGCTGAAGACCTTCCATAAAAGGGCTGCCCATATATGCTTAAGCATTCCTGGGGCATAAATGAATAAATGAATTTACTTTTCTAGTTACTTTGACGAAATACCTGACTAAAAATTAAAAACAAAGAAACAAACCCGTGATAAAGTTTAGTTTATCAAGTTAAATTCTTTAAGGAAAGCAAGACTTATTTTGGCTCCAAGTTTGAGGATTCAGTCAATCATGGCATGGAAGTCACTGCTGTGCAGATATAAGCATCTACACTCAAGAGCAGAGAGCTGAGTAATGTGCTCAGCTTGATTTTTCCTTTGTACTAACTGTGATACCAGTGCATGTGATAATGTTGCTCACATTCGGAGGGAGGGGGACTTTCTGATCAATTAATCCTTTCTGGGAGCATATCATAGACACAAACAAAATTAACTCTCAGGACTGCTCATTTTTCTCAGTCTCTAACCATCTCTCTGGCATCTTCTGCTGTTACCATATCATTTTCAATAGCAGAAGAGTGAAAATACTTATTCAGTTTTGTTTTTCATAAAGAGAAGAGTTGTGTTTTTATTGTCGGTGACCTTATCTCTGATCAAGGTGTATGCTGCTTAGCTTCCACCTGTGTGCCCTGACCATGATGGTGTATGAGTGCTCCAATGTTCTTTAGTGTAGAAGATCACGTTGAGACAATCTGAATGCGTGAGGTAACCTCAGAAAATAAAGTTTAACTTCACATTTCGAAAGTGACATTTTAGCTATTTGTAAAGATATGGGAAAGAATTATAACTTGGGAATAACCTTTAGTTCTTCCTGCTATCTTTCAGAGGTTACACCCACAACCATTTTGCCCTTTTCCAATCAGGAAGCAAAAATTTATGTCTATGTAGCATCAAAGCCTTTTGGTTATAATCAAAAGGCACATAAAGGTGAACATTTTCATTAGTGCATGTCATGGACATTGTAGAGCAAAGAATCATTACCTACGCCTGGCCAATCTGTCTTCCCTGAGGGTGGCAGGGTAGTGCTAGCCTTCCAACTACTAGAAATAAGTTTTAAAGTTGCACAGGAAGGTTCTCAAGGAATGCTGGTGTTTGCCTGCTCCCAGCAGCAGAAATTCACGAAACAACCACAAGTCAGGGACATGTGATGACTCCATGTCGGGAGTAAGGCATTCAGTTCTAAAATCGGGGTCTTGGATTGAAATCTAAGCAATAGATTAGATTTCTAAACTCGTGGAAAGAGAGTTAAAATGTTTTCTATGTATTTAATTAATCATGGTCATTAGGGGCAAAGAAATAAGGATCATGCATCATGTGTCTGGACCCATTGAACACTTCACAGTTGCACAAAATCTATACAAGAATTCAAATATTTTGATCCCAGATCACTAAGAAAGAACCTAGCCATTGAAGTTTAAGGCTACCAATTTAAAGTTGTTGGGAAAGAATCAATTGTTGTTTGAACAAAAATTGATCATTACTTTATTAAAGGCCACAAAATTACCTTTTAAGCTAACAGATTCATGAATAGATGTCCGTGTTCAATTGCGATTTTCACAAAGGTTTAATATGTTAACTGTCAATTGCTAAACTCAACATGTTGTAGAAGATCAGTTATTTCTAACTTTCTACAGATTAAAATTTGCATGAATTTCTGTTACATAGGTCATTGCATTCTAGTTCACTGTATTCTGATGAATAGTGGTAGGCTTGCCCAAATGTACATATTGGTATTATAGTTTTAAAAATTGCATATCTACATTTTTCAATATATAAAAAATGATATGTTTCTGAACACACATTTTACTAATGAAAGAGCACATATGAGTGGGTACTGTGTTCTGGTACCCAAAGGATGCCTGCAACTGCACATTGTACTTAACCCCATGCATACCATTATTTTCTGGACATACTTATGATTATTTTTAGCTCATAAACTAAATATAGTAGCATATTAATGATACAATTAGATATAAAGAGGAATTATAATGCCACTTTCTGTACCTAAAGTTTTATAAATGCCCCCTCATCTCTCTATATTGGCCTCATCATCTCTCCATGTGTACACATGAGATGAGACAATGCCAGTATGATGAAGTAAGCTAAGTGACATTGGCACTGAACACAGCATTAGGTTTTATTGACATGTGTCATTTGTGGGTTCTCAGTTGATTGTGAATAACTGAAAGTGGAGAAAGCCAAGCATCCTAAAAGGCAAGACTGCTATAAGAACATTAATTAATTGTTAGACACTACACATTCCATATTATTTCATTTCATTGTGTTGATTGCTTGAATAATCTTACATAGAGGCCATCACCTCAAAAATTTTATAATTGAAAAACACAGAAGTCAAGATTTTAGAGTTGGTATAGGATTTGGCTGATATTTAAAACCAACTTTGTCTAAATCCTGATCTTTGGTTGCCCATTTAGTTAGAGCCTTTATACTTCTTTAGACTGACGACTTGTCAAGTGCCTTCCTATTATCACTTTGTAATCTGGGTGGTTTGAATGAGAATGCCTTCCATAGGCTCATGTGCTTGAATACCCAGTCCCCCAGTCAGGTAAAGGCTGCTTTATTTTTGGCTGGGGGCTAATGAGGCACTGTTAGAGAAAGCATGTCTTCTCACTGGTGAAGGGTTTTGAGAGCTTAAGGCCTCTTATTTAGTCTGCTACCCTTGCTTTTTGCTTGCATTTGAAGATGTGAATTTTCAGCTTCTACTCCTGCTGCCATGATGGACTCTTATTCCTCTGGTATCAAAAGCCCAAATAAACTCCTCCTTCAGTAAATTGCCCTGGTCATTGTGTTTTATCACAGATATAGAAAAGTAGTTAATATAGTGACCTTCTTTTTCATATGGGACTTGCTCTCATCAAAGAAATTATCAAAGAGGCCACGCAATCAAGGCTAGAATTGAGTTTGCACAGTGGGACCTGGATGGTTTTGCTTCTGTTTTTGCCATGAGATCTTATCTCAGCAGATCTGTTATTTCCAGATGAAGACGAAAAACACATGGAGCAGAGCCTCCCTGGATTTACTGTCCAAAGCAAGGAAGTAAAGAACAATATTCCACCTGCCAGCAAACTGCAGATGAGTAAATTCAGGTCCAACTGAGTTCAGTCTAGGCCAACTGTATTTGAGATGCTTATAGATGTGTGGGATGAAAGGACAAACAAGTGCTGCTCTATAGAAGGAGGATTTTGATGTGCTTGCAATTAATACAAACACAAACCTGTAGCTCTTTCCATGCACCCAGAATGCATGTAAAAGGCACTTAAGACCAGTTTGATGTTTCTCTGCTATTTGGGGATAAAAGAAGTTCAATATTTACTCTGAAAGGTAAGGTTGGCCATATTAAGGTGGTTTAATGATTTCTCCATCTGAAAGCAATACTTTCTGTTCTGTGTTAGTCTACTTAACATGAGAACTAAACTGAGGGAAAGCGTGCTGTCTGGACACATTGACTCATTGATACACCGATGGATATGGCTATCTCAGGACACTCCTTTGTCTGTTCTTCTTCGGTAAGCACTGCTGAAGGAAACTGCTTCTTAGGGAAATGTCGATGTTCCACTAAGAACTGGGGAATGCCAGCTTATGGTCAAATTTAGTCATTTGTTTATTTTAGTGTTAGAAATAACTGAACAGATATCTATTCATTACACATTGTGGATTGCTTCCTTTGATCTACAATTAGTCATGTCAAGAGATGAAATACCTTATAAACATCTTATAAGAAAGATCATATGAACATAAACACCCCTATTTAGAAAATACTTGCTAATCCTTGCTAGAAATCAACCTGAGGATTTCAACCCCTTAAGTGGTCATTTCCTTTTCACTGGGGGCAGTCTCCTAAAACAAGAAGAAAATGCATATTACATTATGGTTCATGACAGTAATAGAATTATAATTATAAAGTAGAAATGAAAATAATTTTATGGTGGTGAGTCACCACAACATGAAGAGCTGCATTGGAAGCTTGCAGTATTAGGGAGGTTGAGAACCACTGCTCTAAATGCTGTAAATAGAAGCATGGTGGATGAACTCCGATTAGAGAGGAGTAGGAAAATATAGCTGGATAAAGAGAAGGTAGAATATACACAGCACTGCAGTTTGTGCTTTATTTATAGTAAATATAGATTAAGATGGGAAAGAACGTGTCATCTAGGAATTTTCACTCACATCTCATTTGAGATTTGAAACCATTGGTTCTGTCACTTGTCAGCATCAGAATACTGTTTAATAACTACCTTACCTTAATAAAACCTTATTCTCATACAGGATATTTTACAAAATTAATGCCATATGAAAATTTTTAACTTGGTTTGTAGGTAGAAATTGGAGACAAGAAATATGGGTCATTCTGAAAAGTTAGGCAAACCTGGATTTATTTTGTAAAAAATGTCTGGTATGTGTATGTTAGCCTATAATTATAAAAATATTTTTATTCTCTCTCTACATATAGGTAATGTAGATAGATAGATAGATAGATAGATAGATAGATAGATAGATAGATAGATGATTGATAGATAGATAGACAGGTAGACAGATAGATATAGATAATATATGTGAGTTAGTATATACCCTGGGATGTTTAAATACATTTTTCATTGATCCCAACGTCCCATTGTAAGTGTGTATGTGTGTGCCCACGTGAATGTGTATGTATATTTAAAGGTATCCATTAGCCTTTGTCCCAAATAGTTAATATATTTGAATCTAGAATAGAGTACATACATTACTGTAGAGCATATCTTATCTGTTGTGTGCATCCTCCAGTCCTGGCACATCTCAAAGAACCAAGTAATTGCTGTCCTCATTTAAAAGTTTGTCTAGTTGTTACCATTCAGATTACAGTTGGTGGCTGCTTCCCCAATCCATTTGCTTGTTCTTTGTCTGTTTTCACACTCCTACAAGCTGTGTAATCACTCATTCTTCCTCATTCATCACAGCCTTTCCCGGTCCTGACTACACTATCTCCCCATTTTTTTGTCATGGTGCACTGGTACATTACAAATACAATTAAGCCTCTTACGATACATCAGCTTTTGGCCAACAGAGCTCGGCTTCAGGGTTGAAGGATTTCTGATATTACCTCTGATATCAGTTCTTTCCCATTTATCGGCAGTGTCCGGACTAATGCAGCAGAGTTGCATTAATTAAAGGAAGCGTCTCGTAATACTGCTGTTTTTGCAGGGCTGACACAGAATCAGGGGGCTGATGCCTGCTCATGTTTTAAGAACCATTTATCACCCGTGTCATCCCAAAGCAGCCAGCTGTCTGAGCCAAGCTTCATTTGCATTTCATCAGCCACAGCCTCTTTTTTCCCCCCATCTCCCTCCCATGTCTTTGTATAGCAGCTTTAATTTTTAAAGCACATTTTCAAAGAAATAGCTCAGCTAAAATTAGTATGCTATGGAGAAAGATGATTTGAATAGCAGACATCCAGCTCCAACTGATGAGGGCCCAACTAGGTCTGAGAAACTAAGCTTTGGTTTCGTGCTTTCTCTCGGTGAGCTGGTAGAGAGATGGTGAGGGCTGTAGCCACTATCCAACTCCCTAGGTATGCTCATGCATTTCATCTGTATGTGCACTGTCCAATATCAAACATAAAGTTTCCACTTCGTTCTCTGCTCGTGAAAATGGTTTATTAGAGTGACAAGTGAAGTGTATTTGATTCATTTTCATCACTCATTCTGCACTCGGCCCACTCTTCTCCCACCCCATTTCCACATTCTGCACCCACCTCCATGTATCAAAGCTTTTGTAGATGGATTTCGGCAGTAGATCCAATTTCCCAACGCAGAGGAAAATCAGCTTATGTAGCTGTGCAATTCGAAACTATTTTGAAATGAAATTTGCATTCCCTTTTATAATTTCAAAGCATGTAAAATGGCTATTCTTAAATGCAAGCTTTGATTATATCATTCTCTTTTCATACACATCTTAGTAACTCTAGAAAAAAACTAAACTGTCCATATCAAACCATAAGCAATAACTGACCATGAATCACCTTTGTAGTAAATCTTTTAGATGTTTAAGAGTAGCAGGGGACTGGGGAGTATAGAGAAATTGTGAAAGAAAGACCTTTTACTCAGTGCCATGGACTTTGTTTATCTTCAATGTTTTGCCTAAACCAAATCTCTGGAGATCACTTTTAGGGTCAATTATACTGTTTTATGTGTTTCTTCTTAACCCAGATGGTCAGCAAGAGTGGACACCTGTCTCCCACTGAGGCCATTTGAGAAAGGTAATTTAGCAGGCTTCTCTGATAAAGCCCTTCAGTAACTGTGGGGGTACTTTCAGATTCCACTCAGTGACCTAGAAACTTGGAAGTTCTGTGTCTTTATCTAATCCCTCTGGATTTCTTATCTCAGTAGTTAATTATTTCAACAAGTTTTTTTCCCAAAGAAAGTGATCTTTTGAAATTCCTATTAAAGTGGGCAGAAAAAGTAGGAAATTTAGTTTCTATCCAGAGCACATTTTAAGATGCATGTCATTTTAAAATGTAATTACCAATAAATTATTTTGAGCAACCCACACATACTTTCTAATAAACTCACTACAAGTTTGATAACTAGGATAAGTGTTGATGATTATTGGTGTGTGGTGGATAAACTTGCTATCCCATTATCAAGGCACAGTGCATTTCGAGAATAATAAAATGTATGTGAGTAGGGAAACAACCATGACAATAGAAATTATTACATGAATAATGTGGTTTGTTTTCCATTTATTTGAAATCTTCAGAATTTCAAAAGTAAATTTTTTCATTCTGTACTATGTTTGTTGACATGTCTTTTCAACATTAATTATCCCATACCTTTCCACATATTCTGCTCATGCCTTTATTTCTTATCCATTTTTATTTTGATTGATGAAACAAGACTGTTGTGTTTTGAGGGGAATTTTTCCCTTTCACCTTTCTGTGGACAGAGGCTGCTAGTTTGTTCCCTGCTCCCCAAACCTGAAATAATCACCCAGAGACTGTATTACTTACAACAGTGTTTGACCAATTAGATTATGCATATTTCTAACTTACTATTATATATTAAATTAATCCATTTATATTATTCTGTATTTTACCACAAGGCTCTTTGTTTACTGCTAAAGTTCTCCAGCCTCTGTCTCCTTTGGCAGCTACATGGCATCTCTCTGACTCTGCCTACTTTCTCCCAGCATTCACTTAAGTTTTCTTCCCTGCCTAGCTCTATTCCACCTTGCCACAGGCCAAAGCAGTTTCTTTCTTAACCAATGATAACAAAACATTCAGAGCATTCAGAGCAGAATCCCGTATCACCTTTGTACCTGGAAATCTCCACTTATATTATAGCTCTTTCAGCCAAATCAAAAATTATTAAACCATGCTCCCTTTTTGAGCTATTTTCTTAATAAAATTTTTGTGTTTTCCTTGTTACTATTTTAATTTGATTTCATGATTTTTCAAAATCCTTGGAAATTTATGGATTTTGAAAGAAAGTCAATGCTACTGACATTTATAAGAGTTGATTTATTGAAACCCGTTTATTTAGTTTCTTATTTAGTTTAGTGGATATGGTCTTTTGAAAGTCAAACCATTGTCTCTTTATAATACAATTTATTGTTTTAAACATTGCATGGGTATGTACATAAAACTGTATTTTTAGATAAAAGTTTTATTTTAGGATAGCTTTTGATTTCTATAAAAATTGTAAAAAATATCTCTATGAATCTCAGACCCATTTTTTGTGTTTGTAATCTCTTACACTGGTAATAGTCTGTGAACAGAACTTCAAAACCCAATATTAAATCTTTATATTAATTAAAATTGATACATTATAAAGATTTTATTAGTTTTCAAGGAATGCCATTTTTCATACAAAGAGAATGGGAAGGAGAGTGTTAACTCCGCTTCTAGTTTTATTTCTGCTGCTGTATCAAGCAGCCTGACCAAAAGCAAAACTGGGTGAAGAAGAATTTATTTGGCAGTGCTTTTGAGAGAAATCAAGGCAGGAACTTAAAAGCAGGAAACACATACAGCTAACAAACTCACTTCACAGCTAAAGAAGCATGACAGGAACCATGGAAGATGCTGCTTGTTGGTTGGATCACAGGCTCATCCTGAGCTAGATTTCTTATACAGTTCAGTATCTCCTGGCTGGGGAATGGTGCTACCAACAGTGGACTGGGTCACCCTACATCCACTTAAAATCAATGCAATCACTCACAGGCTAATTGTACCTAAAGAATTTCTCAACAGATCCTCTTCTCTATTAATTCTATGATGTGTCAGATTGACAGCTAAAACCGGCTAGGATGGCCTCTAATGTCACAACTGTAACTATGGGATATCTACAGTATTAAACCATGACATTATCCAATTCTTTAACCAGCAGATTTAAACAAAAAAAGTTATACTGGATATTAAAAGTAAGTAAAACCTTAGTGGCTTCCTCATTAATGGTATAAGAGGACTAAATTTTATGGATAAAAATTCATCCTTAGTGTACAATTTGGGGCATAGTATATTCTCAATAAAGGTTGGATTTTTTTTAATTATTACTAAATTTTACATCTGTGAAACACAAGCATCACCATACTAATCAGTGTAGTCACTGGATAAGAACAAGGCATATAATTCAGCAGTAAACACTTGTTTACCATGTATGAAGCCATGGTTCAGGTCCTAATGTGCATGTGTACACACACATATATAAACACACACTCTCACTGAAAAGAGCAGAACCCAATCACTCCCCATTCACTTGTTTGCATTTAAGACAAGGTCTCAATATTTCCTCCAACTCGTGATCCTTCTGATTTTAGCCAACTCAGTGTTGGGAAAATATTTATATCTCACATTCCTACCAAACAGGTGATCATTGTTATAGCAAATGCTTGATCCAACAAATAACCGTACTGCACAGTGAAAACTGAATTAAAAAGCCAGTCTTTGTCCATTGGTCTGTGAATTGTCCTAAAATTCCTTATTTTTTTTTTAAGATTTCAATGTTTTAGTTACCATTTCCAAAATAGCTAGGAATTACTGAGGAATTAAAACTTTTTTTTCTGAAATATGGAAGTGATTATTGTTTCAATAATAATGTTGTAAGCTGAGTATGCAGAGGGAAGCAGAGTTCAGGGATCTTCAAAATTTAACTTGAAGGAACAAATCTTTGATTTTCTTGTTGTCCTCAGATTTGTGTCATAAAATCTCAGCCTAAAGATTGGCTTTCTGTTACATTTGTTGAGAAAATATAAGAAGAAAGAGATAAAAGGTAGCTAAAAGGAGCTCAACAGTTCTATAATAATAGAATCAGACTGGAAAATATGAACAAATTGAAGTGCACCTATAAAAACATCAAATGGCTGCTACCATTATAAACTTGCATGAACCATGCAGGCGGCACATGTAGAGGGAAGACTGGGCAGGGTTTCTTATTTTGAAGACATTTTTCTAACAGAAGGTTTTCACTATTTGCATGTTTAGAAAGGAAGGTCTGAAAAAAAAAAAAAAACTCATATGCATCCATTCTGGGATGAATGTTGCTATCTACTCAGAGATAGATGCCTATTCATACATGGCTTTGTTTTCTGTCCATTGTTACAATGTTTCATAGAACGCTGGACAAGGGTCTGAACCTGGCTGCCCCGTACTAAAGGAAATTCTCCAGGTACAGGAAAAGAGAAGATCACATTGCTTTCCACAAAATTTGAATATAATCATACTCTGGATAGGCTTATTGTGTTTTAGAGTTGCATATTTATAGCTATAAAAGAAACATTATTAAAATGTATATGGTTTAAAATTCAGCAGCAATTGTAAACTAAAAATTTCTTAAGAGTTGTAAATTGTTCTGAAGTAGATCAGGTCCTGTAAGGTACTGTGTTTTATTAAGAAAGAGACTTTTCTTTAGTAGGAGAAAGGTGCTTGGATTGAGCTGTGCTGTGAGATCTACCATATTCTATTATGAATAGCCCATTACTGAGACTTTTTAAATAAAACTTTTTTTTAAATATAATTTTTTTATTGAAAAAAAAGATTTCCGCCTCCTCCCCGCCTCCCATTTCCCTCCCCGTC
>NW_026067944.1:8529152-8565095 GCF_014885135.2 Alexandromys fortis
TCAGGAGGATAGCTATATGTTTTTCTTTGGGATCACCTTCTTATTTAGCTTCTTTAGGAGATCAAATTATAGACTCACTGACCTTTATTTATCTCTAGAAACCAATTATGAGTGAGTACATCCCAAGTTCATCTTTTTGGGTCTGGGTTACCTCA
Organism: Alexandromys fortis; assembly: GCF_014885135.2. Lineage (NCBI taxonomy): Eukaryota > Metazoa > Chordata > Mammalia > Rodentia > Cricetidae > Alexandromys > Alexandromys fortis. Next base: position 8,529,308 of record NW_026067944.1, read on the forward strand.
CTCAGGATAGTGTGTTCTATTTCCATCCATTTGCATGCAAAAAATAAAACTTTTTTTAAAGAAGTAAAATCACTCCTGTCCCTACGGTAGCACATATTCAATCAACATCTGCAAATATTATAAATTGGACTTCACATTACTGCTACTACTGAAAACAAACAAAAAATTAAAAACAAACAAACAAAAAACAGTATGAGCTATTCAGTAACAAAAAAGTAATTTAGGAGCATTGGACCTCACACCCAAATGTAGTTCCTACTTGCATATATGAAAATAAACAGAATTTAATCATATTTTTAAATTTATAGGGATTCTAATGGATACGATTAACTTAAAATATAAATTTGTCTACACATATTTGAGAAAATAAGAGCATAAAATGATGTAGTAGTGGCAATCACAGAATGACTTTCACGCTTTACAGTTCTGAGCACTGTCTACAACAGTGTCTTTAGTGTGTCTTGATATCTGAGAGGTGAGAACTCGAACTCTTACACAGAGTACAGTCTTCTTCTATGCTCAGCCATTGGTCTGTGTAAAATTAACTTTGGCTTTCCCCTGTCCTATGTGCATCATGAAGTACTAATCATATATAATTTTCTCCTTTTGCGTGTTTAGATTACACACACAAAGGTAGTGTAGTCTCATGTACTTGATGTATATATAAAATGAAACACAGAGATCCAGCTATGAATGTACTTCATTGCAGGTCTGATTGAGGAGACTAACAATAATTTGATTATTTTTCTTTATACCCTTGCATTAATTTTGTTAACAAAAGCCTGATGTACTATTTGTAATTATACACCAAAAATCTCATTGACCTGAGGAGTACTATAGAGAAATATGAAATTAAAATTGCAAAAATTATTAAACCAGGCCAGATAAAAGCAAAAAAATGTAAACAAACTGTACTGCAATATTCATATAATAAATGAATAAAGATTAGCTCATGCTTATTTTTTTTCTCATTTGTTGCTGATACAGTGAAGGTATCTCAAAGCTCTTGAGCTCAGTCTGATCTTTTCGTGAATATTGAAGGATGGAGAGGATGGCCTGAGAGAGAATGCAAACTGAGACAAAAATTGTGGAGGAGACACATTTTGAAAATCCTTGTGTATCAAGTTTCAAGTTCCTATTCAGCACAGTTTTAAGAATTTTTAACATAACTCAATGTGAACTAGCATATGGACTAAGTTTCTTTTAAGTTTCTCATGGATTTAAAATATAAGGGATAAAGATCATTTGGCCAATATGTTTTCAGTTTTGAAAAACTTCCAAATGTTTAAAAAAAATAGTCTTCAGAACAACCAAATCCATATGCTCCTAGGTTTTCCCATAGTCACTGTTGAATGATGAGAAGAACTTGAGTTGAGACAAAATGGGTGGAGACGTGGTACATATGTTGTGAGAAAACTCAGTGGATATTTCCAAAAATTGGCTAAAACTTAAATTTGGTCCTAATGGCAACTTAACCAAAAGAATCTAACACTTCTATTTTTAGCTATGATATTAGTCTGTCACAAAATGATCCCATGACCACTCCAGAAATGGAAAAAGGCAATAATATGAAAATCACACAATCTCCCTTAGTTCGAAGTTCTCCTGTTCTCTGTGGAAAAGAAAGTTTTGAAGGAATGAGCATGGAGCAGAATTATTTCCTGACACATAAGTTTCAGTACAGATGAAGCAGGAGGAACATATGTCATTTGCATCATAAATACACTGTAGATTCCCTCATGGCATCTGAAAACTATGTCTTATAACTATGTACATTTAAAACAATAATAGGACATTAAATTCTGTCAAAGAAGTATTTTGATATACTTAAAACAAGAAGGAGAGTTCTAACAAAAGAGGACAGGATGGAAGAAGGACAGGAAGTTGGGCAAGTCCTGGATGAAGAGTAAAGGGTGAGTTTGGAGTGTTTCACATATACACACACATACATGATGAAAATACATCTATTCATGGACAAATTCTCAGTTAAATAAATTATATTTTAAAAACTTAAACACTCAGGAGAGGCAGAGAGCAGAAGGCAGAGGCAGAAAGTTCACAATAAGTTCAAGTTCAAACTTATCAATAGCATGAGTTCTAAGCTAGTTGGGGCTATACATTGAGATATTGCTTTAAAAATCAAATCAAATACAAGTCTGAATTTGGTCTTTTAAGTAATATATTTCAATATATTAATTATTCATCCCTTATCTTATACCAGATATTCTAGGAAATTGGATACATTAGTACATTAATAAATAACACATCAATACCCTGTCTGCCCTTGTAGAGATGTGAAAGTATCTCCCAAAGCTAACTTTTCTCATCACATTTTTCTGACTGTGTATTCCAAATATGGTAAATCCAGTCTAGTGATTTTTATTTAACTAAACCCCAATAACAACATCATTTTTATTACTCTAAAGCATGATTTTCCTCTTAAGAAAACTTCAGTAGCCATTCTTCTGGTTATAAAAACTGCAATAAATTCCTAGAGTGTTTTATGTCATTAGTATCAGTATGATCACCAATAAATTTAGTTGTGTTTTTTTTCCAAAACCCATTCTACCTATTTCCACCCATTCTGCACTACTATATACGTATCATATGCTTAGGTGAGTGCATACATCCATAACATATAGACAGAAAGGAGGTTGGTAGAAGGAAGGAGATAAGGAGAGAGTAAAGGAAGAATGAGAAAATATGGAGAAGAAGCTAGTTAAGCCATACAATTCATTGAGGAAAAAATTGTTTATGAAACTCAGTACTATGTATACTGACTATATACTAATTAATTAATATGTGCCATATATCATGTATATTAATAAAAATGAGGGAACACAGGGCTATTATTTGGCTATATAGTGAATGGTTGGCTTAGTGCCATCATGTGGGTGGCTGTTCCTTGTCCTATTTCAACATGCTAGAATAAAACTCAGTGACTTCAAACAAAGGCTGTGATTTTTTCCTGCATCAGCATTCATGTACAGACAAGAATGGTGGGTTGCTTCATCGATGTTCTGTTTGACTTCACCTGGATTAGGGTGCGTGTGGCTGGAAAATGCATGCCACAGTAGCTTACTCACAATGGCAAGGTGTTGCTGGAACTCATTTGCGGTTCAGCACTAATTCCTCCTTACAACTACACTTTCACATCCTTGCTTGGCTTTCTTGCAGCTGAAAGCTGGATTTCAAAAATAAGTCTCCAGAAATTCAGGAAGCAGAAAGTGCCAGTTGCACTTGTAAAGGGGCACACTGTAATTTTGTTGTTTCTTGATCAAAGCAGAGATCTTTTATATACAAAGAAAAGAACACCTGATTTCATAAGTGACTTATCCAGGGATGCTTGAGAATGATTCAGTGTCTATTTAAGCTCTTCCTTTTCCACATCCTTATGCCTCTGTTTCTTTACTAATCCTTCTTAGGACGTCCTTCTGTTGAGTTTACATACAAAAGTTCTATTCATTCCATCATGAAACAAGTCATGTTGCCTTATCAGAAACTCAATGTCTTAGTGTTCTCTTTTCTTAATTACTTTACTCTCACTAATCACTGTCTGCTTCACTGAAATGTTGAGTAGATTTTGTATTTATTGTGGTTAGGAATCATGTATCACTCTGTAAAAGCCTTTAAATCAAAAAATAATGAAGCATCTTACCCTGGAATATTGAGGAAATAATGACCAAATAATTAAACCGAGATGAAGCCACCTCACATTTCCTTTCTGTGAATTAATGTTGATTATTCATGATGAAAATAATGTCTATTTTTAGCGTAATATATTGCATGAGAAAGTCACCTGAACAACCATTCAGCCAGCTACTTTTACTTATGGGAACACCTAAAGCAGGGCTTCTACTATTTCTTTAGTAAAAATGACTTGGTTGGGAAGTTCTCTGCTCTTTGACCATTTAGGAGCTTATGAAATAGCTATGTGAAATGTGGAGGTGGGATAACCTCTTTCAGATGTTGTTAATGGTGTGCATAACCCAGAGCATAACAGTTCCTAGCTCTGTCAAATGTAGCTAAGCATGACGTCATTGGGGAACATCTAGTCTTATCCTCCCCTCCATTACTTCAATGTTTACACAATTCTCTCTAGACTAGCCCAATCCCAGTGATGACATGCTCCCCTAGAACTAAGAAATATCCATTAGCGCAGGTGAAAATGTCAACAAATAGGAGATGGCCAAGACATCTCTTGAATCTATAGGACACTGAATTCCAACAGTTACTTGGTACAGTACATTAATTATAAGCAGTCATTTGGTGTAGGAGGTCCTTTTGTCTATGTGTTGCTTCCATTGGTTAACAAGGGAACTGCTTTGGGCCTATAGAAGAACTATAGAGAAGCAGAGCTAGGCAGGGAAAACTAAAGGGAACGCTGGGAAGAAGAGGTGGAGGAAGACACCATAGATGCTCTGCCTGAGACAGACATAGGTTAGAAACATGCCGGAAAATCACAGACATGTGGAGATACACAGATTAATGAAAATGCATTAAATTAAGATGTAAGAGTTAGCCAATAAAAAGTTATAGCTAATGGGCCAAGCAGTGATTTAATTAATACAGTTTCTGTGTGGTTATTTTGGTTGTGGGTGGCTGGGACAAACAAGTATCTCATCTACCTACAGTCATTTTCTCATTATTACCAAAGTTACTACAATGGGAAACTTACATTTAATAGCTGAGAGAAGCTAAGGATATGTGATGGGGGTTGGGTTATATTTTTGTGAGTGTAAGAATGGGAGCCGAAGGGAAGCACAGAATTAATTGTGCTTTTCTATTTACCTTAAACCTAAGGCAAATTCTTTCAATTATATACTAAGATATGATTCACTCTGAAAATTAATTATCTACATTGTAAGTGAAATAATTCTAAATTATTAAAAGTCAAACACGATTCCTTTCAATTCTATCTATCAAGTCTCAGTCTGGAATCTATTCATTAATCATCTTTCAAATCTTTATCTATCACCTATGTGTATTTATATATACCCTGAATAAAGAAAAAAATGGGAGAACTGTTAGTTTAAAATATGCTGATTTTGTATGAACACTATAAAATATGAGAGAGTACTTGTACAAGTTACAAAGTTTTAGAAACACTTCTATCTATCTATCTATCTATCTATCTATCTATCTATCTATCTATCTATCATCTATCTATCTATCTATCTATCTATCTACTTTAACCTGAAATTCTACATTTTTCTATATGGGAAGTCATCTAGTGGATCTATTTCTATTTTAATGTTCTTTGGCTTCTCTTCTATTAACAATGATACATTTCCTCAACTGTGGTAATACAGTCCTTGGAAATTTGTCCTTGATCTCCTTCTAAATGTTTTAGATTCAGCACAGTCAGTGGCTAAAAATACGTAGAATCAAGCATGGCACATATAGCCATGATTAATTGGTTAATTGCAAGTGATATTGGCCATTCACCTTTTTAATAAAAGAACAAATTGTTAACCAATTATTAAATAACATTTAATTGGTAGCATGCAGATATTCACATGAGAAAAATATAATCAGCTAGATTTGAATTCTGTCTGTCTGATCCCCAAATATTTATTCCCTCATAAGTGATCCACTGGGAGTTATGGAAATAATAACAGTCTTATAACAATAATAGAATTAAGACTAAAGCAGAGAAAGCCACATACACAATGAATCTGACATACCTTTTAATGCCCCCAAAGTATTTACCTTCATATAGAAGAATGGAAATCACCTGTGTATGGAAGGATGGCAATTAGCACAATGCTTTAATCAAAATGTTGGTTAATGACGATGCATGCCTTTAATTCCAGCACTTAGGAAGCAGAGGCAGTCAGATCTCTGAGTTCAATGCCAACGTGATCTACAGAGTGACTTCCAGACAGACAGAACTACAGAAATTCTGTCTCAATAAAAATTTCAACTTGCATGGATCACAAAGAAGAAATACTGATCACACTGACTTCAAAATGAATAAAATAGTAACAAAGCATGCATCAATACATATATTAGGAAACTACAAATGGTAGACTGAATAAGTGAAATGATTTGAACTTTCATAAGAGTGCGAATAGGATAGTAATTACACAGATAACCAGAATATTTCTCTCCAAAATTGTTACCAAAAAGGAAAGATTAAAATATTTCCATGATGGAGCATCTTGATGAGGTTATTGCAAACAACTGACCAAAAATTATCATCAAACACAAGGTAAAAAAATAGGAAATATGAAATATTAATGTAATGTACTATAAAAGAATGATACTGATTCCATGATTGTCCTATCATGAATGTTTAACATGATTAATGATGAAAAAAGCAAACAAGCACAGAAAATGCTAAAGGAGAGCAGTAGAGAATATTGGGGCTAGTACTTTCAAAGGTATTTAGGACAAGGGATCAGTGAAACGTGGAGAAGCTGTTTCAGAGTGAAAGCTAGACATCATGTCTCAATGTAATATTTGTTTCTGAATGGTTTTTTTTAACAACAAAGGTTTGTATTAAGATCCTTAATAAACAGATACTGTTCCATGATTGCACTTTCAAATTTCCATTGAAGAAAAGCTCCTCTTCCTATACCTCAAGTGTTGGCCTATCTTTCCCTATTTGTATGTATTCAAATATGAATAAAAAAGACCTTAAAGCCCTGATTTTCTTTCACATGAGTAAGTTGAATGTTTCATGAAATATTTAAACCATTTGGGGCATGTATGTGTTTTGTTGAAGTTACAAGAGTATTAAAGTTATACTTAGAAAGAATGCAGTTATTTATGGTCTTCACTGTTGGGGAAACAGCTTAAAATTTTTAAACTGGTGAGTTTTAGTTTAAGTGGAAGTAAGTAAAGTTGGTTATTTTATTAATACCTAAATGTATATTATTCCCTCTTCCAGCAGCTCAGAAAATACTGACTGCACACTTGCTTTGGCCCAAGCAATGAGGATACGACAGTAAGTAATAGCGAGCCAGGTCTCTGACCTCACCATGTTCATGTTCTAGAGGGAAAAAGGAGAAAAGTGCTAAGGAAATTGTGTTATAGATTCCAGATGTGTGCACACTGGGGAGAACTGGAGGAAGACAACAGGACTCCCGATGACCTATGCCATCTTCAATGGAGTGGTGAAAGGTCCCAAAACATGTCACAGAATAATCTTTGTGACTCAGTGGGAAGAGGCAATTTCCACCCAGCCTGATGTCCTGAACTGATCTGAAAACAACACACCTAATACGAATAAAACTATATCCTGTAGTTGTTCTTTGACCTCCACAAGTATGCCTTAGCATGTGCATGACAACACACACACACACAAACACATGCTCACAAGAATTATTGAATGACTAAATATACATAAGTAAACACATTTGATCTTTTATTGTCTTGGACTAGTTAGTAATGGAAAATAAAATTATTATACTGGAAGAGCTGGAGAGATGGTCCAATAGTGAATAACTCTTGCCACCTTTACAGAGGACATGAGTTTGGTTCACAGCACCTAAGTCAGATGGCTCACCACTTCCTGTAACTCCAATTATTGGGGATCTAATAGTTTGCTCTAGCCACCACCAAGATCACCTACATGCATTTACATACAGATAGACAGACAGGCACACACACATGCACAGACGCATGCTCACACGTTCACACACGCACATTAAAATGTAATTCATAGATTACAGATCATAATTTGCAGACAACCATCCTAGACAGAGAGAGGAAACCATGCTAGTGAGTAACTTGCAGTCGGCAATGGGAAACCATCAGGTCGTTTGCTAACTTGGCAAACTTTTGGTTCTGTCATTCTGCGCAAGTATTCACTGGACAGTGTTTCTTTGCTGTAATTAATGAGGTCAGAAAGTTCAAATCGAAGAACATCCAGCTCTCTTCTACTGTGCAGCTACTTGATTGCTACTCCTTGCTTCAGTTTTACAATTTAAAAAAGTCTCTGTAAGGCAAATATCCTTTACCCTTTTGATGTGGCTGTTAACTCCTTTCAGATGCTTGAGAGAACTGGTGTCATTATATTTTCAGTCAATATATTCAGTCATGAAATGACCACTCTCAAATGTGGCCATGAACTTAGAATATGGCCTCTCAAAATGCCAAAAGTTTGTCTCTATTTAAGAGACAGCAAAACTATGGGTAAAAATCCTAACCCCCACCAGCTTCGCTCATTAATTCTAGTTTATATTTCTTTGGGAAACATGTACATTTTAGGTTTGAATTTATGTGTTTTCTTTATTTCATTTTATCTTTTTTCTTTCCTTTTTTGTAGTTAGAATAGCTATATTTGTCTGGCTTCAGGGAAAGAAAGGTATAGATGCTGACTCGGCATTTACCTTCTTGGAATGATTTCAATTGTATTCATCTGACCAGGAACTATTGCAGAATATCACTCTCCTCTTTATCAGGACATAAAAAGATATCACGCTAGTTTTGTGAAAGAATTTTTTTTTAAATGAAAAGAGAGAAAGAGAGTCACTGGGCTAACATCACAAGAAGTAGGTAAACCTAGAATTGTGTGATGGGAAAGTCTTGTTTATATTTGCCTCATAGGAACTCTCCCTATCACAGGGCTGCAGAGTGACCATCATGGTCACTATTATTATATAAAATGGATAATAATTTTCAAAGAATGAATTTTTAAAGATTAATAACTTCTATAGGAACATGTTGCTTCTCTAAAATGTGTGGCAAAGTCTTACATAAATACCAGAGGTACTTGCTGGCTTGGAATATCCCTAAAGATGGCATCAATAATACCTACCATTCTATTCTTTAAGAAAAGTTTGTGTTTGTTATTTGCTCTCTTTGAGTCTTAACTAATTATTGACTGCTTCTGATAAGATAATACAAGGGGAATGAAGTGTTATCTTTAGATAATTTATTTCCAAGTCTTCAGCTATCTCACTAGTCTACTTAGAGAAGGAAAGAGACAGACAGACAGAAAAAAGAATATACTGGATGTTGTGAAATAATCCTCTTGTACACTGTAAAGATTTGTCACTCTGAATGGTTTGATAAAACACTGATTGGCCAGTAACCAGACAGAAAGTATATGCCAGGAGACCAAATTAGGGATGATGGGAAGGAGGAGGGTGGAGTCAGGAGAGTCACCAGCCAGGCACAGAGGAAAGAGGAGATGAATATGCCATGCTTATAAAGGTACCAAGACACATGGCAAAGTATAAATATAAATATGGGCTAATTTAAGTGTAATAACTAGCTAGCAATAAGCCTGATTTATCAGCCGAATATTCTGTGATTAATAAAAGCTTCTGTGTATTTATTTAGGACCAGGCACTCAGTACCATCCAATTCTTCCAGTTATTCAAGCTGAGATTTGAGGGAGATGAATGAGACCCACTCAGCCCCTGTCCCAGAGCTCCACCAGAACCGGACCACATACTGAATGTAGTCAGAGGTGCAGTTAGTCACAGGGGATGCTGCAGAAAGAGAAATGTGCTGTTGAGCACACTCACCGCCTGACTTCCTGAAGTAGAAATGTTAAGCAAATACAAGTGTTTTTAAGTCACAGTTGTTATATGTTGAACAACAGAATATCGGAAAAACAAATTTAACCATAAATTTCATAATGATCATTTATAAAACTCATATAATTGAAGATATCTGTGCGATGATTAAGTTCCTGCTTTATCTTAAAACATTAAGAAATCTATATCACACTATAGAGCTTCCTGATTTTAATTGTTCACTGTTCTTTAGAAAAAGTTCTGGCTAATATAATTGGTTAAAAGTGAATATAACGTATCAATGGGGCAGCATACATAAAAGTTTAAATTCTTTCAGCAAATATAACATGAGTGCATTTTAGCTCATATTTATGAGAATTAGGCATTGGATCATGTCAGTTACATTATTCTCTAGAATGTAGTACTGCTTCATTAATAAATATGTTGTACAGATAACAGGTATATCAGAAAAAGAAATATGTAAGTTCAGATAGTATGGAAATTATTTTTTTTCATGTGAGTCCAAAATTACATTATATAAGACTGCAAATGTACACATCTGAATTTTATGTTGATCATTGCTTATTTGAGGATTTGCCTAATGTCCCCTTGCCGCTCCCTCTTGGAGACAAAAACAAATGAGAATAACTACTTAAATGGTGACACAAATCAATGTTAATAAATTAGTACATTCATGAAAAGACTCCCAATTTTACTGGCTAAAAGCACACCATTACAGCCTGCATTATGGTAGTTTAAAAGGCACACTGATAAGTGCCTGTATTCAAATCCATTTCTTTGCCCTTTGTGCTCTTATCTTCCCTGGGCCAGCAGACAATCCTGCTTTTCACTAACCTTTGGCACTCCACCATCAGCAATAAGCCTTGCTCCTCCATCGCCCCTGAGCTCCCTTAATTAGCATCACCTGAGGTATGCTCCATTTGAAGCAGGCCCATCAGCAGCACACACCTGCTTTGGTGCTTGCAGGTAGGACAGGACTCAGTATCTCTGGGCTCTGGGGAGTCCCTCTGTTTGGCCTAAAGCAGTAACTAAATACCCGTCATCTTCAACCAGCTTGCTGTGGCCTCTAATTCTGACAATTGTTCCTCCGCTGTGTCAGAGTGCAAGGATAACAAACAAGAGCCTGCGCGGGCCACATAGTGTGGAAATGCACAGGAAGGAAAATGGTTCCTCCATTTTCGAATTAAAGATAAATTGTCAGTATGAAAAATAACCAAGGAAATATTTTCTGCCTCTTCAGGATGAAAAATATTTGTTTTTATATTGAGAATTTTGTATTTTAAACCTTCAGGCTATGAAGTTGCAAATGTTTTCACCTCCCTTTGCCATACTTTGTTTCTGAGCCCTTTCAAAACATTTCAGGGCATGTTTTTCCAGAAAATACCTTAACAGTATAAAGTATTTCATGCATATGTTATGAGGGTACAATTGACACACTTTTAATATAAAAATGATAGCAATGCATAATGAAAAAAAATGCAACGAGTGCCTTTCACCGAACAATGGATAAAACACAGGTAGTTAAACCAAAGGAATTTTAAAAAGCTTCATTTGTGCTCTTATAAACTCACATTCTTCTTTTTTGTACCTTTTTCTTTGCCAGGGAGAATTTAGATGTGACAGTTAATGGGTATATTTTGTTGAAGCTAAGTTCTTTTAATGTCAAGCTATTATATCTTCGACATACATAGAAGAGAAGGTGCCAAGATTTCTAACAAGTAGGTACACATTCTTCTTCAAACATAAAGGCACTAAAGAGCTATTGTGCTGCCAGATTGATGTATTGAAAGATATGCACTGAATTCTCAGTCTATTAAAAACTGTCTCTCGGGGAAAAAAGTCCTATAGAATACATTCCAAAGTACAGTCTTTGGTCTCCTTGCTTGATTAGAATTAAACAGACAAAAAAACACACATATTTTACTAAACAATAAATTAAATACAAATATCAAGCAGATATGTTGGTTCTGTTGGACCAGGAATCACTAGCTAGGCATCACACTCTAGTCTATTTCTTTCTTATATATTTTATATAAAAATATAAAAATTGAAAACATACAGAAATATTGTGTTAGTGTTTAATAACTTTCATTTTCAATGAAAATGGCTCATATGTATAAAAAGCAAGAATTATATATTATTATAGTTATATATGTATATCATTATAATTATAATAGTGTAATAATTGTGTTTCAATTTCCCTTCCATACTTAGAATGTACAAGCACTCACTCTTCTTCTTACATATGACATCGAACAAAGTGGCCTGCCAGGAGGAGTCCTCTCAGTCACCTCTGCTGCCCTCATCCTGTTATGCTATTTTCTTCGCATTGTACCCTCCCCCGACGACCTTGATTCTGAAGGTCAGAGACAAGAGTGCACTCTACAAACTGTAAGTCTGAGGGAGTGCTCACATCTGCATGAGCTTTCTCGATTGGGAATGGGGTGCATTTCTTTCCCAGAGTGCTCCGAAGGCAGATGGGGTGGGATTCCAGAGCCTAGCTAAGGCAGTGGAAGGAAAAAAGGAGTTGAAGCTCCTTTAACTGACATAATTTTAATTACTACTCTTTGCTCTCTTATTTAGAAGTCTTTTAGATAATGCAGGAGACAGCTCACATGAGACTCAAATTCTATAAATAGATAAAAGGAAAGTAAAATGCCTAAACAAAATTTTGCATAAGTCATAGCATTGCCTATCATTAAAATACTAAAAATAATTTTAAATATAAAATTAACCAAAGGTTCTTGGTTGTAACTTTCAATACAATATATAGGTACCATATTTCAAACATGCTTTGTCTAATCTAAGATCCCCGGCATAGTACATTTTAGATGAAAACAGTTTGCATTTTATTTATTGTTGAGAGAAACTATATCTGATATCACCATTTGCTATTTATAATATACGTGTAGTTGTTAAACTTGATTGTTAACTTAATGAGATTTGGAATCACCATGAAAACAAACTTTTGGGTTTTCCTCCTAGGAAATTCCCAGGTCAATGAAAGTAAAAAGACTCACCTTCAAATGTCGATGGCACGATTCCCAGACCGCAATCCTGGAGGGAATTAAAATGTATGAGCTAGGCCCAAGTATGCATCATTCTCTGTTTCCTGACTGTGGATGCAATGTGACCAGCTGCTTCAAACCCTTGCTGCTGTGACTTGCCTGTCGCAATGATCAAACTATTGGCCAAAGCACTTCCTTTCTTCCTCTTCAACCTCTTCTTCTATTGTTTTGTAATTGCTATTATCATCATTATTATATGTATCTATGGTGGCATAGTTTCCAGTGGAGGTAAGAGGACAGTCTTATGGAGTTGGTTGTACTTACACACCATTCTGTGTATTGAGGTGATTGAGTTTAGGTTGACAATTTTGTACGGCAAATATCTTCTGAGCATCCTTGCTGGCCTCTTCCTTTCCTGAGTAGGTTTTGTTGGGTCTTTTGTTCCAGCAGTGTGTAAACTAAGATATCATGTGAACAACTGAAAATTTCATGCAGTAAAGGCATCAAACTTTGTTTAATTGTTTCTTTGATCATGAAGTCTTTTCAATATGACCGTTGTATAAAACACACAGAGAAATGGGTGGTCGTGGCACACGCTTTTAATCCCAGCACCCGGGAGGCAGAGGCAGGCATATCTCTGTGAGTTCCAGGCCAACCTGGTCCACAAGAGCTAGTTCCAGGGCCGCTTCCAAACCTACAGAGAAACCCTGTCTCAAAAAAACAAAACAAAACAAAAAATAAAAACAAAACAAAAAACAAAAACAAAGCAAAACACACACACCCACAAAAAAAAAAAAAAAAAAAAAAAAAAACTAGGCGTTTTGTGTCTACCAAGGGGCTGAAACAGTGCTCTATCATCAGCTGTCCACCAGAGTGGTATTGCCAGGCCCTTTCCTGGGAATAAAACTTGCACAAAGAAACCAAATATGAGTGAGTACATCCCATGTTCCTCTTTTTGGGTCTGGCTTACCTCACTCAGTATAGTGTTTTCTATTTCCATCCATTTGTATGCAAAATTCAATAAGCTTTTGTTTTTTACTGCTGAGTAGTACTCTAATATGTATATATTCCAAACTTTCTTCATCCATTCTTCCACTGAAGGGCATCTAGGTTGTTTCCAGGTTCTGGCAATTACAAACAATGCTGCTATGAACATAGTAGAGCATATATTTTTGTTGTATGATAAGGCCTCTCTTGGGTATATTCCCAAGAGTGGTATTGCTGGGTCCAAGGGTAGGTTGATCCCGAAATTTCTGAGAAACCGCCACACTGCTTTCCAAAGTGTTTGCACAAGTTTGCATTCCCACCAGCAATAGATGAGGGTACCCCTTTCTCTACAATCTCTCCAGCAAAGGCTATCATTGGTGTTTTTGATTTTAGCCATTCTGACAGGTGTAAGATGGTATCTTAAAGTTGTCTTGTTTTGCATTTCCCTAATCGCTAAGGAAGTTGAGCATGTCCTTAAGTGTCTTATGGCCCTTTGAACTCCTTCTGTTGAGAATTCTGTTCGGCTCAGTGCCCCATTTTGTAATTGGGTTGATTAGCCTTTTACGGTCTAGTTTCTTGAGTTCTTTTTATATTTTGGAGATCAGTCCTTTGTCAGTTGCAGGGTTGGTGAAGATCTTCTCACAGTCAGTGGGTTGTCTTTGTGTCTTAGTGACAGTGTCCTTTGCTTTACAGAAGCTTCTCAGTCTCAGGAGGTCCCATTTATTCAATGTCTGCTGCCGGGGTTATACGTAGGAAGTGGTCTCCTGTGCCAATGTGTTGTAGAGTACTTCCCACTTTCTCTTCTATCAGGTTCATTGTGTTTGGACTGATATTGAGGTCTAAAACCGGACTTGCTGAACATAGTGGACAATGAGGACTACTGAAAACTAAAGAACAATGGCAATGGGTTTTTGTTCTTACTGCACGAACTGGCTTTGTGGGAGCCTAGGCAGTTTAGATGCTCACCTTACTAGACCTGGATGGAGGTGGGTGGTCCTTGGACTTCCCACAGGGCAGGGTTCCCTGCCTTCTCTCAAGCAGGGAACAGGAGGGAGGAGGGGGAGGGGGGGAGTGGGAGGCAGTGGCGGGGAAGAATCAGAAATCTTTAATAAATAAATAAAAATTAAAAAAAAACTTGCACAAAGTATTATTTCACAATAACTCCGTCTTTTAGTTTTACTTTTTCTAAAAATAAAAATTAAAAAAAAATGTTTTTAAGTAGATGTCACAGAAAAATTTGGGTAAAAAACTAAGAACATCAAATACAAATATTTAATATGTAAAAAGTGAAACTCACATCTTGTGATCATCCACTTATAAAAGACACTTCATCTATCATGGAGGCCAGTAACTGAGATTATCAATTGTTGCTGACCACACACACACACACACACACACACACACACGAGGAGACAGAACAGAGAGATGGGAGGGAGAGGAGGGAAAGAGAAGCTTAGGGAGGCAGGATCTATTTGTGATGGGACTCTATGAAATTTGGGGCTTTGAATACCTCTAGGATATTTCTTACATTTTTTCCTCTCTCTTGTTTTTTTTTTTTTTTTTTTTTTTTGTTAGCATAGAAAGCTAACAGTAAGTTTCATTTCCCCATGAAAGTTAGAAAAAATACAAATAATACACTATTCCTCCCGTGGTTCAGATGTTTTCATATGAGAAAGATAATAAAGCCATTGGCAGAATGAGTGCATGAATCTTTCATAACCAGAAGTTGGTCTCTCAGTAATAGTGACTGAAATTGCTAATGAGCACTGAATTTATTATTGAAATGAAGCCTTAGATACCAAAGTTGATCTTGCCTATTTTAAGACTTTGTAAAAAGTGCTATTGAACAACTAATTTCTTCTATGAAACACCAACTACCAAAATTCTCTTACAATGTTCACAATGAGCCTACTTGAGCATAGAGCATACCCTTCTTAGTTTCTGTGAGACTATGATTTTATTCCTGTGACTGGTGCTCAGGACAGATATACAAATGAGGATCATCATGCATGCACATTGAAAATCCATGGTTCCTTTTGTTAAAGAATGGTGAAATGGACAGGAGAGCTCCGAACTAATACTGATAAAGCGACGCAGGGTAATCAAGAAATATAATTTAAGCCAGCACTGACAATCATTAAACAATATCCTAATACTGAATTGTAACCTTCAGAGCAATCAAATATCTGTGATAAACTGCAATTTCCTCTATCATATATGTGTGTGTATGTGTGTTTATACACACACATACACACACACATATGAGGATATATCCTCAGCAATTTATTGGAGTAAAGCTTTGTTTAATGCATAATCTGACCATGTGAAAAATACAGGCACTGAAGTGGAAAATTCTTTTGCATTCTCCTGTGCTGGCACGGTCCTTTTCTGTCAGGTTGCACACACACACATGTCCACAATGGGAGCAATATTTACAAGCTGCATTTTACATAATTCTAGGCAATGACTATCTACTCCTCCAGTGAAGAGAATTCCCTTGGCACTCCCACTTGCCATTCAGTCCTGCTGCTTCGTTTGTTCTATTGTATATCCTGCAGAGTGATACATTGCAGTGCCTTTGCCTGTGGTAGCCGGACCGGAGTCATCCATCATCACAATCATGGGAACTGAGGACCTTATGGGCTGGGAGTAAATTATGAAGCGATGAGGAAGGTGATCATTTTTGCAGAAACAGCTATTTCATGTTTCTCTGCTAGGCACCATCCTTCCTTTCTTGTTCAGAGTGAAAGAATAAAAGCCACAGGACCAGTTTTTGTTCTTTGGATTCATGCTGATGGAAGAGAATGCAATCAATAGAAAATGCACTTAACAAGTCTCAAATTGACTGGTCTTTTTCTTGTTTATTTTGAATTTTAGATGTAATTCTCTGTTGACCTGCTGTTAATGCTATGTAGCTGTGGATTTTCCAGATTTAAGTGTGTTATAAGTGGATAAATTTCACCAAGAGGGATAATTTAAAATAACTGATTTGAGACCCAGGCAAGGTACTACAAAGGAAAAGTTGTCAATTATCTTTGTAGAATTCAGTCATGTAGAGTCTAACTAGATAACTTATTGCTTTTTGTCCCTTTTATTCTTACCCTTCTATAGTAAAATATCAATTAGTGACTGAAAATATGATCTATATTCATAAGTCAGAGGAAACATCAAAACATCACTTTGTCTTTCAGTCTTTTTTTTTTTTCTTCGTGAATTAGAATCAGTTTAACCCATGATGTGTGGGAAACGTGGGTCGGTAACATCTAGAAAAAAAACTTACTATTCAGTGGAGGATTAAATAATTAAATTTAAATAATTTTATTACAGGACATGGCTCTGCTGGTAAGTGGCAGGAAAAATAAGAACCTGAGGTTAATATCCCAGTACTCGGCTAAAAAATCTTACACAGAAACTCAAAAATGGAGACAGGGAAATAGAGGATCATTTGGGCTTGCTGGTCAATCAGGGTAACCAAATCAATAACATCCATTTTACTATATCTTTCTCAAAAATGAGAGTGCAGTGTAATTGAGGAAGACATCCAATGTTGTCCATTGCCCTAAACACAAGCACATGGACACACACAAACATAGTGTTCTTTACTTGTATTTGTGTATGAATACATGTGTGCTTATATTTGTGTGGGTTCAACTGTGTTGGGGTGTAAATGCAAGTATTTCCTCATCATACAGAGGCCAGAAGCTCCCATTTTACTAATGGAAGTAGTTTCTTTTGCTGAATCAATTGTTCACCTACTTAACTAATCTTGACAACTAGCCTGTCTCTTCACAACATCCAAAGTCTGGGATTATAGGTGCCTACCCAGCGGGTTCCGAACATCTGAATTTCTCCCCTCATGCTTGATTTTCAAGCACTCTACCCAATGAGCCACTCCCCACCTCCAATTTAAATTGCTTTGAAGCATGCCCAACTGGATTGGCCCTTGTTTTTTTCTTCCTTTGAATATTTGATACTTTTACAGTTTGATCTTATAAAACCCACTTGCACTGATTTACATTACTCATTGCAGATACTTCGATTGCCTTCTAACAGAAAAACACTCTTACTTCCAAAGTGCTTATTTCTTAAGTGTTAACTTTTTAAATCTAAGAAGTGAGTTCCTTTATCCATGTGAGAATAGTATATAGCTTCACTTTGATGTTTGTTTCCCTTTCCGAATTACTATATTTTAATTAAAATATAATCACATCATTTCCTTACTTCCCTTTGTTTTCCTCCAATCACTCCCAGGCTCCACCTTCTCCTTCTCAATGGCTAATTTCTCTTCGAGTCTCTGTGTGTGTTATGTGTGTTATTTCAAGGCTGACTACTTTGCATCGAATAGCCAATGCTCATCTTTGAGTCCTTCAGAGAAGTTAATTCTCCCTTTCTCAGAAATCATTAGGTGCCTGTAGTTTTTTGCCTGAGGATAAGAATTTTTGATATTTTTTTTTTTTTACATTTATTTGGTCCCTGTGTGTGTCTTGGTGTACATTGGAGGTCAGAGGATAGATATCAGGCAGGACTTGCTTCTCTTCTTGCATCGGGTGGAAACAAAAGGCTAAACTCAGATTATCTGGTTTGCTAGGCAAGTGTCTACTCACTGGGCCATCTCACTGGCCTAAGACTGAAATTGTAAACGATGTGTTATTTTTAAAAATGTTGGTATATGCCTGAGTTTATATGCATCACATGTGTACAGATGCCCATGGATGCCATAGCTCCTCAACAATTAAGGAAAACGTCAACAGAACTAGAAGTAATTAAACATAAATGTTAGGAAAACTATAAAACTTCAGCTATAAAGTGCAAACTGCTATTACATGTATAGGTATATATACCATTTCCATGTGTGAACCCAAATTTTACTGAGACAAATGAAAGGCATGGGATGGCAGGCAGATAAGCTTTATTTTTACAATCTTTATTGGCTTCAGCAGTTAGTTTTAAATGAAACCAGTCTTTTCTATTATATTTGCACTAGTATGTGCTCTGCCTTCCACTCATGAACCCCCAAAACCTCCCCAAACTTTGTCTTGTTAAGTTGGTAAAATTATGTAAACATTGGTGTGTGTGTGTGTGTGTGTATACATTTTTACAAAATACTTGAAAGTCTGCGTGCTTAGCATTCTAGAATGATGGGAACATCAACCAAATATAGATGATTCCTGAAACTCTTTTTAGTGTCCTACCCATAATTTTCAGTTGTGTGAGCAGGCTCTTCAGCAAAGAAGACTAATGATGTGCTTCAAAGTTTCTTCCACAGAGAGGCAAATGCAGCGAGGATCTAGAATTTCACATATCCTTGCAATGAAATACGGTGACTCCTATTTCAAAGACAGATTTATAGGCATGATTGTAACCTAGGTGGCCCAAATTTTACATGCTCAGTGCAGAATAGATTAAATTCACATGGCTTTCTCTAGGAGCTAACACAACTTTGGATACATCCCCTTCTTGTGTCTGCCTTTCCTATAAGCTAAGTGGCTGCTGAGGCTGAGGAAGTAGCTTAATAGTGCTTTTATTAGTTCCAGGAGTATACTATAATCTCTAATCAACTTGTGTAATTGACAGAGTATGAGTCATATGCCATATTTTAGTCACTTGCCTAACAAGTAGTCTAATGTGACCCATTTCTTCCAGTCGTCTACTTTGTTGCATAAGTCAAAGATTCATTGTGAACTATTTGAATGAGGAAAGGCAGTCAAAGTATAATGTTTATACAAAACACTGTGAATCTTATTCTCATAATGTGGCAAAGTGGATATTACTAGGTTTGAGCTTCACATTCACTTAGAAAAATTTTCACATGTAAGCAAATGTAAATAATTGAAAAGTTAAAGAACTTTGGAATAATACACATAGTATTCTAATCAGAAACAAATATCAAAATAATGTTGCTTAGTTTTGTCTCTCTCTACTTTCTTGGTCAACATCCAGAAATTTCATTTATGAGATTTCTAGGCTCTGTACCCTTACACTGTAAAATAACTGTTTTCTCTTTCTAGTTCTTCCTCTCCCTTGCCATAGAGCAAATTGCTATTACAGTTTGTAATATATAGTATGCACACACATGTGTGTGTGCATGATCATATTTCTGTATATGTGTCATACTACGATTTGGAGGACAGGGGATTACCTCAAGAATCCATTTTAGCCTTCCACCTTGTTGAACATTGGGCCTATCTGTTGGCAGAATCCAGAATATCTGACCTTCATGCTTCTGTGCTTCCTCTGTCTTAATTCCCTGGCATTAAAGACCAATGCTCCAGCATGAGAGTTTACATCAATATATGAGATTCAAAATCAGGTCCTACCTGAGCCATCTCTCCAGCCCTAAAAAATACACATGATATTTCTTTCATTACCTCCCTCAAAAATGTCTTCACAAAATGGCCTTGAACTGCTGTACAAGTTGTCCTTTTATGTTCTTAAGATGAATTCCCATTCCTAGTTGAAGAACCCAGTAGTTGTTTTCAAGGAGAAAAAAACCTGATATCTTCAGTAGCTATAGAAGATTGGCTCCACTTCCACATTCTAAAATATACTTAATCCTTTCCTGTGCACTGAAAAGAAATCTAGCATTAGCCAATAGGGAATTATATATCTTGTATTTGATGCAGGAAAAAGAGGACCTATGTCTACAATTTAGTTGACATATCATTGTTCATTTTTTGGAGCCCATTGAGTAATTTAGGTAATGTTATTTTTTGGTGGGCTTGCAATTTTAGTGTGTATTAAGGAGGAAGAAAAATCTGCATGCTAGTGAGATAGACTTGTTTTTTTACATTATTTCTTTTAATTTTTATTATAATATAAATGCGTAGTTTTTTTCCTTCCCTTTCCTACCTTCAAATTCTCCCTTATAGGTTATTTTTCAAAACTAAACCATTGACATACATAAAACATAAACAGGAAAAGAAAAAAAATAACTTTCAGAAAGTTGTAGCAGGATTTTCCCCTCTATTGGTTTCTAGTGGTACTTAAAATATAAATTATGTAAGAACTGATATGTTTTGGCAGATATTATTCTCTTTCCAACTTCTCTTTCTACTTTAAATCGTCATCAAAAGTATAGCTAAAAAAAAAAATAAAAACCGAGACTCTGATCGGGGCAACATGAAAATGGCAGAGACAGAAGGCAATCTGTCTTGGGATATCTACAGATGATGCCCTTCCCTAACAGGTATTCCCATACTATGTAAAAATGTTCGCCTGGTGATCCTAGCACTCACAGTGCTGCCAAGTTCAAGCTTAACTTCTTTGGATATGTTTGACATTTTCATGTGTTCTTGATTTAGTTCCAGTCTTTGTAAATCACTGAAAAGTCAGCCTCCGAATTCAAGCAAATCTTCTCTCAGCTCTTTCTTGGTTTGCATTCTTATGGACTAACTTTTGTGTCTCATAGACTCTATTATTACTTGACCAGTTCTTTTATTTGTGTGGCTGAATATTAGAAGGCATAATGAAGCTAATAAAGGAATGCATTGAGTTTAAATTTTCAGACAAAAGAAGAAGTCAAGAACCAAGTAATCTTCAAAAGCAAACAAATGAATAAAACTGTAGTCAGCATTAGAGTTCTCCTTGTTACTATAATCAAAGAATGTAGTTGGCACATAATAGATATTTATTCAGTGAATGCAAGTGTCAATAATATGTACCACATAAGAAAAAAAATAAAATACAAAGCAGATATTTGCATAATGAAAAGATAGGGGCTAGAAATTAACTTTGTCAAACAATATAAACCAAGTATGCACACAAAATTATGAAGAAAAATTAGAAAACCCTAAAGTACAAAATTCAGATAAGCAATGATGAACCTGATAATCATAGCATAGGGGTATTCTTTCCTAAAGGCTTTCTGTGTTTAAAGGGTGCCTAAATCTTTCATTTATCTGTTATTCTTATTATATTATCAATTTGATAGACTCTAGAGTAACCTTAGGACAAATCTCAGAACCCCATATTAGAGTGTGACCCTACATTCAAAGAGCCCAGAAAAACAAACAGAAAAATGCATGGCAAACACTGGTTTAAAGGAAAAAAATAAACATTGGTTTTAAGTCAAACATCAAGGCTAGCCAATACAATTAATAAATAGGATTATTCTTGGGTAGACACCTTTCCTGAGGCTTAGATGACCTAATAATTCGAGCTGATGCATCATCTCAGAAGCTCATGGCAAAACATAACATAATATTATGGCAGGTGGCTTTTGTATTCTGGGGATTTCTAAACCCCTTAATTTTTCTAGTTAAATAATTCAGAATACATTTTCAACTTTATTTTGTATTTTTCATAAAGAGTATATTATTTTTTAATATATGTTATTTTGGTCAATAAGAAATATATGATATACACCAAAAGATACACATGGTTTTCTTTTCTGCGTAAGAATGTGTGTGTGTGTTGTTATTGTTGTGCATGTGTATGGATGTACATACCCATACTAGTTTTTTTTTAATAAGGTTTTAATGTACTTCTGGAGATCCAAGGTTGATGTCAGGTATCTTCCTTGACTGCTTCTCACCTTATATTTAGTCAGAGTCTCCACTAGTTGAACCCAGAGTTTGCTGTCTTGGATAATATTCATAGGTAACCTCTTCTGTGGATTTCATCACTGTCTATTATGCACAGAGGCCACCACACCAACCTTACTCTTACATGGTATTAGAGAGCTGAACTCCAGCTTCACACTTGAGTGGCAAATGTTTTATCTACTGAACCAGCTAGCTCTCCATACCAAGAATTATAATTTTCTAAGTACTGTATTTTGTCTTCTACAAGAACATCTATACATGACAAGGTATGGAGGTGCATGCCTTTAATCCCAGCACTTGGGAGGAAGCGCGAGAAGGATCACTGTGATTTGAGACTAATCTGGTCTACAGAGCGAATTCCAGTACAGTGACAGACAGAGATCCACAGAGAAATCCTGTCTCAAAAAAAAAAAAAAAAAAAAGGAACATTAAAAGTAGAAAAGTAGTACATTTAATGCATATTCTTTATGTAAATGAGAAACAGACTTTTGTGACAAAGATGATTGACAGCTAGATTGTAGTAAGAATGGCGGGCCGCTTCCTGCCACCCGGCTAGCTTTACCCAAAATAATTACACAGAAAACTGTATTCTTTTAAACACTGCCTGTCCCATTAGCTCCAGGCTCTTATTGGCTAATTCTCACATCTTGCTTTAACCCATTTCTAATAATCTGTGTAGCCCCACGAGGTGTGACTTACCAGGGAAGGTCTTAACCTGTGTCTCTGTCAGGTGGGATAATCATGGCGACTGCCTGACTTGGCTTCTTTCTCCTAGCATTCTGTTCTGTTGACTCTGCCTACCTAATTTTCTGTCCTATTAAAGGGCCAAGGCAGTTTCTTTATTTAACCAATGAAATCAACACAAAACAAAAGACTCTTCCACATCACTAGATGAAATTATATGACCAGAGAATTTTAATTGAAAGAGGAGATTTCAATTTCATTCTATACTAGGAAAACAGGTAACGACCATTTACTAAGAGCTTAACTTTTATCTGTGTATGGTAATTAGTATAGTTTCTCTGAGCCTTGAGGGTGTTATTGCTTTGAGTAGTTGCAATTCCTTGTTGCAACATAGAATGTTTCATCTCTACTTAATCCATGATATTCAAAATTTAATACTTTCTGGGTTACATCTCACTTTACTCTGGTCCCATTCCTAGAAATATTATAAAGTGCCCCCATACATTGGAAAATGATTGGCTACAGAGATGCTGATATAAAGAATCAGTATTATTAGTAACATTGAAAATCATAAATACAAAATTTGTAAGTTTTCTTAATAATTTAGATGTGTTCCTTTAAGTAATATTCCAGATACATATTACTTGCTACAAGAGTCTTTCTTCCTTATTCAATCTACAACTTACTTCTGAATTTTCATGATCTGTTGGACAACAGGGGAAGATATCATGGATAAGACAATCTGAAAGGTGAGTTATAGACATTTAAGACTGTCCCTCATTCTATGGACTTGAACTCAGTCACATGAAGCCAAGGAATTCTGAAGAATGAAGTCTATTTGTGGTCTGTGTAAAGAGGAAATACATATTTAATGAACAGTTTGTACAAATACCCTGGAGAACATAGAAGCAATATCTGCATGAAAGGGGAAGAACTCAGTAAACTACAAATAATTTAAAAGCATGCTTACAAGAAAATGAATAAATAAATTGAGTCCATTTGTACAAGTGAATAAATGCAGCAGCAGCAAAACCAAATGAACTATATTCAGTCATAGCAAAATGAGATGTTTGGAAGCATAAATGAGCAAAATAGTAAAGCCTGGGAGACCATATGCTATGTGATATCTTCCAACAGAACTAAAAATTAACAGAAATCCAAATTGCTTTTTAGGCACATTCTGTATAGGAAATATAGGATCACAGAATACTAAATAATGATTATTTTAAGAGTAAAATATGATGTGAGATTGCTGCAGAATACAAGGTACATGTAAACTTTTAGAAATCATTCTTTTGTAATTAAATAACATTTTTGAAATTTATTTTATTTATCAACTAGTTTCCCCTCTCTTCTTCTGTTCCCTCCCTTTCTCATCTACATCCCTCCCCATCCACTCCTCCATCTCCCCTAAGAAAGGGACAGGCCTTCCATGTGCTTGTGCAAGCGCAAAGGATGATACCTCAAATGGAGAAAGGACCAAGCTCCTCCCCTATTTCAAGGCGGGACCAAGTAATCCAGCATAGGGAACAGGTTACCAAATGTCTGCTAGCTCCAGAGAGAGGTCCTGTTCTCACTGTTAGAAACCTTACTAAGAGACCAAGCTACAGGATTGCCACACACATGCAGAGGGCCTGAGTCAGTTCCATGCAAACTCCATGAGTTCCTGAAAGCTCAGGTAAGCTGTCTGTGTGGGTTCCCAATCTTGAGCCCTCAGCTGGTAAAATACTTCCTCCCTTTCTTTCACAAGACTCGCAGTGCTAGTCTGCGGATCTCTGCCTCTGCTTCCATCAATCACTGGATAGAGTATCTCTGATAGCAATCAGCGAAGACACCAATCTGCTTACAGTAGATGGCTAGTTCAGACACACTCTCCACCACTGCTAGGAGTCTTTATTTGGGGGTCATCCTTGTTCGTTCATAGGGATTTCCCTAGCATCAGGTTTCTCCCTATCCCTGAAATGCTTCCCCATCAAGATATCTTTTTTTCTGTTCTCCCCCTCCGTTCTGCCTCCAGCCCACCTCCTGCACCCAGTATGCCCAACCTGCTTCCTCTAGTTCTCTTCCTTCCAACCAGCCCCCAATCCCTGCCCCCAGTTTACCTTGATATCTAGATACTCTGGTACTGGGGATTGTAGGTTGCTTATGCTATAATTGATTCCTAATGACCCCATAAGAGTGAGCATACACCACGCTTGTGTTTCTGGGTCTGGATACCTTACTCAAAATGATTTTTCTACTTCCATCCATTTGCCTGTAAATTTCATGAAGTCATCATTTTTTACAGCTGAGTAGTACTCCATTGTGTAAATTTACTACATTTTCCTTATCCATTCTTTGGTTGAGGGGCACCTAGGTTGTTTCCAAGTTCTGGTTATTACAAATAATGCTGATGTGAACATAGTTGAACAAGTGTCCTTGTGGTATAATTGCAAATCTTTTGGGTACATGTCTAAAATTTGTATATCTGGATCTTGAGGTAGGTTGATTCCCAATTTTCTTAGAAACCGCCATACTGATATCCAAAGGAACTGTACAAGTTTGCACTTCCACCGGCAGTAGAGGAGTGTTCCTCTTATTCCATATCCTCTCCAACATAAACTGTCATCAGTATTTTTGATCTTAGCCTTTCTGACAGAAAAAAAAAAAAAGAAAATTGTATCTCAGAGTCATTTTGATTTGCATTTCCATGATGATTAAGGATGTTGAGTAATTCTTTAAGTATCTTATGACCATTCTGAGATTCTTCTGCTGAGAATTCTCTGTTTGACCCTGTACCCCATTTTTAAGTTGGATTATTTGGTATTTTGATGTTTAGCTTTTTGAGTTCTTTACACATTTTGGAGGTCAGCCCTTTGTCAGATGTGGAATTGGTGAGCATATTTTCCCACTCTGTAGTCTGCTGTTTTGTTTTATTGATAGTGTCCTTTGCCTTAAAGAAACTTTTCAGTTTCAGGAGTTCCCACTTATTAATTGTTGTTTTCAGTGTCTGTGCTACTGGTGATATATTTAAGAAGTGGTCTCCTGTGCCAATGCATTCAAGGCTATTTCCCACTTTCTCTCTGATAGCTTCAGTGTAACTGGATGTATATTGACATTTTGATCCACTAGGACTTGAGTTTTGTGCATGAGGATATATATGAATCTATTTTCATTCTTTTACATGTCGACATCCATTCATGTCAGCACCATTTGTTGAAGATACTTTCTTTTTCCATTGTATAATTTTTATTTCTTTGTCAAAATCAGGGATTCATAGGTGTGTGGACTCATATCAGGGTCTTGTATTCAAATCCATTGAGCCACATGTCTGTTTTTATGCCAGTAAAAAGCTGTTTTTATTACTATAGTTCTATAGTAGAGTTTGAAGTAAGGGATGGTGGTGTCTAAGTTCCTGTATTGTACAGGAATGTCTGAGCTATCCTAGGTTTTTGACTTTTCTGTATGAAGCTCAGTATAGGTCTTTCAAAGACTTGAAGAATTGCATTGGGATTTTGATGGAAATTGCATTGAATCTGTAAATTGCTTTTGTTAAGATTGTCACTTTTACTACACTAATCCTACCTATCCATGAGCATGGAATCTTCCCATTTTCTGATATATTCTTCAATTTCTTTCTTTAAAGACTTAAAGTTCTTGTTATACAGGTCTTTCATTTGTTTGGGTCACGTTACCCCTAGATATTTATATTATTTGTGATTATTGTAAAGGGTGTTATTTCTCTGGTTTCTTTCTTGGCTTGTTTATTACTTACATAGAGGACTACTGAATTTTTGAATTGATATTGTATCTAGTCACTTTTATCAAGGATTTATCAGCTTCAGGAGTTCCTTGGTAGTACTTTTGAGGTAACTTATGCATACTATCATATCATCTACAAATAGTGAAAGTTTGACTTCTTCTTTTTCCAATTTGTATGCCCTCTATCTCCTTTTGATGTCTCATTTCTCTAGCTAGAACTTTCAATACTATATTGAATAGATGTAGAGAGAATGGACAGCCTTATCTTGTTTCTGATTTTAGAGAAATCACTTTGAGTTTCTGTCCATTTAATTTGATGCTAATAGTTGTCTTGCTGTATATGGTCTTTATCATGTTTAGAGATGTTCCTTGTATCACTGATCTCTCCAAGATCTTTATCATGAAGGAATGTTGTGTTTTGTCAAAGACTTTTTTCAGCATCTAATGAGATGGTTATTTGGTTTTTCTTTCAGTTTGTTTATATGGTGGATTATATTGACATTTTCACATGTTGAGTGAATCCTGCATCTCTGGGATAAAGCCTACTTGGTCATGGTGAATAATCATTTTCATGTGTTCTTGAATTCACTTTGACAGTATTTTATCTTGTATTTTTGCATCAATGTTAATGAGGAACATTGTTCTGTAATTCTCTTTTTTTATTGTATCTTTGTATAGTCTGGGTATCACGGAATATATAGCCTCATAAAGAGTTTCGTAATATTCCTTCTGCTTCTATTGTGTGTAACAATTTGAAGAGTATTGGTATTAACTTTTCTTTAAATTCTGGTAGAATTGTGTTCTGAAACCATTTTGACGGGGAGACTTTTAATAACTGCTTCTATTTCCTTAGGGGTAATAGCTCTATTTAAATTATTTATCTGGTCTCTAATTTTGTTATGTAGTACCTCTCCAGAAAATTGTCCATTCCTTTTAGATTTTCAAATTTTTTGGATATAGGTTTCTGAAGTATGACCTAATTATCCTCATTTCCTCAGTCTCTGTTGTTATGTCCCCTTTTTCATTTCTGATTTTGTTAATTTGAATATTCTATCTCTGCCTTTTGGTTAGTTTGATAGGGGTTTGTTAATATTGTTGATTTTTACCAAAGAACCAACTCATTGTTTTATTTAATCTTTGTCTTTTTCTATGTTTTTGATTTCCTCACTGAGTTTGATTTTTTTCTTGCTATCTTATCCTCCTGGGTAAATTTTCTTCTTTTTGTTTTAGAGATTTGAGGTGTGCTGTTAAGTTTCTATGAAAAAAGATGCTTAAAAGAAATCTCACACTAGCTCAGAATTGAGTATAATAAAGAGTTATTTATTTAGGGATAGACTCACAGATCACAATCCCCTGCATGAACAGTGAACAGCAACCGAATCCTGCAGCTGGAAAAGAGGTCGGATGCATGATTTACATAGATATAATATAATAGGCCACGCCCAAGTGGGAGTTAACTAAAAGGCTACTGGTGTTAGGAATTCCTACAGCACCTCCCCTTGTTGTTTAAATAAGAAAGTTTTAAGCCCAATACAAAGTTATAAACAATGAGAACAAATATCAGGTATAAAAATTAGAATTATAACCAGCATAAACAATACCAAGCAAGAAACATGATAAATGCTTCAATAATTATCCTATCCTAATGAGTTTCAGTCTTGTATATAAATAACTTGGCCAATTTATGAGAGGAAAGTAACTACAACTATCTAGTCTGCAACCCTAATGAAAAACTGAGAATGAAAGTAATATTACTTGAGTAAGCAGGAAGAGCAATCAAGCAACTTCCAAAATGTGCAACAAATGACAGAGACAATTGGCTACCTGGGCAATCACCCAATGTCTCATTTGCAACTTTGGAGCACTTTATATCATCATATATAATATAAGAGGCCACATCCAAGTGGGCAGATAACTTAAGGGCTACTGGTAGTAGGAATTCCTACAGCATTTCTTGTGTGAGATTTCTCTAATTCTTCATGAGGACACATAGTACTATGAATTCTCCTTTAACACTGTTATCATTGTGTCCCCTAAGTTTTGCTATGTTGTGCATTCATCTTATTTTAAATCTAGGAAATATTTAATTTCTTTATTTCTTCCTTTAGCGAATGGTAATTCAGGTGAGAATTATTCACTTTCCATGAGTTTCTAGACTTTCTATAGTTTGTGTTGTTGAATAATAACTTTAACTCAGGGTGATCTGATATGATACAGGGGTTTATACAAATTTTTTATCTGTTGAGATATGCTTTGTGATGATCTATATGTAGGTATGTGGTCTATTTTAGAAAAGGTTCATTGAGGTACTGAGAAGAAGATATATTCTTTTGTGTTTGGTTGAAAGGTGCTATAGATGTCTGTTAAGTCCGATCGAGTCATAACATCTGTTAATTCCCTTGTTTTTTGTTAATTGTCTGTTTGGAAGACCTGTACAATAATGAGAGTGGGATGTTGAAGTCTCAGATTTTTAGAGTGTAGGGTTTGATGCAATTTAAGCTTTAATAATGTTTGTTTTATAAAAGTAAGTGTCCTTATATTTGGGGCATAGATGTTCAAAATTAAGACTTTATCTTGATTAATTTTTCTGTGATTAGTGTTGTTAATCTCTTTCAATTAATTTCAGTTTAAAGTCTATATTATTAGATATTAATACAGTTAACTTAACACCAGCTTGATTTTTAGGTCCATTTGTTTGCAAAATCTTCTCCCATCCCATCTGAGGTGACATCTGTCTTTGCTATTGAGGCGTACTTCTTGCATGCAGCAGAACAATGGACTCTGTCTTTGCATCCATTCTGTTAGCTTGTGTCTTTTTATGGGAAAATTAGTCTATTGATATTAAGAGATGACCTGTGATTGCTAATTTCTGTTATTTTTTGGTTTTGTTGATGGTAGTGTCATGGTCCCTCTTTAGGATTTGCTACTGTAGGATTATCCATTGCCTTTTTTTTTTTTTTTTTTTTGAGTGCAGCTAACTTCCTTGGATTGTAGTTTTCCTTCTAATACCTTCTGTAGGGTTGGATTTGTGGATATGTAGTGCTTAAATCTGGTTTTGTCGCGGAATATCTTGTTTTCTCCATTTATGGCGAATGAAAGTTTTGCTGCATATAGTAGTCTGGGCCTGCAGTCATGGTATCTTAGTGTCTGCAAAATGTCTGTCCAGAACCTTTTGGTTTTCATAGTCTCCACTGAGAAAAGCTGGGTTTATTTCTGATAGGTCTGCCTTTATATGTTTCTCTGCCTTTTTACTTTGTAGCTTTTAATATTATTTCTATATTATGTATGTATAGTGTTTTGATTATTATGTGGCAAAGGGACTTTTTTTTTGGTCCAGTCTATTTGGTGTCCTATAAGCTTCTTGTGTCTTCATGTGCATGTCCTTTAAGTTGAGAAAGTTTTCTTCTTAATATTTGCTGAAAATATTTTCTGTATTTTTGAGATAGACTTCATCTCTTTCTTTGATCCCTATTATTCTTAGTTTTCATCATTCCATGGTGTCCCAGATTTCTTGGATGTTTTGCATTAAGAATTTGTTGGATTTAACATTTTCTTTGACTATTGAATCTATTTCTTCTATCATGTCGTCAATGCCTAAGATTCTTCCATCTCTTGTGTTCTGTTGTTTATGCTGACATGTGTAGTTCCTCTTCATTAGCCAGCTTTTCCATTTCCAGAATTCACTCCCTTTGTGCTTTCTTTATTATCTCTATTTCAGTTTGCATGTTTTAAACTGTTTAGTTCACCTGCTTGTTTGTTTTTTTCTTGTCTTTCTTGGCCTTCTTTAAGTGATTTACTGATTTCTTCCAAATTTTTGTTTGTCTTTTACTTGATTTCTTTATGAAAATTTCTCATTTCCTCTTTAAGGGCCTCTATCATCTTCATAAAGCTATTTTCAGTGTCATTTCCTTCTGCTTCATCTGTGTTGGAATGTTCAGGTCTTGCTATCGTAGAATGACTAGGTTCCGGTAGTGCCATATTGCTCTTGATGTTGCTGAATATATTCTTACACTGCCATCTACCCATATTTTCTTTTAATTGATGCAGGTAGTATTCGTTTCTCTAGGAGCTGCTGATCTGATTGTACGGGAGGAGGTTGAAGAGTTTAGTGGATTGGGGTGGCAGAGTAGATCTTATAGGTTATAGAGACCAAGGGATGGGGATGGTGGTGGAGCAGACTGCAAGCGGGATTCTTTCCTGCCAGCTGGTTGTTGGGGCTGAGATGGGAGGGGGAAGGGCACGGAATATGCCCCATGTCCCCCGGGTTTATGGCCTAGGGATATGGGCAGTTTAGCTGGGAGACAAGTCACTCACCTTTTCCTCCAATTGGTGCAGGTAGTCCATGTGTCTCTAGGGGCTATTAGTCTTGTACGGGATGTTTAGCAGGAAGGAGTGTGAAGGGTTCAGTGGATTTGGGTGACAGAGTGGGTCTTGCAGGTTACAGTGTTCAATGGGTGGGGATGATGGTGCAGCAACCTGCCAGCAGGACTCTTACTTGCTAGGTAGATGCTGGGGTTGAGATATGGAAATCATTCTATACAGGAGCTGAGTGCTTGATTTCATTGTTATTCTTTTAGTTATTCAGTTGTGTAACTCAGAACATTATTTATATGCAAAGTGTTTCATTCCTGTATAAACTTTGACAATTGACAAAAACACAGGAAGGACATTAGTATGTGCTTATCATTGAATATTACAGATTTACTGAGCATCTGTTAGTAGCAAATTTAACTAAATGTTGCAAGCTTTAGGACTGTACTGCTGGTTATTTTAAAAAGCTTCTTAAAGCAGGACAAAGAAGTTAATTATACTCCTGTGGGTGTCTGGTACTCGATTTCATTTTTGCTTTAATTACTGTTATTTTGTGATTTATTTTGATTATAATATCTAAGTTTTAACATGAGGATTTGGTAGTAAACTGTTTTGAATAACTTGGAGGAAATTGTTTTTCATGCTAATATGCATTTGAAAAATGTTATTTTGCAATTTCATGGGCGAGTTATGCTTTCTATATTTTACATTTTTAATGAGACTCAAGAACACGATGTAAAATAAAATAGATTTTATCTTAAACTCTATTGGGACAATTTATTTTATGAAATGAGAAACAGTAAAAAAAAAAAAAAACAAAGACCTTTATTGAGTATGCTGTTAAAAATACACAATCTATGCCTTAGAAAACCAATTTTTACTGGCCTAAAAACTTATAAATTACATTTTGGGATATAGATGTATAGACAAAGCAACAGTTTATAAGAAAACGTTACTTTTCTTTGGTTCAGTTTTTGTGCTCAGAGCCTTATTCGATTCAAATGCTCTCAATGTGAAAGAATGATGTCCAAGCTGAACCTATCCCCCCCCCCCCACTGATACCCCTGCTCTGTAGGTATCCCTTCAGCATTTAGTGTGATAAAATCTTGTAGGCATCACAGATACTGTCCATACTCTGGGATAATTGGAAGAGATCAGAAATACACACACACACACACACACACACACACACACACACACTCACTTGATTCCCCCTTTTTATTTTGTTCTAATATTTTATCAGTGTATTGCTTTCTGTTTAAGGGATGCCATCAGAGCCATTGTTTAATCATGGAAGAACATTTAATGAGTCCACACAAAGGAGTAATACATGCAAAAGTATATTTTTAAAGATTTAACATGAAGCTCCAGCATCCAATTAATCCCCCCGCTGCATTGTTGTCATTTAGGCTTGTGCATTCGTGGATCTGCATATTGTTCAAGCATCTTATTTTGACAAAGGTACACACAGAACCTCAAGCAAATAAATTTGCATGAGGCTAGTCATGATATTTTGACAAGTTTTGGACGGATAAATATAAAACTGATGCAGACACCGTGATGCCTGACAGACGCTGGTGTTGGCTTCATTATTGTCATGGAAATTCTGGGTAGAAATAACTTTGACAAGCTTTGCTGTGTTTAGTGCCAGTGAAAAAGTTGTTTGTGTAATTCCTCTTATGATTAACTGAGTACAGTTTTAATGATACCATTGAAAATCCAAACAGTAAAGTGTCGTTTCCAGAAACCAGTACCTAGAAGCTTAAGACACAGAACAAATGTGGCAGGTTCACCTCGGATATAGCTGTTGGGTGAATAAAATATTTCAGAACAAGGGAGAAAACGAAATATGTACGGGGGGGATTCATTTAAAAAAAATTATCAAATCTGAGGTATTTTACTCATTTCAATTAAAACACATAGCTTTTTTATATTAACTCATTATTTTTATAATCGCTCTTTAAAGCTAAGCTGTACCTACGGAATCTGTATAACACAAACTGACTGGAAGCACAATGATGCTTCTAGCATTAGGTGAGGAAGGAAAGTGTCTCATAGTGTGCTTTTCCTTTAAAATTTCTTTTCTCCATAATGTAGCTTTGCATACATTATCCCTTTCTGGATCTCTGTATTGATAAACTGAGTCTTATCAGGTATTAATTATGTAAATAATAGCACTTATTTAATCCAGATTTAGCACACAGGATCAAAAAATAAAAAAAAAAAACATGAGATAATATGCAGGTGGAATGGGGGGACTTAAAAAGAAAATTGAGTTTTTTTTTTCTTTTTTAATATTCTGATATGTGACCCCAGAGCTCATGATCTGTAGACTAGAATTTAACTGGCATCAGTATCCCTATCAGGAATCATCATGCATCATATCAAGAGGCATCGCGAGCACACTAGGTGTAGTCTCAGCAATTATACATTGGCCAGCTATCAGAAACATATGTTATTTCAATGCCTTGGATTTTCAGCTACCAGTTAGACAGCTATGGCTTATATTAGGAAATGTATCAATAATTTAATAAGGCTTGAGGGGCCTTGCTACCTTTACAGTTCTTACTGCATCTTATTTTTAAATTTTTTACTACACTTTTATACTTAGTTTGTTTTTTCATTAGTATATATATATATATATATATATATATATATATATATCGAGGAAATAAAAATGAGACCATAGTTTAACCATTATACAAAACATTTTGATTAAATTAATTATTCTTAAGATGTAGCTGTGTTTTTCTGTTTGCCCATCAATCACTGGTTCACAGTGCTCCATCATATTCCATTACCTGAATGCACCACCGATTATTTGCCGTTCTACTCCTTATGTATATTTGTCCTCATGTAACCAATGTTATCTTCATGAACATGCTCGTATTTTTTTTAGTTACATACAAACATTCTCCCAGGGCAGGGATTTTCAAATGGTTGATCATGAGACAGAATAAAACTCTCCAGAAAGCTATCCTATTTGGTTACCAGGTCAACATACCTTCTTCAAAACTTTCTAAGTGATACTCATTTGAGACACTTTCACATTTTGTCTTCTATTATATAATTCCTATAAATAGATTTTTATTATTTTAATTTGTAAAACTTTTGATCATTTAAGTGTCAGAATTACAAGACCAAGAGGACAAAGGCCCAAGTTCATCAAATTTAACAAAACAACCTAACTGGGTCTGAATTCAATCTTACCATAGCATCTTTGAGAGGTTCTTCTTTGACTGACTGGTAGATCTTCCAAAACCCCTGCTAGGTTGGCATCTCACTAGCAGCATCCTAAACACGAATGCTGGTTTTGAAAGAACCTCATGGTTCCTTCTACATAGTGTGACTAAAAATGGAAATCCTTACTTTGTGGAAATTTTAAGGTGACAAATATATTGGATATTTGTAACGCTAGCAGTTGTGGACTTCCTTGTTTTCAATAAACTACTGAGTAAAACCAAACTACTTTTTTAAATCCATAAAATTGCATAAACATCAGAGATCTATCAGAGAGCCAGGTATTTATTTCAACGTAATTTTAAGGAAGAGCAAAATACAAATTTTTCAGGAGAAGCTCTGTATGTTTGCTTTAGTTAAAAATTATAAGTAATTGATTTATTTGCCAGCAGCAGCTTAAGGGGCAGAGGCTATTAAAGTGGAATTACACAGCTAACTGAAAACACATGTTGACAATGTAAATCAATCATGACAGAAGTTTTGAGGAATATGCATATTACATATAGCACCGTGTACATGCATATGTTGTATGAAGAATAACATGGTGGGGAGACAATACATGAAGGGATCAGTTTTCATATTTTCTCAGAATTAGCAATAGTCATAATTGGTCACCATATGTGTTAAAGTCACTAAGGTCACCATAGATAGACATTTAAAGGATGGATACTCTTTCAGGCAAAGAGAGAAAATACAATCAAGCAATAAAGTACAGCTACCCAGTGAGAGATAGAGTCTATCTTACTTTACACTAAACTAGGTAGGAAACTGATGCAATGTAATTTCTATACAACAGAAACCAAAATCCCTGCAGCCTCTACTTCATTCTCTTAGAACACTGCCTGATGACTTCTCACACAAGTCTCAAAAAAACAAATGACAAGGTGGAAGAAAGTCAAAGCACCAAGGAGTCCAGGTAAGAGTGTCTAATTAACTATGCTGCATAAGCATGGGATTGAGCCATCTCACCTCAGGGGCCAGATATGTCAGTATAGAAGTCTTGAAAAATGAAAGCCCCTAAGTCACCATCTATGTCAGTCTTGTTAGCTACATTACTGGAGACACTGACCATCGTGACCTAACTCTGACTGAATTCCTCACTGACAGAATTTGTGAATATAATCAGATGGGGAATTTTTATATCATACAATAAAGAATACATTTAAATTTGTTCATGTTGAATAGAATATTTTAAAAGATAATGTGCATGAGGGAAACCAAATTCTCCTACTCTTTTATATTTTATACAAGAAACCAATGGGCTATAATAGAGAAAAAGATAATTCTTGAGAATAAGAACTAAGTATAATATAATTTTTAAAAGGTAATTGTTCCCAATTAAACCCCAAGTGTACAAATCCAGCTATCAGTAGAAGTTGAAAAGGGCTTTAAGACTATTATTTTCAGTTGGCTGAAACTAGATCATGATAAAACTGTATTACTTACCTGGCCATTCACCTATAACCTAGCAAGCAAATGTGTGTATGTTGATCTAATTATAGAAATATTAACATAGCTTATTCAGTGAACTGTGTTAAGAAAATACATTTATGGCATGGTCTGGATTTATTAGTTCACATTCATCATCAAATATTCAAGTGCAAAACTTGTTTAAATTCTTGTATTATGTATGTGTTTGTAAACAGTGACTACAATTGATACATAAAGAACCTGAAATAGTAAAATATGTATTTTTACTGTACATTACCAAGAATACATGCTAAAAACTAAAAAATTAACTAAATGTGGTAGCAACACTTTTTTACTTTATTAATTTTGA
>NW_026067944.1:8565137-8624717 GCF_014885135.2 Alexandromys fortis
ATAATTTCCCCTCCCACATATTCCCAGATTCTCCCCACCTCCCTTCCCACCAAAGTTTTTATCTCTGTCTCTCACCAAACACAAAAGTCAAAATCAAATCAAACATACTAGAAAAAATAAAAACCAATATGATCAACAATTAAAAAACAATCCTCCAAAACAAAGACCAGCATGGAGTACATTTAACTTTGTCTAATTGTTCCTGAGATGGCTGTATATGAATGAGGGAAATCAAAATTCTCCATAATATTTTTCCCTGGAATATGATTGATATGCCCAATGACACTCAATTAGGGAAAACTGGCGTATCTTTCCCAGAATGTATCAATTGCAAATATCTTTTTGGTTAAGGAGGTCACATTTTTTTTTCAGTGCTGGAATTTTATCTGGGTGAATCTGTGCAGGACTTATGTGTGCTCTCACAGTCTCTCTGTATTCACATGTGTATCTGTACCATTGTGTCTGGAAGACAGTATTTCCTTAGAACCATCCATCACATCTGGCTCTTAAAATCTTTCTGCATCCCCTTCCCATAAGATCTCTGAGCCTTGGGGGTAGGGTGGCATGTTGCTGAGAACATTCCTTTTAGTGAGGAGTGTTCCAAATTCTCTCACTCTCTGCACATTGTCCAACTCTGTGTGGGGAAGGGGAATCCCTCTGTTAATTACTATCTACTGCTAGAAGATTTTCTCATGAGTTTTGTCCGATGCTCTAATAAATAAAAAAAGCAATATGTCATTAGAATCATTTTATTTCTCTGTTCCATTACCAGAAAAATAATCCACTCCCTGCCTTGGCCCATGACATATCTAGTTTTAGATTCTTGGCCACCTTAGCAGTGCCAGGTATCAGTTCCATCTTGTGGATATAGAGTGGGTCTTATATCCAAGAAAACATTCTTGGTTACTACCATATATTTGTTCCACTATTGTGCCAGTATATCTTGCAGACGGGTCTCTGTTTAGATTAAAGGCTTTGTAGCGGATGAATTGCTAATTATTCATCTTTTCTGTGTGCAAAGTATCTGCCCACACATGCGTAGTCAGCAGGGGTGAAGATTCTAGTTGGGCACCAGCTCCCTTTTTTTGTGTTTGATGACATAAATCAATTGTGCCTTCAGGAATAGAGCATTACAATTAAGTATTAGAGAATGATGACAAATACCTATGATATCTAAGGGGTCCTGAAGTATCTATCTTAGTTTTATTGATGTAAAGAGAAAACATAACCATGGCAACTCTTATAAAGAAAAAAAAATAATTGAAGTGACTTACTTAAGATTTCAGAGTTTTAGTCTATGATCTTCATGACAAGGAGCATGGCAGCATACAGGCAGATATAGTGCTAGCTACATATTGATCAGAAGGCAGCAGGAAGTCACCTGATACACTGGGCAGTATCCTTAGTATAGGAAACTTCAAAGCCCAACTCCAACAGTGTGACACATTCCTCCAACAAGGCCATATGCACTCCAACAAAGCCACAATCCCTAACAGTGCCATTCCCTTGAGATTATGGGACCAATTACATTGAACCTGCCACAGTATTCTTTTGGTCAATGACTCAATAAAATATAACCCTCTCCTGGCAATGGAGGCATCTTATTACCAAAGCTTACCAATAGAACATATTCCCTCTTTTGTGATTTAAAGAAACAATTTCAATATGGATTTTGGATTCTTAAAATGTATTTTATCCTATTGGGCCCCTGTTTTAAATTAATATCACAATTGATTCCATGGAAGGAAATTTTGTGTATCTTCATGCTATTATTAGAAATCTAAACTTCAAATTACTGCTATAAAAACTAAAAACAGCTTTAGCAGTGTGGGGTATGTGTTATAATAATAAAGAATTATCTGATAGAGCTGAAGTAAAAAAAAATATCAGTTTAGTTCTCTGGGACTAGAGACAGGAAACAAAAATGTGTTAGGTATCTCTTTGTGTCTACTTCAACTTTCTTCTCTCAAAGATAAACATGCTTTAACTTTTAAACTATGAACCAAAGAAGAACAAATTATTATTCTTAACCCCATAGTTGACACATTACACACAGGAATGGATGAGGTTCTCACTCCCAGTTAGAAACATCTTAACTGTGACTGATTTAGACTCAGTGTTCATTTTTGAGGAAGAAAATTTCATGGGCCCTGCACTGCCCAGTTGGAGAACAAGAACAAAAACCAAATTCCTAGAGAAAAAAAATAATACTGAACCACAAGAGTCCTGTGTTCACTACCATGTTCCCACATCTACCTAAATGCTGTGCAATGCATCTGCTGGGTATATCGATGTTTTCAAGGATCCTCAAAATAACTGCCAGCTTTGTATTGATCTTGCCAAATTCTATTTACCTTCTACTAACTATGCAGTTTATTTACAAGGCACTACTGCCTATCAGCCTATGAGGTGACCAGTGGAAACTCACCACACATTAGGGACACATTATGCTGGATAGCAGTGGTCAACTCACCATGAGTCCTTTGCTAGGGGAGCTTGACCTGAAATCAATATCCCAGATGTTAGAGTCAACACCGATGCACCAGGTTCAACAGAACACTTAGGTAATGTGGCAGAAGAGTTTCCTCAGCATTCAAACAACGCCAGTTTCTGAAGAGATGGTCTAAGGAGAATGATACTAATAGGTGGTGTGGGAAGTCCCTTTGAATATGTGTTGCTTTTATTGGTTAATTAATAAAGCTGTGTTTCGGCCAGTAGCTTAGCAGAATAGAGCAAGGTGGGAATTCCATGCAGATATAGGAAGGAAAAAAGCAGAGTCAGGGAGAAGCCTTGTAGCCACTACAGAAGACAGACACTGGAGTCTGGAGGGAACCTTACTACCATGTGGCAATACAGAGACTAGTAGGAAAGGGTTAATTTAAGATATAAGAGCTAGCTAGAAAGACACATAAGCTATTGGCCAAACAGTATTGCAAATAATAGAGTTTTGTGTTATTATTTCAGGTCTGGGCAGTCAGGAATGAACAATCAACCTCAGCCAACATTTTGGCATGCCAATGTGTGCCAGCTAAATTCACAGAAAATCTGAGAGAGCTTGTAAAGGAGTTCTAGATCTAAACGAACAGAGTTAAGTGATATTTCTTGGTAGGTGGCAATGAATTTTTTTTTCAGATGGTCTCTTTGCTGGCAGCAAACAGGGGTGCCATGACTCCTTTAAGAGATGTCTTCCTAATTCAGCATTAGTAGCAAATCAATAAAAAGGCAGTGGCTTCCTGGTTCACCAACACAAATGGCTCTGACTTTTTTAGGAGGTCCTGCTATAGAGCACTTGAATGGTTTTTGTGGGCCTGGGTGTTTGTATGTACACTTGGGGTTAAGAGAAAAGCAGCTGAGATCATACCTGCAGCTCAATGTCACCCTCATTGGCAGGCTTCAGGATCAGGTCTGCTAGGAGTCCAAAGGTAGGGGAACATGGTGAAATCCTCCCACCATACACAGACATATTTTAGGGCACATACTGTATTGGCTGCATGGCAGATTTAACTCTTACTCAGATACAAAAGGTTTCTATGCTGCACAGTCTTTCCCAGAGTTGAGGTGATGAAGAGAGCACCCACACAGCAGTCCCAGAACTGGGGGTGAACTACTATCACCACATTGAAGGGACAAGAGAGGTAGATCCAGCATCCAGTGTGCTGCAACCACACTGATCACCATTTTAAAATGCATTTTGTCAGAAAAAGATTTCAGATACACAACAGTACAGATTCAGACATAAAAGATCTCTAAATGAGACACAATGAGTTTAAAAAATTTGTGTAGGCTTGGGAATTTTCATGACAATGAGACAAGTCGGTTCCTGGCAGCACCAGAAGCTTATGGAGTTTCTAGTGATTTGTATAAGAAACTGCTCTTGCTTGGACTGCTTGATGTTATGCTGTATGAACTTGGTGTAGGAGTTCCTTATGTTGGTGTGTTGCTTTCATTGGTTAATGAATATAAAAAAACTGCCTTGTTCTAGTTGATAGGGCAGATTTTAGGTAGGAGAAGATAACAGAACTGAATGCTGGGAGGAAGAAGGTCAGAGTCAGAGAGAAGCCATGGATCTTCCACCTGAAATGGACACTGGTAAGAATCTTCCATAAGCCACTGCCATGTGGCAATGTACAGATTAATGGAGATGGGTTAAACTAATATGTAAGAGTTAGCCAATAAGAAGTTAGAGCTAATGGCCAAGCAGTGTTTTAATTAGTACAGTTTTTGTGTGGTTATTTTGGATGTAAGCTAGCCAGGTGGCCGGGACAAACAAGGGGTCCCCTCCCTACTACATGAACTGAACATGCAGGAGGCACAGAAAATGACTGCTGAACTTGCCCTAGGCTAAGGTGGTTCTTTGAGATCCCTGCTTCATGAAAGAGTATGCAAAGCATTCTATAGGACACAGAAGAAAGTGACAGAGAAACTGCAATATAGGCCTAACTGTCTTTGAAATTTCCTGATCCATGGGAAATTCTGCCTGATACTAGAAGGCCTGTAGGCTGAAGATGGATACTCCAACAATACAGAAGAACTTTGGGTGACTGACCAGGTAGCAAGATGTCTCTGTGAATTCTAGAGGTTTGGAAGTTGCTTACAATGTACTTCCTGTTTACTTAGTTAGTATTACATCTTTTTGGAGTCTTTGATGGAGTTAAAGAATATATAGCTATAAGAAAAGTAGATATAAATATTATAACTGTAATTCTTGCTTGATATTTGTTTTATTATATGTAATTTTACTATATTAAAGCTAAAACCTTTCTTTTCATTTAGACATAAAAGGGGAAATAGTGTGAGAAATCTTTCTCTGTATGTGTTGCTTTTATTTGTTAATGGATAAAGTTGTTTCAGCCAGGGGCTTAGCAGATTAGATCAAAGTGGGAATTCCAAGCAGACAGAGGAGGAAAAAAGACAGAGTTAGGGAGAAGCCATGTAGCTACCACAGGAGACAGATGGCAGACACTTGGGGGGAGGAGAGAACATTACCCATAGGCCACAATCACATGGCAATATACAGATTAATAGAAATCCGTTAATTTAAGATATAAGAGCTAGATAGAAAGATGCTTAAGCTATTGACCAAACAGTATTGCAAATATTATAGTTTCTGTGTGGTTATTTTGGGTTTGGGAAGCCAGGAACAAATGAGCAGCATCTACCAACAAATAAGATCAAGAGTGCTAGAGTTACAGAAGAAGCTGCAATATATTATAGGTCTAGGGTGGTTTCTAACTGCACTCACTGCATTACCTTACTTTCAAAGGTATTATTTCAATAAGCCCCTATTACCTGAAGAAAAGCATAATTCTGTCCTGTGGGATGGAGAAGAAGCTAAATGAAACTATGGTTTAGGTGGCAAACAATAATACTGATAGTGAGTGAGACTGAACTGAAAACCAGCCTAAAAGAAAGTAATTTGGATACAAGGTATCAAGACAGCTCCCTAGAAGTTTTCAACATTCACCCTACCTTTTGTAGTACAAAAGTTAGCAGTTATATGACTGCATCTTTCTTTTGGGCTGGAACAGTATCCATCCCCAGTCACAAACTGGGTCTAAGAAGTGGGGCGGGGGTAGTACTTTAAACCTTTCAGGGGATTGTTCATGCTGCCCTGGCAAATAACTTTGTTAGTTTCAGACATAGGATCTAAAGTGTGTGAGGATATCTACAATGTGTGGCTGGGGATACCACTCCTGTGGAGGAACTAGTTACATGCTGAGAATCCCAACACCGCTCTTATCTACACTACACTTCTACAACTGCTAGAATCCAATTCCTGCATGAGCCATGAAGACAGCATGTCTCTCCAATTTTGCCACACTATTTGCTGTAGCTAAAGTAATTAATTATAACCAAGGAAATCTGTAGAGACAGTATAATGTGCTGCTCAGCAGAAATAAAGCTAACATTTTAAAAAGCACCCAAGATACATCTTCAGGAGATTGCTTATTAAAAATTTTGTCCCATATAAGTATTAGTGATGGATAAAATAACAGACACATAGCTCTTTGTACAGAACCATAAAAGCTATGGAAAATGAAAAAAACACTCAAGATAGTCTGATGCATGCAAAAGAGAAAAAAAAAACATAATTTTATCAACATATTCCAAAGAAATAAATATGGAAAATATTGGATGGATAATTTAAATGGATGTTTACAAATATTTTAATGAGATTCTGGAGGTACAGGTAGAGGGTAAAAATTAAAGAAAAATGTATTCTATAAATGAGAAATTTAACAAAGATTTTTGAAAAGTACCACCTAATATTTGTAAATAAAGAGCACAAGAAACCACCTCTGCAGTCTGAGGTATGCCTTGTGGACCACCCCATGTGGGAAACTTCATTATTACTACCTGGAAGCAATGTGTTTCATGGACCCTTCTTCAAAGTAGGAATCCAAAATCCTTCTGTAACCATCACTACCTGAGAACCTGAGGACCATTCTTGCTGCTCCCAGCTAGGAATCCCCATTTTTACTGCCTAATGTTCACATGTTCTAAGATCCTCTTTCAGGTAGTAAGTCCCTCCCATCTCAATTATATCCTCAAAAATTCAAGTTGGTACCACTCTGTAAGTTTCATCTTTACTGGAAATTTTTCAGTTTGATAGGTGTTATGCACACTACCATGGGAGAAAAGTAATTACCAATCTTATTTAACTAATAACACTAAAACTACAATAGTAACCGACCTACCAGGTTCTGTCCACTGATGCAATAATGAAAGCGATGTTACATGAGTAATTCCTCCACAAAATAGAACTCATGCCTGGTATAATTAGGGGGTCAAGAACCTGTTTTTAGGTAGATAATAGGTCCTATACTATTCAGCTATATGGACTCATTACTAAACTGACTCATAATGACCTATTAATAAATTAGGATAACCATTACCAGAAACCAGTTTTTAAATGATGATTATTACAGAGACCTACAACTAATCAATATGCAGACATATGAGATTTTGGAGTCCTCAGGGTCAAATGGGATATCAATATAATACTTCATCTGTCCATGATGAAGGGTCATTACATAATTGAGGACAGAAAGATTACAAGAGCCAGAGGCTGTAGATGATTATACTGAAATGGTATTTTCCACGTGTAATAGAGCAATTGTACATATGAACTTGTAGCAGTACTGATAGTGTGGATAATACCTATGCCAGATCAAGCTAAGAAAATTTCACCATGGAGGATGAATATGGTCACCTTCTCACCTGTGTCTCAGGAGTTACTGGCATCTAATGGTGGCTGGAGAAGGAGACTCAGCTTTCTTCCAGTTTGAGTTCCCTGAGAAGCTGCTGAAGGTTCAGCAAATGGCCCTACATATATGTACATAATGGCAGCACTAAGAGGACTCTGTGGGTTTAAGAAAAATAATATAGGAAATTGAGAAAGAACAGTTCTAAAGGAATAGGCAAAAAATAAGGGACAGACTTGATCAAAGCAAATTACACGAATGGTTGAATAAACTATGTTACATACACAATACAATATTATTTAACCATGCAATAATGAAATACCACATTTGTATCAATATATAATTAATATTAATAAAAAGTAGAAAGTACTGTACTGTTGCAAAAAGGCTGCTTGATCATTTTCCAGCCACCCAGACTTCTAAAATAAGCAGAGAGTAACTGTATTAATTAGATCACTGCTTGGTCTATTAGGTCTAGCTTCTTATTGGCTAGCTCTTATGTATTAATTTAACCCATTTCTGTCGCGGGAGGTCCTTCCGCTCCTCCAACCAATAGCTGCTGAGATACCAGCCCATTGGGGGCGTGGTCTCTCTCCCTTTAAAAAAGTGGCCACTTCCCTCCACTTTCTCTCTCTTCACTTCCTGCTCTGCCGGTGACTAGACTCCCTTCCTGGTTGCGCAGAGGGCTGTTGTCTGGGACGATGATCTGTAAGTTTTTTC
Source organism: Alexandromys fortis (assembly GCF_014885135.2). NCBI lineage: Eukaryota > Metazoa > Chordata > Mammalia > Rodentia > Cricetidae > Alexandromys > Alexandromys fortis. The sequence goes on from NW_026067944.1 coordinate 8,573,063, forward strand.
CTCTTTAAATAAATACCACCCTATTAATCATAATTCCAAACTGACGTGGCATCGTTTGTGACTTACACCTTCACATTTCTATCAATCTGTGTATCTACATGTAGCAGTGGCTTACTGGCAAAGTTTGGACATATCTGTCTCTTGTGGCTGCTCCATGGGTTCTCCTCTGATTCTGCCTTCCTTCTTCCAGCGTTCAGTTTCACTTTCCTCATTTAGCTAAGTTCTGCCCTGCTATAGGTCCAAAGTATTTTTCTTTAATAATTAATGGTAATCACAACATAGAAAGAGGTGATGTGGGATTCCTCTATTTTTTTCTTAAGTGAGAGCTCATAGATGTCAGTTTTATGCAAAACCAAAAATCAAGAAATAATAAACTAAAAAATATGGTTATAGGACCCAACTTTGAATCGTTTTTCTGATCTGTTTCACCTGGGGATTTTTTTTTAAAGCTTAGAATATTGAGAGCAGATTCTAATTTCATCTTAGAAACCAAAATAAGCCTAACAGAAAGACACTTCTATAGAGGGCTCCCAGTAGCAACTATGCGGTTACCTTGCCACATATTTCCTGAAGTATTTGTCCTTAGATACTAATTCTAGAGTATGTCAACATCTGGTACAAATTATGTATTTTTCTTTATCTATAACTGTACTACTTCATGTCATTAGCATCAAGCAAACATGTGTTCTTCATTATGCTTTATTCTCTTCACATTGAAATAGTTATTAAAATAACATGACACATTACTCCAGTTTCTGTATTTACTTGTACAATTTTAGTAGCAAATAAAGTGCTTGAAAAACATTGAAAATTTGGTTGATCTTATTTTTTATTGTTTCTGCAAAAGATATGCTATGATTAAATATTGAGATGTTTTAACCAAGAGTTTATTAAAAATAGCTCCCATCCTAACAAGCCTAAAATGCTAGATTTTCAAAGACTACTGATTACATTCAAGAAAAATTAAGACAACATTTAAGAACAGCTTTTTTTTTCTGTTCATCAATTTAGAATCCAACACATCTTTGAAAGATGTTTCCCTTAGATGACTGCTTCATTCTACACATTCTACTCCAAGAGCTGTTTCTTCTCTCTCTACTTTAATGTAATTGTTTTTATTGTATATATTATATATGTTATGTAAAATTTTAACTAATTTAATTTGTGTACAAATGCGTGCACATGAAGGTACCTGTCTCTAGAGGCCAAAATAGGGCTTTGTTTCTCTGGAGCTGGAGTTACCCACAGTTTTGAGCTTCCTGACAATGGTACTGGGAATTGAACAAGAGCAACATATTCCCTTAACTACTCTCCAGCTCCACCATTGGCTTTCATTGCTGTATGTTATCTTCATGGGTAGGCTGTTTTGTACTCATCAGGAAAACAAAACCTGTTGCTGATAGTGGTTGCAATAATTGTCAACACTTAGTGAGCCTCAGCTCTGGAACTGGACTTGATAGAAACTCTTTTCTGATTCTATAGGTTCGATCATAGGTGATCCAATTGTCATTTTTATACTTCAGTTTTCTTCTATGTAAAACTTGTAAAATCATAATGTCTTCTCACCTAATACTTTTAAAGATCACAAAAACTCAAAGAGTTAACATAAATTATGAAAAGTCTGGATATTATTCAATACGGTCTATTACCTCAGGCTCTAACTTTTTCACCAAAATAGTAGTCCATATTTTCTTTTGCTTTCCACAAATGTGTGTATAAGTATGTTGTATATAATAAATGTACAATAAAATATATGTAATAAAAATTCTATATCTAAATACACACAGATACCATGGACATAATCATAACAAACAAATGCTTATAGCAGACTCAAGGAGGTAAATGCACTTAGTGACTATACTTAAACAAACAAATGATGCAATATTTATGAGAATCTACCTTTGTAGTACTTCTAAGCTAGTGACTAATTTAAAGCTAATATATTCAATCAAACTACATGGAGTTAAAATACATTCAAAATTTTATGTACTTTTTCTAGACAATAGACTTTAAACTCAAAAAATTTTAAATAAAATATATCAACATCTGCTTGAATGGTAAACAAATAATTAATTATCTTTACTTTTCTTCCTGAAATTTTGTTCTTGTATTTTCCTATCTTTAATCAGTTTTATTTCTTTTCAATAAATGTCTCTGTTTAACCATTATGAAATGTCTATGGCATTCTGTAATAACATTTGAAAACAGTTTTTTTCAATGTTTATGCCCCATTTTTCTTAAGGGTTTAACAAAAGATTAAAGTGGATTTAAAATATTAGTGAAAAGCATGCATTTAGTCCTGAAATGGCCTTGCCCTTAGAACAAATAAAGGTCAAATTGTGAGACGTGTTCATATATTCTGTAGGAACATTGAGAGTGCTGAATTTAGAAAAGCTAATTTGCATACTAAGATTGTGACAAGAACAGAAGTTGGCACAAAAATCAATATATTCATGTGACAGACACTGCAATAAAAATAGAAATAAAGTGGGAGATTTCTTATAAAATTTATTATAAATTTGGACTAACATGCTAATAGCTGGAGGTAGCATGTCCATAAAGATGCATTTTCAAACACTGTCTTTTAATTGAGTGTTTCATCATTCTCAAGGATAATAATTAGAACATTTCTGATTTCCCTATATTTTTATGTGAGACCCAATAACAGTGTGCATATTAAACCAGCTATTCTTCCTCATGTTAGAATAACCAGGCCTTGGTGCATCTAGTGAGAATTCCCTGAGCATGTGTCTGACACTGTATTGTGGAAGACTCACTATGGCTTTGCCCCATGGGACAGAGAATTATTTCATCTTCATGCTACATTTCACAAATTAGGAAACTGAGGCATGAAACAATTAACCTATCTGCTGTAGGTCACAAGGAGCATCTGTAGTGGATATCCAATTATGATTCATAGATGGAACCAGCAGAAATTAAGACCACTTGTTCTTTCAGCCACCCGACTTCCTATTTCTTGGGTCATGGCACCATGGGTATAATTGCTTCTGTACATGGGGCACGGGATTGTTTTGTTCAAGTGATTTTGCCAATTATTTAGATGAGCACAATTCTTTTGGTAGTCCTTATAATAGCATCACAAGAGTTTAAGACAAATCAGACTATTTATAGATATTTATTACTGCTTTAAAGTCATGCAAAGCTATGTAGAAAGACGAAGTATATACATAAACCTCGAACAACCCAACAACTACCTTGAGTAGATATGAGGTCACTCTAATCTTGTCCATGATCATCCTTGTAATAAGAAGAGTGACAGAGAAACCTGTATTGTATGTTTCAGAGAGTAAAAACTAATATAAAATTCATGAAATTAAAATTTAAAAATAAGCCACTTAATTCCAGATATGTGTTTTTGTAACTTTTTAATGCCATCCTCTATTTTGGGCTCCATATTCTGGCCCACAACTCCAACTACTCTACCAGAGGCCAAGCTGATCCTAGGGACCCAAGGTAAAATATCACCTACCTCCTGCTACCAATCTTTAAATATGACCAATAGTGGCAGACTGAACCGAGTTCCCTGGTATTCATATTCCAGCCTACCACTTCAGTAAAAGACTTCTACTTGCTAATTCCAGGAATCCAAGGTAAGACACTGCCACACTAGAGACCCAAGGTAAGGCACTACTCATTGTTGTATGAAGCCGCTTGGTTGTTCCAGACTGCTCAGCCCTGAAATAATCATACAGAAACTGTATTAATTAAATCATTGCTTGGCCAATTAACTCTAGCTTCTTATTGGCTAGCTCTTACATCTTAATTTAACTCATTTCTATTAATCATTGTATCACCAAGTGGCTGTGGCTTACTGACAAAGTTCCATCCAGTGTCTGTGTCTGGTGGGGCTTCATGGCTTATCTTTACTCTGTCTTCTTTTTCCTAAGATTCCATATAGGTTTCCCTGCCTAGTTTTATTCTTCCCTATCAAAAGACCAGGACAGTTTTTTTTTGTTTTGTTTTGTTTTGTTTTGTTTTTTTGAGACAGGGTTTCTCTGTAGCTTTGGTGCCTATCCCAGAACTAGTTCTTGTAGACCAGGCTGGCCTCAAACTCCCAGAGATCCGCCTGTCTCTGCCTCCCGAGTGCTGGGATTAAAGGCATGCGCCACCACCGCCTGGCCCAAGACAGTTTCTTTATTCATTAACAAATTAAAGCAACTCATATACAGAAGAACTTCCTACATCATTTCCCCTTTTCTGTTAAATAAAAAGGAAAGTTTTAACTTTAACAGTAAAATTACAAATAACAAGATAGGTCTCAAGCAGGAATCATAGTTACAATATTTTTACCTACTTTATCTTTTATCATAACTAATGAAAACTATAACTATCTATTCTTCAACTCCATTAAAGACTACAGAGGTATATAATATTACCTAAGTAAACAGAAAGTGCATTGTAAGCAACTTCCAAAACTCTAGAATTGAGAAAGTCATCTCGCTCCCTGGACAGTGACTCAAAGTTCTTCGGTTATGTTGTTGGCACCCATCTTCAGTCTATAGGCCCATAGTATCTGGCAGACTTTTCCATGAGGCAGGAAATTTTAAAGGCAGTTAGGCTTATATTGGCCATTTGTCAGTAACTCTCTTCTGTGTCCTGTAGAATGTCCTGCAGACTCTTTCATGAAACAGGACCCTGAAGGAATGTTTCACCTTTAGGCAAGATCAGCAGTCATTTCTCTGTGGGTCCAGTTCATACAGCATAACATTAATCAGTCCAGGCAAGAGCAGTTTCTTGCCCAAATGGCTAACCAATTCCATAAGGAGCCTCTTCAATACCTATTTTCCTCTTAAAGTTATTGGTGCTGCCAGGAACAGATGTGTCTCATTGTCATGAAAAAACTAGTTCTTAAAAATATCTTAAATGTCATATTCTAAAGGTCTATGAAAGATTTGAAGAATATCTAAATAACTGATACATATATATCTAAAAAAATACATATATAGACTACAAAAAGACTATTATGGATGACTATTAACCTATGTTTGTTAATTATACATTAAATTTTAAATGAGCTGCACAAATGCAATATCTTGATAAAGAGTAGAAATAAAATTATAACCAAACTGACCTTAAATTTGTATCAAAAAGCTAAGATTCATACCAATACCAATACAAATTTCAATAGCAAATCCCACTTTAAATGTAAACAAACATTTATAAACAATATTTGAAAATATGGGCATAGTTCTCTCCAAACTGCTTCTGTTTTTTTGTTGGGCAAAGTAAATTTTGTGGGTGTTCACAGCAAACTTTCGAAGGGGAGGGGTCTTGTTCAATCAAACCACATTAGCCAAGAATGAATCCACAGGTTCTCATCCTCTGTGGAAAAAAGAATTTCTTTTCCAAAGCAACATATACTTAGACCCAAATACTGAAGACATGATACCTTTAAAATACCTGTGCTGGTTTAGCTTAGCAGCACAGACAATGAAATGTCTCTCTGTACTTAGCTTCTTCACAGACAAATAATTTAAAGAAAGCACAATAATATACATAAATCAGACTCTGTATATTTTCCAACTTTATGTAGCTTATCATTTTTTATTTCTTTTAATCTATGACCGTATGTACTTTGTCTCTTTAAAGATTTTCCTTTATTTTTTAAATGATTTACTTCTTTTTATAATTCTCTATACTCTTTTTCTTTCCTTTTTCAATTCTACATACATTTATCCAACATTGTGATCCATTTAGAGGTCTTTTCCATCTGAATTTATCTTTATTATGTATCAGTAATTATCTTTTGACCGGGAAAACTTTTTTTTCCTTTTAATGCTAAGTAGGCATGGCTAAGACCATCTCTGCAGTCTTGCTGCTTGTTCCTCATAGTCCCACATGGCAGTTGGACTATTTGCTGCTTCTGAGAGCCATTCGCCTTGCCCCATTTTCAGGCACACAGAGGGTCTAGGGTGCCATTAATCAAGTTGTAGCACTCTGCCAACAGAACCTATTTAAATGCTCCATAGTCAGAGTTCTTGCTGCTGTACATTTATTTTTCTACTACTGAATCAGGAAGACCTATCTTAAAGGAGCTGCAGCATGCCGCCAGCAAAGCAGAGCTATCTGCAAAGATATTGCAGCTAAACTTTGTTTTTTAGTGTCTAGAATTCTTTTCCAAACCCTCTTATGTTTTATGTGGATTTAGCTAGCACATGTTGGAGTACCAATTTTGGGTAAGGCCTAGAATAACTAAAAGACCATTTTCAGAGACAGGAAAAAATTTTGCAAAACTGTCTTATCCTGTCTTGGCAAGATTTGACAAGTCCTAAGTCAGTCCACAACCAACTAACCCTCCCTGAAGCTGGCCAAAGGTCACTATCAAAATGACAAAATGAAAGCCTCCAGAGTGGTAAAAGGTCTTCACCAACTCCACATCTAACATGGGGCTAATATGCAAAATTATATAGAAAGAACCCCAAAAAACAGACATCAACAAACCAAATAATCAAATTAAAAATTGGGGTACAGGTCTAGACCTGAATTCTCAACAGAGGAAACTCAGATGACCAAGGAGCACTTAAAGAAATGTTCAACATTTTTAGCCATCAGTGAAACGCAAATTAAATGATTCAGATTCCTTCTGTCAGAATGGTTAAAACCAAAAACACAAGTGACAGCTCACAGGTCATACTGGATAGGAACAAAAGGAACACCCTTCCATTGTTGGTGGGAGTGCAAACATGTGCCACTTTGCAAATCAACATGACAGTTTCTCAAAAAGTTGGAATCAAAACCACCTAAAGATACAACTATACCTACCACACTCCTGGGCATAAACTCAAAAGACACTGTATCATACCAGAAGGACACTTGCTCAAATATGTTCATAGCAGTTTTATTTTTAATAGCCAGGAACTGGAAGAAACTTAAATGTTCATCAACTGAAGAATAAAAAAAAAATTTGTACATTTACATAATTCAACTGTTAAAAACAATGACATCATGAAATTAGCTCGCAAATGAGTGAAGCTAGAAAATGTCATCTGGAGTGAGGTAACCCAGACCCAGAATGACAAACATGGTATGTTCTCACTTATAGGTGGATCATTAAAGTAAGGATAACCAGGTTACAATCCACAGACCCAGAAAAGCTAAGTAGCTAGAAGGGCTCAAGCAGGGACGCCAACACACGAATCTCACTGTGAAGGAGAAATAGAATAGCTATCACAGGTAGATTTGGGGAGGGGTCTGTATGGGGTATGGTCATGGGAACAGGAAGGATCAGGTGGTGGGACAGGATGAAGAGAAAGAAAACTGGGAAAGACACCTAGAATCGGGGGCATCTCTGGGACGAGCTAGAAGCCTAGTGTAATGGAAACTTCCAGGAATCAAAGATGGTGACTCCTACCAATGGCTGATATGGAGCATGAACCAGCCAGCTCCTGTAACCAGCCAAGACTTCTAGCAGAGGGATTGAGATACCAACCCAGACACATAACCTTTGACCTACAATTTACCCTACCTACAAGATATGCTAGAGTTAAAAATGACACAGAATTAGGGGGGTGTCCATCCAATGACTGTTCCAGCTTGAACCCACACAATAAATGGGAGGATACACCTGATGCTGCCTAAAGGGCTAGGGCCCAGAGACTGGAGAGTACAGCGACCTAGGATAAAACCAAACATGATCTTGCAATACTCTGATATGCTCATAGATTGTTGCCTAGCCCAGTTTATATCAGAGAGATTTCACCCAGCAACTGATGGACACAGATGCAGAAACCACAGCCAAAAAATTATGACAACCTTGGCAACTTCCATGGAAAAGGAGGAGGAAGGATTGTGAGAGCCAGAGGGGCCAAGGACACTACAAGAAAACTCACAGAATCAATTAAACTGGGCTCATAGAGACTGAACCACCAACCAGGGAGCTTGCATGGGACTGGCCAAGGCCCTCTGCACAGAAGTTATAGTTGTGAAATTTGGTCTTCTTGTGAGATGGATTCCTAGGAGTGGGAGCAGGGCTGTCTCTGACAGTGCTATATGACTGTGGGTCTATTTCTTCCTGCTGGGTTGTGTCTTCCATCCTTAATAGGAGAAGAGGTGCCTGGTCTTCCTGCAACTTGATATGCCATGCTTGGCTGATATAAGTGGGAGGCCTGCCCTTTTCTGAAGAGAAAGGAGGAGGAGTGAATGGGACCCTGGGAGAGGAGGGGTTTGCAAAAGGCACTGGGAGAAAAAGAAGGAGGGGATGGAAACTGTGATGCGCCCGGAAAAAATTAATTAAAATATAAAATTTAATGCCTTTATGAGAGTTCTTTACTATACACCTCTATTAATCTATAATACAACCTTCACAGACATAAATGTCTAAGTTTACTACCCAAAGAGATGATTGGAGTTGCATAAATTATCAGTTGTGGTTTCTGAACTCACAGGTATATTTTAATTTAACTTTTTAATTTAATTTTTGAAGAAAAATCAGAAAAGACTTGAAGAAAAAAATATAGCCACATCTAAAACAACTGTGAGGATGGTATGGATGAAGCAGGATGGATTTTTTTTTCTGTGTTTCTGGGACAGCCTGTGTTGATTTTATTTGAAACTGGTTTTTTTTTTTAGCATATTGTATTGTGTCTCAGAAATATTATGCAGTCCTAGACTAGAACATAAACTGTAATGCACATTACCAAATACGATGCTGACTTGTATTTGATATTAGAGTTTAAGGACAGTCCTCACTGTTACCGAAAATAAACTGAAATTCTAACAAATATCAAATCTGTGCAATTTATATATGTATATGTCATTGAAAAGGAATATCTACATATAGAATATAAATATTAACAATAAACAGTTTTATGTTTCTTTTTTTTAAATTATATCTTATTATAGTTGACCTAAAATACATAGCAATTAAATTTCAAATTTTTTTTTTGCGTCATTGATGCATTGAATAAAATAATGATGCTGGCCCTATAGCTGCTTAATGCTTCTTGCGCAGATAGATATAAGCACATGAAAAATAAAAGAAATAATAAAGTTAGCAAAACCCGCTCTGGGTTTCTAACATGAGATCGCTCTGCTAGGTTCCCAATTAGGTTATCATCTATCTACTCTTCGTTCAATTTGAAGTCTTGATGGATTTAAGAATCAGGAACAGAAGCAATATGCCCACTGCAAACTTGTTTGACAACTTGCTGATTTAAGGTTGACTTGTTTATGCATTTGCTAATAATTTAATTACAGAGTCTTTTATTTTTCATGCAGTCACTCACTCTCCTCACTCTCCTGGTCTTATGATGCAGTGTTAACAGATCTCCTCTCTAAGTTGCTTGATAAACAACAGCATCTAGACATCCCCGGAACCCATTCTTCAGACCCAGTGACTTACTCAGTTTTAGTGTTCAGGAGAAAACACAGAGCAGTGGTGGTTCGCGCCTTTAATCCCAGCACTCAAGAGGCAGATGCAGGCAAATATTTGTGAGTTCAAGGCCAATCTGGTCTATAAGAGCTAGTTCCAGGACAGGCTCCAAAGCAGAGAGAGAGAGAGAGAGAGAGAGAGAGAGAGAGAGAGAGAGAGAGAGAGAGAGAGAGAGAGAACACAGTCGTCAAAGTGACAAGACAGGTAGATCAGAGGTTCCTTTCCCATCTCTGCTTTCATCCTTATTTCTTTTGTTCCGCCTCCACCTCATTTTCGACATGTTTTCAGTCGTCCAAAACCTTTAATCAAACCCAAAAGGCAGCAATAGAAGCTATGTGAAGAGTCAAGTTGTCCAAGGAAGAAGCAGATGGGTTTCTCAGAGGACACAGAATACAGAGCCTCATATTCCCAGTGATGCAGGTTTCCATGACCCAGTTCCATTCCAGTTCCCTTCCTTTGATGATGATAGCCTTCCTTTTTCCAATGCTTCTTCCTTTCATTTTTAAATATTGTATGCTTTCTTAAGCCCTTTGTTCAAGTTTAACATAATTAAGCAGTTTTAGAATACAAAGTTTGTTCTTCAATTTTATCATCCTCAAAGATGTTCTTTTCATCGTTTCTTCTCATAAAACGAAATGAAGAAATGTGTTAATTCTATTGTAATGCATTCTATATACTCTGTAACATCACAATTGAAATTGTTATTTTCTTAAATCTGGAATCAAGAAATATGAGTTCTCATAAAATATTTTTAGCTGTACTCTTCTGGATGCAGCTCTCTCTGTGTCTCTCTCTGTCTCTCGCTCTGTCTGTCTCTCTCAACATTATATTTGGCCTTGAGATTCGATCAATATGAATAGCAGTGTGAAGTGTGGAAAAAGTGGGGCTCAATTTTCCAAGCTGCACTCATAGCAACAACCTTGAAACTGCTCTCAACCTCTACCTATAAACACGCCGCATAAATACCTACAATAACCTGCCTCACATGGGAATAACCTTATACAGACTTACATCATTAATATCTGTAGACTGGAGTAAGTTCTCTAGTTGTAAAAATTAGCATTCATGGCAGACGTGAGATAACGTTCAATAACTGTACCCTCTCCATCTTAAAAAAAAAATCTCTCTCCAATGCATAAACAGAATCTAGATAACAATCCCCAGCCCCAAATTCCTTTTTTTTCCTACATAAAATGAACAAAGATATATTTTCCAAAATACATTTTAAGAACATCCAGGAATAAGTATCAGTATCCTGTGACTAGTCCGTGTCACTGTTACAACACAGAGGAAATGATGATGCTCACTAACGTCCATTTGATTTTATTTTAGTCAACTGGTCTTTGGCATTTTTAAAGAAAAAAAGGAAATTGTCTACAAATCCTCCAGAGTAACCCTTCATATTCCTTTGACAGTTCTATTTTATTTTTCTTCTGGAAAAGTAAGAGGCTTTGTCCCCAGAAAACAAACACATTAGATGTACACATGCACACACGCACACACACACATACACACACACACACATGCACAAATGTAGGCACAAATGCAGGCATGCACTCAAGCCCAAAGGATGTATGCACTATATATACAGCTAAGAGTGTTTCAACCTTGAAACTTCAATTCAAGCATCAAATACCCAGGTTTAATGTGGATTAACATCTTGTCAAAATTTAGGTAGTTTTTCCATCTGTCTTCTCATTCCTTCTCATGTATTTCTGACATTGGTCACACATCACAATATTTGATTTTTCCCCTTTTTTTTTTTTTTTTGTCTTTTTCCTCTATGCTGCCTGATGCTACCTGATCCTCTGAATAGGTCCCTGGCTTTCCATCACCGTATTCCCAGGGTTTACCACATATCTGGTAAACAGGAAGAGCAGCGTAAATACCATTTCAATGAATGAATTTCAATGAAAGAATTAATTTCATTTGGATCCCTTTTTGTTTTCTTTCAAGTTTCTTTCTTCAAATCACCAATTCAACTAACAACTATGTTTGGCTGTTTACTGAAATCTGGAGCAATTTTAGTTTATTTCTAACTTAAAACTTAAGGTGATATTACATATTTTGTTGCCTCAAGTGATGTTTTCTCAGTGTATATTTGTTTGTGGTGCCCTGCTTAACAAAAACAACTAATTTGAAAAGAAAGCAAAGCTCCAATTAGGACACCAAATGCACTTTGTCTCATTCATACAATTGATTTTAGTTTTATGTAAGTGAATAAATAAGCAAGCAAAGAAACAAACAAATAAATACATAAATAAATAAGCAGTCAAAATTGGGGTTTCCTTGTTTTCAACCATTGTCTGGAACTTTGCAAAGATGGCAATGCTTATACCCCAGTACCCAGTGGTCAACTCTTAAATAGAAAGCGTCTCTTGCTGCGGGTTAAGTTTCCCTTTTGATGGAGCAGTTACCAATTAATCAGGAACACTTGAGCTCTTGTGCCCTGTAGTTTTGGCAGGCTTCCCAGATGTGAACTGATAGGGTTCTGTTAAACTGGTGGGTGAGATTATGTCTCAGCAACTGACAAAGTGTTTGGAAAATATCAGGCCTTGGAACTGACCTCTGGGAGACATTTCTCAAAATGCGACCCTACTTTGTCATGTGACACTTGAGCATCACTTTGGGATATGACTTTCTTACAGTTATATGCTGACTTATACTTTCTTCAAAATTTCTTAATGAAAAGTGGTGTGTAGGATTATATTAGAAGTGTTATTAAGACCTAAGTGTATTAGTCCTCATTGTCATGAAGAATTTAAATTTTTGTTGGGAGATTATCTTTCATAAAATCAAATTACCTTATGAGTAAACACCTGTGCTTTTGAAGTTCTTGCTAGTTAACATTTTGTGATTATATCTAGCAGCAAACCAAATATCCAAAATCTTTACTTAAGGATGATTTTCTTAGAAAATGGTCTACTTACTATGCCTAAATTTTTGTAGTGAAATGTCCATCTCATAGCTTTATATCCTTGTGTTTCCTCTTCCTGGTACCCCTTTTCCAGAATTTCATTCCTAATTGATTTAAGTACTCTCATGAAAAACACCTTGTTTCTGTGTGTTCTCTCATTTGTTCTGAACTCTTCCCTTTGCTGTTTCTATTTTGGAAATAAAAACACTCTTCACACATGGTAGATTACCTCACAAAAAGAATGGAATAACATAGTATCTTAATTAGGAAATCCATGCTGAAAGCATTTACTACAAATCTCCACCTTGAATATTATTTCCACATTTTCTTTTCTATGTTCACAAGAAAGAGCAAATGTGCACGCTTCTCAAAACTGAGCAGACTACAGCAGTTTCTTCAGTTCAAGTTGCCAGCAGTTGGTTTCTGTCTTTTCATACACTCACTGAGTTGTTAGGCGTTTCCCCCTCTTTCCTCAGTGAGTTAAGCACCTGGTCTACATTCCCACTGTGTCTATCCCCTGCAACGCCTTTGGCTACATGGTTTAACTGAATCACTTCACTCAGTTAAGGAACTGATAATTTAATTTCTACCAACTACAAGTGCAATACAACACACTAAGTTCATGCAAATTAAAATCCTATACTTCTTCATATTTTATCTATTCTTACTCATGATTATCGAAATATCACTATATTTAGACAATTTGAAGTAACTCTTAAAATGAGGTGTGCACTCGGTCTTTGCACTGCCAGTCAACAAATCATAACACAGAAACTTATGAATTAGGAAAGGTCGGCCTTAGTTTAGGCCTATTTCTAACTAGCCCTGTAACTTAAATTAACCCATTTCTAATGATCTACAAACTCCCACATGACTCATGTCTTTTACCTCTCCTCCTGTATGTCCTGTTTCCTCTCTGTCTCCTTTGATATATCCCTGGTGCCTAGATTCATCACCTCTTCTTTTCTCTCTGTCCAGAAGTCCTACCTAGCCTATTCCTACCTGGTTATTGGCCATTCAGCTCTTTTTTAAGCTAATCAAAAGCCACCTTGGCAAAGATACATTTTCATACTGTACAAAAAGATTATTTCACAAAAGATGTCTCAATAAAGGGCTTGTATCTTATCAGAGTAACTACAATTGATAGAAATTCTGAGAAGAAAGAGCTAAGGCAGATTCTTGCCAATGAGAGCCTCAAACAACCTTCACAACTTTTTCTGACTCCTGACTCCATTCTTCCTTCCTGCCCTAAACTACACAGCCAACAAATACAAATTTAATTTACTGTGGTTCAATTCAATATCACACATGATCTAGAATATTTTATTTACAGGATATAATTTAAAAAATTGGCACAAGCTAGTAAACCAAACAGATATAACTCCCTGTCAATTCAATAGTTGGCTCCTTCCCTTGACTTCTCTTGTAATATGTAGTTCACAACCTTATATTGTACAAACTCTTTCTCATGATATAACTTAACTACTATCTCTGAAGTGTTTTATCTTCCATGATAATGGCATGCAGCCATGTAGCCTCCTAAACTTAAGGCTTTCAAAAAGAAAGAGGACACTCATGTCAGTGACTCAGATTGTGCTTAACACGTGGTAAATATTTAGAAAACTTTTCATTAAATTGTTTATGTTCGTTGTTTAGAAGTTAGGAGAATGATACTCTATTAAACATTATACTTTAGTTACTTATGAATACATTTGTATTGCCCTTCCCATAATGATAAGAACCTTGAGAATCATGAAATCAGGTATTAAAACCTGAACAAGTTCAAATCAGACTAAATCAGAGCATGGAGAAGCTGTCTACAATTTACAGATGCAGAGAGAGAGGAATTCAGTTTTGTTCACTGGAGTGACACCAGGTATGCTAACCATAATTCATATTCATAATTCACCAGGTTTCATATTCAGAAATAATTGGTCAACACAAAATGTGTGTGTGTGTGTGCAATTTTTACAAGGCAAAAAAAAAAAAACCCATGAAATTGAGTGGGTAGAGAGGGAGGATGATCTTAGACAAAATGAAGGAGGAGAAGACTAAGAATTTTGTATAAATTGCATATATGCATTTATATAGTATAAAAGCTTAAAAATAAAATCTTAAATAAAAAATTCTGTATATATTATTTCCACTTCTCTCTGTAATCCTCCAAGTGAGAAATTAAAACCCTGCCTGCTGTGTTAAATTTAGTGAAGAAAGTATTATTTCAGATGGGTATCTTTTTCAGGATCTCTTCAACCATATTGTTGTTGTTTGTTTTGTTTTGTTTTAGACAAAGACTTTCATTGAACTTGTGCCTTGCTAGACTCTCTTACCAGTGAGATCCAGGAATCTACTTGTCTCTGTTTCTCTAGTGATGACGTTATAGGTACCATTGCACCTGGCTTAATATGTGAGTAGTGGGAAATCCAAACTCAGGTTCTAATGCTATGAAGCAAATCCTCACCGACCATGTGAATATTAATGCTCCGATCTTTGAAAGAGAATTTACAACACTTTATTCCTGACCCAATTTGCCATGAGGAGGGACACAAATCCAATAAATGTACGTACTGGAGAATATTCTAAACACCTTAAAAAAAAAGAATTATCCACTTGGCAGACAATGAAATCCAGCTTCCAACCTTTCCAAAGCCTGGATTTTCCATATTTTTTATGCTAATGACTAATCAAATCACAATCAGTATGCATTTTAAAGCACAATGCAAATACTGAACTTCATTTGACGATGTAAATACGTGATAATTATGGAAATTTCCTTGGGTGAAGGGCAGCAAACATCAGTATTGTGGTACTTATTTGTTTGATCCCAAGTGCCTCCATCTGCCAAAATCATACTAAGGAAACTCTCATTAGCGTTTTAGGCATTTTTACTGTCATTGGTGCAAAACCTTATAAGAACAAGTTGTTGTGACCATGTTAAATTACTGACCAGTGTTTATTTTTGCTATAGTCTTCTATAATTCTGTCTGACTTCTGCATAACTGTATAGCCAGGGCTGCTTTGTTTCAGTACTAGATCCTCATTATGAACACTTGAAAGGTTCCCCCATTCAGATGAAGGGACTGACTCAGGCAATCACACCCTACTTGAAGTAGTTCTTCAGGTTGTTCAGTTACACTGCCAATACGTTTTTCCATTTGAAAATGGGAGTTATCTGTTTTGAAATACTGTCTGATAACGGTAGCTTGATTCTGAAGGAGTTAAATCTGGCTTCTCAGTGAAGCAGTATTTTTATCTCTGAGAGCCATTTCCTGCAGCTCTTCCACCTTGAATTACAGGTGAGGGAGATAATCTTATCAATAGTTCAAAGCAAATCCAGCCTCAGATTTCAAATTATGAGAAAGCACTATAGACTACAGAGTGATTGCTCATGAATAATTTTAAATTATTCCTACAATTCTGCTAAGCAAATTTAGACTTTTTTTTAAGATGAAAAAACTGAGAGGTATATGCTTTCATATCTTGGTTTGCTTTAACAGAAAAGCCACAATTCTTACTTATTTTTGTTAGAAAATCATATTTTTTCATATAAAATGATACTCATACATTCTGTAATATAAAATATGATACAACTCTTTGACATTAGATAAATGCATAATATGCATCATTGTAACAATATCTCTATTACAAGAATATTTTACTTCACTTTAACTTTTTATATGTATAATTCATATATATGCATATATATGTAGGTTTTTTGAGACCATGTTTCTTTGTGTAACAGCTCTAACTATTCTTGAACTCTCTTTGTATACCAGGCTAATCTTGAACTCACAGACATCTGCTGGGATTAAATGCATGTACCACCATGCTGAGCTTCTATATTTTAATATTAACATTTTTTCTGGTGTCATAATTACAGTAGAAAATAGATAGCCTTTCCTCCATACTATGACAAATTTTGTTTCCTCTCCTTAATAATAATGTCTATCTTGTGTGTGTGACAGTATTTTGTATATGTATTTGTGTCATCTTTCAATTTTTTACTATTAATAAAACCACAATTTATAAGCATTTTTGTTCATTTTCTTCATTCCCAGATTATTTTCATTTTTGGTTTATAAAATACAAGCATATATCAAAGCACAATGCTTTATATGTTAACTAGTAATGCATATTATCAGATTTTTAATGTTCTTGTTAGCTTGTTAATTCCTGACAATATACAGATTGTTTAAATGTAGGTAGGATAATCTAGAATTACATAATATTTTCCTAAACTCCCTTTATGAAAGTGCCACTATAGCTCATCTAAGGTTAAGTGATGAATATGAAGGTTCTTAATGGATAATCACATTAGATTAAAAAACAAATTGTATGATATTAACATTAGAAAACCTGTAATATACATACTTGGAAAAAATGAGAATTAAAGAAAAATAAGGTTTGCTGAGAATCAATTAACTCTAATCGCTGCATAAGATTTTCTCTTTGTTCTATAATTTACAGACAGTATTTGATATTTTACTTTATCATTTTTATGGAAAAAGATCCAAAGTCTCTAAAAGGTAAAATAAATGAATATTTAGATAAGTTAATCTTGCTTACAAAATGTAATAATGAAAAATTTGAAGCTTGACCTAAAATCTCTGACTCAAAATTTATTCCATTATTTTTCTGCAACATTTTCCAGTATGAGAAGCAAAGACATTTAATGTTTCTGGTCTATTGGTCATTATCATGTTAGATTATAAATGGTATATCTATACAGAGAGATAGATGTGACATATGGTTTCTTATAACACAGTGGGATCTCATGAATTTAATAATACATTTTCCTGTAAAAGAGGATGTAATTCAGTTGATTGATTTCTTTTTCCCATGGATAGATTGAATAGAGGTGTCAATGCTGAAAATTTAGACAGATACATCTTGGAGTCCAAATATTAAGTTTTTCTAAAAAAGCTACAAGCAGGAATACAGTTTTTCAGTAAGTCTGTGTTATTTCTAGAGTTGTTTAGAATGATAACAGGGATATTAATAAAACACTTCAAAGAGCAAATAATCATGGAAGGATTTGCCAGGAATTAGAGAAACATTATAAAGCATAACACGGAAAGAAACTAGTCCTGTTATTTATTGCAAATAGCTGGGAGAGGTTGAGGAGGACCCTGACATGATCTGATAAATTCGGGAGCATTGGTCCAGTCATTGCATATACAGACTTGGTCTCTGTAAGGGCGTAAATGAATGCAAATAGATTGTAAAAATATATACAGCTTTAATGGGGAAATAGACTTACAGAACCATCTTTCCGCAGAGACCAGGAAAGCAGGAGGGATGGCTGGGAGCAAGATAGCCAGATTTATAGGTAAACATTAGCCTGAGGCGAACACGCCCTCTAAAGGGCGGGACTTATCCCTACAGGTCTCTCTTTATAAGTGCATCCACCCTTAGGATAACAAAGACTGGCTTTTCATTCTAAAATATTGACTTTGAAATGCACAATGTGTATTGACAATTTTGATGATGTTTATCTTATTCAATTCTTGTTTTGTGTTTCATAGAATTTTTTCTGTTCTATGAAATACTACATGTATTTATGCCATTTTATGGAACCATATATTGGCTTGGTCATACAGACCATAAACTCATCCATGATTGTAAACCATACATGCATATTAAATGAACAATACCATTCTTGATTTATTAACCCACTGAGCTGAGTTTTATGTGAAGTATGTATTTGTTGCAAAGATGTGAACATTTTGTTTCCTGGGAACTATTTACTTACTATAACATCAGAAATATTTTTGTATCAATTGTACCTTTATTAGCATAAAATACTATACTTAAAACAAATTTCAACAAACAGTATTCAAATAGAAGTACTAAATCCTGAGTATGCTTAAAAAATAAAAAGGCAATAAACATCATTAAACTATGACAGAGTCCCATGAGTGTATAATAACTGGACTAGACTGTTTCTTTACATGACATTTGAGATGCACTGTCAGGCATCGGAAGTTATGGGATCAACTGTGGTAGGAGGCCACTTATTTGTTTTCAGCTGCTCAGCTCCAAAATAATCACACAGACACCATATTATTTGCATTACTGTTCAGCCAATAGCTTAAGTGTATTTTTGACTAACTCATATCCTAAACTAAGCCATCTCCATTAATCGGTGTATCCCCACAAGGCTGTGGCTTACTGGATAAGATTCCCATATCTTTCTCCGGCAGCACTCTATGGCTTCTCAGAGACTCTGCCTTTTTCCTCCCAGCATTCAGTTTAGTTTTCCCCACCTAGCTGTACTCTTTTGCCCTATCACAGGCTAAGACAGTTTCTTTATTAACCAATGGTATTCACAGCATACAGAGGGGAAGCCCACATCAATCACCACCTTTGTAAATGGGGCCACAACTTTGTTTCTTACTTTTTCTTCTTTGAACAAAGTGAAACATTGATCTGGGGTGTATGAATTTATATATGAACTCAGAATGAACTTACCCATCCAATTCATTCAAAATGGTTTTGCATATATTTCAAACACACAACCTACAAGGTTCATTTTGATTTTGAAAACCATTCTTCCTCATCTGTAAAATGTTCTAGATTCTAGAACACTTCAGAAAATTGTAGAGATACCAGGATTTCCCATCAAAACCAATATCTTGGAATGATGTATTTGTATAAAATATTGAAAAAAGTAAGTACAGGTAAACATAGAAAACTGCATGACAATACTCTCCATTGATTTCCTTCTCCTTTTTTCTGGAACAATATGTCAGCCATACTGCATACTTTCAGATTTTATATAAAGACAGACAATCATGGGTAAGGCATAGAGTAGAGCATGTGCAACAGCAGGCCTGAATTCTACATCTGTTTATATACACAAGCATAAGCTCACCCCTAGTTACTAGGACTACTGCTAGGCCCTACTGGAGGAGAAAACAAGTGTGCATGTGGAAAGTATCAGACACACACTCTTGACTCAGTTGAGTTTTCAGTATATGACTGTAGTGAACCGTTTTTACATTATATTGCACTCTGAACTTTAATAATGTGTTATTGAAGTATATGTTAAAAATATTTTTATGAGAAATCTGTTCTTGTTTTGAAAAAGTCCTTTCTGGGCTTGTTTAGCAGGTCATTGGTAACTGTAAAATTAGTTTCATGTAATTATGATAGAAATTATGCAAAAATTAAATATGCTGTGTTATCAAATTAATTGATTACAGAAGAGTGTTTCTGTGAGTAGATACAATAACTCTATTAGTTTTGGTCCTTGAAAGGAAATACTATAATTTTGAACACATAAATTAAACTGAAACAGTTTGCATTAACATTAAGGGACATTGATCAAATTTTTTTTATAGACTTGTTTGGCATCATGTCCTTTCTGATAACATGCAATTAATGTCTTTCTTTTTCTATTACCAAAGAGTATCTGCCCAAATAAAGCAACTAGCCAGTTATTTTAAGGACTCTTTGCATTGAGAATCTTTAGTCTATTCCTGTGACTCTTTTTCAATCATTAATGTGCTTCAGAACTTGGTACCTCAGAATATTTTTTTTATTCATAAACATCTACCAAACTGACGTCCAGAGATGGCAGATTCATACTACATCAAAGATCCTCACTCCTATTTTGAAGCCCCAGATAATTTGCATAATGAGTGGAGGAGAAGCTTCTGTATCTACTACAAATGCAGCAAGGCTTGAAAAGAAGGATCCCTCCAAAGCTGGGACATGCAATTGATGATGTAGAAATCATCAATCAGCAGCCTTTGCTCTCACCAGTCTGTTAGAAGACTCCTACATATGTAGCTATGCTCATGTATATGTACTCAGACACAGGAACTGTGGTAAAGCAGAATGCATTGAAGATACAGCCCTGACATCATTTTCAAAACATTGGCATGAGACTACTTTGAAATAATATGTATTGTTATTTGTTTTGTAACCAGTGTTTGCAAACAACACACATCTAACCTATTTTATGTGTCTTTTAATAGCAACAGTTCTTTTTAGCTTTATTTCTGTTTCATGTGTCTTTTCTTCCTTCTGTTTATCTGTTTATTTTGTTTTATTCAGATGTGTTTATTTTTGTTCTCTCATACCGTTTTATTTTATTATTATTTCTTAGAACCCTGTTTGTTTTCTAATGAAAGACAGAAAAGTAGTGGATCTGGATTAGAGAAGAGGTGGGGAGGAACACAAAGAAGGAGAGGAAAAATGTTATCAGAATATATTATATGAGAAAAAGTCTATTTTCCTTTAAAGGAAAAGAAAAAAACATTTTTAAATGTTTTAACTCTTTAATATCCCAAAATAATAAACTTATTGTAAATGTTACAACTCAATTTTTCTTTAATAATATTCCACACAAATACCATCTATCACGAAAGAAACATGGGAAATACCATTAAGTTAATGATAAAATGGGAACTCAGCAAAAAGGTGAGAATGTCTATTTTCAATATGTCATGACATTAAAATATTTATTTGCTTACTATCTATCTCTTATGCAGAGAACGATGATGACAGGAGTGAAAATGTTATTAGAAAGTAAAGATATTTTAAGCACACTACTACAAAAATTGACAGAAAATCCATAAGACCTGTCTATTTATTGTGCATATGTTTTAGTAGATACATCTTAGTAGACACTGATTAATAGTAAATAGATTTGTAGATAGATTATAGATAGATAGAAGATAGATCATAGATAGAAAGGCAGACAGACAGATAGATAGATGATAGATAGTGCAAGTATCTCCTTAGGAAAGAGACGAAAGTATGTCCCATCTCAACTAATCAGGCCGAATTAATTTGCTATTTACTTGTATTTGAGCACATAAGCAATTGGTTAACGTCTATCTACATCTTTTAATTCACTCCATTAATGCAAATATTACCTTCTCCTGGAAATATTTTCACATGTAAGCCCCATTATGATGCTTAGTATCATCTGATATAGACAACTTGATACAATCATCATCCTAGCTTGAATGTAACCTTATGTGGGTCATGGCACAATAACAGTAATGATCATAAAATAATTGATTACCCAAGATGATCATCATGTGCCCTAAATATGATTACATGGCTCTTCTTATAAGAGATACAGAAAAGGATTTTATACAGATAAAAGAAAGTGATGCAAAAATAGAAGATCCATAGGTTTTGTCACGGCAACTAAGAGGATCTTATCTCATTACTATTCCCCCAAAGGTCAAGAATGCTTTGTACACACAAAGCCATGTATGCATGAATAACAGAGTTTTCCCTGTACATTCAAAATAAAGAAATGCTTGCTGATATCTGTGAGTTCAGTATTATACCACCATCAGGAAACCTACTATTTTCTTTATTTTCCTATTATTTTTAATTAATTAATTATTTTTTTAAAACAATCTTTTCTCCTTTTTCATACTAATCCTAGTTATTACTCCATCTCCTCCTCATTTCCCCCACCCCACTCTCCAACCACTTCTCAGAGAGGGTAAGGCTTCTCATCGGGATTCAACAAAGTCTAGCACATCACTTTGAGACAGGACCAAGGCTATCCTCACTATATCTAAACTGAGCAAGATATCCCTTCAAAGGCAATATGCTCCAAAAAGTCAGTTCAAGCAGTAGATATAAATCCTGGTCCCACTGTTAGTGGCCACAGAATGTCCCAGCCATACAACTGTCACCAACATTCAGAGGGCCTAGATTGGCTATAGTACACAACTCCAGAGAAGCTAGGTAACAAGGAGAACCCTAAGAGAGAAAAACATTGATCCCCCTGGGAAGGGGAAATAGACAAGCTCTCCTGAGAAAATTGGAAGCATCGTGGGGGGAGAACAGAGAGCGAATGTGGAGGAGGGGAGAAGGGGAGGGGGAGAAGAACATGATGAAATGATATGATTGAGTTGGGAGAAGGAGAGAGGGGAGGGCAAACAAAGAGATATCTTTATTGCGGGAGTCATTTTAAAGCTAGCAAGAAACCTGTAACTAGGGAAATTCCCAGGAATCCACAAAGATGACCCCAACTAAGACGCTAAGGAATAGTGGAGAGAGTGAACTGGCCCGCCCATCTAATCAGATTGATAATTACCTTAATTGTCATCATAGAACTTTCGTTCAGCCCCTGACAGAAGCAGATACAGAGATCCACGGCTAAGCACTGTGCCAAGGTCCCAGAGTCCAGTCAAGAGAGGGAGGAGTGATATCATGAGCAAAGGGATCAAAACCATGATGAGGATGCCCACAAAAACAGTTGACCTGAGCATGTGGGAGCTCACTGTCTCTGGGCTGACAGTGGGAAAACCTGCATAGATACTATTTTCTATATTCAGTTCTTGTGTCTGTTTTGATCCTGGTGTACACATAAAGTAGTCAAGGACCATTCATTAACCCTTACACTTGTTGAAATAAGAAGCGGCGGGGCTGCGTCCCCAACACCCCGGCCGCTTGGCTAGCTCAAGCCCGAAATAACAACACACAAACTGTATTCATTTAACTGCTTGGCCCATTTCTATCTAGCCTCTTCTAGGCTAATTCTCACATATTAATTTAGCCCATTTCTAATCATCTGTGTAAGCACCCCAAGGTGCGCTTACTGGGAAGATTCTAGCCTATGTCCATCCTGGGTCTGAGGAGCTTCATTGCGTGCATCTGCCAGGGAGAGCAGAGCATGGCATCTCTCCAGGAGCAGAGCAGAGTCTGACCTCACTTCCTCTTCCGCCCAGCGTCCTATTCTGTTTACTCCTCCCACCAATGCTCTAAGCTATGAGGCCAAGCAGTTGGTTTATTATAATTAACCAATTACCTTCCTCCATCATACTCTTAAAGTGCTTGCCAACTTTACAAAAGTAAATTTATATCTTGTTTAAATTTATATCTTGACTATCCCTCCCATTGTTCTTTGTTGTTATTGTTCTCTCCTGTTCTCTACCTTCCTTTTTTTCCTCCAATCTTCCTTCTTCAGCCTTTACTTAACATATTTTTTCTCCTTAAAATTACTTCTTTGTAATATTTCTCCTCCATTTTGTGTGAGGGAGATAATTGCTCAAATCTTGCTCGTTACTCAACTCATGTTGGCTTATTTATCTAGTTACTTATTTATTATTTTTGTGTGTAGAAAATTGCTTTATCATAGGAAGGGTAATGTAGGCAAAGTGCTCATCCCACAGAAATGTGGCCCAACTGTAGATCTGCTAAAGTATTCTCTCCCCTTTACATTCCCTTTCAAACAAACAAACAAACAAACAAACAAACAAAAAATAGGAGAAACAAAAAATTCTTGAGCATCTGTAATATGTTTCCAATATTTATTTTGTATAGTGAGACAATAAATATATAGACCAACATCAGAGATAGAGCATACTGGATTCCTGATCTCTACAATAAAAGGAGCATCACAATAAACTGAATAACAAAAAGTTTTGGTTTCTAGGTGAGTATAAAAAGTTACATGTCTACTAGTCCTTTAAGTATAAAATATCTAAAATATTGCAATGCATATACCCCAACTAAAGTATTCTCTAATAAAAATGCTAATATTATTGAAACCATCAGCAAATAGTAACATCTTTCCTGGTGGATGAATCTTGACTCTTTGAAATAGCTATTGAGGGATTTTGGTAGTTGTGAGAATTTTATTTTCTAAGGAATTAAGACATGGTACATAAAAATAGACATTTACATTTATGTTCATGACATCGATGGACACTTTTTTTACTAGGACATTTTCCTCTGAGCTTGAGACACTGCTTGATAGCATTTTAGGTACATGAGCATTTAGCAAGCTGGAGTCACGCCTCTCAAACTCTGATGTGCTTTTATGAACCAAGTTTTTATTAATATTATAAATACTTGCTTGTCATTTTAGCTCCTTTATCTTAAGAAAACACTTTCTCTGCTCATCCAGTAAGAAGCAAATCTGTACCAATTAAAGTTGTACCATGTGATGGCAACTATTCAGTCACAACTACAGACTCTGCCTCCCTTCCTGGTACAGGACCACATTTTCAGTCTCTTCCCCCACTGAAGGAAAGGTTGACTTATCCAAAATCACATGTGAGCAATAGCATCAAATTCTCCCAAGCTCCTCATATTCACGATATTTTGATGAGGCGTGAATGCCTTTTGTGACATCTGAAAGGACAAATCTTTTGCAAAACATTTTCCTCATGCTTTAAACAAACCAATTTGAGAATCCTAGTTAATGGCAGTTAAAATCTTAGAAAATGTAGTTTATAATTAATATGACTTAGGAGCTGAACGTGCATTGTCTTAGTGACCTAGGAATAACAGTCCTCTCTGCACAGTTCCATCAGAGTGCTCCAGTAACCAGCTTCATTGGTAATGATACTAATATGTAGAGAGGAATTTTTCTGTATTTGTGAAGTAATTTCAAGAGTGGGCTTAAAATATTCAGTAAGCCATGTTGTAAACAGATGGTCTGCCACCCAGGCTTTGTCATTCCATTTATAGAACAAGGCAGAACAGAGCCGGTATAATTCTTCAGGGCCCTGGGGTTTTCAGAATGGAATATGAACACTGACTTCAACTAAATGCCATCAACTGTATTAGTTCATAACAGGAGGGGTTTGTTCTCTGAAGGTATTGCTCTCTTCTCATCTAGCAAAGTTGTAGATGCCGTCTACTTCCAACATGAGGATGCTTCCTCTGCTTTGAAGATCTTTCCTGTTTAGAGCCAACTTCCCTTAAAAACTTAGCTAGAGCTCCCAGAGAGTGAGTTGTAGCCTCCATAGCAACACTTGCTAATTGTACCATGAAGATAATGTCTTTCTTTAGCTTCCACTACTAATCTCTGCCATTTTCCAACCTGTCCTCTTTAGATTCCTTCCTTTCTTTAGTTATCCCTGAAGAAATTAAAGTTGTGGTTCAGGTCAGGCTTTACTGTATGAGAGCCTCTAACAACTTGGAGGAGGAGGATGTTCGTTCGATCCCAGTCTCCCTGACCTGAAATATTTACGCAGAAATTGTATTAATTACACCACTGCTTGGCCAATGACTCTAGCATATTCCTAGCAAGCTTTTACATCTTAAATAAGCCCATTCCTATTATTTTATATTTTACTATGAGGCTTGTGGCCAACCAGCAAGCCTCCAACTGGCCGGTTACATCGTTTTCCTCTGGAGGATACATGGCATCTCCCTGACTCTGCCTTCTTTCCATCACTATGTGTTTGGAATTCCTGCCTTGCTCTATTCTTCTAAGCCACTGGCTGAAACATCTTCTTTATTATCCAATGGCAATAAAACGTATTCACAGCATACAAATTTTAATGGAAAACAAGACCCACACAGCTTTGCAAATGAAGCAAGAGAACTGTCTTTGGTTCAAAACAATAGGGCAAATGACACACAGAGAGACACTGTCAAGACTGATAGCAGCCTCATGAGTGAGGGTGCTAAAACACAAAAACTAATTTTGAGTGTTTCCTTTTATGTGGTTCAAAAGAAGGAAGCGTGACTAAGAGGAGGTGTAGTTGGGGTAGGTCCCTTTCATATTGATAAATTGGACTGTACCTTCATATTTTCTATTCTGTATGTTCTTTCCCCTAGGGCATCTGATTTTAATCATAGTTATAAGATGTTAAGTTGCCCTGAAAGGTTAAGATTAGATACATTGATCCGAAAACAGTTCAAGATGAACTGGCTCTTCTGTTCTTCATACCCATTTGACACTTAAATAGAAACTTTGGTTTTAGCAGTGGTGAGGAAACTTACATTTTGACCCAGTATAGAGGGCCTAGAGAGTGTGGTTTTCTGCCCGTTGGCTGATCACACATGCCTTGATCCTCTCTGTGTAGTAGCAGACTGTGTTTCCACTGCCAAATTCTTTGTCTCCCCTGTATGAGCTAACCGTTGTTTGATTGCAGATTATACTGTCTGAGACAACTTAGTAAATATAATTCTAACTGCAGTCTTCTACTCAGGAATGCAGACTATTTCCAGTTTTGTATGTCTTCAATTCCTTTGATTACTACTTAGCAATTCTTAGGGTAAAGTGTTAGGGCTGAAGCTATATTTGAAGCTGAAACTCCTGTGCTTAAGAGACCTATAAAATAAAATGCTTCTAACCTGTAAGCCTCACTTGCCCAAGGACAGACAACTTCCTGGAATGTTAGGAGCTGTTCATAAGATGACTAGCCCCATGTTTTTAAGTTTTTAAACAATTGGTTGTCCAATTACAGAGGATGTGTCTGATCACACATATTGAGGTGGTATGTAGACAGGGAGTACTACAGGATGCATGCTTGCCCCTATGTATTCTTGTGAGTTTTGCTTTTATATTTTCCTGACTAATGTTACTAATTGGCCATTCTCTGATAGCCCTGGGTATGAATTTGTACATCATCCTGGCAAGTATTTAATAAAACTTGCTTTAATTTGCCGCAAAGATTGTAGTAGTGATCTTATACTCATCCAGTGGGATCAACAAGAGATCTATATGTCCTTAGTTAACTTTATTCTTCTTTAAGATATAGTGAATTAAATAACTTCTATAATTTCTATTCAGGAATATACTGTTGATACAGAGAACAAACAGCCCACTTCACATCTGATTATTTTACTGATATTTTCAAAAATAAGTGTTTATATTATTTTTGTGGAATCTCTGGTTTTCTATGTATACAGTTCTGTTATAGCACACAGAACTTAGTCCATTTATTTCATGTTTGTATCATTTTATTACTCCCTTCGCTAATTGTTCTGTCCAAGATTACCATTACTATAGTGAATAAAAGTGGTGAGATTAGGCATCATGGATTTGTTACTGATATTGGAAATACGTCAACACTTTTCCCATTCAATATTCCGTTGTCTATTGATAAATCACATATAGCCCTTATTGTAATCTTTTATTGTTTAATCTCATAACAAAACATAAAGCTATATAGTCAAGAATAAGTTTCAATATTGGTTTGACTTTCATAATTTCTAAAAAAGATTTCTAAGTTATGAATTTTCTATGTGAACAGGAATTACAGAGATCAGCACCTTATGAAAAATATATCCAAGTAACAGAAAAAAATAAATTCAACAAAAAGTGGCTGAAATCTGACCCTATTAAAAACTAGATACAAAAGGCACTATTCTCAAGTCATTCCATAGTTCCTCTCAATTTATAAGCTTCATAGAAAGAAGAAAAATTGTGACTTTCTGGTACTTTCCTATAAATAGCAGTTGACCCATCATGTAATCAAATTGTGTTCACAGATGTACACATTTAATTTTGCTAGTGAAATAAGGGTATGACTTTTAAGTATCTTTGAATCTGGTAGCTAAGGTGTGATCCAAAGATAATTGATTTTGCTTATTTAGATAAGTAATTGGTTTAAAACATTAAGTAATGAAATTCCATCTGGCATATTTCAACCTTAAGGTAACACTGTGGACATGAAAGCAAAATTGATCATTGGACTTGGAATCATTTGTGCTTGCTACCGACAAATAGCAGGATCTAGAGGGACAGCAAGTTGGTCACACACTTAAGACAAATGAGCCTTGGCCTTTGTATAATGGAGTTCATCAAATAAAAACAAAATTTTTACAAAAAGGTGAAGAAGTAACACATTAAAAAGCAAGAACTGTTAAGAATTATAGCTTAAGAGAGCAGAGTAAGGATGGGAAGGTAAATGGGCTTATAAGAGTACTGCTGTTACAATGGAAGCTTCTAGTAGCAACTGATAGTGTTTCGCAATTCAGACTGTGCATAGTGTTCATATACAGTCTGTAATTTGACAATCATCCCAGGTACTCGATGAATCTTGGTAAGATTATGCTTTTTATTTCCTTTCTAGAACTTGTTCTTAGTTTTGTAGACTTGGTCATATAAATTTAGAACTACAGACCCCAGTCTGGCTGGCATACAAATCTGTTCTTGTGAATAGCACTAATGTTAATATAAGTCAGTATATTGAAAAGATAGTCATCTATGTCATTAAAAAACCACCTAAAGTTTACATTTTTCATTCTGTTTTAAAGTCTAATTACTCTTCAAAGACTAATTTTACCTTTCCTATGTGCCATAAATATATAAACTACATTCACTTTCCACGAGGATTTCTTAGGTCAAAAATGTGAAAATCAAAAGCTATATTCCTTCCTTCTTTTTGATCCACTGAAAGCCTGAAGTGATATTAATATTGATTATTAAAAAACAGGCATTTCAACCAAATATATATGTTTTTAAGTAGTCTATTATTGATGTATGGTAAATGCAAAAATATCACCAGAAAATTGAATTATAAATCAGACCTGAAAATAAAATATCAGGAATTTAATTTTGCAAAGATCCAGTTCATAACTAGAAGAAACTGTTTTTTCTCAGCAATAGTTCATACATCAACAATCAGTACAACTGTTAAAATTACCTATCTGATTGAGGCTGTATATATCAAATCTAGACATTTCTATCTGTAGTAAATTTAATAACAGCCATAATAAATGCATTCCACTCATGAGAGGCAGTGAATGTGCTAAAACTGTGTGTTAAAGGGGATTTAGTCTGACAGATGGAATTGGATTCATAATCAACCCTTCTTAAATGGCAAGATTATCCTAGATTATCTGGATAGTCTCTACACAATCACAAAGATCCTTACCAGATGATGGGAGGCATGAAACTCTGTAGTGTTATTTTCTTTGTGATTTAACAAATAAAGCTTGTCTGAAGATCAGAGTGCAGAGCTAGAGGCTAGCCTGTGCTAGCTCACACCTTTAATCCCAGTATTTGGGAGTCCCATACCTTTAGTCCCAGCACTAGGGAGGTGGAGACTGGAAGGAATACAGGTGGGTGTAGAGAGGAATATAAGGCAAGAAAAGACAAGAGCTCAGTACAGTCTGGAGATGCAGTCTGAAGCAGTAATCAGATTAAGCAGTCTGAGGACAGAATCATGGCTTCAGTCTAAGCATTGGTACAGATAAAGGGTCTTTCTAGTGGCTGGCTGCTCTGCTTCTCCGATCCTTCAGCTTTTACCCCACGATAGCTGACTCTGGGCTTTTATTATTTAAAACAATTAGAATTCACGCCACAAAAATCAGAACCAAAGAGATGGAAAACTGGAAAGGAAGGAGCTGAAATTTCTTAGTTTGAGGATGGAGGAAGGAAGGCATGGGTAAAAGAATGTGAGCTTCCACTTTGAGAAAGCAAGAAACGTTATCTCATCTCCATCTACAAGTGTCTTCCAGAAACTCTGGTTTCAGACAAGGAGACCTAAATCTTACTCCTGATGCTTAGAACTGATGATAACAAGTTTGAAATTTGTGAAAGGGTTACTTCTGATATTGCCCCGTTAGTTATAACATCCTAACAATGACCCTTGCTTACCTTTGCAACTCCATAATATTAACAGCCATAGTATAGTGTATATGAAATAAATTTGCGTGTGAAAAACTTAAAATATTTCTCACAAATTTCTGAAAAAAAATCTTGTGTTGTAAATGAGTAAATTGATGTATGCAAACAAATTTTATATTATGTAATAACCAAGTGGGGCCTTCAATCTCAGCACCCAGGAGGCAGAGGCGGGCCTATCTCTGTAAGTTTGAGGGACAGCCTGGGTCTATAGAGAGTGCCAGAACAACAGTCAGGGCTACACACAGAGAAACCCTGTCTCAAACACTCCCCCACAAAAAGAGGAAAAAAGGAAAAGGAAAGAAATAACGGAATAGACATTGATACACCTGTATTTATAAATGATTCCAAATCTGGATCCCCCTCAGCTATTGCTCTCTACCTCTCGGATCACATGTATCCTCTTAGATAATTTGTGTAGGAGGGTCTTCTATCTATGTGTTACTTTCATAGGTTAAATAAAGAGACTGCCTTGGCCTAGTTGATAGGGCCAACTCAGGAAGACAGAACAAAATTGTGGGAGGAAGAAAGCAGAGACAGGCAGATGCCGTGGCTTTCCTATCCAAGATGGATGCTGGTTAGACTCATGCTGGTAAGCCACAGTCAAGTGGCAATACAGACTATTAGAAATGGATTAGATCAATATGTGAGAGTTAGCCAATAAGGGGCTAGAGATAATGGGCCAGGCAGCAATTTAATTAACACAATTTCCATGTGGTTATTTTGGGGAGCAAGCTAGCTGGGCGGAACAGAACAAAGGACCCGCTCTCCTTCTACAACAGATAATAAGTATAACCATCTCTCTAATTAAATTATTCAGCTCATTGTACTGATAAGCATTAAACAATGAGGTGTATAATTACATGAATTTTTTTCAGGAATTAGCTACAAAATTTACTAAATTATTATACAATATAATGACAAAAATCTGTGCAGATAAAAATCGAGTAAATATATACCTATATTTTGAATAACATCGACTTTGAATTCATGGAATATTAATAGTAATGTTAAGGTACAACAATTTGTTAGAAAGTTCAGATCCATGGCTCAAATATTATTTTTGTAATATCCCACAAACTTCTTTTATAAGAAAAAGAAATATTCCTCCCTAACTATTAGGGAGTGAGTGCCTCTCCTTGGGAGAGCTACTCTACTGTGATTATGTAAAATTACCATAATGCAGTGTTATTTTCTGTAGCAGCACACACAGATGCATACCTTAGTACCCCTCTGGTTTATACTGGCCTTATTACTTGGTAAACCTGTGAACCTGGTTTTATAAACTCTACTACTCGGTGTTTTCCCTTTACCCTTATGCGTCTCTTGGCAGGTTTTGTGGCATGTTAAAGGGGCAAGGGGAGACTCAGCAGACTTTTTTCTGCAGGCAGCAGTACAGATTGCTACAATGAAAAGTCGAGCACTCAGGTTTCCAGCATCGCTGTTTTCTGACAGCCACCCCAATAGCTCAGCAGGCAATTTTAGTGCCATCTTGCCAGGTATATGATTTACACTTGATAAGTAATTTGGATCTTGGCCTCTCATTTCCTACGCTGTCAGAATGTGGGCTTCCCAGAGTAGCAGCATGCTCAAATCCTAGAGGATGAAGAGTGATTCCATCCTTTAACTGACCATTAAAGAAACAGCCCATCTGGTACTCTCAGCTCCTCTCTACATGCCTGTAGGAATTAGGAAGGCAGAGGGTACTGAACTGAGTGGGGAAGGATAGGGTGAGAAATTAATAAGAATTTTATAGAAAAATAAGCCTTTTGATGCTAACCAAACATAATACTATGATAATATGACATAACTAGAATAATTTCTTTATGTTAAGAAATAAAATAAAAATTCAGAATGAATTTAACTTTTAATTAAATTTGTATTCTTATAATTGAATCTGCAAGCTTAATGAATATGTTTGTGCTGGCTAATTTTTTTTCTGTTCATGTTTGAGGAAAAAATCTACTTTATAAACTATTTTAAAAACAGCTTTGATTTTAACAGTCTATTTTTAGATGGTTGTTGAGGGTGAAATTCATTATTCAAATGCAAATATTTTATGAGTGGGATATATTTAAAATATAAACAAATAAAACAGTCTTTCTCTACAGCATTCAGAAAGAACTCAGATGTTCACATGGTACTATGAAGCCTAAGAAACAGACAATCTCTGTGGTATGTAAACAAAAAAAGTTGTTAGGTGCATTTTGCATTTATATAGGTTTGGTAAAATTAAAACAATATATTTTCTTAAGATGTAAGATGTATTGGGCAATTATCATTGAAATTGTGAAAGTATATAATTCTGACAGTTGCTTCTGCTCAATTTTATTTGGGAAATACAGAACAAGAATGGACACATAACAGAAAATGCATATATCTTAAATTCACCAGAATAGCTGGTAAGAGAGTGGCGGCTAGGTTGTCATGTCTTGATGCAACTTACCCATCTAAGTCAATACACGATTTGTGTTCTTACTGCATACCTTACTCTGCCTTACAGTTAAAATGTTTTCCTTTCCTAATGGGTCAAAAAGATAAATAACAGCAAAACAGTGTCTACTTTGTTGTTCATCTATAAACACTTGAAGATTCGTATCTGAATCTGATAGCAAGCTACAGAGCTGTGAGCAGGTTTTGCTCATTTATGGTTGTTTCTTTGTGTGACTAAGATGTGCTTTGGGAATTCTCCATCCTTATGTCCTTGTAACATTTAACTCACTTGATTTTTTTTTTTTTTTAAATCTAGGAATCAGTATTGCCTTAGCCTGAAATGCGTTGATGACTGGCGAGCTGATTGTCTACATATTGCCTATGCTGGACTCTTTGCCGTGCATTGGCATCTGCCCTGAATGCTTTCATCTTCCCTTCCTCTGAATTGTGATGTCCAGTACACTGCTACTCCCAACAAAAGCTCCTAGCTAGATACTTCATGTGTTAGTAAAGGAGAATGTACTGAAATCTCATGCCGATCTTTTCATTTTGCCTTAATGATTTTGTGAGTGAGTAAATTGGATAGCAATGTTTCTGAAGGAAGTTCCGAGGCAGATGCTTAATGGTGTAACACAGAAGATATCTCAGGGGAGACTCTGTGCTCAGGTTAGTGGTAAAAGTCTATGTGTCTCTTTCTGCCAAAATCATGGGACAAAGAGAATGGGGTTGGGGAGAGAGTCAAGCAATGTCACTCAGTGAACGCTGCCTTTCAAAGAGCGCTGCCTCCTCCCTTTAATACATACTGAGAACATGTTTTTGAGCCTTCCTGCTCTCATCCTCTCCCTTCCTTCACACAGATGTAATCAAGCAAGCAGGGTGTGAGGAAATCACCATGATAGGGGCTGTACATACATTCCAGAGAAAAATGTTGTTAAAGAGCTTGGGCACTGGAGTAAAACTGCTACATGACACAGCAGCTCTAGCTGACTCAAGCTTTTCATATTTCACAATAAGGGATTATTGATTTTGCTGATGTTGTTCATATGTTTAACCTTGTAAGAATATTGGGGGATTTTTATAGTCTTTCCTTTTTATTTGTCTAGACATTATTTTTGGTTTGAAAAACATATCATTTTTTAAATTTAGATAAAAATAAACAATTTGAGTTAATTTTCTCATTGCTACAGACACATCATACATGGTATCATATTACATAAAGATATGGTCATACAAGTATATGATGTGTGTTGAGCTTAACCCTATCTCCAAATCCCATATTGGACTCTTTCTCCTTCTCCACGTTCCTGTTCATCCATCTCCTTTGTCCCCTAGACAGTTTTTTTCACTTCCATGTCTTAAGTATGTATAGGATTTATGTACATACAAAATAAATAAATCCTATACATACTTTATCCAATTCTACCCTAACTGCTATGTTTCAACACATGGCAATGATGATATCATATTATGAATTCTTCAGGGAATTAACCCATTCAGGTCAGAGTCCTCATCAATCAGTCTCTTTTCCAATCCAAGCTCCCTACATGAACTTCTGAGTGACAGTTTATATTCAAAGCATAACAAAAATTTCATCATAAATATATGCATTTCTAACTATGTCTTATTGAACTTTTTAAGAAAAAAAGGAGTCTTCTGTTGATGAATTCCAGGATGTGAACACAGCAACCCTATGTCTGATTTCTCAGGATACGTCCCAAAAAGGAAATTTTGCTGTAAGAAATATTTAGGTTGTGTTGGCTGCTTGTTAGCCCATCAGCAAGGCCATGGCCTCTCCTAAATACTGACATGAAAGAGTATATTTCTTTACATTTGAATCTATCTGCAGCCCTTCTCCTTGGAAGAAATTTCAATCTTTTAATAAAGATCTTTATCAGATTGTCAAATTTATAATCTAGCCGGGCGATGGTGGCGCATGCCTTTAATACCAGCACAGGGCAATAATGATATCATATTATGAATTCTTCAGGGAATTAACCCATTCAGGTCAGAGGCAGGCGGATCTCTGTGAGTTCGAGACCAGCCTGGTCTACAGAGATAGCTCCAAGACAGGCTCCAAAGCCACAGAGAAACCCTGTCTCGAAAAACCAAAAAAAAAAAAAAAAAAAAAAAAAAAAACAAAAAAAAAAAAAAAAAAAAAAAATTATAATCTATTACATGTTTAGATTTTGATTTAGAAACATAAAATTAGAACGGATATTTATCATCTGTAAATAATAATTACTTGAATGACAATGTATTTGACATAGCATTTTTATCTGGATAAAAAGAGATAAATAGGAGGTAAAATTATTGACAGCAAAGCTAAGAAAACAAAACAAGCAAGAAACTCAAAAGGAAGAAGAAATATTGATTGTCATGGTTTACATTGAGGAAAAAACCTAAACTTGATGTCATTATTGCAAGAGTTTATGAAACAGATGTACAGTATGATAAATTTGCCATGAATGGCTGTGTATTTACAACAGTATGGAGACTTAAATTAGCCTTTTATTTGTTTTGTTTATCTTTAAAGTAATAATAGAGGTAATTTTCTATTGAATTAAAATAAGCTGTTGGCACTTCTTCACGGATCATAGTCCTCTTTAATAATGAGGCCTATTATTGCTAACAGGGGAGAGTGATTCCACCAATAACAAAACTGATGTATCCCTCGGTGCTCATTTATAGTGGTTAAATGGGATTTAGTGAATTCTTAACAAACTGGTGCAATTTGTAGAAATGTATTTTACTGTCTCTTTTGTGATTTAAAACAAAAATCTAATTTCAATTTCTAATATTTTAACACCCAATATCTCAGATATTATTGTCTTATCGGTAATTACATCACATATCACACACATGCAAGAATAAATGCACATTGAAGAAATTATAAGCTTTGATGCATAATAAAGACCTTAATAATGATCAAAGCTGGAATGTTAAAAAAAGCATTTTGAGCTTCCTGTTATGAAAGTCATCAAAATTATGCTAAAAACATAATTGTAGAAAGAACTTATGTATCTGAAGGAGGATTAGACAAACTGCACTTTAACATGTCTTGTGACTGTAGAAGTCCATCATTTCATAGCCTAGGACAATAGAATGCTTTTCATGAAATTATAATTTCATAAATTTTATCCTAAAACTAATATGTGTAAAGTTTTGACAATAAAGTGACTTTGAAAAAGAAATATAATATTAAGAAGAGAAGTGTTCCAGTGTGGTTGTTCAGGGGACAAAAGTGTTAGCTGTCGCAATCTGTGCTAGATTCCAGATCCCAAAATAGAATCGAAAAGAAACTCCTAAAAGTTATCCTCTGACTGTTACATGGCACATCTGTGTACACACACACATAAACCATCACACATATATACATGGAAACTATCAAGGATACACACAAACCACCAGGCCACCACACCATTACATATCATACACATACACACAAAAAAGTCATTGTACCATTACATCATTACAAAACAATAATAATATCAGCAATAATAATAATGCAAAATATGATAAAATTTGTGATATGTGGTGGTTCACACCTGCAATCTTTGTACTGGAGGGTAGACACAGGAAAAAGGAATGGAGCCACACTAAGCTACATGGTGAGACTCAGTCTCAAAACAGACAAAACCAAAGTCAAAAACAAACTTGTATTTGGTTTAGTTAACAAGATAGAATAATTTTCTTAGGTCCTTATTCTTTATTAGATTTACACATGAGTAAATGTTTCCTGTTTCCCTGCCAAGAATTAACATACTACAATTACCTATCTCATGTCCTCAACATCAATGTAAGATGTGGTGCTTTGATTTGCATTTCCCTGATGGCTAAGAATGTTGACAATTCCATAAATGTCTTTCAGTCATTTGAGATTCTTCTGTTAGGAATTCACTGTGTATATCTGTACTCCATTTTTACATTGGATTATTTGGTATTTTGATGTCTGGTTTCTTGAGTTTTTAATATATTTTAGAAATCAGTTCTCTGTCTGATGTGGGGTTGATGAAGATCATTTCTCATTCTGCAGACTACCATTTTGTCTTATTGATTGTGTCATTAGCCTTGCAGAAGCTTCTCAGTTTCAAGAGGTCCCATTTATTAATTGTTGCTTTCAGTATCTGTGCGTCTAGCTTTAGATTTAAAAAATAAATAAATAAATTTAAAAAAAGTGTTCTCCTGTGCCAATGTGTTCTAGTTTAGTTCCCACTTTCTCTTCTAGCAGACACAGTCTAGCTAGATTTATGTTAAAGTCTTTGATCCCTTTTGACTTGAGTTTTGTGCATGGGGATAGATGTAGATCTATTTCTTCTACACGTTGACTTCCAGTAATGCCAAGGACATTTGTTGAAGATGCTTTTTTTTCCAGTATATAATTTTAGTTTCTTTGGAATATATACATATTAGAGTACTACTCAGCAGTAAAAAACAATGACTTCTTGAATTTTGCATGCAAATGGATAGAAATAGAAAACACTATCCAGAGTGAGGTAAGCCAGACCCAAAAAGAGGAACATGGGATGTACTCACTCATAATTGGTTTCTAGACATAGATAAAGGACATTGAGCCTATAATTCATGATCCTAGAGAAGCTAAATAAGAAGGTGAACCCAAAGAAAAACATATAGTCATCCTCCTGAATATTAACTTTCATCAGGCAAGGAAAGGAGACAGAGACAGAGTCTCACATTGGAGCACCGGACTGAAATCCCAAGGTCCAAATCAGGAGCAGAAGAGAGAGAGCACGAGCAAGGAACTCAGGACCGCGAGTGCACCCACACACTGAGACAATGGGGATGTTCTACTGGGAACTCACCAAGGCCAGCAGGACTGGGTCTGAAAAAGCATGGGATAAAACCAGATTCGCTGAACATAGCAGACAATGAGGACTGCGGAGAAGTCAAGAACAATGACACTGAGTTTTGATCCTACTGCACTTACTGGCTTTGTGGGAGCCTAGGCTGTTTGGATGCTCACCTTACTAGACCTGGGAGGAGGTGGGAGGTCCTTGAACTTCCCACAGGGCAGGGCACCCTGACTGCTCTTCAGGCTGATGAGGGATGAGGAGTTGATTGGGGGAGGGGGAGTGAAATGGGAGGCAGTGGCGGGGAGAAGGCAGAAATCTTTAATAAATTAATAAATAAAATAAAAACAACAACAAAAAAATTAATTTTAGCTTCTTTGTCAAAAATCAGGTGTTCAGAGGTGTGTGGGTTAATATCAGGGTTTTCAATTTGATTCCATTAGTCTACCTCTCAGTTTGTATGCCAATACCAACCTGTTTTCATTACTGTAGCTCTATAGTAGAGCTTGAAGACAGAGATGGTGATGCCTACATAAGTTCTTTTATTATACAATATTGTTTTAGATATCCTGGGTTGTTTTTTTTCCATATGAAGTTGGGTATTGTTCTTCCATGGTCTGTGAGAAATTGTGTTGGAACTTTATTGGGGACTGCATTGAATCTGTAGATTGCTTTTGGAAAGATTGCCATCTTTATTATTTTGATCCTACCTATCCAAGAGCACTTAAAAGAAATATGACACTAGCTCAGAATTGAGTATAATAATGGGTTATTTATTTAGGAGTAGACTCACAGATTACAGTTCTCTGCTCGAATGTGGTACAGCAACAAAATCCTACAGCTAGAAGAAAGAGGCTATGCACTTTCTTTACAATGGCATATTTAGTGTAAGAAGCCACACCTAAGTAGGCGGGTAACTTAAAGGCTACTGGTGGGAAGAATTCCTACCCCCTTTTGTTTAAATTAGAAATTTCTAAGCCTAATACAAAATTACATGCAATAAGAACAAATATAAGGTATAAAAATTAGGATTACAACAGCATAACCAATATCAAGCAAGAAACATATGATAAATCTTTCAATAATTATCCTATCCCAATGAGTTTAAATCTTATATAATAAATATCTTGGCCAAGTCATGAGAGGAAAGTAACTACAACTATCTAGTCTTAAACCCCATTGAAGACCCAAAAAGAGAAATAATATTACTTGAGTAAGCAGGAAGTGCAGTGCAATCAGGTAACTTCCAATATGTGCAACAAGTGACAAAGACAACTGACTACTTGGGCAATCACCCAAAGTCTCACTTGCAACATTGGAGCAACCAACATTGGCTAAGGCCTAGAATAACTAACAGACCATTTTCAGAGGCAGGAAAAATTTCAAAGCCGTCGTACCCTGTCTTGGCAAGATTTGACAGTCTTTTTTCTTGTATCCTGCTTGTCCTGTGTGGACATGGTACATTTTGTAAGTGGTTGATGCATTGGCAGTTCCTTGTCCAAAGACCAGTTTTGCCAAGATGAAAACAAGCTCCAAGTGAAGTATCTTTGGTGCTCAACATTCTCTCGGGAATAGAACAGTGCTACCAGGAACTATCGTTTCTCACGTCAAGAGAACCCTAAGTTATTAAAACCCTATGTTATGTTCTATAGCTCTTTGAAGTGGTTGAAGATTACCTATCAGCAGAATACAATCTCTATGAATGTAAAGAACCTGATTAGTTTTGTTATAAGTATGACAAACATGGATTACTTATGAATCTTAACACCTATATAGCTTTAAGACTAAGACTTCATATTAGAATATTAAACAATCATTAAACAACTGGCAACAAATGAGGAAACTTATCTCAACATGTAAATAATCTATAGATATCTTGATCAGAGGTAGAAATGTATATTGCAATATGACAAACATATTCTAAAACTGTATTAATATGCAAAATGTCTTATGCAGAGGTAGAAACATGCATGCATACAATATGAAAAAATAATTTTGCATAGGTATACAAATATTGTAGATGAAAATAGGAACATATTCAATATAATTTAAGTTTCTATCAATATGCAAGAATCTATACCAATGCAAATAGTAGCACACAAGTAATCACTCCATTATTACAAGTGTGAGTAAGCTCATACTAATCTAGTATCCCATCCAATTTCTCCCTTTTTTTCAAAAATATCCCTGAGCTTATATAAATTTCCCTCAACCCCCCACCCTATAACAATTATAATCAACCCCTATATGATATCCATAACCCTGAGGACCAACCTTGTTGGGAGAGGAGATGTCATCTTCTAGAATTACTTCCAGCTGTCATAGGGATGATCTTTTTTCTATGGGACCCTGCAAAAGTAAAATGATGGTTAAATTCCAAGATTATTGTCCCGTATAAATATAAATAGTCTCTGAGCATTCGGTAGGTTTTTTTTTTTTTTCTGAGGTTCTTATTTAGAGTTCTGTTCAGAACACTGTAAAAAAAATGTGCACCATTTCAGAGAAGCAATTTGGAACTATCTGGTACTCAGAACATGTCTTATTGTAGCACTATCAGCATCATGACGTCATATCAACCAAGTAGAGTTGTTGTTGTGGGGCACCGTCTTCTTCCTGGAAACTTCAAAGATTAGTGCAGGAAAATTTATTGTTCATTGTGGAAATCTTTAACATTACTTATACAGATATATATTCAATGAAAGGTATGATAGAGACAAAATAGGTATGAAGAAAAGTAATTTTTTTTTCTAAATTCTTTCCTCTTCCTGTCCCATACCATGGCTCCTGATGGGAGACAAAAACTCTGAAATTATATTTTAACAATATGCTTCGATTTAGAGAAGGACAGAGCCAGTGTGCAACTCCAAAGCCAGCTTTGATTTTTAAGTGAGTCATGATTATTATTTTAGTTAGTATTCAGAGATTCTTATCCTCAGATAACATTTTCTCATAAGTCATAATTCTATTTGATTGGTGATAATATCCGTATAATTATCGTTTCCTCTTTAAGTATCCAGAAATGTCCAGGGTCTCTTGAATTTTTTGAAGATGAGTATTTTCCTGCAAAGACAAAAACAGAACCCTGCCCCAACCCTTATGCGGTTTCTTTACCATTGATTGGCTCTGTAGATGGGCTGTCATTTCTGTTTCTCAGGAGATTTCTCTTTTTCAAAGTGAATCTTTATTAATTTTGATGGTATCCATAGTTTATCTTCTCCTGTGGACAAATATGACATCTCCTTATAATCTCCTTAGCTTGTTACTGAGAAATATGCTTTGCTTGACAAATTAAAGGTAATTAAATCAGAACAATAAGCCCAGAACTCAGAACACACAGGCAGGGAACACAGCTGGAAGTTGCACAAGTTGCCACAAGACAGGAAACATGGAAGTTGGGGAGGGGAAATTTCTAAGTTGTCACAGACAGTTAGCTCTACTGTGGCAGGGGTTTTACAAAAACCTGCTTAGGTAAAAACAAGTCAAGTGGGCAGGGGTGGGAGATGGAGACTTTCTGGGCTGAGGACTAGTTAGGCCTTTAAGCTGGTCCACCTGGTAGATGTGGAGTTTGGATTCATGTGGGCACCAAATGAAGATGGACACTTGAAAGAAATCCCACACTAGCTCATAATTGAGTATAATAGAGGGTTTTTTATTTAGGAATGGACTCACAGACTGTAGTCCTCTGTTCAAATGGGGTACAGCAACTGAATCCTGCAGCAGGAAGAAGGAGGCCGGACACATGCTTTACATTTAGCGTATATAGTATAAGAGCCCATGTCCAAGTGGATGGGTAACTTAAAGGCTACTGGCGGTAGGGATTCCTACAGCATGTTCCATTTTCTTATATCTTCTTCATTTTCTTTCTTCAAAGATTTAAAGTTCTTGTCATACAGGTCTTTCACTTGTTTGGTTAGAGTTATCCCAAGATATTTTGTTATTTGTGACTATTGTAAAGAGTTATATTTCTCTGATTTCTTTCTCAGCCCTGTTTTCATTTGTCTATTTGAGGACTACTGATTTTTTGAGTTGATCTTGTATCCTGCCACATTATTGAAAGTGTTTTTTTATTCATTTATTAAAGATTTCTGTCTTTTCCCCCCACCACCTCCCATTTCCCTCCCCCTCCCACAATCAAGTCCTCCTCCCTCTCAGCTGTAGGAGTTGCCTCAAAAAAATTTTGGGTTACTTATGTATACTATCATATATCATCTACAAATAGTGAAAATTTGACTTCTTCCTATCCAATTTGTAACCCCTTTATCTTCTTACACCTGTCAGAATAGCTAAAATAAAAAACACGTATGACAGTTTATTCTGGAGAGAATGTGTAATAGGGGAACATTCTTTCATTGCTGGTGGAAGTGCAAGCTTGCACAGCCAAATTTGAAAACAGTATGGTGGTTTCTCACAAAATTGGGAATCAATTTACCTCAAGTCCCATCAATACCACTCTTGGGCATATACTCAAAGGATGTACACTCATACCATAAGAACATTTGTTCTACTATGTTCATAACAGCATCATTTATAATAGTCAGAACCTTGAACAACCTAAATGTCCCTCAACTGAAGAATGGGTACAGAAAATATGGTATATTTACCTAATGGAGTACTAATATTAAGCTACAAAGAAAAAATGGCATATAGAAATTGTAGGTAAATGGATGGAACTAGAAAAAAAAACATCCTGAGTGAGGTAACACAGACCCAGAAAGACAAACACAGTGTGTACTCACTCATAAGTGGATATTAGACCTAAAGCAAAGGATAACCAGCCTATAATCTACAACTCCAGAGAAGCTAGGTAAGAAAAGAAACTCTAAGAGAGATGTACATGGATCTCCCAGAGAAGGGGAAATAGACAAGGTCTACTGAGTAAATTGAGACCCTGGTGGAGGGGAGAACGGGAGGAGCGAGGAAAACATGAGAAAATGGTAACATTGAGATGGGGGAAGGGCAGAGAGGGAGAACAAGAAAAGAGATATTGTAATTGAGGGAGTCATTATGGGGTTGGTGAGAAACCTGGTACCAGAGAAATTTCCGGGAATTCACAAGGTTGACCCCAGGTAAGACCTTAAGTGGTAGTGGAGAGGGTGCCTGAACTGGTCTTCCTATGTAACTGAACTGATACCTACCTTAATTGTCATCGTAGAACCTTTATTCAGCAACTGATGGCAGCTGATGCAGAGGCCCACAGCTAAACACTGGCCTGAGCTCCAAGAGCCCAGTCAAAGAGAGGGAGGAGCCACAATACGAGCAAAGAGGTTAAGACATGATGGGGGATAACCACAAGAACAGCTGACCTGTGCTAGTGGGAGCTCACTAACTCGAGACTGACAGCAAGGGAACCTGCCCAGGACCAAGCTCAGCTTTCTGAGTGTGGCTTGTGTGACTGGAGCAGTTCTGTGACTGGGGCAGTCTGTGGGGCCACTGGCAGTTCATGCACTAGGAATAAATCCTGTTCCCACTGTCAGTGGCCCCACAGACTGCCTCAGTCACACAACTGCCCCAGCATAAATACATGGGGGAGGTCATTGGTATTGTTTCAAAGTGATGTGCCAGACTTTGTTAACTCCCCATGGGAAGCCTTACCTTCTTCAAGGATTAGGTGGGAAAGTGAGGGGAAGGAGGGGGAGAAGGGAAGGAGTGGAAACTGGGATTGATATGTAAAATGAGAAAAGATTGTTTTAAAAAATAAAATTAACAAAAAGATGTGGTGCTTCGTTCTGTTTGTCAGATGCCATTGTCTCTCTGACTACATTCCCTGTTCTATCGAGTTTAAACAAACTTAATGTCCACTTTCCACACCATTATAAACAACATCATTTCCCTTTTTATATTTATGCCATGAGAGTTATACTGAATATTCTATTCTGTTACTATCATTTATTCTTTTTTCTTTGCTTATAGTTTCCAAAACTGAAATGCAATAAACTCTGATTTCAATTTTACTTCCGCTTATACATCATACACAACAACTAAAGAGAATGATTTAAACTGAAGAGAAAATTATCCTTTCCTGTGGAGTATTCAGAGGAGATGCTGCAAAGTTCAAGGTGAGGTAGATTTAGCTTATCCTTTCAAATGCTCAAAATCATGCTGATTTGGGGGATTAAAGTTCTCTGAAGTTCAAAATAATTAATTTGTTCCTATGGAAGCAATAAAACTGAAGCTAAAGACTATTTTTATAAAGCATGGTAAAATATGTTTACATTATTTTAGAAACAACATTAAATATTTTTAATTGCAGTTAAGAAGGTAAAAACGTATGTGGAATTTATGTGAAACATCAAATTCTCTCCAAACATTTGTTTATTTTATTGCTACCATGACATTACCATAGAAGAGGTCATAAACTTGGATGTCATTGTGGTTTCACTATTGACGCTCCAGAAGGTGACAAAAGAAGTTTCAGTCTTGTCTCTGTTTCAACACTGTTGATGGCAAAGTCACTCATGTCCCTTTACAGTTGAGTCGACTCTGCCATTTTGAACTCACATGAAAAATGTGTCCAACAACCACAGATAACATCACATGAAATAAATCTGAGTATCCTTAATTTCTCATCTCTAAACAGTTAGGAATGATTGAGATTTTTAACCATCTTTTTATGTATTATGTATTATTACACATTCACACATTATAATTACTATTTGGGGAGTGAGCATATATTTTTAAGTATTTTATAAATTACCTTTTGGAAATAGGGCACTAAATGGTTTTTAGATTTTATTTTGCTTTTTATTTGTCCACTTTTAACCTTCAATGTTTAAGTTCTAAGTTAGGGAGGAGAGCATAGGAGTCACATATGCCTGTGTAGAAAGTATAAAAGTGAGTAGGTATCAAATTAAAACATTTGAAAATTCCATGAACTATTGGTTCTATATAACTGTAATGATAAAGAATAAAATTGGTTTCATCTTTTTTCCAGGAATCTCTACTGATTCTATATTCTCAAGATATTTCTTGAATATACAGAGACGTTTATGTGAAAAACATTTCAACCATTGTACTTGCCCAAACTTTTTGTAGCCCTACATTTGATGGAACTATTTTAACATTAATAACCGAAAACTATATAAACATTTTATTGAACCAAATAAATATGACTTGTTACCTTTGTATTTATGGATGATTTTTTGAACAAAATCTAGCATATGTTTGTGTATTTGTGGTGTGTATGTGTTTATGCATTTAAATCTGAATTGAAGGAAATATTTGGATGTAATTAACATTAATACATAGCAAGAAAACTCTTGAAAGTCTCCTATTCACAATCAACTAATATTGTTACATTGAGCAGTTTCTGGATTACAGGAAGCTACTAGGATCTATCATTTGCAAATTGATTCTTTTTTATTGATTTCTGGAATCATTCTTTTCATATTTTCCTTCTTGCTGAGACACCTCATTAGATTTCATGAGCGCATGCCTGTCATCTGGTCTCAGTTAAGCCTGTTTCTTGGCTTACTCCCCATTCTTCAAGACAATTAGTCTCCTTTATCTTTGGCTCTTCTTCCTATTCTTACTTACATCAGTTTCTCTGTATTTCTATAGTAGGTTTCAATCACAGCAAAATTTCCTTAAAATCTACATTTATATTTCGACAAAAGGGCTGCAGCTATATTTTTAAGTCACAATTAAATAATCCTTGCTGTTTCTCTTGAATAGTATCATGGGAGCAAAAAAAATGATTCTTTTCAAGGATTATTTGGATGTGGACAGTAGATCAGGGACAGCATGATAGTGCATCAGGAAAAGTTACTAATTGCTTAGGTTATATGAATGTGATTCTCAGAATCCACCTGGGAGAGG
The DNA here is from genome assembly GCF_014885135.2 of Alexandromys fortis. Lineage (NCBI taxonomy): Eukaryota > Metazoa > Chordata > Mammalia > Rodentia > Cricetidae > Alexandromys > Alexandromys fortis. Next base: position 8,617,777 of record NW_026067944.1, read on the forward strand.
GAAAGAACTGACTCCAAAAAGTTGTCCTCTGACCTCAATGTGTGCTGTGATGTACAACTTCATCATCCCCCTGTGTACACACAACTAAAAATACATAGATTCATTTTAATTAAAATGCCAGCAGCTCAGTATTAGTATTTTGATAACCACAATACCTTTATGAAACACAAAACCAAAGGCCCATTGTGTCAGGCTTTTTTTCTGGGATGGTTGCTTATGTTGTATGTGTGTGCTGTATGTGTTTTCATGTGCCTCTTCTCACTTAACTATTAGTGGGGTCATGAAAGTAGGCAAATAAATCTTTAAGTAAAGTTAAAGTTGATTGGTTTAGAGCATAAATGATCTTATTTCAAGTTAATATTGCAAGCCAGTCCAAATTTTAATAACATATTAAAATGAGTTGCTATTTTATTCATATATGATATCAAATGTGGAATCATAAATTGAAGAATAGAAGATGGCATCATCTTATTTTTAATAGACTCAGGTTAGATTTCATGGGTTTACAGGACATAAAACCATGTGATTATTTCCAAGAGTGAAAGTAATGTGCAATTTGAGAATGAAGGCAGAGTGCAAAGCACCTATAACTTGAAAAAAAATGCCACAAAACTAACTCCTAATTTTATAAATCAGGGGCAATTTGGTATTTAGTTACAAAACATGTTCAGTAGCCTTAGGAAAAAGAACTCAGACTCTTATTTACATGTATTATAGATGAGAATATAAAACCTGTCTATAAATCAGGTTTTGAATTTTAGTATAATTGTGCTTTTCAAAGTAGATAATTAAATTGCTGTGTCTTTGGGGAAAGGTCAGCCCATTGGGATAGCACAGATTAATCTCTCTAGGGTATTTGCTCTTAATAACCAGGAACCGTGGTTTCATAAGCTTGAAGGGTTGGCAAGAGTCCATCCAGCTAAAAAGACTTTGAAAATGACATGAATTCACTAAGAAACACTCTAATAGTTTTATTTAATCACCAATTAACCTGCAAATGCACCTTTTTGTTATCATGTGCTGTTACCCTGCACTGTGATCGTGTATCAGCCTCCTGAGCGTCTTTGTACTGCCCTGTGTTTAGTTCGGTGTCGGAGCCTGGAGTTACACATACAAGGCAAGAGATATGACCTTGGGTTTGAAAAGAATAAAACTTCTCATTTAATAAATTATTTTTTAAATATATGTCACATGGGTTTGTGATTTTCTTTTATATCTTTGTTGTACCATTATAAAAATTATTAAGGATACCTTGTGATAAAACTTAAATAAATCAGAATAATCTCTTATGTAATTTAAGGAGATAACTATGAATGTTCATACAAGGAAAAGTTTATTGAGAAGATATGTCTCAACCCTTAATGAAGTAAAGAAAAAAGACAAAAATCAATTTAATTTTAAATTATACAGCATGAATATTCTCAATTTGATATTACCCACAATTTGATCTGTATCACCTAAAAAATAAAAATAAAAATAAAAATTTTTAATCCCAGTACTTGGGAGGCAGAGGCAAGCAGATCTCTGCGAGTTTAAGGACAGCCCAGTGTAGAAGGCAAGTTCCAGTACAACTCATCTGTTACACAGAAATCCCTGTCTCAGAAAATGAAAAATGAACAAAGAAACAAAATCAACTTTATGTTACAAGTAAAATGTCAGTTTCTAGAAGAGTAGTAATAAATAGGTTTATAGTGCCTTATAATTCTAGAATTTTGCAAAATTCTACCAACATACTCTCAAATTGCTACTAGAAGTTATGAATTACACTGGAGAAAACTTTTTCATGTGGATAATATTAGTAAATATTTCATCATTGTTTTTCAAAAGTTAATTTATCATTCTTATTTAAAATTGAACCACTCTAAAAATGATATCCATTTTGCTTCTTTGTTACTAGCAGCTGTGTTTTCTAGTAATAATCCTTAAATATTCTAGAAATATTTAATTAGTTTGTTTTCATATTCCTGTGTCCTGATATTAGATGATTGCTTTCTACCCCTCATGATAATTCAATAAATTTAAGTTTGAACGATGTGGCTTCTTAAGAAAAACATGCTTAGGATATTAGGACACAATGTTTAAAATAATGCAGTCTGTATATGGAGATTTTATCAGTCCCACTGGATCTACTGACCCAGTTTCTGCCTGCCTGCTGGGTCCAAGCAGCCACTTATGAAATAACCACTCTGAAGCTTAGTATCAGTTACATTTGTTTGGCCAATGACTTAGGCTTCTTACTGGCTAGGTCTTTTTTATAAATTAACCACTTTCTTTAGTTTATATTTTTTTCATGATGCTTGTGGGCTCTTGTCTTGTTACCTCACATCTTGCTTCCTGCATGGCTAAGTGGTGTCTCTCCCACCTGCCTTCTCTCTCTTCCTATCTTTGTTTTGATTTCCCACCTAGGTATAGTATGCCTGGTCATTGACTGAAACAGCTTTATTCATTAAAATAAGAGAAAAACGTAGTCATGGCATACAGAAAGTCATCCTACATCAATAGTCAAAAAATGTAGTCAATTTTCTTGAAGGAAAATATTTACAATTTTCTGATTTATTTTGTTTGACAAGATTCATAATGATAATAAACAAATATTTACTTTTTTACTTTGCATAATTGTCTTGAATATCTTTGTTTGAGAAACTTTAAGCAATTTCCATTAAACAATAGACATGTATTTATAACTATTTCATAGTCTGGGAAGTCCAATGTAAGAGTGTCAAGAGATTCAGTGTTGGTTGAGGACTCGATTCCTGTTCATAGAAGCCAGTTTCTCATTATGTCTGCATACACTAGAAGAGGTGGAATAGCAACAGTGTTTTCTTTTATAAGAACACTGAAATGACACCTAGGGACCTACCCTCAATATCTAATCAATTCACAAAATTCTCCCTATTCCTACCATCACATAAATACTTGAATTTCACATAGATTACTAGGTGACATACTAAACCACTGCAAAGGCTTATGAAAATTATACTTTCATAGTAATATAATATTACTAATGTATCTTGGCTTAATTACCTTTCCTAACCAGCATAGATTGCCAAGCCTCGTGTTTTATAAACATTCACATTAAGAGGTGACTAGTTTTTAAATGATTATGTAAATCTAAAATCTGTACTGATTACCTCATTTTTACCTATTAAAACATCTGTTCTGAACCATGAAAGCATCACTGGGACAAAGTCCAGGCTAATACGTTTTCTATCAGCAGTTGTTTCAACTCATCACATTTAATATTTAGCATGTTACATCATTTGGTCATACTATTAGGATGGTACCTTTTATCACTTGCTGACAGACTTTTAGAGTGGACATTTATTACTTTTTTAAAGCTGTATTCTTGGTCTGTCACCAGTTATACACAAAATATTCCAGATAAACCTGAGAGAAATTCAACATGAATTTATATAACCAATTGCCACGAGCTGTAGCTGAAATAAATTGTTCAGTTGTACTGTTTTACCTATTTACTGGGATCCTATGTTATGTTGATTGATGCTTTTCCATGGCCTCTTAGAATTTATTTCCTCCTAAAGTTAAAAAAAAATTTTACTATACTCTTCAAACTTATTAAAATCTCACCAAGTTTATTTTCTTTCAATGTGTGAGGATATAAATAAAATAACACTAGGTTCATAAATCACACATGCATAATTACATAAACAATGATTACATGCATATTGATAAAATATATAATAAAGCATTTGACTTTTGACATGTGTCTATGTATTTTATGTTCATACACTCAAAGTAACTATAAAGAATTCCTAGTTTTGTTTACAGTTTACTTAATGACCTATTTGTAAACTTTAATCTGTAATATCTAATATTATGGTAAAATGTTACATTAGCCAAAGCTTGAATTTTAGAAATGAATTTTATTTCTCAACTAAATCATTTACCACTAATTCCTTAAAATCTCTCACCCTGTTCCAGATCATTTGTTGCTTGTATTATTAATAACCACATAGCCTGGAGTGTTATTGTTTCAAATGTGTTTTCACTTACAGATACACAAATAATTTGTTCATCGACTTACTCAAAACTCACTTATTACCAAAGAAATAAAAATCTTCCTTTAATTATACTGTTTACAAAGGCTTGCAGAACTTTTGATTCTTAAGAGAGAATTCCTTAAAGCAATTCACCTCATACTATTAAACTGAAAAATTAATTAATGTCTCTGTCTACTGTGGCTGTTTCTGGCAGATTACTTGAGTAAGATAAAGTTTAGTACTGAAGTACATTTTTTCCCCTTTCTTTGGCTTGCAATCTATCATGAAGCCTGACAGCCTTCCCCTAACTCATTATTCTGATCAAATTTTGTCACTTGTACACGAAACTCTAGCTATTTTTTGTGTGCATTATATGAGAGAGAGGGAGGGGGAGAAAGCACAAGAAAGAACATATATCTTTATAGAACACAGAAGTTTTATATGAATTGTAGTGTCTTACCTAAGTGAAAATAACTTTCCAGATAGAAAATTTGAACTACCTTCTTCCTCCCGACCTTTCATGTGCATGTATGTATGACATTCACTGAGAATGCTTACAGGCCTCTGTCTGATGCCCCTTTGTTCACCTTGCTTTTAGAAAGGAAGTCTATTAATTCATTCACACTGAGATATAAATGATGAGAGATACAAATAATTTTCTAGGTCAGGTCTTTATGTTCCCAAAGAAACTCAACTACAATCTTAATTAATTAGTTTATTAGAGTCTTTTCAAAAATAGTGTCAATAATGGTCATAGCAGATGGCTTATATAAATAAATACATTGCCTCAATCCTTTAATACAGCAGAGGAGAACCTTGAATTTCTCTGTCTCCTTTCTCTAGCTCCCATATGCTGGAATTACAGGGGTGCACTAAGACATCTAACTTTATGTAGAAGTGATAATCAAACCCCAGGTTTTTTGAATACTTTATAACAACTCCTATAGACTGACCTACATTCCTACTTTTAATCCCTTTATACTTAACAATTAAACTTTGATCTCGCTGTCTTAGTTTCTATTCTGCTGTTATAAGAAAATCTGACGAAAGCAACTTAAGGTTGTGGGTTTGTTTAAGCTCCACAATGCATCATAGTGGGGGAGTCAAGGCAGTAGTGACACGAAACAGCTGGTCTCATCTCATCATAATGAAGAGCAGAGAACAATGACCCTCCATCTTGTTTGTTCTATTTTATACAATTCGTGATTCCCACCCAGGGAAAGGCAAGGAAAGGTCAGCCCACACCAATTACCTAATCAGGATAACAGGTTTATCCAAGGGTCCATCTCTTACACATAACCATACCAATGAATACCCTTATTCCTCTTTTACATATAAGCATCTTCAGAGACGTCCTGAAATTTCTGAAGTGCTAAGGTGTCCAGAAAATATAAACAACTTAAGATATTTGTGTAACAGACCTGAGGACATCATTCTTTTATCTGTGTGTGTATGTGTGTGTGTGTGTAAATATGCATGTATTCATGAACTTATTTAGATCCTAAAGCAGATTAGTTGTCGTGGCATCCCTTTTGTGTTTTAATAAATAAAGCTTGCCTGAGGAGCAGAGAGCAAAACAGCCCCACTGGTCAGTCTTACAGACCAGTAGCGGTAACACACACCTTTAATACCAGAAGCCATATTAGTTGCCATAAAAACCAGGCAGTGCACGCCTTTAATCCCTGCCCTAGAGGAGATTATAAAATGGGAGGAGACAGCTCTCAGACGCAGTCTCATTCCAAGATTCCTGGAGACAGGATCACCATTTTCAGACTGAGGTCAAGGTAAGAGCCAGTGGCTGGCTGCTTTGATTTCCAAACCTTTGGGTTGAACCCCAATTTTTCTCTCTGAGTTTTTATTAACCATATTTCAATTAGTACCTATAAATTCTTGAACCAACATGAAAAATACACAGAACTTGAGAACACTGGAAAAGAAGCCAAGGGCGGGGGGGACTGAATAGGAGTGCATATCTAGAAGAAGGCATGGTATATCTGTCAGATATCTTATCAGAGTGCCATCAGGAACAAATATATATGCATACAATAATATACATATATATATACATATATGTGATTCATTAAAAATTTTAAAAAATTGAGAGAAATATTTACTAAGCAATAAAATTGCAATTGTTTGAATATAAAGTAAAGAGTACACCTAACACAAAGGACTGATTACTCCTCATGAGAAACAATGATGATCACTAGGCTGTGCCAAGAGAAAAGAAAGTGCTGAGAGAAAACAAACAAGTAAACCAACGGCCATTGTCCCACAGTCTATATCAAGAGGTATCATCTTCAATAGAAAATTACTTTCAAAAAGGAAAATTGGGTTCTGACTTGGAGAAAATAAGGTACCAGGCACCATCACCAAATGACCAGCTAGAACAGAAAGATGAAAGGCCTTGTAGAAAGAAGCCCCCGAGAGACTAAACACCTTAACTATGTGAATGATAAATACAATCTATATGCTTTTCCTCTTAATTTCTCTATAGCCTATGTAAGTTTTGTTTAAAAGTGAAACTTGAATTCTATAAAATGCAGTTTATACAGTCCCAGTCCCGCTGGCCTTGATGAGCTCCTAATAGATCAGATCCACTGTCACAGCGGGTGGGTGCACCCCTCGTGGACCTGACTTCCTTGCTCATGTTCTCCCTCCTTCTGCTCCTCATTTGGGTCTTAAGAGCTTAGTCTGGTGCTCCCATTTGGGTCTCTGTCTCTATCTCGATCCATCGCCAAATGAAGGTTCTAAGGTGATATGTAAGATATTCATCAGTATGGCTATAGGATAGGGTCATTTCAGATTCCCTCTGCTCAGTTGCTCAAGGTACTAGCTGGGGACATCTCCCTGAGCACCTGCAAGCCCCTCTAGAGTCAAGTCTCTTGCCAACCCTAAGATGGCTCCCTTAATTAGGATATATATTTCTCTGCTCCCGTG
>NW_026067944.1:8624789-8679043 GCF_014885135.2 Alexandromys fortis
ACCTTGGACTTCCCGCAGGGCAGGGAACCTGGACTGCTCATCATTCTCGAGAGGGAGGGGGAATGGAGTGGGGGGGAGGGGGAGAGGGGTAGGGGAGGGGGGGGAGGGGAAGATGTGTGGGAGGAGGGGGAAGGAAATGGGAAACGGGGAGGAGGCGGTAATTTTTCAAAAAATAAATAAATAAATAAATAAAATAAAAAATGCAGTTTATAGAATTATAACACATTTGGGGAAATATGGATAAGAGGGGAGAAGGGTGAGGTCAGTGAGCTGCTTGACTGTGAGTTTTAAACATTGTAAACAAAGTACAACTTAAGCACCTAATGAATATTGAAAATGTATACATCTGTTCTAAAGTAACCACTAGAAAATGTTGAAACTACTATCTACCTGAACTGAATACAGCAAAATAATAATGTAAATGCCATTAACACATTGAGAACACTGGAAAAGAAGGCAAATATGGAAAGATATTGGGTAAAGAGAGTTAGTTATTTGAATATTCACTATACCACACTACATATCAGATTAACAGAATACTTGTACTAATATTTGCATAAAAATAAGTTAATTTATTAGAAGTTTTACAAAAAGAAAGCTATAGCTTCAGATGGCATCTTTGGTGAATTTACTAAAACATCTGGAAGAGATGTAATACAGATTTTGTAGATATTTTCAATAAACTAATAAGGAAGTTTCCAATTGAATTAACAAAACATTAATGTTTCTATTAATGTTACCAAAGTTAGTACCGGGAACCAAAACTGAAGTATATCTCTTGTGAACTACATACAATTCTTTACAAATTATCAATCAAAAGAATTCAGCAATATGTTATATTAACTTCATAAGTCATGACAGAAATACAAAATCTGTTAATGTTTTTCAAAGCAAGAAATCCACATGATACTTTAAATATATGAAGGAAAATCCTTTTTGATGCTTTTTTTCCATTTGAAATTGAGCACTTGCCTTGATTCCAAGCACTAGGGAAACAGAGGCAGGTGGGTCTCTATGAGCTCACCAGTGAATTCCAGGTCACCCATGGCTAAACAGTGAGATTCTATCTCAAACAAACAAACAAAAAATGCATAAAAAGGCAAACTAAAATCTCAAAAAACTATTCCACAATCATTCATTTAAGTGACTTTACCAAACTCATGCAGAAGTGGCCAACCTCATTCGATGAATGGAAAAAAGAACACTTGCAGCTAGCACGGCAATGATCAAGTCCACCATTTTCCCATACGATTAGCAATAAGGCTAACATGTCTACCTGTGACATCTACACCAAATACATTTTGGAACTCTTATCATGATGCTTCTATTTAGTATGTAATAAATAAGAAATACAAAAGAACAACTAATATAACTAATACATGAACTTTTTGGCATCATGAGACTCACAGATGACATGAAAGTAAGTTGTATAAATTGAACAGTAAAATGGAATAGAGGAAAAATGTGTTTATGACAGTACCAAACAAACCTAAAATATTAAAATTAATTAAAAAAAACATTACATCTTTACCCTTAACACTGCAATATATTGCTGAGAAAAATTAAAAGATGCCTAAATAGAGGTAGTGATACACTAAAATAAGTGAGTTGCAACAAGATACAATTAAATTTAATGGTTCAATTAAATATTAGCTTGGTATCAATATTGGAATAGCTATAATATTGAAGAAAGTACTAACAGAAATAGTAAGCACACGAAACGTGTCCAAAAACATCAATTATCAGACAAATGCATATTAAAAGTAAATAAAATATCATTGTAGAGCCTCGAGTAAATAGATTTCAAAAGTCTGAAATCATCAAACTTTGGTGGGGATAATGAACACCTAGAATTCCTGAGTCCTATTTGTCATGTTAGGAATCCTATCAGATGCCTTCACACAAATCTGGAATTTCTTATAACTCAGACCTCCTTCTGTGTTACTGGACCAATGGAAATGGTAAATACAGCACCTTTTTTTTTTTTTTAATCATTGGTAACTTAGAAGACTTTTAAACTCAGTGTCCATAATCTGGTGTTACAGTTCATGGTGTCCTTCACATCTCTTATTCTGCTCCTATCCTATGGCTGTAGTACTGGTATGGAGAGGTGTCTACATGAATTCTTCAATAAGTTTCCTTCTTTGGGCTATTTTACATCTTTGTCCTTAGGGGTTTAATGATTACTTGAATAAGTCCATGGTATCCTGGCACCACAGTTTGACCAACTCATCTGTAATGCCCTTGATAAATAGAGTTGATACAACAGTTACAGTTCGGGTGCTGTGGTAAAATATGACCACCAGAAGCAACTTCAGGAAGAACGGTTATTTGGGTTTATGGTTCCAGGAGGAGAATGGCAGGTGAGGTGCAGCAACAAGTCAAGGGAGCTGGAAGCTGAGACATTCTGTCTCACCTCAGACATCAAAGAGAAAATGAGAAGTAGGGGTGAGACCATAACTTCTCCAAGCTCACACCCAGTACTGTACATCCTCTGATAAGGCTTCGCCTCTAAATGCTCCAGAGCCTCTGAAACAGCATCACCAACTGAAGACCAAGTATCCAAATACCTAAGCCTAAGGAAGACATTTCTCATTTAAGTCATCAGAGTTGCTAAATGGCAAGGCATGGATCATCATGGATGCCTGACAATTGGAAGTTAAATAATCTTTCAATGAATCAGTTTTTCATTCTCTGTTTTCTACCATTGCATCTCCTTTCGGCTGTGTTGTTCTTGGCTCTGTGGTCTGTGATCCCCCAGCAATTCATACTACCCAGGGATGTAGTATGAATACTGAAACTGGAGCTCTTCCAGAAGTGTTACCTATGTTGGGTTCAAGTCTATCCCCTCCGCGAGCTGTCTGTCCTCTGTGACTATTTCTCCCTTGCTTTCCTTCATATCATAGCTTACTCATCCCCTTGCATTGAGTTTGGAGACATTTAACCATCATAGCTGGAGTTCTCCTGTTCTGCATTCCAGAATAGGAAAGTTGATATATAAATCCCATACACTGTGGCGTGGTATCACTGTAGCTAAGGGCACAGAGCAGTACCCAAATTCCTGTAAGAATCGTCCATTCATTTTGTACTCAATTCTTATTCTGTCCTACCTAGTAGGTAATCTAGTCTTTAATTTCTCATTACATACACTCTTGCTCCAAACCCTTGTTTCTGAACTTAAAAAGAAGGCTCTCCTCCTTTTTAAAAGAAAAAATATTTGAGTGATTTGTCCATTCAAGTCTGGAATCTACACGGGAGCACATTTTATCATTATCTCTCTACTGCTTACACTGCGAATACCGTTGCAGGGTGTTAACATTCCCACATCCTTCTTTTTATTACTTCCTAAGCTTTCCTCTCTCCAAAAGTAAACACCATTTTTCCACTGCAATGTGTGTGTGTGTGTGTGTGTGTGTGTGTGTGTGTGTGTGTATTTCATGGTATCTCTCAAGAGACAAGTCTGCACTCACCATTTTTATTTCAAGTGGAAAGTCTTAGTCCCTGGTCACTTAATATCTTAAGCCTTACCATTTGTGGTAACAGCTCGCAGGAAAGCTACTTGTGACAATGTTCCAAAATCAATATGGCTTTTTCCTCCAATTTTTCCCACTTGTGAACAGCTAAGGTATGGGATGATGTAATACCTGCTCTCAAAGGCTTATCACTGTGTGGCTTTCACACCCTGAAATCTTGGATTTCAATGTCCAGCACAGAGTCCCTTTGATTGTTGTTGATTTCTTTTCCTCACATGCTTTGCTGTGTTTCTTCCATACTGTTCTCTTCATAGGAATTACTGGCTAGCCACAGACCATTAAAAACCTATGTCAATAATTTCTCTCTGAAAACAAAACAGTTGTTCACTGAATTAAAAAAAAATCATTTAAATGCAAAAAGAAATCAGTTCAAGATTTAGGCTAAGATACAAGTTTCTTTGTTGTGGTCATTACATTTTCTCTGCATATTCAATTAAATGATTTACTCAATATAATGTCCTATGTGCATGCACATACATATAAATAAAACAGTATAAACTCAGCAAATAATAAGTCATATTTTACCAGTGTCCACATACCTCAACTACCTACAGTATATTCAGCCCATATAGGCATCAGTGAAGTACCCACTTATTAATAAATGTGTCTACACTTTGCATCTTCTGTTATCTCTTTCCTGTCGTGGTAACTTGTCTTCTTCTGAAAGCCATGTTCTTTTCAAAACATTTGGAGCTCTTTGTAAGTTCCAGAAACTCAGCATGCGCGCATGCCATAGTGTTTTCTTCTGTATCTCACAATTCTTATACCACAGTTATTTCTGTTTATAATTGCTAATGCAGAAGTCCGAGAAATTGCTTCACTGTAGTTTCCCATTTCTCAGTTTTAAATCTTCAGCTATAAAATCTAAAATGTCTAACTCCCTACTCTAATGAAATGCTGCCCCACTGGCTCTTATTTTTACTAAGTGCACAGGATTAAACTATCATTATTTCATGCTCACTGAATCAAATTTGGTCCTATCTATTCAATACATCCTTTCTAAAGTTTTAAAAGTTCCTAAATTTCCACATAATTTGGTCTAAATTTATGTCTCAATCCTCTTTCAACAATCAGAACACCTTTGTTATACAGATTTCCCTGCTCAGTGCTGGGTTATAATTTCTTCACCTTCACCCCCAAAATCCTGGGTGTTACTTTTAATGGAAGGCAAGTCTCAGTATCCTCAAGGTAATATTCTCCACACTGTTCTCATTTTCTCTTTTTCTAGCTACATTTCTTTTCTGCCACCACTAGGAAATTGAGCAAAAATGCTATTGCATTACTTGTTCAGCTAAATTATCAAATTCTTGCTGTCAGGTATGTTATTAAATAAAAATATTTATTGACAGATGGACAGTAGTCTTATACTTTAATTGCATATTTTTCCACATCTGAAATATTATATATTGAGAGTGTTTTCTAGGTGCCAGATGCGATCCTAAATTCATTTAATTCTCCCAAACACAGCCGGCAGTTGTTGTTATTAAATCTATCTAATAAATGAGAACCGAAGTTCAGAGAGGTTAAATCTCCAAGGTCATATAGCTAATCAAAAGCAGATACATTTGATTGTAAAGCCTCATAATCCTTCCATTACTCCTAGAAAATTCCAATCTATTGTTAAATGATTATTTTAAATGAGAAGACTTTCAATTGTTTTAATGTGATGTCATGCAATTATAGATAAATAGTCTACTGACGCTGAATCTATGTTTGGAAAATAATTGTGTTTTGTTGGCCATTTTTTGTTAGTATTGTGTTTTTTGATCTATTTTACCCCTGCCCCAAAAGAGCATAGGAATATTTGAAGTTCTTCATAATTCAAGAATTAGTGTTGATATTACTTTTGTTATGTGGTAATGAAACTGTACGATCAGATGAATGATAATGAGAAATTGTCAAAATGCACTAGAGAAATTTCATTTCATAATGATAAGCACCAGTATATGAGAACTAAAACATCTTAAAAACTTTCTGTTATTTGGTTAGTGTTGTAAATAAATTGTGAGTGCTTTAGAAATATGTCTTTTTAAAAGCCAAGATTGCAATGTTTACCTAATAGATAATGTAATAAAAATAGCAAATTGGATTAAGTCCTCCAAAACTTAATTCTTTGTCTCTATTCTGTGTAAGTCAGATATAATCTCTTCTTTATGGTGTCAAAAATTTGAAGGTTTCACAGGACAAAATGAAAAAGAATAAAGCAGCCTTGTAATTTATCAATCCTTACAATATGATCAATCAATCCATGATCATATTGGTCAAACAAATAAATCTGGTTTGGTTTTGGTCTTTTTGAAATAATGTCTGTCTCAGCCTCTTGGGTGCTAGAATTTGAGGCATGTCTTAACATAAATGGCACAATTTGCACTGTTTATTTAACACTAATTATAAACATCACTGAGAAAAACTTCTGCCATTAAGCTATGGAAACTAGACATATTTTGGTCATGGATTTATTAAACAGAATGCCCTAGAATCATATTATCGCAATATATCAGAAGAGCTTTTAACTTCACCCTGCTTACTGGAAATACAACAGATGAACAAAAGAGCTAACTTTTCCCCAGGCAGTATTTGGCTGAGAATCCCGGAGTGGCTTGCTTCGAAAGGTTGGTGTCTTAATGCAGTGGCATCAGAAGGTTATGGAAACAGCAGCATTTCTCTTTCGTTCTTTTCTTGTACTGTTTATCTCCTGTCATCACTAAATCAGCTTGAAGTCTTTGACCCTAGTTAAGATTCTGAAGAGGCTGGCTTGAAAGATGCTGGTTTAGTTCGGAAGCATCCGAGATCTGAGAGACTTGGGCAGAGATGGATCTGACACCCAGAACACTGGGTACCAATGCACCTCAGCAAATTGCCAACTGTGTTTTGTTTCCAGCGACAGACGCCGGGAGGTGTTGATATCCATCCATTTGGATGCTGACGAAGACTTCTTTTGTTTTTTTTTTTTTTCTTCAAAGCAAGGAGAAAGCCCCAAGTTTTAAAATGAATACTAATCTCACTGACTATGGAAATCTGAGGAAAAGAAATCCTTTCTCCATAACAATATAGAAAGAAGAAACATGACAGAGTTAACAGAAAGCCCCATCTTCCTGTCAGCAGTCTTACTTTAGTTCTGCTGAGATCCATTAGCAGCTGTGAAGTGTGAAAATTAGGAGCGAAAGCGCAGCGGATATTTTAAGGCTGAGAATGCAGTCAGCTTTCACATTCCCTTATCACATTCGCCACTTTACCCCCATCCAACATGTGATCTGTACGATTTTTTTTTTTTCCTTCGTGATTGCTCAACAGATTCAAATATTGCCCCAGAAGTCTACAAAGGGAACTGACCTGGCACAGAGTGATAGCATCAGGGGCCTGTTTCCCAGGAGAATCAATGGGACAGGGAAGGGAGCAGATGTTTTCCATCAACAACTGATGCTAGCAAGCTACCATTACTCCCTTTCTAACCACATGCTCTAGGCCCTAATCATGTACTCCCCTCTTTTGCTTTCATAGACACAGCAGCATGTCATACTTCAAAGCCTGCCTTGTTGACACAGCTTGCTTCAGCTGTTCACATTGCAAATTGTTCACTGAAACCGACCACACGTCAGTTCTTTGCAGAGTGGCTAAAAGGAGTTGCACGTTCTCAGTGACAATTGCATTTCGTGTACTGCGGCATGGGGGTCTAGACACGTGGCACAGATTTGTTTGCACACGTTAGGCCCCGGCGATGTATGGGGTATTTTATTTCCATTGCTACATGAGTTAAAACGAAGTCTCAGCATCATTTCATGAAAGCTTGAGAGCTTCCCATCAAATTCCTTTCTGGGCCAAATGCTTTTTCAAATTGACACAAATATAAACACCAGAGACACCTGGGGTTACTATATAGGGTGTGAAACAAGCCCGTACCTATTGCTTGCATTATTTTGTCTAAACTGACCACTTTTCTGTCTATTTTCATTTATGTCTATACAGAAACCTACTCAATTTATGTACCACAGTTCTGAGTAGTTGTCCCCCTACATGTGATTGGGTGGAGTCACAGCAATAGTAGTTAATGGCCAAATTCTGTGGGACAATGGTCTTGTATTCTGTAAAGATTTGTCACTTGTACTGGTTTAATAGAAGGCTGATTGGCCAGTAGCCAGGCAGTAAGTATAAGCAGGGTGACCAGAACAGGAGAATTCTAGGAAGAGAAAAGGCTCAGTCTGTAGTCATCACCCAGACACAGAAGAAGCAAGATGAGACTGCGTTGCTGATAAAAAGGAACCAAGTCACGTGAATAACACAGACAAGAATAATGGGTTAATGTAAAATGTAAGAGTTAGTTAATAAGAAAACCTGAGCTACTAGTCCAACCAGTTTATCATTACTTAGACCTCTGTGTATTTCTTTAGGACTGAACAGCTGCAGGACTGGGCAGGACAGAAACCTCTGTCAACAGACAAAAGACGGACACAGAGGTTCATATTCTTGACTCAGCCTGGCTGCAATTCAGTCCTACAGCCTCAACAAATTCCCCTTAATACGCAGTCCCATTATCTACAGTGACAGATCTAAAGTATGCAAAGACCCAATTAAGTTTTTAAATCCCATTTTCTCTACATTAATGCTTGGCAATCAAAGCTCAAAATCAGCACAATCACAATCTTGGCTTCTTTCTAAATGATTAAAAATACCTTTTAAAGACAATCAAGGTGGATAATTTTCTCTAGTCATCTAAAGAGAAAATTTTCTCATGAAAAATGACAAATTTACCATAATCTACTCACATACTCAAGCTGTCTTCTTGGATTAGTAAAGTCCAGGATACTATAATATACATTTCCTGCTTCTTATTTTGTTCTTTAGTTGGTTTGCCTAGTTTCCTTTCTCCTACTTGACTATTTTACATCACAACAATAATTATATTTAAAAAAATGTATCCTTCCACTCACATGTTCTTGATATAATTCTCTTAGGTCACCTTAAAATAAATACTTTGTTCTAGTTTTCAAGGCATTCATGATTGTCAAGTCAATGGTTTTATTATGCAATGCCGAGGATCTAACCCAGTGCCTGACTGTGCTACTCAAATGCTCCACTATTAAACTATGTTCCAAACCTAAGTTCTTCATATTTCTATAACAAGTGAATTCTTCAAAGCTGGGTTAGATTTCTTGTGGGTATTTTTGTGTTGTTTTTACTTATGTTCCTCTCTACACCTGATCCCTTGCATGATGTGAATTCTCTTTTTCTTAGACCAATTTTCTGGATTCCATGCATCCTTCCCAACCCGACTCACCCCTCATAGGGCTGTTTCCTTTGGGCTTCTCCGAGTGTTCTCAGTCTTCTAATTCCTTCTGTATCAACAGTCGACAGATATTTCACAGCAGCAAAAGTTAGTATGATTTCCTCCCTCCCATACAATGAACTGAATGAGAGAAATGGTGTTGGAAATAGTAGCATTATACAAAAAAAAAAAAAAAAAAAAGGCTAAAAAAATGTTGTAAGTTTGAACTAATCCAAAGTTAGAGAAGCAGATCTTGGTGTAACAGAAAGCTGACAGAATGGTCCCTTTGTCAAGAGACAAATTGCAAAGCATAAAATACCAGCAAGGATAGAGAGGCCAGAGAGCCATTGCTAAATTATCCAATCAGAAGAGGTTGTCTGCTACCTCCTGAAGTTTCTCAGAATTTAGCCCCCTGTTGATTGCTTATGAAATTCAGTTAACACTAAATGTTGTCAAGGACATGGGAGAAGGAGAATCCAGAAGCACAGCTGCTTGTGCTGTCAATTTGTCCGGCAACTGTGGAAATAAGTCTCTTGCTTCTAGAAAAGCTAGAATTAGAACTACAGCATTAGCCAAGACATGAAACCACTAGGCAAAAATGTAGAACACAAAAAAAAAAATCTAGGAATTGGCATGGAATTAATATTGGAATAATATTTCGGATATGACTGCTAATCCCCAGCCAACAAAAGCAAAAATAGGAAAATGGGATTGCAGTAGTCTGAAATGTCTGTACAGAAAATAACTAACAAAATGAAGAAATAAATTATGTAGTAGACTAAAATGTTTTCAAACTATGTATCTAATAAGGAATTAATTCAGTAAATGAATTAATTTAAAGATTGACAACCTGGATATATATTTTTTCAAAGAGGAAATAGAAATGTCAGACAGGTACACAAAAGCATGTTACATCACTGCACATTTGAGAAATGCAAATTGAGCCGTATCTGGAATCTGATAAAATACCCACATAATGCAGTAGAATGATGCCCAGCCAAAGATGCAAAGAAAGGAGATCATTTATGAATTTCTATGAGAAAAGTTTATTAGCACAAACACTGTTGAAAAGTGTAGTGATTTCTCAAAACATTAAAATTGGAGCTACAGCAAGATCAACAGGTGTGGTAGTTCATGCTTATTGCTAGGCTTCCTTAGCCTCCTTATTCCCCCAGGGAAAGGTGAGTGTGCTATCTGCCTGGTTCACAGCCCCATGATACAGGACAATCAGACGTGATAGGAAATCAAGTCAAAGGAGGAACTTAGTTTATGACTTTGAGTGTCAGCTTACATAGGTTAAGTGACATCATGTGATGTGGGCATATCTCCAGCCAATGAGAGACATTCAAGCCTTCCCTCTGGCTGGAGGGGTATCTACCTAGATTTTGCTGTCTCATTTTCACTCAGTTTCCTCAAACTCAAGCCAAACTTTTCTCTGTCTTATAGGCCTCAAAGTAGAGGCCCTGAAATAATTTTGGCCCAACATTCTTCCCCTTTTGTTTTATATCCCACTGTCTAACACAGTCACCAAGCCAGAATAGCCCACTGAGGAGAGAGTACAGGTCAGGGACATCCCAATCCAGAGTTTCAGCCTAAGTATTCTCAAATTGAGAGTTTATCCATGGTTTGAGATGTATCAACCCTATCATAATGTACTTAAAAGGCCATGAGTTGTACCTGTTGTATCTGTTTTTGGAATGCTTGTTTCAGCCTTTGGAGAACACATGGACCATAAAGACAAAACAATAAACAAATAGCCATCAGCCCAATTAGGGAGGAGATGTGTGTGGAAAGCCATGGGGACCAATTAAACCAGGTCTCATAGGAGGGCGTTGACTTAAATGAATCAATAACTTTTCTTAACTCCTCTAGGGTTCTTATAACTATCCCAGAATGGTCTGCATAGAAGCAACATCCTTCCCCAAGTGCCCTGCAAATTCTTCCCTGTTCTATAAACAGCAAGTTTATATTTTTGTAAGGTTACCCTTGCTAAGGAATCCAAAGACTTTTTTTAATTAATGTAATGCCGTCTTTGTCTTTTCTAATTATGTCCAGCCCAGTCTGCTCACATTCCCTGAAAGAACAATAGTAATCAGGAGTCACCTCCCCCCCCCCACCAAAGTTTCTAATATCAGAGGCAGTCTGGTTTCTTCCTGGGCATACATTAAAGGGTGTCTGCAGGAGGTCATGTCTCCTAAGGATATGAGAACACCCAGGCTCATTAGGGTAAGATGCCTGGGGTGGGGTGCACCTCTGAGAGCCTCTGCATTCAGGTCTCCCTTTGATCCCTGGAATCCAGTCTCCCACATCCCAACTTCTGCCAAATCACAGAGGTTAACATCAGATTAGGCCATCATGTCCAGGGTGTCGTCATCTGATAAGTCTGGTTTAGAATCTCTCCAAGTGACAGTGCTTGACAGTTTCCACATCACCTTCTGTGGTTGGTTGGGGTTTGCTGTCTGGACCTTGATCCCCATGAGAAGACACCCCATAGCATCTCTCTTTGCTTTTCTTCTACCAGCATTCAGTCCAGTTTTCCCCGCCTACCCAAGTTCTACCCTATCAACAAGCCAAGGCAGTTTCTTTATTCACTAACTAATAAAAGCAACACATAGACAGAAGCACCTCCCACACCAGAAATCAGTACTTCAATATTGTTTGCTGTGACCAAACCATGAATTAAAATACAGTGTCTACTGAGGAATGAATGGTTGACAAAAATAAAATTATTCAACCTTAAAAATGAAGAAGTCTGGGTCATTTTGGCAATGTGCCTTTGTGATTAAGAATCTGCACTGCTCTTGAAAATGACCATAGTTCAGAGTTCAGTTCCTAGCAACTGTATTGAGCATTTTACAACAGCCTTTAACTCCAGTTCTAGAGGAATATGATATCCCTGGCCTCCACATATGTACATCACACACAAACATACACACACAAACACACACACTTAACATTAAATTTTAAAACAAAGCAGGAACTAGAGAAATAATTCTGTACATAGATCTAATCTGCATGGGAAGTAGAAAAAGACAAGATCTCCTGAGTAAATTGAGAGCATGGGGACCATGGCGGAGAGTTGAAGGGAAGGGGAAAGGCAGGGAGGGGAGCGGAAAAATATATGGGATCAATAAAAATCAATTAAAAAAAAAAAAGAAAAAAAGAGTACTTATTCTTTTTCAGAGGACCTAAGTTTGGTTTTTAGCATTCATGTACTGGAATTCATAGCTTCCCATAATATTCTCTCTGTCTCTGTCTCTGTCTCTGTCTCTGTCTCTCTGTCTCTGTCTCTCTCTCTCTCTCTCTCTCTCTCTCTCTCTCTCTCACACACACACACACACACACAAAGATAAAATTTAAGGAAAGAATTTCTACTATGTGTATAGCATTAACAAATTTGAAAGCTTTGCATTAAATAAAAACCCAGGACATAAATACCTTATGCTTTCACTTGTAGATGGGAATGAAAAAGTTGAACTCACAACAGGGGATTAAAATGGTAATTGCCATGGGCTTGAAGTGGACGAAATGTGGTGATGTTGATTCATACAAAAGTTCAGTCATGCAGAACGAAAAAGTTCTGTTCTGACATATAGGATTCTGCCTATAATTAATCATACTTACTTTTTATAGGGGTTATATGCTGATAAATCCATCATACTTTGACAATGCTATAAGGAAAAGTTTCACACACTGGACCTAACCTAACATAACCTACCAAACAGAATAGCTAAGCAAGACAGTGAACTGTGGAGTTTTAGTTGATTATATGTCCTCATAGAAGCAGTGGCTCTGCCCAGTGAGTATTGGACCATATGTATCTAGTGGTGTGGAGGATTGATACTATTCTTCAGTGTGTGCTTTCTATCACACCCATGTCACTTTTGAACAATCAAAGTAAATACTTCTCTGTATATAGATTCAAATAATCCTAGATCAGAAACTACAGTAAATTACATTGCTAAATCTTTTTGAGGCTATAACTTAATACATGACTACATAAATATGTACACAAATGGCTACTATGGGAGGCAATGAGACTGTTGATTAGTTTGATTGACCTATTTCACCATGTGTGGGAATTAAAAAAAAACCCAAGTATTATACTTTAAATATATGTAATTTTTACATTGACTGTACTTCAATAAACTTGGGAATAGGTAAAAGTCAAGAAACATAAAGAAAAACAGTAAACATAAAAATTTTGAGAACAGTGACTGTCCTAAGAGGGAATAAGACCATCTCGTTCCAGACTTTCACCGTGAACAGTAATGCCGAAGAACACACCCACCCTTGATCCTTATTTTTATTAAGTATACACATTCAATTTCAAACATTGGAATGAACACCCTTTAATTCAATAATGTATGTGCTCCTTTGGGGAAAGTTTACATTCTTGTATAAATGAAGACTCATTTTAAAATCAATATGGAAGCTGAATTGCATTTATTTTATTTCTTGATTTTTGCCAGCAAACTTCTAAGAGTGTTTATATAAGGGGAATGTATTTCAATTTGTCTTAGAAATTAAATTATGTCTTTTCTTGCCTTTTAATATTTTACTGTTACTCATTAGAATGTGGCCCCGTTACAGAATCTTTTTCTCTTTGGTTCTTCGTGAACATGAGCTTAAACCCTCTTCAGAAATTCTAAGTTCAGGATGAGTTGCTTTGTGCTTTATTATTACTGGCTCATTTCACCTTCTCTGCTTAGCCAGCCAAGTCTTTGATTTCAATTGGAATATTGGCCGCTCTGGATCCCATTATTTTGCGGTATCATTTGTATCAATTCTTTAGCTCTCAGGGTCGTTTGTACTAAATGCACTGGAAGCAGAGAAATCTTCAGCAAATTCAAGTGAGGGATAGTTCATTTTCAAGGCTGCACTCTCCCTGTAGTTCCCACTGTAATTGCTGTTGATTATTTTTATGTTGTAATGAAGCAATAATGATCAAAACAGAAGACGTTTCTTAGGGATTCATGACTGGCTGACTTTGCCTCAGGTCATTAACCCCATCATTAATTCCCCTGAAAATGCATTGTGTTATGGTCATTATTGTTAATAACAGGCTGCATGAAAACATTTACACATACTCTGGAGTAAAACTGTTGATTATTTTCTGCTAGTACAACTTTTATGATTGAAAAACTTGAGCAGAAAAAGTGATAAAGAGAAAATGAATTATTGTTCGGCAGAGGAGGATGATACATATTTAATGTATGTAATTTATCATGTCACATATGACACACATATACAGATATTTATCTATGCAAAAGTTGTATATGAACATCTTAGTAGACATCTTATATTTTGAGCTGTAGACCACACACACATACATTCTCGTAACTTATGAAAAACATTACCAGTAAGTTTAAGACTTTAATGGCTGCCACTTTTATTCATAGCTGCTTTCTTAATTATGGAAAAATACTGAGCAAATGTACTATTTTTCTTCTACTACATGCCAGTTTCTTTTTAATGGCACTGAGAGAATGAATATGCACAATTTTTTCTGTGAGGGCTAGAGAGATGAGCCAGCTGCTAAAACCATTTGCTGCTCTTACAGAGTACCTGGTTCTAGTCCTAGCATCTACGTGGCAGCTCATAATTACTCCTATCTCCCATTTCAGGGAAACTGATGTCCTCTTCTGATCTCAGAATGCATATACATACAAGCAGGGAAAACATTGATGCACACAAAATAATATAAAATAAAAAACTAAAGTGCTTTCATTGAAGAGAATTTCCCTGTTCAGTAACTAACCAAATATCCACATCTTTGTAGCAATAGAGGATGATATGGGCAGAGCTTTTTATTTTTTTTATTTTTTGCCATAGTTACAAAGCATTTCCTTTTCTAAAAATCATGTGCATGTGTCCATGAGCGACCACAGTGTGAGTACAAAAACTGTTCTAGTAAAATTAACTCCGTTCCTCACCCTAACCTGGCGCTCCACAACCTAGACTCCCCTGTAACGTTTCAAGGATCATTCTAACCAGAGGATGCTGATGAAAACTTCGCCATTATTAAGCTCCCTGAAAGAGCAACCATTCCCCACAGGACAGAGAAAAGGGGCCAGGAGACTACTAAGTGTCTAATTGGAGCAAAACTCAGAAGCCCCCATCTTTCCTGTCCTTCACTGAAAATGCCATGTGTCTGTGGCTGATCTCAGTCCCTTCTGAAGTTCAGCTTGCTGAAAAACATAGCTTCCAATAATTAGGAATACTGTATTTTATAATATTTTGTCATTGGCAATTACTATTTCATGTTTTTTTTTTCTTTATAGTTTCCCTATTTAAATTTGAAGTATGAGGGAAAATAAACAAAAGGGAAAGGACTGGCCAGGAAAGACTCCAGGTATTGAACTGTTTGAATGTAATGGACTTGGGGGAGCTATGATGCTATAACTGGAAATGTCAGGGATTGTACACATGTAAATTATTAAAAATTAGCAATACCAAAGCAATTCGAAGAAGCTGTTTTTAACCATAGAGGTGCTAGAAAAAAAGTAAACCAAACTATTTGTCCCAGGGGCCAATTAGTAAAATGTGAATTAGTAGAAAGATCTATCCAATTTTTTCAGTAATTTACCTGAGGTAAATGACCTGCAAAACATCAGGAATAGAGTCTGAATTACATATTTTTCTCTTGTGTTCACACGATTCCATTCCAGAAAAAACAATTACTGTTATCCTTTTGAAATTTGTTCTTTGTTTGTTTCCTGAAGAAGCCCACATGATGACTTTCAGTATCGGCATTACTGGCGACCGTCATCAACCTCTGCTGACCACAGTGCCCAGATTATGTAGGCAAACATTATCCCTACTGTTTCCGTGAGGTAACTTTCTAGACACGGTTAACATTTTAAGTCTCTGAACATGGAATAACGCATATTACCTTCCATATCACAGCTGAGCCTTGGTCAAATAGTCAAGGCTTTAACAGAAGCGAGACTGACTTCCTGTGAGGAAGAGCCTGCCAGCAGGCTGCCTTTAAGCTCCAACTGCAGGTTCTGCTGCAGTCTTTAGGTCTCCAGCTTCCTCTGCATTTTTTATTCATTTACTACGCATGATTGTGTGAGTTAAGGCTTTAGAATAATTTTCTTCGCACATCCCATCCATTCTAGCTCTCTGGGGCAAACTGACCAATACAGATGGGAAATAAAAATGGAAACAGGAAATTGTGTGAACAATCAAAAGCATGTAGGGGAAAAAAAGTGATTTGAAGGGTGTAGTCCCATCCTGAGAAGAACACACACTGCTCTCCGAAACAAAGTAACATCTCAGGGTTGAATGTGCGGCTAATGTAAACATATAGTGACATTTTCTTAGTGCTCCCTTTTCTGACAGTGGGAAAAAGACTTTTTTTTTTTTTAAAAAAATTACATTTAATTCACCTATAATTCAGTTAAAAAGGTATCCAAGAAATGCTTTTCCAGAAAAACATTTTCAGGAAAATATACATAATAATAATTTTAATATATATCAAATATATAATAATTTAATATGTATACATAAATACACATATGTATATTTATGTATATATATGCACACACACATATATGGAAATAATAATAAAGTAAACTTGGAAGCTGGTCAAATGCATTTTTGAGACAAAAATCACACATAGCCCAGGGTGGCCTTAAACTCGCTAAGTATTGGAAGCTTGCCATGAATTCCTTAACCTACAGTCTCAGCCTGCCTTGATCTCCTGAGTGCTGAGATTATAGGCACATGATGATGCCATGCCTAGGAAGCTGTCTATCTTCTATGAAATTTAATTTCTTTGTGGGGAAAAAAGGGAAAGCATTTTAACAACATAGCATCTTTCTTGGAGATCCTATATTATTTTAATTACATCTAATTATGTACACAGGTGTGCATACACACACCACACACACACGTTCAGGTTCACGTCATTCCAGTCTACTTGTAAAAGCCTTCATTATATATAATATTGTTTTTAATACATCACCCACATATACACCATAATTAGTTATGCATTTGCTTATTGTTTCTTCTTCATTCTGCTTCCATCTTAATATTAGCAAAGGTTTCTTTAAGAACAGAGATCTGCGGGTAAAAGAATCAAATGGTATTGTCTCAAACGGTATTGTCCAGAAACCAGCCCAGAAGACTTTATCCCTGAATTTGTAATCAAAAGACGTGAGAAAGGCAAGCACAGACAATAGCAATTTGGCATTCCACTAAGTTTGGGTTATGAACATGCCACCTTTTTAAATAATGTACTTAGCAGCCAGAGACCCTTTTCTACATATTATATATATATATATATATATATATATATACACACACACACACACACACACACTTTTCTCAAAACATTGAACCTAGCAACCCATTGGCAACCTAAGACCCCCAGTGAATCAAACTGCAAATGTAACTCTTTTATATGATTGATATAAGTTAACAACTCCATAATAATGCCCCTTTTTCTATTCAGATACCTAGAACACATCAAACACATTAGTAATTATTAACTAATTAATTGATTGATTAATCAATCACATGGACCACTGTCACTATTTTTTTTCTATTGGTTTTTCAAGACAAGGTTTCTCTGTAGGTTTGGAGCCTGTCCTGGAACTAGCTCTTGTGGACCAAGTTGGCCTTGAACTCACCGAGATCCACCTGGAATCACCCTACCCAGACCCCGACACCAGTAACAGAAAGATTCTGTCTTTCTAGAAAAATGATACTAGCAACATTACTACTATCTCTTTACCCTTTATATTAGTAATGATGTATTATTATTTGACTGTATCCCTAATAATAGACTATTGTTTCAAATAGTGCAAAGAATGTATGAATGAAGCCTCTTAGAAAAAAGGCAAAGTGTAATAATGGAGGAGACTCAAGACTCTTTTTGGCAAAATTCTTCCAAACATGCTTGTTCGTAGAAAATGTGGCTTTGTCTTCAAAGGGGCATGCCCTAAAGCCCACCTCAGTTGGTTCCTGTGGGTTAACATGGGGAGGAGGAAGTGTTCCCATTTTCTGAAAGCCTCTTTGAATGTGGCCATCTGACGAGTTTCCTCTGAAGTCTCTTCCGGTGCAGAATTTAAGAATGGATGGTAGGAATAGCACTCCTTTGCAATAAATGCAGAGAACAGATGCTGCCAGAGGAATTTCTCCCCTGCGATTATTCCACAGAAGGAGAAGTTGCAGATTTCATCCTCATTATTTTATCTTGTGTGGTGCCTTTAACAAGAGCTCAATTTGATAATTTTATCAGGAGTCATGGTAATTATCAATTAAAACTGAAGTATTATTCAAGATAATTGAGAAGTGAAAATGAAATGTTATTTCTGAATGGTGCCAAAAGCAAAATTTTACAAAAATAGCATCCTCAGTCTTTAGCTTAATAGTCAAACACTGTTCCTCTGAAAACAGCTTTGACAACTTATTCTTGTTTAAGTTTTGTATTAATCTACATATTTTATGTGTACTGTGGCTCTGTTTTATTTATATTTTTGTTCCATGTGAGAATGGAGTTACAGATGCTTACAAGCCACCATGTAGGTGCTGGGAACTAAACTTGGGTGTGCTACAAAAACAGTCAGTATTCTTAGCCTCGAGGTCATTGGTAGAGCCCTTCACAACTTCTTCCTTCTCTTGTCATTCATTTTACAAATTAGCAAACTATTAAAATTTGTCAGTATTAGATTAATTTTTCCTCTCTATTTACACATTTCTATAAGATGATATTAAAATGTACTTGAGCCTAGGTGTGGTGGCACATGTCTTTCATCCCAGAACTTAGTAGGCAGAAGCAGGCAGATCTCAATGAACTTGAGAACAGCCTGGTCTACAGAGTGAGTTCCAGAACAGCCAGGACTGCACAGAGAAATCCTGTCTCAAAAAACAAAACAAAAAGATTGTATTTGAAATATGATATTTTAGACAATATTTAGTGGAAAATTGTGTTTAAGTACAAGATCCTGAAATATTTTAGCAATGTTTTTGACAAAGTTATTGAAACTTTTGTAAGTGGAGATTCAGTGAGGCCATTTGTGCTTAAATTGTAACTTTATGATATAAACTCAGGCAAAACATGTTACTTCCTTTTTTTTTCTTTCATGACAAAAAAAAGACCTTTGATTCAATGCCTAGTACATAATAAAGGCTCCATCAGTGTTGAGTGAATGAATGGTTAAGATAGACCTTTGTGAAGGAGGCAACATTTGAGTGAGACCTGAAAAAGCAAGGCCTGTGCGAAGGGAGAGGAGGAGGGGACAAGCCAGCACAGGGCAGAAATAAAACTATATTAGTGTGGCAGAAAACGTGATACATGAGAGTGGAGGTTGGCAACGTGAGCTAAGTCAAGGGAAAGCTTTGAGTTCAGAGAAAGAGGACTTTGAAGCCACTCAGCAGCCACTACACAGTCACTGTCAG
Source organism: Alexandromys fortis (assembly GCF_014885135.2). NCBI lineage: Eukaryota > Metazoa > Chordata > Mammalia > Rodentia > Cricetidae > Alexandromys > Alexandromys fortis. The sequence continues at coordinate 8,643,996 of NW_026067944.1, forward strand.
TTCAGATAAAACACCCTTGGAACTCCAGCAAGCAGGCTGTAGGATTAAGGGAACTCAGAATGAGCTTGAGTCAAGGATGATGGCTAGTTGGAGAATCTGTGACTCCTACTACTTTTTGTACCTGTTAGGAATATTTCTTAGGTGAGCCCCTCTGCCAGCGTAAAAAAATCCAGTCAGACAAAATTAGGCCAAATAAAAAATGCCATGTTTAATGCAGCACTCCCAAGTGGCAGCAAGATGGGGGGGGGGAGAGAGAGAGAGAGAGAGAGAGAGAGAGAGAGAGAGAGAGAGAGAGAGAGAGAGAGAGAGAGAGCATGCTAAACCTGGAGACCACATGTAGCCTGTGGGAGTGGTCCTGACCCTCCCTGTCTCCGCTTGGGGTGCTTTCCCAGAGGTGGAGTCTGGAACCAAGGCAACTCCCAGGGGAGGGGTCTTGAAATGGAGCTTCCTGCCCAGTATTCCAAAGATGGGTGCCAAGGGATGGGATGAGGCTCCTAAATATAATATTACAGACTCTTTGTATAAAGATGTGTAAGGGAGCTGGGATGATGCTTTTGATCAAACAGTACCACCTGGCTCTAGCAGTTGTTCTGGGGAGCTATCAGGGAGATGCAGAGACGCAACAGGGTTTCTCACATGAGGCTTCTTTTGTTCTGGAAGACAATTAATTGGCTTGGTGGCAGAGCAAATATTTCCAAGTCCTCGAAGTAGGAACACCAGTGTCACCATTTCCGAGCCATCCTCACTGAGAAAGCAGCACCTCGCTCCACACCACCACCTCCTGTATCCTGGTACAACATGATGTGACCAGCTCGTGGTGGAAGATGAGCCAAAACATTGTCACCATGACATCTAGTGCAAAAGATGCCCTGGGAATCTCCATGAAGAGGCAACCACGGTGAGCAAGGGTGAAGGTTTGAGGGAAGTTCCTAGTTCCACCACTAAGCAACCTTACAAGCATCACCTAGCAACCTTGGGTCTCTCCAGCAGTGAACAGGGGAAGAGGTGATGCTCTGACCATGTGGAGGCTGAGGTCAAATACCTTATAGCCATGCAGTCCCAAGTCCATGGAATAGCGCACCTCACCTCAGGAAGTAAGGCCTGTTAGCATGACTGTGAGTTTTTCTCAACCATTTGAATTTGTAGCAGGAAAATCCAGTTTCAGGTTAAATAAATAAATAAATAATATGTCAACAAAAGAGAATGGAACGAAGTATTTTCCCAGCAGATCTCAGCTTGTGACGGTGCCTTCCTGTGGTGCTCAGACAATGAAGTGGCTAAAAGTCTTTAGCTTTCAAGCTGAAATAATCCCAATGGAAAGGAATCTCCTATGGTTACCCACAATGAAGTGATTCAGGGCTTGGAAACTCTACCTTTCAGACTGCTGAGACCCCCTCCTAAGCACTATACCATAGTTTGCTTATCTGTGCTGGCACTGCCAGGCCAGTGGCTGCCCAGGGAGAGTTCATCTGAGAGGTGTAATGATGTTCAAGCTAATTGGAAAGATGATGCCTCCTACTATCTGATGTCAGGGTCCTCCAGTTTCTTGACTTCTGCTCAAGTGTCCTCCTTCCTCCCCTGGCTTGAGGCAGGAAATGTTGAACGGAGTTTTTTCTTTCTATCATCCACAGACTTCTAAGTGACCTCTTTCAAGACTGAACGTGAAGATCCAGCTTGTGAGCAAGGATTCCAGGAATTCCTCATGGTGTGTAGAGTTGCGATAAGATGGCCCATTCCAAGTGTAAGGAGATCCGGGGTGCATGGATGGCTCAGGGTCTGTATTTCTGGTAGCCCCATGGGGATCAGCATCACGGAACCTCTTTTTGTTTCAAGGAACTGTCTGTTTACAGTTTGTCTGATATTAATTGTCAGTAAATTCTTACAAAATTTTGTAGTAATAGCAATGTAGTTCCATTTTGTATTCATGATTGGCATAATTTTTGCACTCATGATCTTGATATTTTCTGGTTCATAAAGGCAATGATGGATAATTGCTTTCTTTATTAATTATGTTTACACACACCTACAAGAAGAGGGCATCAGATTCCATTACAGATGATTATGAGCCACCATGTGGTTGCTGGGGATTGAACTCAGGACCTTTGGAAGAACAGTCAGTGGTTTTAACCTCTGAGCCATCTCTCCAGCCCCAGATAATTGCTTTCATATGCATGCATTTTCAGATATGTGGAAGTCAAGTATCACAAAAATTTTACTGTTTTCTTTCTTTTCTTTTTTTTTTTCTTCTTTGACTGTGATAGAGTAGAATAGAGCTAGGCAGGGAAAACTAAACTGAATTCTGGGAGAAAGAAGGCAGAGTCAGGGAGACGCCACTGAGCAAACCAGAAAAGAAAGAGGCAAGCTACTAGTTGGTCCCATGCCAGTAAGCCAGGAGCCTCGTGGTAAAATATAAAATAATAGGAATGGGTTAACCAAAGATAAAAGAGCTAGCTAACAATACATTTAAGTGATTGGCCAAGCAGTGATTTAAATAATATAGTTTCTGTGTGATTATTTCAGGGCTGAGCAGTCAGGAATGAATTAACAACCTTCCTAACTGCAGGTAATTAGCAGATGTTAACCTAGGGCCTGAACCTGAGATTCTGCTTCACAAAACTACAACTAAATTCCTAAATTCTGTCAGATAATAGTTATTATAGATGGCTTATGAATTGGAATAGAAGTAGAAAACTGTTCGTTTAGGCTGAGGATGTAACTCAGTGGTAGAACACTTGTTTTCTATGAAAAAAAAGCATTCATGTCATGAAATATTTGAGATGTTCAAACAAGATTAAGTGGTAGTGGAATTGAGTATTGTTTCTGTGAGCTGGATTGGGAGTATAACTCACCAGCTAAAGCCCCAACTCACCTGCTCAGGGCACAAGGATTAAGCACTCTGAGGAGAGATGCTAACTGCAAAAGAAACCACAAACTGATGAGCATACTCACTATGGCAATGGGAACAGCCATTTCCAAAGAGTCACTTCAACTTGAACAACTACTGGTAAACAAAGGACCCCTAATTGTACAATGTAATGCAATGTTAATTATTAACGGTAGGAATGGAAGGGAAACATGCAGAGGAGGGTGAGCAACTGATATGAGAGCAACAGAAAGAAATGGGAGAAGTTGAACAAACACTAAGTATAAAGGGGGGACATTAGGCAGCTCCAATTAAAATAAGACGAGGTAAAGAAAAGCAACCAGAGGCTCTAGAAATCCTAACACTCAGGAGGCTGAGGTAAGGGACCCTCAACTCCACGCCAAACTCTGTTCTTTAGTAAAACCTACTCAAAAAAACAAAACCAAAAGCAAACAAACAAAACCAAAGAAAAGGACACAAAGCAAACAAAAAAACTCCACAAGAACAACAAAGGAAGAAAGAGAAGCGGGCAGGACAAAGCTGACCACCTAGTTTCCTGACGGTTGTAAAGAAGGAAACTATTAGAGTGAGGAATGAGAACTCGGCAGAAGCCCACACTCAGCAAATGGCAGGCATTCAACAAAGGGCACCATTACTGACCACAGGTAGCAGACCTGATGTGTGGTCCTTTACAAGGGCAGGCAATGTGGGGTGGGAAAGGGGCATTCTCTGCATGGGCTACCATGTGGGCTCAGTTATCAGGTCTGTCTTTATGTGGTATCGTCTCCAGTACATGGTCAAACTAGATTTCTGCCTTATTACTATTTGGTTCTTACTCAAGTCTCCCCCACTAGGTAGAGGCTAGCGACATACTGGAAACCAAGTTTCAGGGTTGAGTCACGTAACACTTCTTCTGAACTCTGAGCAAGAACTATGTGTGTTCAGGTTAGCATCTAAAACTGTCAAGTCAACAACCCAACAGCTTCTAGCTCTGGCTGGGTCCATGATGAGAAGACTAGGTTTTCACAGTCCCATCCCACTCTCTGCAGGAGCATTTACTGAGCACAGGGGGTTGGATCTTGCTCATTCTCCTTTCTCATTTTCCTTCTTTCTTTCTTCTCCTTTCACTAATTTTCTTCCTCCTACTCTACCTAGTAATAAGGACAGTGTTAAGTGTGTGAAATTCAATCTAGCTTAAATTGTGTTTCCAACCACCCACAGTAACGCTCACTGAGGAAGCGAGCACTCTCCAGAGGAGTAAACCTCTCTGTGAGTAGACTGTTCTGGTCTGTCTCTACTCTCCTACCTTCCAAAGTTTCTCTTCGGCCTACTCCATGTAAAGCTACCCTCAAACATCTACCTGTTCCATGGCTGTCCTCCCACTGAACCTGTTCACTGCCCAGAGATTCTGATGGTCTGGTATTGGATCATCTGCCCTCTTCCTGGATCCAAGACTATACTCTTTAAAATTCAAACTTAGGCAGAGTGTAGACAAATGTCAAATAAACATAAATAAATAGAGGATCAGAACAAAAAATATATAAATGGGGAATTGAGAAAGTACTAAACACACAAAAGGTCAAATTCATGATAGGCTTTAATGCATGAGAGTGAGTTGACTTAATGAGACAAAAGTTAACTGAGAATTCCGTTAAGTCGCAAGAAACCATGGCATTAATTGTTTTCCCAATACTAAGATTTGGATGAAATGCTTTCAGATTGTAAGTGTAACTATAAGAAACGTGTTATGATATCTGACATTAAGCCTATTTCCAGGCTGTGAGGATTTATTTTCCTTCTTTCTTATTTAATTATTATTTATTTTGAAACCATTTTTAATCTGGCTTTAACACCAAAAATAGCTATGTTTAGTAATTTGTTTTGTTGTGTGGATCCTCTCAATTGCATTACTATATAACTTTGTTTTATTTCTCTTTTCTTTTTTCCCTGTCTTTTTTAATGCACACCAATAAAGGGAAATGAGTGAGCCAACCATGGCTGTGACTTTATTTGAGGATCTGTTTCCCATTTTCCTTGACTCTTATGCTCCTGGACTCTTATATCTACTTTTTGTTTTCAACATGCCCTAACTTTTATTCATACAGGGTACAGTGGGGATTGAGCTAGAGCAACAAATAAAAAATAAATAAAGATAATACAGTCACAAAGTTTAGTTTTAATGTAAACAGAATCCTGATCAGATGTTGTTTGTATGCATGTTAAACACCACAGCCCTGCTTAGTTCTGATGGAGAATAGCCTTGCTGCACCTGGAAGGCAGTAGAGCTAGGTTTTACATATTTACAGGATTCTATTGAGTTAAACACTTTTTTTTCTCTCCTTTAAGATTTATAGTCCAGGATCTCCATTGCAGAATTGGAAGAGCCTGTTCTTTCAGTTTCTCACTTCATGGTCAGAGACAAGATGACATTAGAAATGTGCTAGTGTCTTAATCTAGTGATAATAAAAGACAAAAAAAAAAAAGCAGAAAATTACCATATCCCAAGTTTGCTGACTACAAGACTGAAATCTGCTGCCTCATGACATCTTCCGAGAGGTACTTCTGACACTTTTGCCTCTTTTTACATCCTTATGGACCTTAGCAATCATTGACAATGTTTGACTTATTCAGATCTGATACAAGGACAGCACCTATCAGAAGCAAATGGAAATGAGTGTTTTAAGGAGTGTTATAAATGCTTGCAAATAATGTGATTTCAGAACATGGGTTATTTCAACAATGAAATATTCAGTGTCTATGTATTCTTTAATTTCTTCTGTATGTGTATATGCATGCACTTGTATGTGTAAGCGTGCATGTTATGTGGCAAGGAACATGTGTTTGTAGTAATATATTCACACTTGTGTGTTTATGTGTAGAGGCTACAAGTCAACCTCAGTTGTCATTCATCAGGAACAATTCACCTTGGTTTTGAGAAAGAGCTTTTCACTTGCCTGGAACTAAAGTAGCCTAAGCAGGTTAGTCAAAGAGTCCTGGGGATTTGTCTGTCTCTCTGTCATGCTAGGATTGCAAGCATGTGTTATCAAGCCTATCTTCTGGTTAGTGTTGTCAGCTCCAGGGATCAAACTCGGATCTTCATACTTACAAAGCAAGAACGTTAGCAATTGAGCTATTCCCATCCTGTTATTACTTTTCAATTTAATATTTTTGCATGCATTAAAACTGTATTTACATTATTTCTACGCTTTTGCCTCCCTTCTGAAATCCTTCGAGTGTCCCTCTGCACTCGCTCGTGACCGCTTCTTCATTATTGTTCACACACACACACACACACACACACACACACACTCACACACACCCTGCATAGTAGATGTGTTTAGGACTGATCTCTGTGGACTGAATAACCAATCAGGAATCTCTTCCCAAAAGAAAACTAATTCTCCCTCTCTCAGAAGCTATTGATTGCCTAGCTCTTCCTCTTGGGGTGGGACCTTGTGAAATTTCTCCCATCCATGTAGTCATTTTAACTGGAATTGGTATTAGCAGCTGCATTGTTGAGAACAGTTTTTTTTTATCACATATAGGAGACACTACCTAGCAGTTCAAATATTTTATGTATTTAAAATAAATTTTAATTTCTATAGTAGAGATTCAAAGCATAACATTAGCATATACAGGCAGATAGTAAAATGGTTACTATTATGAAGTACATCTCACAGGGTTAACGTTTATGACAAAAAGAGGTAACATCTACATATGTAAGAGAAACCCCTCAATACAGTAGGATTAAAAGGCAAAAGAAATCACTCACTGATTTTGATAATGGCAGAACCAATCTTTATTCCCACTAACTCTACACAGAATACATTTTCTCCAGTCTCTGGTTCTTGTTCTTTCTGGTGAGAACTCCAAAGCACATACCTAAAAGATTTGATGCACTATCTCTGCTGTCTTGATTTGCATTTCCTTTATGTGCAATATCTCTGAACATCTTTCTCTGTGTTTGGAGGTCATTGCTGCATCTGCTTGGGAGAGATGTACATTCTGGTCCTTTTGTTCATTGAAAAAGAACCTGCTATAATTTTAAGAGGTGTTTATTAATTTTGTGTATTATACTTTCTAACAAAATTGTAACTTTCAAAAAAAACATTTTCTCAGTATGCACATAGATTTTTCATTTTTAATATTGTTTTATTTGCTGTAAAGATGATTTTAAATTTTGCATCTTGTTTATTTTTGTTCTAGTTACCAAAGGTTTTGACTTATTTTCCAAAGAACCATTATTAAGGCCAAGGTCAAGATTTTACCCCTGGGAGCATTTCAATTTCAAGTTTTACATTCAGGTCTTTTATTGTGTTACTGTTCCTAAATATTATCAGATAATGTCTGATTTTATTCTCTTTGTATATGTGAAAATCCAGTTTTTATAAGACCATCTTTGAGGAGAGTATCTATATTTACATTGTGTCTCCTTGGTACCCTTTTCTAAAACCCATTGATAATGAGTGTTTGGAGTTATTTTCAGTCTTTTCCTTTCAATTATTTTTTATTGGCCTTTCTATCTTCTTCTTCATTTCCATTTCCTTTTCTCTTATTGTAATCTAGAAAAAAATTCTCAATCCATTTGACTACGTACTAAAGTCATATTCCCAAATGAGGCTACATTTGCAGATGCTTTGTGTTGGAAGAAGGGAGCTGCTTGTTGGTTCCCAGCTGCCCAGCTAGCTTAGACCCAAAATATTCACACAGAACCTGTATTAATTAAATCACTGCCTGGCCCATTAGCGCTAGCTTCTTATTGTCTAACTCTTGCATATTAATTTAACCCATTTCTATTAACCTCTCTATAACTGCATGGTTGTGGCTTACCAGCTAAATTTCCCAGCATCTGTCTCAGGCAGAAGATCAATGGATTCTCCCTGACTCTGCCCTTCTTTCTCCCAGCATACAGCCTAGCTTTCTCCACCTAGTTCTGTTCGTCCCTGCCATAGGCTCAAAGCAGTTCTTTATTCATTAACCAATAAAAGCATCACATAAACAGAAGGACCTCCCACACCGAGTTTGGTGGTTTTTCTCTCTCCTCTTTCTCCCCCATCTCCTCCCCTCCCCTTCCATATCTCTCTTCTCTCCTCCTCCTCCTTCTCTCTCTCTCTCTCTCTCTCTCTCTCTCTCTCTCTCTCTCTCTCTCTCTCATCTTCCTCTCTCTCCACTCTGTCCTTCTCCCCCATCTCCACTGGTGTGGGGGTCAGGAGACAGAGGAAAGTATTTTATAACTTCCTTAATAAGTCACCAACTTAGCTTTTGAGCCCAAGACTTGCTCTGAAGCTGAAGCTTACCAGTTCCTCCAGTCTTGCTGGCCAGTGAGTATAAAAAGGTCCTTAAATTTCTACCTTCTACAGTTAGCCATTATGTAGGTGCTAGAGATTTTAACTAGGTCCTCATGTTTGCAGGGCAAGTACTTTCCTAAGTCATGACCCCCCCCCCTCCAGCACACATCTTCATAACGTAATTCAACACTCTCCAAGTAGTAGTGACGATAATAAAACTAAAATCAATTTGCCATAGGCTTTGATCTCTCATGTCTGAATCCCATTTACAACTGAACTGTTTTAGATCAAGTAATTTTACAGACCTATTTGCCATCCTCCATGCAAAGTGTTTTTTCCTTTGAGGAGTATTTCTCTTATTCTGTATTTGTATCTAAATTATTTTTCATTTCTTCTCCTTTAAGGTAGATCAGTCACCATATAGGAACCACAGGTGATTGTTTCAATTGCTAATAAGTTTATTTTTCTTTTTCAAACAACCCATTCTCAACTCTGCGCACAGAAATCAACAAGCTGATCATTCATTTGTCTGTAAGAGTCAGGCTTAACATAAGGAGCTTTTACCTCAGATAGCGGTATCACTTATGCCAGTTAGCTTAGCCAGAGTAAAAAAATCTTTCAGATCCCTGTCCTATGTGGAAACTTATACCAAACAATGTGTTGTGATTTGAAGAAATATAGATCAATTCATATTTTTCTTTGTCAACTCAGACTTTGAGACAGACACATCTATGGGTCATCTGTGCTTTAGAATGTCCTAGTTTCCTTTCTTTTACTGCTATAAAAGACTCTGAACAAAAGCAACTAGAGGGAGTGATGGGGTTTATTTCATCTTACAGGGTATAGTCAATTACTGATAAAAGCTAGGGAAGGAACTTGAATCAGAAACCAAGAAAGAAGTGTTGAAGGAAGGGTGGCTTGTCGGTTCCCAGCCGCTTAGCCCCAAAATAATCACATACAGACTCTATTAATTAAATCACTGCATGGCCCATTAGCTCTAGCTTGTTATTGGCTAACACTTACATATTAATTTAACCCATCTCCATTATCTGTATATGACCACGTGGCTGTGGCTTAATGGCTAAAGTTCCAGCATCCGTCTCTGGAAGGGCTACTTTGTTTCTTCCTGACTGTGTCCTCCTTTCTCCCAACATTCAGTTCCATCTTCCCCTCCTTCCTCTGCCCCGCCCTGCCATAGGCTCAAGCCAGCTTTCTTTATTAACCAATCATATTCACAGCATACAGAGGGGAATCCCACATCAAAGACGTCTGCTTGCTCCCAGGCTCAGACTTATCTAGCTCTTAAATAAACCAAAAACACATGTCCAGACATTGTACCATCCACAGCCCAGAAAACTGTACCCTTATATATCAAGTAACAATCAAGGCAATTCCCTACAAACATGTACATAGGGTAGTTTGATCTGAGTAATTCTTCAGTTGAGACTTCTTCTGAGATGACTCTGGGCTGTGTACAGTTGACTGTTGAATATTATTTTAAGGTGTGTTACATTTCCTTATGCCATGGAACATTTAATGATGCTAAGATGTGTTACATTATTTTATGTTGTATTTGTTTAACTCTGTGAAGCTATGAGTCTTTGCCTGTCTAAAATACCTGATGGTCTAATGACCAACAACAGGGCAGGAGAAAGGATGCGTAGGACGGGCAGGCAGAGAGAATAAATAGAAGAAAAAAAATCTGGGAGAATAAGAATGAGCATGAAAAGGAGGAGAGGAAAACCGTAGATGGCCAGACACCCAGCCAGTCATGGAGTAAGAGTGAAAGTAAGATACATAGAAGGAAGAAAAGGAAGAGGCCCAGAGGCAAAAGATAGCTGGGATAAGATAAGGAAAGCTGGACAGAAACAGGCCAAGTTAAGACTGGGCATTAATAAGAAAAAGGGTCTCTGGCAATGTATTTGGGAGCTGAGTGGTGCCCAAAGTCCAGAACCTAAAATATCACCATGAGACTGAATCCAATGCAAAAGCAAACAACTCTTTATTGTGAGTAAACCCAGGCCTCTCTGGTGTGGAACAATTTTGTATTCTGTCAATTACGTTTTAAATAAATGCTGATTGGTCAGTAGCCAGGCAGGACATATAGGTGGGACATCCAGACAGGAAGTAGAGGCAGGGCAATGAGAACAGGAGTGTTCTGAGAAGAAGGAAGCTCTTCTTGCAGTCCTTCCCAGACACCAAAGTAGCAGGATGTGACCTGCCCCCCTGAAAAAGGTGCTGAGCCATGTGGCTAACGTAGATAAGAATAATGGGTTAATATAAGTTATAAGAGCTAATCCAAAGCCTGAGCTAATGGGCCAATCAGTTTATAACTTATGGAGAACTCTGTGTGATTTTCTTTGGGACTTGCCAGCTATGAGGTACCAGGCAGGACAGAAACCCCAACAAGCAGGACCTCATGTTACACCTCTCTGTCCATCTGGAGAAGGAAGCAACAGGGTCAGAGTAGGAGAGACCTGGAACAACACAGGGTGGGGGTTCTTATACTGGCCAGGCAAAAAGGGGGAACTTAGGGAATTTCAAACTTGCATAGCTACAGGTTCTGAATTGGCTCAAGACCTCCAAAACTACATAGTTACAGATTTGGGATTGGCTCAAGCCCTGACTAGGGGCACCTGGACTGAACTGATTGGCTGTTCTGGGTCTAGGGAAGTTGCAACATTGTAGTCTCAGCATAAAGACAGCTGTTTGTCTGTTTCTGATTGGCTTCCTGAACATGTCTGATATTTTCTGAAAATAGAATATAAAGCTCACAGACGGCAGGTGTCTTGTCTTATACAGAGACGCAGATAAGACTCTGAGGGGACAGATCTTGAGAGACAAAACTCAGACCTTTCTTTGCTGTGGTTACGTTATTACCTTTTTATATTATATTGCTATGCTTGACTGTCCATTCTCTATCAAAATGAATCATATAAATAGTTTTCCATGGTACTTTGGATCTTTATTTCTGACTCCAATGCTATCTAAAGTTTTGGTTACATAAAAAAATGTTTGTGCTTTTCTGTTGTTGATCTGTCTTGCATTATAATGGCATTAGTCATCAACTCTGCAATGAATCAGGAAATAAATTTTTTCTCCCCTACATTTAGAATTTTAGTTCTTGTGCCTCCTCCACAAGCATCACTAGGAGCTAAGATTCCCTATTGTAATATTTCTCAATATTTTGCTTTGGCCTAGAATTTTATGGTATATTGAGATTTATTTCCTTAAATATTTACGATGATAATATTTCAAGGAGTTTTCTGCAATGAAATGAATTTGTTTATACATGTTTTTTGCTCCTCTACTACAGTTAGCCAGCTGTTTGCACAGGGTTTGTGAGTAAGACCTGTAAAATTAACCTTTTCCAACCTAGCCAACTCAACATTTTTCAAATTAACAGACTACAACACTGCCCAGATTAAAGTAAGCATTTTCCATTTCTTTCAATTTTTTAGTCTACCAACGTGCCATGAAAACCCAGTGTGAAACAACTTGGAGGCAAAATACCGTCATTTGAAACACACAAAATTTCTCCACTTATTGGAATATGCTCTCATTTTTAAGACATATATAAAAAGGAGCAAGACCCTAGCAAAATTAAAGCAAATTAAATCTATACTTAACTAAAAATCTATTAGTCTCCTACTCATTATAAGAGGCTGACATTACAATTCTCATATTGCACATAAGTTTAAAGAATACAGATAAAAGTGAAGTAGTCTCATTTATTTAAAATGGAAAATTCATGGTAATGTAATTATTGTGAATGCAGATGAATGCATATGATGTACCAGAGCTTACTTCTTAATTAATTTTTATGTATTTATCTTGTGTGTGTGTGTGTGTGCATTTATGTGATATTTGTGTCTGTGCAGGTACTCATGAATATGTGTGCACCTGGCATGTATATGCAAAAAAAAATAAAACAAGTTCATGTGACATTCCTCAGGAGGTGTGTGCTTTGATTAGTTGAGACAGGGTCTTTCATTTGCCCTGGAGCTTGCTGAATAGAAAGACTCACTGACCATTGAATATCTGGGAATTTTCTCTATTAAACCACTATGTCCAACACTTTCAGATGTATTTTGGAGATCAAACTCAGGTCCTTCTACTTGTATGGGGATCACCTTCCCAAGTGAACTCATTTCTGCTCCGAACTTCTTATTTTCACTGTGGTAAAAGGGGGAGATGAAGAAGAACTTTTCCAAATAAGCACTAGTTAAATTTTGCTATTCTATTGATCTATATAAATATAATAAAACAATGCCATAGTAGTGAATGTTTATTTATTCTAATTCTCCCTTCTTAATGGATGTCAACTCTCAGGTATCCAGAAGCCCAACATAGTGCTTAGTAAGAGTGAAATATTATACTTTATATGATCACTAACACAATTATTATTGTATGAATTTATGTCTCTTAAGTTTATTTTTATGTATTTATATACTTTCGTTGGTAGAATTATTATATGAGTCAATAAAAGTTGGCATTCAGACTGATAGCTTCTGAATAATTAAACTTGCATTTTTTGAGCATCTCCTAATGAATCTAAGCTTGTATGCTTGTATAACATAGGGGAATATCAGCAATATTGATGTGTATATCCCTACATTGCAGCATATTATTAGTAACCTCTTCAAAACATTTTCTCTATGTATTTGGCATTATTTCTATTATCTGCCTTGCATTTTAGCCAAATAGAGTTTCCAGTTATTTTATGTAAGTGATATTTTCAGTATTTAACAATAGTACATTTAGACATTTGTGGCAAAAGCATTATCATACATTGTATTATGTACATTTTAGAGCTTATTTTACTCCACAGTCATGTTATAAGTGTTTTATAAATTCATTGAGTTAACTGAGGTGTGCAACAAAACTCCTGTCCCTACTCAGTACCTTTGCAGTTCTTTTCTTTACTGGGATGTAGTTTCAAGTTCATAGCTTTGCAAAATTGTTCAAAAATTTCTTATTCATTTTCTCTTTGTATTTATGAATTGTTGCCATTCTGCCTTATTTATTTTATTGCTCTACAAACACTCACACACACACACAAACTTATCCTTTAATATTTACATAATGTATCGTGTGTTTCTCGCGAATGAGAATATGTTCTTGTGATTCCCGTATATGCTAGTGTTAGCCAATGTTCTGTTGCCGTGCCATGACCATGGCAACTCTTACAAAAAGAAAACATTTAATTGGGAATTGCTTATAGCTTCCGAGGTTTATTTCTTTATCCTCATAGCATACAGACAGACATGGTGCTGGAAAAGTTCTGAAAGATCTTTATCTGGATCTGCAGGCAGCAGAAAGAAATCTGGGCCTGGATTGGGCTTCTGAAACCTCAAAGCTTACTCCCTTTGAAATACTTTTTTCAGCAAGGTCACACCTACTCCAACAAGGCCACACCTGCTAATCCACCCAAGCAATACCACTACCTGATGACTAAGCCTTGAAATATATATGAGCCAATGGGACTCATTCTTATTCAAGGTACCACAATGCCTAAAATTCTAATTTGGTCATCAATGATCTCATAGCATTTTCCCCTTCCAGTTTATAGCTATATATTCTATTAGCTGCCATGCTTCTCAGGTTTTATTTATTATGGAATATTCCCTTGTTTGTCCTTTTTCATGATAGATACAGTCTTGGAAAACATAGGTCCTCATGTTTCCAGACAAATATGTGTTTTAATGGGTTTGTTGAAACTTTCTTCATAATAGATTCTTGCCAGGCTTTTCAGAACTTACATCATACCAAAATATTAGAAAGCCCATGTTAGAAGGCCCATGACAGTTGTTTGGTCCCTTAATGATGATGTTGTTATGAATCATATGACCATCTATTTTTTTCTAGTGCAAAGTTGTATTTTAGAAATAATTTGTGGTAATAATCTCTAAAACCATGCAAATTATATTCCTTGTTAAAAACCCCTAGTTATATAATAAAGACCATCTCTTCTCATAATATTATTATTAATTATTTGGGAATTTTTCATTATGAACCCCAAGAACACTCACCTCCCAGTTTTCCCAGGTTTGCCCCCTGGCCCGTGTGGCTCCCCTCAGAAAAAAAAAAGGGAAAAATGTTCAATTTGTGAGGCCCATATACTCACTGGAACATGGTCAAACTCCCAATAGTCAGCCCAGGAAACAGGGTCCTTCTTCACCCACCACCTGCCGGGAGCTTCAGTTGTTGAGAGCTACACTTCAGCATCCCTATCACAATCTTTACGAGTTCAAAGGGTCTTTTTAGCTCCAAGACTTTTTCTCCCTTTTCTATCATCATTCCACTCTGAAGAATTTTATTTACCTTTTTAAAAATTTGTAGATTGGTTAGTTAGATGAACGATCATCTGTATGAATTCATGTTTCTATTCTTACTTTTGTTTACAACCCATTAAAGTGCCCCTTTTGTTACCTTCTCCTTGGCCCGTGATAAATCTTTAAAGCTGATGAGGGCATCATTTTTATAAGTCTCTATCAATTCTTTCTGATAATTTCTGCTTTGTGGATAGCTCAGAAAACACTGAGAGGGCAGAAAAATTACAAGAGCAGAGGACCAACAGAGGATGTCTGTTGTGAGATTGTATATCCTAGAAATGACAGGGAAGCTGCACTAATGATACCTCAGTACTGTGGCTGTGGAAGTTCTCTTTCAAAAATCATTGATGGAGATTGATATAACCCCATATACACGTTACTCAAAATGTGCTCAAAGATCTAGAATCATCATTATTGCTAAGGATTTCACTAGGAATTTACCACAGTTAATAATGTAAGAGAAACAAGTTGTTCTTGGGGTGAGATATTACCCAAGTTTAAAGCAGAAATCCGACTAACGAGAGGAGCACATTCTTTCCATTTAACAAAGCTCCCCAAGTTGTGCTCCACAGCTCAGTCTCACATTTTAAATCATGTGGTCACAGCTGTTAGTTGGATCTTTCTGGTTCTCTAAGGATTAAGATTCTACTAATTTAGTAAAAGGCATTCACAAACGTAGAAAATAACACGTTTCATCAGCTAAACTACTGTAGACTTATTGATTTAAGCAACAGAAATTTCTCAAAGTTTGGATGGCTGGTAAGTCTGATAACTCAAAGACCATGGCTGAGTTGTGATAATGGGACTCAAACTTATTTTAAGATGATATTCTTCTATGTAGAGAAGTGAAGAGAAAGAAATACCATAGAACATAAAGAGGAATGCCCATAAAATATCTGAGGCTTCCGGGCAATGGTGGCACACACCTTTAATCCCAGCACTCCAGAGGGAGACACAGGTGCGTCTCTGTGAGTTCAAGGCCAACCTGGCCTACAGAGTGAGTTCCAGGACAGGCTCCAAAGCTACACAATTGAATGACATCTCAAAAGAAAAATAATATCTGAGGCCTTCACTTCTCTTCAAGGACACTAATTTCAATAAGTAGGCTTTACTTTCTTGACAGATGTAGTTCAAACTACAAAGGACTCAATTTCAAATATCATAAATCAAACTGAGGATAGTTTTTAATATATGAGTTTTAAGGGGACAAAAATATTCAATAGTAGCTAATATTATTGCTGCCTTAAAATGTTCAATAATTTTAATTTCCTTCAATATATTTCAAACAGAAAACTTTTTCTAACCTACCATTTCTCATCTCAAAAATCTATTATTGCTCAATCCTATTATTTATGGGACATACAGAGAAAAATCAATAAATATTTGCCAAATGAAAATGAACTAAATGTTTAAATGAATATTCCTTTGAAAGAACTTCTAGTTATCTAAGCTATTGTCTGGACACCAGTCCAAATTCAAGCTGTGACACCTGTCCAAACATGCACAGGATGCAAGGAAAAGGTGTCCAAACTTTGATGTGTATGCTTATATGTGTTTATACATTTATGTGTATACATATGCATTTGTTTATATGTCTGTATATACATGAACATATATTTACAGATTTGTGTGTGCATGTATATATTAGAGTATGTATACATTTGTATATATATATATTTGTGTGTGTGTGTGTGTGTGTTTGTGTGTGCAAGCTAGAAGTCATTCTTGGGTTATGATTTGTGAGGCCTGAGTTCTCCAAGCATTTTACCAACTGAGTTCTCTCCCCATCCTCTCACTGGATTTTTTTAAACCAAGCAACTCACACTTGTCTCTGAGGCCCTGGCCTTGATGATACTGTTATTGTTTGAATCTCTGAGTGCATTTATTGAATTTCATTCCTCTGACAGCACCTGTTCTCATTCTTTTATCATTGTTATACATTTTCCTTTACCTTCTCTAACACTAATAAACTTACCTCCATCCTTTTTGTCACCATTCATTTATAAACTACCCATTTACATATTTGTTGTATAATTTCATAAATTTCTATCATCATCACCTAAGTTGGCACTTTTTTTGAAATATCAGTTGGGAAACTTTCATTCAATATCAAAGGGAAGGAACAAATCTTAGGATTTAATTTCCTGAAATCATACCCAGAATTCACTGTCTTTATTGATTGTTGGTACGAATAATTACAATTATGCCTAGCACATAGGCGCTTGCTAAAGTCCACTTATACCTGAATAGGAAGTTATTAAGGAGTACTTTGATTCATGATTTTAATAATATTTTGTTTCTCTAGTTGGTCCTTCTATGTAGAATGCAAATCCTTTGAAAAGGTAGACAATGCCATAAGTCACTATACTTAAATGTGTTCCAAGGGTCTTTTATTTAGGAATAATTCCTTAACCCTAACAAATAAATTATTTTTGTGGATGTAACCTGAGTTGGATTATCTACATGTAGAACAAACTGCTCAGGAAGACCATTGATTGAGGCAGAGTGTTGGGCACAAGAACAATGTAAAAGAGAAAATGTATTCTTCAATGGCTTTGTAAATAGAAAGTAGTAGAACACATTTCATCAATAAACCTGCCGCAAAGTTTTCCTTAGCTGCTTTCTTCTTCATCCACAGTTTACATAATAAAATATCAATAAAGATTTCAAAACAGTCTCCAAAATCAGCAAAACTTAGCTGCTGTTTAAGCCCAAAATACTATGTAAAATTTCTGAAATCTATAAAATAGTTAGTAATATATTCCTAATATGATCTGAATTAGTATTTAAATTTTATGCCTTTTTAAAATTTAATTGAAAAAAATAAGTATATTCTGATCATGCTTTCCCTGCCCTAACTCCACTCCAACCTATCCACCTTTCTGTCCATCCAACTTCACAATTACCACCTCAAAAACAAACTAAAAACAAACACAACACCTCTTCAAAAAAACTTAAACAAAATAAACAGTAACAACATACCAATAAGACAAAAAAAATGTCCAAACAAAGTGAAATAAAGCAAAATGCCTAAAAAAGGCCATTCAGTTTATTTTGTTAGCTATCTACTGCTGGGCATGACTTTGCCCTGAAATGTGGTTAATATTTCCAGTTAGAATTCACTAACAAAAACTAATTTTTCTTTTGCCAGTGAATATCAGTTGTATAAAGCTTCTTGCTTAGGGGTTGGAACTAGTGTCTACTTCTCCCTAACAGCTCTGGGACCTCTATCTAACTTGAACTGTGCAGGCCCTGTGTACGATGTCACAGTATCACTTAGTTTATATGTGTGTCAGGCATGTTGTGTCTGGAAGACACTGTTTCCTGGAGCCATCCATCACTGCTGGTGCTTAAAGTCTTTCTGTCTCCTCTACGGCATAGATGACCTCTGAGGGAAGAGATTTGATGAAGACATCCCTTTTAGGATTGACTGCTTCACAGTCCCTCAGTCTCTGCACATGATACACTTGTGGGACTCTGTGCTGTTTTAAATTCTCAGGAGAAAAAAAATTAAACATACAGTTAGGATGTTTCATGTAAATGGATAGCAGGTTTCTAGAAAAGTCATTTTTCCGATTAAAATAAGATTTGTATTAAATTGTGTGAGATATTGTTGTTTCCATGGAACTGCAGTCTCCAGTTTAGGTCACTGCAGGTTCTAAATTCCAACAGGCAAACATGATGCACAGAAACTGCCTCTGAGCCTGAACTTTTCTGTCTTTATCTCAGTTGGTACAGAGAACTGAGCAATGCACCATCACACTTGTATATAGATTAAAAAAAAACAGTAAAAGCCATACTGTGAGCAGTTGAGAGCAATTATTCAATCAATCCTTCTATTATAGAGAATTTATGGAGCATTTACTCAGTGTCAGGCGTGTTCTAAGGCCTGTGCCATAGGGAATAAGCTCTTTGCCTTTGTGAAACTCAACTGGGGAATGACTAAACAATGAAGTGAATAGTCAATGAACAAGATAATTTTAGATGTTAAAAAAAGATGTTAAAAAGAATGATGTGAAAAGAATTGGTGCAGGGATTGCTTTGTTTTAATTAGCCAATTAATACTTTTAAACCATAGCTGTTGGGCTGACTGCTAATCACAGTCAGAGCAAACACCCTCCCCCACCAA
This sequence comes from Alexandromys fortis, assembly GCF_014885135.2. NCBI lineage: Eukaryota > Metazoa > Chordata > Mammalia > Rodentia > Cricetidae > Alexandromys > Alexandromys fortis. The sequence continues at coordinate 8,662,611 of NW_026067944.1, forward strand.
AAAAAAGAACAAAGAGAAATAAAGTCCTTCAATGTATGCCTTGATTCTTTAAATGAAGATAAAAGAGTCGGTATGACTAATACTTAGGTATGAAACAGATAGTATATAGTATCAAAGTAGGAGAGGTAGGTGGGGGTCAGATCCCACAGGCCAATGGAATCCAATGTGAGTATTGAGAATTGATTTTGGAAGGAATGAATATATTTTATTGGGACTTGATACCCCATTGTGACTCTGTCTTATTCTTCACTGCGGACACATTGATAACACTGTTGCTTTGACAGAATGAATACTATTCTTTAATAATTCTCCCTCAAGTTGAGAATGGGTACACTTACATCCCCTTCCCAAAGGAAACAACAGTGTTCGAAAATATTTCAGAATTTTTAAGGCTATTCAATTGCGGATACAGAGACCAATGATCCTGGTTTCTAAAACACTTCTAATTTGGCCACTCTATTGTGCTTTGAGAATTAGTCATTGGTATGTCATCAATGATGACTAATTTTTTTAAAAACTAATTTATGAAGAATTTTTTTCTTGTTATTCTAATTACTTTGCTTCAAAAATAGAAGAGCAATAAAGATATAATTAAAAAAATAAAACTAACCTATGAGGAAATATTATAGCTTAAAATATCACATTGTATTAAATATATTTTACCTGAATTAAAATGAATTTTATCAAAGGATGAATTTATAGCATTTTTTTTAGCTGAAAACTAGAATATCATATGCACTGAGGAGAACATAAGAGTTAAGGATTCTCACAAATGTTGATGTAATAAAATGAATTCTTAGTTTATTTTGCCAATAAGTACAGAAATTACAGACCTGCATGCTCTGAATGAACAGTCTTCATAAAGCAAAGAAAAGAAGCCTACAAACCACAATCTCAGAGAACCTAGACAATAATGAGGACACTACGAGGGACTTACATTGATCTAATCTATGTGGGAAGTAGAAAAAGACAAGATCTTCTGAGGAAATTGGGAGCATGGGACCTTGGGGGAGGGCTCAAGCAGGGAGGGGAGAGGCAGGGAGGGGAGCAGAGAGAAATGTAGAGCTCAATAAAAATCAATTGGAGAAAAAAAGAACTTAAAAAACTTCAAATTATCAAGTGTTATGGAAGTTTAATCTGTCTAGTCAATGACAATTGGAGGTGACCTGCCATTGCAGTGGCTTTCTCTTATATGCAACTGAATACAATTTGGGAGAGGGGTTTTGAACTCACTCTTACTTGGTCTTGGGAGGCTTCTGATGTGCCCCTTCAGCAACCTGGTCCTGAGCTTTCTTCATTCTTCCATGGTGAACCAAGATGTAACAATGTCACTTCCCTGTATCCACGAGTATGTGTTCCCTATTTCATCCCTTAATAAGTAAATTTTCCTCCCAAGCATCCATGGATTGCTCACAATAATCAAGAGTAAAACCTTTATGGAAATATCTTCTTCCTTGGTCTCATCTCTTTCCTTTCCCCATCTAAGACATCCCGATCACTCATGTTCTCCTTCCCCTCCCTTTCTCCCCTCTTCACCCCTTCTATCTTCCTCCTTGGCCCCATGCTCCAAATTTGCTGGGTAGATCTTGTCTATTTCCTGTTCTTGGTGGATCCACGTATTGTTCTTCTTGTTTCTTAGGGTTCTCCTTGTTCCTTGCTTTTCTGGTGTTATGGACTGGTTTTGTTTATTTCTAATATCCATTTATGAGTGAGTACATTTCATGCTTGTCTTTCTGGGTCTGGGTTATCTCACTCAGAATGATTTTTTTTTTCAGCTTCCATCCATTTGCCTGCAAATTTCAAACTGTCGTGGCTTTTAACTGCTGAGTAGTACTCCATTGTGTCAATGTATCACATTGTCTTCATCCATTCTAGTTATTATGAATAATGCTGCTATGAACATAGTTGAGCAAATGTCCTTCTGGTATAAATGTTCATCCTTTAGGTAGATGCACAAAGGTAGTATAGATACTTCTTGAGGTAGATTGATTGTCAGTTTTCTGAAAAGCCACCAAACTGGTTTCCAAAGTGGCTATACAGGTTTGCATTCCCATCAGCAATGGAGGAATACTCTCTACTCCACAAGCTCTCAGCGTCAGCTTTTATCAGTGTTTTTATGTTAGCCATTCTGACAGGTTTAAGATGATATTTCAGAGTTCTTTTGATTTATAATTTCCTAATAGCTGAGGATGTTGAGCAATTCCTTAAGTGTCTTTTGGCCATTTGAGGTTCTTCTGTTGAGAATTCTGTTTAGACCTAGAACCTACTTTTTAGTTGGATTATTTGGTATGTTGATGTCTAGTTTCTTGAATTCTTTTTATTGTTGTTGTTACTTGGAATTTTTATTTATTTATTATTATCTATTTATTTTTCCATTCAAAAATTTACACTTCCTCCCCTCCTCTTATTCCCCTCACACTCCCCCATTCACTCTCTTCCCTTTCCCTGCCTCCTTAAGAGAGAGAGGGCAGGGAACTCTGCCCTGTGGGAAGTTCAAGGCTCCCCCTCTACATACAGAAGCTTCTCAGTTCAGGAAGTCCCATTTATTTATTGTTTCTCTCAGTATCTATGCTACTAGTGTTATATTCAAGAAGTGTCTCTTGTGCCTATGTATTCAAGGCTACTTCCCACTCTCTAATCTATGAGGTTTGGTGGATTTATGTTGAGGTCCTTGATTCTCTTGGGTCAGAGTTTTGTGCATGGGGATAAATATGGATCTATTCGCATTCAAGGAAAGAGATATCTTGATAAAGGGAGCCATTATGGGGTTAGCAAGAAGCCTGGCACTTGAGAAATTCCCAGGAATCCACAAAAATGACCCAGGCTAAGAATCTAAGTAATAGTGGAGTGGATGCCTGAACTGCGCTTCCCCTGCAATAAGATTATTGACTACCTTAACTGTCATCATAGAACCTTTACTTAGTGAATGATGGAAGCAAATGAAGAGTTCCATAGCTAAACACTCGACCAAGTTCTTGAGGCCAGTTGAAGAGAAGGAGAAGGAGCAATAATATGAGCAAAGAAGTCAAGACCATGATGGAAAAACCTATAAAAACAGCTGACCTGAGTTAGTGGGAGCTCAATGACTCCTGGGGAGCCTGCATAAGACCACACTGAGCCTTCTGAATGTGGATGACAGTCATGTGGCTTGGGTAGTTTGTGGGGCCACTGGAAGTGGGGCCAGTATTCATCCCTAATGCATGAACTGACTTTTTAATAGAGCTCATTCCCTATGGAGGGATATTTTGCTCAACCTAGATACAGGGGGGAGGGCCTTGGTCCTGCTTCAATGTTATGTGCCCTATTTTGTTGAGTCCTTATGGAAGACCTCATCATCTCTGAGGAGTAGATGGTGGTGGTGGAGTGGGGGGAGTATAGGAGAAGTGGGAGAAGGGAAGGGAAAGTGAACTTGGATTGGAATATAAAATAAAAAAGATTGTTTTAAAAAATTCTTTTAAAAAAAACTTTGATTGAGAGACTCCTTGTTAGTATGTATATCACTCTACACCTGTGTCTGAATTTAAAAAACACATTATATATACATTATATATTTTTATATATTATATATAATGTGTTTTTAAATATATATAATGTATATACATCTATATAAATTCCATGTACAAAGGCCCATAAACTAGTTCAAAATACATCGATTAGAAGTCTTAGGATTATATGTAGTCCCACAATTTCCCATTTAACTAAACATTTAAAAATCTGAAGCACCTAGATATTTTATTTTCCATTTCTTTTTATACCCAGTAATACAAAACAAATAATATATGAGTAAAAATATTGAAATGTGTACCATATAGAATATATAACTCATATTAATAAGTAAGTAGGATGAAACACATGCCTAAAGTACATAAAAATTATCCAGTTAGACTTGATAAGATTCACAGTCACTACAGAAACACACCTCCAGGCTTGGATGCAAGAATGCGTCCAGAGAAGTTTAATTGTAAAAGCAGGACTTACATTGATGTAGGTCCTGGGTGGAGTAAGACTGAAAGAAAACTGAACATATTTCTTTCTTTCCTGATTGTTTCTGCAATGTGTTTAGCCATCATATGTTCTCACTGCCATAACTTTGCCATCATAATAGACTGTGATTAAAACTGCAAGCTGAAAGAGCCAAAATAAACCTATATTGTCTTAAATTGCTTTTGCCAGGTGATGTGGGAATGATTTCTTACTAATAAAGAAACTGCCTTGGCCCATTTTATTGGATAGAAAATTAGGTAGGCGGAGTATACAGAAGAGAATTCTGGGAGAAAGAAGGTTAGAGGAAGAGTCGCCATGATGCTCCCACTCCAGACAGATGCAGGTTAAGATCCTCTCTGGTAAGCCAACTCATGGGCTACACAGAATATTAGAAATGGGTTAGAACAATATGTAAGAGCTAGCCAATAAGAAACTGGACCTAGCCAGGCCAGGCAGTGTTTGAAAGAATACGGTTTCCGTGTAATTATTTCTGGGTATAAACTAGCCATGTGGGCGGCCAGGTGCCGGGGACGCAGCCCTGCCGCTTCCTATTTCAACAGCCAGGTATAACAGAAAAGACAACTAATATAGTGACTATGTTTTGTTATAATATTACAAGGCCAGGTATTTGATGCTGATGAATAAACCATAAAATAAACTATAAATTGATAATAATAAAATGTAAAGTACAAAATGATATCTTACAAATTAACTGAAATCATCTCCCTTGGATTAAAAAAATAGAATTAATTTTATAAATAACAAAGGCAAATTTTTTTTAGGAATTTCTATGCCCTTATAAAAATTTAAGTACTTAAATTTTGATGGTACCATCACCATATCCATCTTGGAAATCCCTTGTATATCTCCCTACAGAAAGAGTGGCACATGGGCAGTAAGAGTACAATCCTTCTCTCTAGTCTTTCCATTCCTCCACCATCCTCAGTCACTGAACTCTGCTGCTATGAACACTGTCACTTGAGTGATCTTACCGTCTCTCCTCTCCATAGTGGTCACTTCCTATGAATACAATCATTTTAAAAGCATTTACTCTCAAGGATGGAGAACTAATAGCCCTCTAAATTCTCCACTTATAGGGGATAAGCTCTTAGTTCTGTCTTATTTTGCTTAAGAAAATACACCGAAAAATGCTATGTACGCTAGAGATTTGTGGTGTCTTTCAGACCAAAATTATGAAATGTATCAAGCTCAAATTAAAGAGAGCATTTGAGACTTTCCCTCACACGCATTCAAGGCCTGCTACCTGTTCCACTTTATATGACCCATTTTGTCGAGAAGAATCACCACAGGGACTGTTTGTCTAATTCAAATGTTCTTCTGTCCTTTTCAGCATGTTCTAAGCTGACAGATGTGATTCTAGTAGGTTCATTTATACAAAAACCAAGGTGAACATTAATTGAAATTAAAGGGAAAAGATTAACGAGCTGATGATGCTCATTAAAAATAAAAATGTCAGTGCACTGTTTCTTTTTTTGTTCCTGAATTAAATCAATCTTACCAGACAAAAATGCTAGTTTTAAATAGATGTTGCAACCTTTCCCCTTTTGATTTTCCTATATGTCAAATTTTAGTCAAAATTTATGTCAAAATTAGTCAAAATTTCTTGTCAATGATAAAAGTATCATACAACCTCAAAAAAACCCAAGAAATTACAAAAAATAAAAATAAAACTTAAGAATGTGATCATCTGAATGTTATATTGTATTAAAAATGAAAAGTAGCCCACAATTTTTAAATTATAAAAAACTATGATTTCCACAATAAAAAACGCCAAGCAATCTTTTTTTTTTTTCTTCTCTGCAAAAACAAACACTTTCACACCTCTCTGGCTCCTTTTCTCTTTAAGGATATTAGTGAAATGTTCATAAACTTAGAGTTTTCTAAATTTACTGGAAAGGCTAGTCAAGAAAAATTCCAAGAAGGTATCTTTTAACAAAATATGTTAGTTTTTTTTATTGTAAACTCTATAGTATAAAGTGAAACTCATAAATAGATCTTTCTGTCACTATCATTTTCAGATTTAGCAATAAAAATGTTAATGTCAACTGTTCACTGTTCATGATAAGATTATTTGTGCTTACTGACATATTTAGAACTTCCTTCATGCAGTTTTAATCATATTCTTCATCCTCTCAAAGGCTTCTCAGACTCTGCCCATGTTTCCCACCCAACACATTCTTTCCCTCTCAATAAGACAATTTTCCTATCATCAGTGCTTATCCACCAAAACATTGAGTGAGAATATAATAAAAAGAATTTGGATATTATGGTCCTCCACCAAAATCTCTTTCAAGTACTAAAATATTAATACAAAAATTTTGTTTTTCCATTTTGGTGAAAGATTCTAACTTTTTGCTGAGTCACTCAAACTATGTGCCAATCTTGGTTATAGATTTGATTATATCATATTAATGATGGTCAATTTCAGCTCTCCAATATTACATAAAGGTGTTTTATTAATATCCATATTGCTTTGTTAATTAATTTCCTGTGATAAAACTTACAAATGGAGATATTTCTCCATGGTGTGCTGATTCTATACAATAAGGCATCATTCTGTGGAACCTGCGATAATTCTTAACAAGCTTGGTTATGCTCACTGGCTTTCTGCTATTAAAATATTTAATTTAACCATAAATTTTACTGACAACACATTCTAATTTTGGAGCAGATCAAATTAAGATTCTAATTTTAATAATAATCAAACTGGTTATGAAATCCTTCCTAATTCAGTCATTACAAAAGAATTGAATGATAGAGATTATGATTCCACTATTAAAATATTTTAATTGCTTTTTTACAGCACAGAGTGGAATATAACTCTAAATTGGAAACTGGAGGAAAAAAATCAGATTTTGTTCATCGTAGTCATAGTGAAGTAACCAGTTTTTTCAGGATAATTTTCTTATTTTTCAAGTATGTCTGTGTGTGAGTATGTGTTTTGGGTGTGTTTTGTTCTAGACTCACTTTTAAATTATCTATGCTCTAATATTTTTGAATTAATTTTTCAAAATGATGAATTTCAAAATCAACTGAAGATTTCCAAAAAAGATTTTATTACCTATGCAGGACAACAGTTATCATGAGATATAGTAAAAGTGGAATATATCTTAGCTAGTGTATTGACAATCACATGAATATTTAAATATGGTTATATGTAATCAAAATTTTCATTTATTTTCAAATGATATGCAGCATACTTACAAATATAAATCTTTAATATTAGAATGATAACATTATTCTTAATCATGCAATTATCTAAGGAGAAATATACCATGTTTTAAGTGTGCAATGATTTATAAATCTGTTGCTAACAATATGTATAATAAACAGGTATGTATAAATTTTGAAATTTTAAAACATACATCAGTTAGTTAAGAAAAACTTCCATTTCCTATCCAGCACTGCTATGGGACAATGGTCTTTCATCCTGTCACTTGTACTATTTTTAATAAAATGCTGGTTGGCCAGTAGCCAGACAGAAAGTACAGGCAGGACAACAAGGCAGGAAGTAGAGGTGGAGCAATGAGAACAGGAAAATTCTGGGAACAGAGAAGCTCAGTCTGCAGTTGTGACCCAGATGCAGAGGAAGCAAGATGTGACTGCTTCACCGAGAAAGGTACCATGCCACATGGCTAACAGACAATAATAATAATAAAAGATGTAAGAATTAGTTAACAAGAAAAGTCTGAGCTATGGGGCCAACCATTTTCTAACTAATGTAGACCTCTGTATATTTATTTGGGACTAAACAGCTGTAAGAAAATGTCTGTCAACACAGCATTAAAAAGTTTAGAATAAAAAACAAACAAAAAAAAACCCTTCATAACATGACAAAATTTCTTTAGGGAGAAGATGAATAATGTACTGTTGCATGAGATTTCTGTCCTGCCTGGTCCCGCAGTGATTCAGTCCCCCAAAAAACACGCAGAGGTCTACATTAATTATTAACTGGTTGACCTATTAGCTCAGGCTTCTTATTAACTTTTACATCTTAAATTAGACCACAATTCTTGTCTGTGTTAGCCACATGGATTGATACCTTTTATCGGTGATGCATTCTCATCTTGCTTCCTCTGTGTCTGGCTTCCTCTGTGACCACTGTAGACTGAACCTTTCCTCTTCCCAGAATTCTCCCTTCTGGTCACCCTGTCTACCATCCTGCTTGGTCACCCTACCTATACATCTGGCCTGGCTACTGGCCAATCAGTGCAATTGGCAAACCTTTAAAGGAACAAGAACATTGTCCCACAGCACTCCCCCCACTTTTTTTTTTCAAAACAAGAATTCTGAATTAAGTCTCATTTGTTTAGCTTTTTTTCCTGACCATTATTCACAACAACTTGTAACCAACATTCTAAACAAAGGGAAATATTCATAATCCATTTTTTGGGAATGTGGTTGTAGGCTACTTTCTGCTAATTGGGAACACTGGTGATCTCATGGAGATCTGAAGAAAATTTACAATTATGGTCAAGTCCTCACTGGAATATTCCAGGATTTTTGACCATCTCAGCCAACAGTCTTGAGGCTATCCTGGATGTAGAACTAAGAAGGAACTTCAACAAAGATTGTCTGAAATATTAGATTATCTGGGTTATTCACTCCTATCAGAGATTTTCAGGGGCTCTTTGATCAAACCTGATTTTTCTTAACCAAGAATGAATTCAAAGCCTCTCATTTCCTGTGGAAACAAAAGGAAAACTTCTTCTCTAAAGTAACATATCTTTTTACTTAAATTTTGAAGCCAAGGCATTTTCAAAATATGTAGGTTTATTAATCCTGTAGCATTTATAATCAAATGCCTTTTAGCAGCTGCTGCTCCTTACTCAGCGGTTATACAATTCAAAGGCAAAATAATAACATACAGTATCCAGATTTTCTGTGTGTTTTCCATCTTTACATGCCTTTATTTAAAACTCTATTTCTTTTATTTTTATTTTTAATTTTTGGATTTTTGAGACAAGGTTTCCCTGTGTATCTTTGGCTATTCTGAAACTTACTCTGAACTCAGAGTCATCTCCCTACCTCCACCTCCCAAGTCCTGGGATTAAAGGTGTATGCCACCACACCCAACTACTCTCTTCCTTTTTTTTTTTTTAAAAAAAAGAACTTTATCCTTTTTCTTTTTTCTCCCAAGCCTACATATATATTTTTTAAACACACTGTAAGTCATTTAGAGGTTTTTTTTTTCATCTGAATCTATCTTTACCATATATTTCTATTTTTCTAACTACATGAGTCTTTAATTTGCTAAGCAATATGGCTAGGATTAAAACCATAATTTTGACAGCTGAATACACCCCATTTCTTAGCTTTCTAAGAGTCTAGCTTCATGGTAGAGGTACTGGTAGGAGCCATGTGTACTGCCAGAACTCCATGGTGTTTCAAAGTCTGTGCTGCCACCACCCAGAAGTAAGCTATCAGCTATTCATAAACACCATTTAAGTGTTATATGATGGGGGGAAATCTTAAAAGAGTTGCAAGGTTTTTGTAGCTCAAGCTGAGTCAGGAATCCTCTCTTAAATGAGATACTCTTGCGTCTAGCAAACAGAGCCCACCCAATAAAAGGCTGCTACCAATAAGCTGCGCTTAACCTGTTCTTTTGTGTCTAGAACTACTTTCCAGATTCTCTCAGGTTTCAAGTGGCTTTAGTTGTCCACATTGGTGCCAGTTGTTGACCGAGATTTCTCTTAATTCCAAGGTTATGGGTTCTAGCTCCACGTTGGACACCAATCTTTTGTATGAAGGCTGCTTATTTGTTTCTGGCTTCTCAGAACAGAAATAATCACACAGAAGCCGTATTAAGTATAACACTGCTTGACTTATTAGCTTATGCATATTTCTAGCCCAATCTTATCTTTTAAATTAACCCACTTCTATGATTTTATATTTTACTATGAGGCTTGTGTCTTGCATCATTCCCCTCTGGTGGCTACATGACATCTCCCTGACTCCATCTCCTTTTTTCCTAGCATTCAGTTTAGTTTACCTCTTTTTCCTGCTATATGCTAAAGCAGTCCCTTTATTCATTAATCAATCAAAGCAGCACATATACAGAGGAACTTCCCACCCCACTGTACAGTTTTCCCCATATCTCTGGGTCCTTCCTAAAGAGAACCAGGTAGTTTCTGTATTCCATTTATTTTGGTTCAAATCCGAGAATTGTTTGCCAGTCTGTGACCCTACTGTATTGGCATTAAAATTACTCATTTATCAAGTTGATCTAGATTTTCTTTTCTTATAAAGATTGAGAGAATAGTAGTCTTATATAATAAGACTTATCACAGACAAAACTCAAAAATGATTGTAGATTATGTTAGTGACTCTGAAGCCTGATTATGTCTAAAGACATTGAGTGCAAGAATGAGATTTGCTCACAAATAAAAGTAGTCAGAACAATTTGTCTTCCTAGAGGCCTGTGAGGTTAAATAAGAAGAGAGACCTTTTGAATGAAGCAGGCGGTCACTGTTTCAAATCCTCCTATGCTATTATTTTAGATTGTTAGCTACCATACTTAGGAGAATTAAACTTCTCTTTCTTATAATCTGCAAAGTTCATACTATTTTGCTATAGTACCTTGTCTGAGTTTGATTTTCAGTTATTGGGATAAAAATACTGACCCAAATCCATCTGGGGAGGGAAGAGATTGTTTCAATTCACAGACAGTAGTTCAATATCAATGGAAGATAAGGAACTCAAGGTGGAAATCTGGAGGAAGACACCGAAGCACAGATCATAGCAGAATGTTACTTACTGCCTTGCTCTCCCAGTATTGCTCAAATTGCTTTTTAACACCACCCAAGACAACCTGTCTAGAGGTGGCAACAGAACTTTTAAAAATAGCTCTGAAGGAAAAGGTAGGATCATAGCAGAGTTTTCTTATGCTCCCTTTCAGTCTGTGTGTGTGTGTGTGTGTGTGTGTGTGTGTGTGTGCATGTATGTATGCATGTGTATTCTTGCACTGATTCTTGTGTGTGAACATTGGAGTACACTATAATTGTATGGAGGTCAGAGTATTGGCTGAGGTGAGATGGGGGTCTCTGTTATTTTTTCTGCTGCTTGTTCCTGTCCAGCTGTTCATGTTCTTCCCAGGATTTTCCTGCTTTGGCCTTCCATCTTCCCTTAAGGGCTTTGAAGTTAAATATACTCATTTATCCAAATTTTATTCAGGTCTCCTACATTCAAACTTTGGAACTCATGTTTATGAAGCAGTTGCCTTTACTCACTAAACCATCTCCCTAAGCACAGCTTTTGCTTTCTACCGGAGTAAGTATATAGCTCATAATAAAAACTTCTCATGCAAAAATTTACATGTGTTACATTTTGTCCTGAATTTTTTGACTTGATAGATAATGTCTTTTGATAACATTTAATCTAATTAATTGTTTAAAAGTAGCTTCCTCATAGCAGCTCTATGATCTAGGTGAAATGATGAGAGTTTAAAACAAGGTGTGTGGGGGGGGGGCTTAGAAGTAGACATAGTTGACTACCTGAGAAAGGAGCAGATAGTTGTTGATAGGGAGGGATTTAATATCCTTTGTTTTTAGTGACCAGAAAGACTCTAGCAACTATGAACATATTTCCATGTGATACATTAAACCTGATGTGGGAGACATTAACAGAAATTGCATGAATAGACTCCAGTTTATAGAACTCTCTACTGTATCGTATGTATCCACCTCGTTTCTTTTTGGACTGAAGTAGTAAGTTAATATTACCTATTATAAAGTAGCTTATTTAAAACTAAACATGTCTGTGATGAGAGGGATAAGTAAGTATGCTATATAGTATGATGTTCTACCCTAGCAAGATGTTTAGAGTTACACATGAGTCTATTTGATTGATGTCACAATGAATACTTTATTGAGTCATATAGGTAAGTGTTTCCTGCTTGTCTCTGACTCTGCTTTATTTAAATCCTCAGGCACTCTCCATCAGCTGTCATTACAGGGGGAAGATCATATATGCTCTGTGGATATATTAGGATTTTGATCTCCTGTAGGAGGAGGGCCTGCTTGTTCCTCCCGACCACCCAGAACCAATGTAATCACACAGAAATTTTATTAAATTAAAACACTGCTTGGCCCATTAGATATAGCTTCTTATTGGCTAACTCTTACATCTTAATTTAACCCATTTCTAGTAATTTGTATATTACCATGAGGTTGTGGCCTACCAGCAAAGTTCCGGCATGTCTATCCCCCACGGCAGATCCATGATGTCTCTCTGACTCTGCTTTCTTTCTTCCAGAATTCAGTTTGTCTTCCCTGCCTACCTAAGTTCTGCCCATTCAACAAGTCAAGGCAGTTTCTTTATTCATTAATGAAAGCAACACATAGACAGAAGGACCTCCTATACCAGCCTCCTATGTATTTTGAAGGTCAGAAAAACTTACTATGACTAAGTAAATAAAAGCAAAAAACATTATTTTCATAAATACAGTTTGATAATAAACAGTTCATTCTAATGATTTATCTTTTGCCATAGAAATTAGAGACTAGGGAAAGATCATTTGACCAGATCCCTAAATAGTGTTTCTAATAAAATTATGTCACGAATAAGTAGTAACACTGAGATATTTGAAGTGATTCATTTCTAAATATACTTAAAAATTGCATATTAATATGTTGTGCTCATGAACAAAAAATCTGAAATATGATGTCTCTTTCCAGTGTTAGAAAGTTTATTGGAATATAAAAACAAAATAGTTTAAAATTTTGAAATAGTAAAGATTTGATAATATGTTTGCTTGTAAATAAGGGGGGGAAACAGAATTCTAATGGTTTCCTATATCTCTAGAAAAAGGCAAAAAGAACCTTTGTATTTTACAATGTGGGGGAGTGAAAGACATGCTCAAAAAGATTTTGTCAGCTTGAGAGGGTTTGTAGGTTATGTGGAAATAGAATTTACAGCTGTAAGACCTGTTTAAAGATCGAAGAGACAAAGGCCCTCTCAACCCCTCCCACAGAATATAAACATGAAAAGAATATTGATCAACAAAAGCTTATTAAGATTCAGAATCATGACTGATTTAAATCAAGGAAATAGTTGATTCCATTATTGATAAATAGTTTGATTTGGTTATGGTAAAATAAAATGTCAGTAAGTATTCCTGAGCAGATAATCTCAAATAGAGAAATATAAGGAGCTCTAGGAAAACTGATAAAGCTTTTCACTTTACCCCTGGAATACACCTGTTCAGGTTTTCATTATAATACTAAGAACACAAAGTAGTAGTCAAGATAAAGGTCTCACCTGGAATGAGATGAGAAATGTTTTTTCTGGAGTCAAATATGTGACTATGACTCGGGAACACAGACTTACATTCTGTGTCCCAACATGTTAACACTTTCATGGAGGATTTTGTTGTTGTTGTTGTTTTGTTTTGTTTTGTTTTTTTCGAGACAGGGTTTCTCTGTGGCTTTAGAACCTGTCCTGGAACTAGCTCCGTAGACCAGGCTCGTCTCGAACTCACAGAGATTCGCCTGTCTCTGCCTCCCGAGTGCTGGGATTAAAGGCGTGAGCCACCATTGCCCTGCCTGGAGGTTTTATAATAGAAGGACAAAATGAAAAAATGTCAGAAATGCATATACCTTTCAAATACATTAGGGGACTCAGCAGTGTGCCTGAGTAAAGATCAGGAAGCCTAAGTTTACTCTTGCTCTTTGTTGACCGTTTAAGGTTGGGTTGGAAAAATTCAGTGGACTGTTAATAGTTTCCAAATGCTCTTGTATACTGATCAAACACAGAGTTGGGCAAAGATTGCAATTTAAGAGGAGTAAGATAATGCAAAATAATTCGGCTCTGGCTTTGGAACCTTAAAACCTCTGTGTGAACACTGAAACTCTAAAGCAGTGAGCTAGTCTTTCTAGGTCATCACGTAGCTGATGCTTCTTCCAAGGAACTTTTTTTAAATTAATTTATTTATTTATTAAAGATTTCTGTCTCTTCCCCACCGCTGCCTCCCCTTTTTCTCCCCCTCCCCCAATCAAGTCCCCCTCCCCCCGTTAGCCCAAAAAGCAATCAGGGTTCTCTGCCCTGTGGGAAGTCCAAGGACCACCCACCTCCATCCAGGTCTAGTAAGGTGAGCATCCACGAAACTGCCTAGGCTCCCACGAAACCAATAGGTCCAGTAGAATCAAAAACCCGTTGCCATTGTTCTTGAGGTCTCAGTAGTCCTCCTTGTCCGCGATGTTCAGCGAGACCAGTTTTGACCCAGGCTTTTTCAGACCCAGGACAGCTGGCCTTGGTGAGTTCCTGATAGAACATCCCCATTGTCTCAGTGTATGGGAGCACCCCTCGCGGTCCTGAGTTCCTTGCTTGTGCTCTCTCTCCTTCTGCTCCTGATTTGGTTATAGCAGCATTGTTTGTAATAGCCAGAACCTGGAAACAACCTAGATGCCCTTCAATTGAAGAATGGATGAAGAAAGTATGGAATATATACATATTAGAGTACTACTCAGCAGTAAAAAACAAGGACTTCTTGAAGTTTGCAGGCAAATGGATGGAAATAGAAAACACCATCCTGAGTGAGGTAAGCCAGACCCAAAAAGAGGAACATGGGATGTTCTCACTCATATTTGGTTTCTAGCCATAAATAAAGGACATTGAACCTATAATTCGGGTTCTTCCAAGGAACTTTATGTTGCAGTCATGATACATGAAAGCACCATTTCCATGGGATCTTTGTCTAAGGATTTTGACACTTGGAGTCATTACTATATAAAAAATGAGAAGAATTAATAAGGGAGGGCTTCAGTGGTTAAGCACTGACTGCTCTTCCAGAGGACCCAGGCTTGATTCCCAGCACCCAAACTGCTAACTCCCCAGTTCACTGTGACATATTGTCTCAAAACAAAATAATTATGGAGAACAACTGTGGAAGACATGGTTTCCATATGCACATGCATTCCATGCATGTGTATACAGAGTTGTACATATGTAGTAGGATATGTTATAAGGAAACGTGGGGTGTGATTGCTAAAACAGTACTGTAGAAAATCCTACAGCCAGTAGTAGTAACCTTTAAGTTTCCCGCCTACTTGGGCATGAGCTCATACTATAAATGCTGATGTACCGCCCACACATCTGACCTCTCTTCTTCCTGCAGAATTCAGTTCCTGTTACCCAATTATGTAGAGGACTGTGATCTGTGAGTCAACCCCTAAATAAATACCCCTTTATTATACTCAATTCTGAGCTAGTGTGAGATTTCTTTTTAGCGTCCTTCTTCAAACAGAACAAAGAAGTAACCTGATCTGATTTTATTCCAGAAACTTACATTCTGGCTACCATTTCTTATAACTACTATATGAACATATTTTGACCCCTTTGACACCCAGTTCTCTTAAATATCAACATGTGCTACCAAATCATGTTCAGGTCCTGATATCTGGATTCTAAATCATCTCCTCTTTGCTCTTGAGACTCAATACCAGGTTTCCATACTTCCAGATCCATCAGTCACTTCTTATGTGACACTTCTGTCCTATAAGTTGCTTTAACCATCATAGTTCATAAAACCAGTGGCTTTCTCCTAGGTGGGATGAATGAAATTGTCCCTATGTCATTCTTAGTAATTTTTTTCTACATATTCATCAGCAAAACCATTTTTAAATTTCTAGCTTTTCAACTCCAAATCCCTTTTCTACCTTTTTCTCATAAATGCTTGCTGACTCAATTACTAATGGTATTTGTATATTTATATATATATATATATATATAAAGGCATTGACAAAGAATACATGGACAAATCCAACAGAATGACTGTCTCAATGCTTCTATGGTTCTTTATTAAATCCTTTTATTTTTATCTTTGGGATAAAAAGGCAAAAGAAATTTCCAACTGTTTGTTTCAAAGGTTTCATTCATTATAAATGAATAAAGAAAAAGTGAGACGAAATTAGTTAGAATGACTATAATCATCAATTATATTTGGTGTGATCCATGTCATTTCTCTCATCAAATGTTTTATATCATTTAAGGTATACTGGTGTGTTTAATGCTCATTCTTCTATGCTAATATTCTTAATCTCAAGGACAAAAATGCCTTCCTGAGCCTATAATATTGGATTCAATTTTACCTAGGAAGTTAACTTCTTATAAATGATAACTTTATGTACTGAACTTCATTAGACATGCATAATTATTTTGAAATACATGCTAGTGGCTGACCATTGCATTTGTTCTTAATGCTTTGGAATCACCAAAATAGAAACATGGAACATAATTGCCTTTACCTTATAATGCATGTGTCTGTATCTGTGTGAGTGCATTCCACATGTGTGTGTTCCCAAAGAAGCCAAAATGGGGCACTAGATATTCTGGAGCTACAGTTAGAGCGGTTATAAGCTACAACACATGAGTGCTGGAAACTAACCTCAGTCCTCCAGAAGAGCAGCAAGACCTTTTAATTACAGAGTCAT
>NW_026067944.1:8680090-8688960 GCF_014885135.2 Alexandromys fortis
GAACAATGGCAATGGGTTTTTGATCCTACTGGACCTATTGGTTTCGTGGGAGCCTAGGCAGTTTCGTGGATGCTCACCTTACTAGACCTGGATGGAGGTGGGTGGTCCTTGGACTTCCCACAGGGCAGGGAACCCTGATTGCTCTTTGGGCTGACGAGGGAGGGGGACTTGATTGGGGGAGGGGGAGGGAAAGGGGAGGCAGCGGTGGGGAAGAGACAGAAATCTTTAACAAAGAAAGAAAGAAAGAAAGAAAGAAAGAAAGAAAGAAAGAAAGAAAGAAAGAAAGAAAAAGTAGCATGCTTGCACTTTTCTTCCTTCTCAGCTACATTTTTTTTTATAAGCTATTGTTTTTCAGCCTGTTCTATACTAATTAATATTACTGGAGTCAGACAGAATTTCTGCTAAAGAAGCATTTGTAGGAAGTTGGAGAGACAGTTCAATGGTCAAGAGCACTTGCTGCTATAAAAACAACAAACGTTTGGCTCCCAGAACCCACAAGGCCACTTACAACTGTCTGCAAATCCAGTTCCAAGTCTCTCTGCCTGCTCTTTTAGAGGGTTCTGTACTTCAGTTTTTACTGTTTCTCATACACCCACGTCTTATGGGACATATCTACGTATGTTCTCCAGCATCTATTGAGAATTGAACAAATAGTTGATTAGCAATTCCAACCTGTGAACCTTCCAGCCCCGCGTCCTCTCCTCCTAATTTCATTTGCACTCACCTTGGGCCACCTTTTCTTGTCCCTCAGATGGACTACTGTGAAAATTCCTCATGTGTTTCCTGCCCCCTAGAGTCTTCCTCTTCACCCATCACAATGCTATCCAGGAAGCAAGCCAGACTAAAACATGATGAAAAAAGAAGTTTGAATAAAAGGAAATAAAATTATGACTTCATCTCTAAGCCATGAAAGCCACAGAACTGTACAGGTGAGGGATGCATATAAATAAACAAAACTTCCCATAAGCTTTGGGAAACAACCACTTTCAGACAGTGCTTACTTCTACAGGCAAAATAAATACTAATTTGAGTTGTAAAAAGGTGAAGAAACACTATATTTTCTTCAACATCATTATGTATTATTTAATTAAAATAACAGAGTATCAATATGGATTTTTATTTTATGTCAGAAAGAAAAAAGATTCTGGGAATCTGTAAGGCAACAACCATGTAATTAAAATATGTCATTTGTAATATTTAGTAGACTTTCTCTTGTTCTGGGAATGGAGTGGTCAGGAGGCAAAAATGGACAACACAAAGCACTATCAGAAAAGGGGGAGAAAGTCAAAGCACATTTGCAATTGGAAAACATCTGAATTCATCACCCAGCCTAACAGATCAAACAGAATTAAATATCAAAGGCTACATCAAAGTTCCCCTCTGAGAGCTGATTTGTAAGCAGCATTAATGCTTTATATATGGAGTTGACACACTTTTCAAAGTTGCTTTTATTTTTATGTATGCTGGCTGAGTTTAAAATGGCGACTGGACAAGGTGGAGATGTTGTATTTATAGTTACAACTCTAACATTACAAGGTCAGGTGGGAGGTTTGCCTGTTTCGCTATTGAATATAAAGGCCATAGTTGGATCTGTGAGTCCTGGTGGGGAAAGAACAAAATGAGATGGCACCACAATTCTAAGCACAAGCCTTTAGAAAGGGTTATGAAAGAGACTGAAAGGGAACAATAAGAGAAGCACAGGTGAAGAATGTAGACTGTGAAGTAACAGTCTCAAAGGAAGAAAACACTGCTCACAGCACTGAGAGATCAGCAATAGCAGATTTTATAGTGATGTCAGAGTTCAATGTCTATTAAATGTTCAGTTGAGAAGCAGTCATTAGTAAATCACAGAAAAAAAAAAACTTGTCCAAATATACATGAAGCATGATTAATAAAAATTCAGACAGAGAAATTGGGGTTCAACCTAAACACCCAAAAAGCAAAGCAACCAGCTACTGACTCTTACCTCAACCTCAGTCTGAAAATGGTGATCTTGCCTCCAGGAATCTTACTCAAGAGTGAGACTGTGTCAGCGAGCTGTTTCCTCCCATCTTTTAATCCGCTCTAGTTCTGGGATTAAAGGTGTGCACCACTGAAATTGAAGGCATGAACCACCCTGTTTCTATGGCAACTAGTGTGGCTACTGGGATTAAATGTGTGTCTTAACATTGCCTGGCTGTCAGGCTGACAAGTGTGGCTGTTTTACTCTTTGATCTTTGGGCAAGCTTTATTTATTAACACACAAATGAAACATCATCACATATACATTTCCCCTTTTAGAAAAAGTACATTAAATTATGCTGAATAGTTTAATATTGCATGTGCATTTTCATATCAAATATATATCCTACTAGAAGATGCCAATAATGAAGAAGAGATGAACAGATGAAAAGTACATGCAGAAACACACACTTAATATATGAAGAGATAACAAGCATACTAGTAATCAGAGAAATGCAAATTAAAATGAAACATTCACCACTTTATAACCATGTGATTGGCAGAAGTTGGGAAGTTCAATAGTGGTAATTACTGGGGAGGTGGAAAAATCCTACTAGCTTCATCTTTCTGAAGTGCACTTCAACAATACTTATTTAGTAAGATAAAAACTGCATATACCTTATGACTCTATATTCCCCTCCCTTGTTATAGAGAGAAAAGTATTTTCTGATGACCACTAAAGAGGCATCTGTAATGATTTTCTTACTCAAGAGAGACTGAAGATACTGTAGAACCAGAAGACTATATCTAACAGTACAATGTTCACACACCCTTGTAACACATATATACTGAAAGGTACCGCAACATGCACTGAAAGTAGGAAGTACGTTTGAGGGAAGCAATTAGAAGCCAGTGAGAACTGGACTATGGAGACAGCTCAGTGGGTACAGCACTTACTGTGCCACATAAAATGCTATGCTCATGGTTGCATATGTCTGTAACCACAGTCCTGAGGGCAGAGGGTAAAGACAGATGGATGCAGGAGCTCACTAGACAGCCACTCAGGTTGAATAGGTAAACTTCAGATTCAGAAAGAAATCCTGTCTCAAAAACTATGGTAGCAAAGCCATTGAGGAAGGCATCCATAAGTCAATGATTGGTCTCCACATGCATATGCACATGGATTCACCACACCCATGCATGCAAAGACACACACACCAAGAATTTAAATGAAATATGAGAAAGGAGCACACATGATGATAAAAGTGAATTGATGCTCTATGTCTGAGGAAATAAGTACCTTGCGACATTTTTTGATGATAGAATAAAGGGAGAGGAAGATGATAGGTGTCAACGACATGGAAAGAAAACATCAGTGAATGCTAAATAAACTTTAAATTCATCAAGGATATCAAGTGACTATTCTTAGATTTTTAATGAGCCATGATTGTTAACATAGACAAATGAGAGCTCTCTATGGGTGTCACCTGTTTGTTTGGTGTCCCCTGCCATGAAAAGGCAGCACTGCTTAGTGACAGAGCGGCTTCCTCCCAGCCCATCTCTGTTTACTAAAGAGCTTCTTTTCCTTCTTGCATTTGTGACATTTCTCAAAACACTGCACACTATCTATGATTTGATTCATGCAAGTTTAGGCCATCTGCTTGTCTTTTGCCTTAAAAGCAAACATTTTTATGGGCTGCTTGATGAGTTTCGACCTGGCCTCAGTCTCAAAACAACAGCTTTCTCAGCATCTGATGACTATCTTCTCTGCTGATCCTATGACATTTGTAATCTCAAACAACACACACACATATACACAGAACGAGATATAGAAAGACAGACACAGAGACAAAGAGACACAGAGACAAAGAAAGTGGTACAGTCTAGGCATGTTTTATATTTCTGCTTTCTTTTTCTGGGCCCATGATAAGCATTAAAATAAAGCTAGTGACCGGTGGACTCTAACAGTGACATCATTACTGAAACTACCAAAAAGACTTTGTCTTTTCCTTTATGCCATTATAGGGTGGTTCTTTGAAAAGGTACTTTTAAATTTACATATTGGGTGTTTTCTGAATTTTCTGGGCATGTACAAGAAAGATAAAATTAGCAAGTTAACAAAACTGTCTTGCTGAATAAAAGCTAAAAAAGATTTTTGTGGTTAGTCTAACTTACAGAGCACTCTTTTCGGAAAAGCATGACCTTTGATTTATAGACCAGAACATGATGCTGTGTTGGAATTGCAGTGAGACAAAGATGGAAGGAGGAAGAAGGGCAAAGAAAAGGTGAAAGCCACAGGTTTCAAATATAGCTCTTTACTGTTTGAAATATTTTTTAAAAAAACTTTATAAAATGTTTGAAATAAAATTATGCTGAGTAAATTCTAACATTCACATAAACAAAAATGATAGTTTATTGACAGTTGCTTTTGCTCCAATTCAGAGCACAAAATAAAATTGACACCAGATAATATGCTATTAAGTAAAGATGAATATGACTTCCAGAGGAGATTATAATAAAGATTTGTTGTTGTTGTTGAGGTGAAGATCAACATAAAAAAATCAATAAACATCTACCCATTTCAACAACACCTAACATCACCTGCATCAAAACCTGTAACAAGAGGAGTGGACTGCTTGTTCTTCCCAGCCACCTGGCTAGGTTAACACCAAAAATAATCACACAGAAACTGTATTAAATTAATGCCTGGCCCATTAGCTCTAATTTCCCATTGGCCAACTTTTACATCTTAATTCAAGCCATTTCTACCAATCTGTGTAACACCAGAGGTCGTGGCTTACTGGGAAAGATTCTAACCAGTGTCTATCTCAGGCAGAAACTTCATGGCATCTGCCACTCTGCTCTTCTTCCCAGCATTCTGTTCCATCTACTCTGCCTACCTAAGTTCTGTCCTATCAAAAGGCCAAGGCAGTTTTTTTTTTTAATTCAACCAATGAAAGCAACACTTAGAGCGATGAATCTCCTACACCGAAAACCCAGTCTTTTTGCTTGTTTCCTTTTAAGAAAGCTTCTAGAAAATTGCAGCATTCCCATGGAGAAGCAAGAAATTGACTCTCTATAGTTGTCCTTGTATCCCTTTCTGGTCATCCTTTTTCAAAATACAAAGCCATCGCTAGTTTCCTTGCCTGGAAATCACATGCTTCTTCAATGAGAGAGACACCTCTTCAAATGTTTGCTGATTCAAGTAGGAATAGTTACAGTCCTCCTAGACAAATTAGAAAATAAAAGAAAAACAGAGTCCTATTGAAAGAGCAGCAAAGGATAAGCCCTATTTTCATAAACACCTTACAAAAATCTCAAGAACTTTTAACAAATTTTTCATATACTTTAAAGCATCAAAAGACAAGCCATGTAAAAATGAACTAAGTAAAACTGATAAACTTTGCTTGCACAATCATGGTCACAATTATGTTTAATTTTTTACATTAAATACAAATGCCCTAAGAAGGCAATAATAGAGCTGTCTTAAGATACAGTTATACCACTAAGGCATATACCCATAGGACTATACATCTTACTACAGAGATACTTGCTCAACCATGTTCATTGTTGTTTTAGCCATAACAGCCAGAAATTGGAAACAGACTAGATACTTATCATTGGAGGAATAGACAAGGAAATGTCATACATCTAGACAATGACAAATATGATAGTAGTCCCTTGTAAGTTGATATTAGCTGTTAAACCTTCAATATCAAAGCTATACTCCATAAAACCTCAGACAAATATATATAATCATAAGAGGACAAGTTGGATTTTCCCAGAAAGGTGAAATAGGACAGGTAGTTAAGGATGGACAGAGAAGGGGGAGTGGAGTGACAGGATCAAATGGTGATGGGGAGAGAAGAAGGGGTTGAATGAAAGAGCACTCTGTGGGACAGCTAAACTAAGAGTCATTTGAGGGATGGTATAAAAACCTAATTCAGTACCAACTTTCTAAAGTATATAAACATATGGAGGCAACCTAAATGGAAATGCAAGTTAAAAGGGAGACAAACCTGCTCCTTTACATTTCTTTACACCAAATAAAGTCAGCAGTCCCCAAAACAGATTACATCTTATCAACTTGTTTGCCAAAGGTATCACATGGGAACCCCAAAACAACCCAGGATATTGTCAAGGCTCTAGGTTGCTCTCCACAAACACATTGTAAGGCAGTACTGCTGAAAACAGCACTTTTACACCTCATGGAACATTTAGCAGTTGAGCCTGTCCTGCCTACAACCTTCTTCACATGGGCTAGTGTTCATTGTAATAGAGAGTATTTGGCACACTGCCAAGGGAAAAGATTTAAAAAAAAAAAAACAAGCCCTTCAAACTACAATGATGATGTACAATGATGATGAACTAGTGCAATAGTGGCACAAGTCTTGTGGGAGTATCCAATCAATATCTGACTGGCTTTAAGACCCACTCCATGAGATGTAACCCAGTAGGACACTGCACTAGTGCACAGGAACCTGAGATGAAATATGGCAGAAATTAAATATGACAATTCTGCTAAATGAATTTCCAATAAAAATGATTTCTATTGATATCCTCCTATACTCATAAATTCATGTCATGCTTCTCCAACTTCAGAGAAGTTTTCTCCTGTTGTTGATGAGAAGAAATACAGAAACCCACTGCTGGACAGCATAAAGAGAATGAGAGAGCTTGGAATACTTAGTCTTAAAGGAGATGTCTCCATCAAGCCTTTCGCCTCTGGGATCAGAGAGATCTGTAGAAGTGAAGGCAAAAAGATTTGAAGAATCAGAGGCAATAGAGGACAGCAAGGAAACAAGACCTTACAAATGGAATGATGTGGGATTCCCCTCTGTATGCTGTGATTGATAGAAAGTATATATAGATTTATTAATTATGATAAAAGATAAAGTAGATATAAATATTTTGAATGTAATTCTTGCTCAATACCTGTTTTGTTATATGTAAACAGGTATTTTACTATGTTAAAGTTAGAACCTTTCTTTTCTTTTAAACAGAAAAAGGCAGGTAATGTGGGATTCCCCTCTGTATGCTGGGAATATCATTAGTCATTAAAGAAACTGCCTTGTCCTGTTGATAGGGCAGAATTTAGGTAGGTGGGGAAAACTAAACTGAATTCTGGATGAAAGAAGGACAGAGTCAGAGAGAAGCCAACTTCATGTAGCACTTTTGGAGACAAAGGCCAAAACTTTACCCAGTAAGCCACAGCCATGTGACAATACACATATTAATAGAAATGGGTTAAATTAATATGTAAGAGTTAGCCAATAAGAAGCTAGAGCTAATGGGCCAAACAGTGATTTAAATAATACAGTTTCTGTGTGATTATTTCAGCACTAAGCTTCCAGGAATCAACAAGAAGCAGCCTGCTGCTACAATGGAAATCTCCCCAGTAATTATTACAGGGTATACAAACCACTCTTATGACCAGCTCCTTGCCTAGCAGTAGATGTTCAAAACAAAATTAACTCAGGGTATTCTTTGTCTAATATTGCTTTATCCATGTTTTTCCCTCACAGTTCGGAAGCATATATATTATGATTTCAGTTGTTTTGAGGATTTTTTGGGGGGTGGGGTGGGTGGATTTCTGTGAGTGCAAATGTGTCTCTGTATCTATATGTTTGTTGTACTTTTATTTTGCTCTTTTTTCTCTTATTCCACTGTTTTAGTCACTGTTCAGTTGTAAGGAGATATAATAACTACAACAACTCCTAAAAAAAGAAAGCACTTACATCATTGTGGAGAGCATGGTGGCACATAGGAAAACATTGTTGGAGAAGTAGTTGAGAGTTCTACATCCAAATTCACAGGCAGCAGGAAAAAAAAAAAGAATTATCCTGGGCCTGGCCTGGGTTTCTGAAACCTTAAACCCAACCTCAGTGACATACTTCCTCCAACAAGTAGATACTTATCCCAACAAGGCCACACATCCTAATCTTTTAAAATAGCACTACTCCCTGGCAAACAAGCATTAAAATCTATGAGCCTATGGGAGTCATTCTTACTCAAACAACCACATCTAGTGTGTTTGTTTTCTATTTTATCTTATTTTATTTTATTTAGGTGCTCGTCTGTTTTCTAAGTATAGGGATAAAGGGTTTGAATTTGTTCACAGGGTTACTGGAAGCACTTGGGGGAGGAAAAATTGCATTCAGAACATGAAGTATGAGAAAACTCAATTTTTTACAAAAGAAAGGAGAATATATTGAAAAGGCTATTTTCAATAAAAAAGAAAAATTCTTGTAATAGTTAAATAATATTATTTGAAGTTAATAATCTCTCTTTTGGAATTGCCCATCTTAATTCATTAGCTTTACTAAATCTTAAATCAGTATAACTAACTAAAAACAACTGGGGACATTGTGGACACTAGTTAGGATATAGGCTGTTTTAGTCACTGTTCTATTCCTGTGAAGAGACACAATGACCAAGGCAACCCTTATTTTAAAAAAAAGCATTTAATTGGGAGTTTCAGAGGTTTAGTACATTTTCATCATGACAGGGAGCATTACAGCACATGCAATATTAGAGCAATATCAGAGAGATAGACCATGGGTTTCAAAACCTCAAAGCCCATCCCACACACTTGGAAGTGACATACTTCCAACAAGATTACACCACCAACCCTTGTAATCTTTTCAAAAAGTGCCATTTTGTGGTCACTAAACATTAAAATATATAGCCTCTGGCTGTCATTCTTTTCAAATTCCCACATGGACATCAGTATCCTGCCCACCATTAACTTTCCAGAGAAGATCATCAGAGAATTCAGTCTCTTCCTACGCAAGACAGAGCTAAAAGCTGTTGAGTAGACAAACATCTCATTAGTTTCCCTGGTCTTGGAGTATTTATGTCTCGAGTCAACGAGTCAACGAGTCAATGCTTTTTCAAAGTGTCTTGGGATTTTCTTGGGATGATATATA
>NW_026067944.1:8689030-8755215 GCF_014885135.2 Alexandromys fortis
TACATATATACTTTTGTTTAAGTTTGTTATGTTTTATTATAAAGGCAAATATATACTTGCTAATAGAGCTGTGGTGGCACAACAAGAAGTCGAAGGTGTAAGGCATTTTTTCTCTGGTCACTGATATCACGGCACCTACCTTCAATATCTTCATGTCTTCTTGAGTTTTGCAGAACCTACAAATTCCTGCAAATCATAAACTATAGCAAAGGTATTGAGGTTTTATTCTAATAAGGCTGAATAAACTGAATATATTTAACATTTCAAACATTTGCAATAAATAATACTATGTAATTAATGTTGTGGGTTAGCTAGCTAAGATACGAATACCTGTGAATTTTGCTTCATCATCCTGGATAGGCCAGTATAGTGATATAAAAGGTATTCTGAAAGTCCTTCTCATGAAGGAATATCTATTTAAATCTTCACAGAAATGACAGCAGATTCAGTTTTGCCGATTCTCAAATAAATTTAAATTCAATTTTTACATGGATGATTTCCAAAACAGGAAAAAGTCAAAGGAAAATTTGGAGAGAAAGGAATCTGCAATTTTATCACTTATAGTGAAAAGATTCCTTGTCTCCAATTTTTATGCAGATGTACAGTAATGTGACCACAGTGATAAAGTCCTCCATGGTAGTATTAAAAATGCCATCGAGTAACAGGTGTTAAGAACCAATCTTTATCAGGTTCATCATAATCTGCCATGCATTGATCAGTTACACAATTAGTGGCAGAACTGTGACTCTAATTATTTTTTCATGGTACCCAGGTTCATATGCACACAAAAACTCTAGCAAGAGAACCAGAGTCAGAAGGCTAGTGTCTATCTTTTCAGCACATAATGAAAGATGTATTGACAAATCCCTGATCATGCTTTTAAGCCCTCAACAAAAGTATAAATTACAAGAGATATTTAAAACTAATTTATATTCAGTACAAATTTTACTTTATGGTTTGAGTATAAAGAAAGCAGTAATTGGATTTTGTATTAAGAATTAAATTACGAAAATAGGTTGGAACTTGTATATTATAAATTAATAATGCAGGGATGAATGTTTAGAAAAGGAAGAGCATTTCAGAAAAGTATCTATGAATCATAATGCTAGTATTTACAAAATATATAAACTACTTTTTAATAAAGTATTGTACAGACAAGTGGGGCAGTTCTTTTTTCTCTATCTGCTAGATGCCTTTATTGCTGCTACTAAATGAAGCAGCATCCAATTCATACTTCATTGCAAATAGTTGCTGTGTGGCAATAATTAGAATCCACAAACACTGAGGAGGCAAAAAACTGTCAGAACCAGGCTATGTCCTAAAATCTAAAATAAAGATTAGAATAAGAGATGAGGGAAAGGGCTATCCTCTTTGATTACATGCAATTGACTAGAAAGTTTAAATTCATCTTTGAAATATTTTATGTAACAGAAATAGAAAGAATAGGATTAATATATATGTTGGGGGAAGGGTCGCTTGTTTGTCCTGGCCACCCAGCCATGAAATAAACACTCGGAAAACCGTATTATTTGCAATATAATATAAATTCTTCAACTCCACCAAAGACTCCAGAGGGATATAATAATACCTAAGTAAACAGTAAGTACATTGGAAGCAACTTCCAATACTCTAAAATTGACAGCCATCTCACTGCCTTGACAGTCACCCAAAGCTTTTCTGTACAGTTGGGGCATCCATCTTCAGCAGGTGATCCGGGTGACCTTCATGGGGTCTTGTTCCATCAAACCATACCCATTTAGAAACAATCTACAGGTTGTCATCCTCTGTGGAAAAAGCAGCATATTCTTAGACCCAAATATGAAAGTCATGATATTATTATAATATTCATGCTGGTTTTGCTTAGTAGCCCACACAATGCAATGTCTCTCTGTATTTAACTCATTCACAGTCAAAAAAAGCAAACATAACACAATAATATACATAAGCCAGACTGTCAATTTTTATTTTTACATCATTAATTTTCTTTGCTCCTTTTTATCTATGACTATCTATACTCTGTCTCTTTAAAAACTTTACCCCTTTTTAAAGCATTAACTTTATTTTATGACTGTCTATACTCTTTTTCTTCTCTCTTCCAAGCCTACATAATTTTATCCAACACTATGACTCATCTGGATTTGTTCTTTGTTGTAATACGAGTGGCAGACTACGTTCCTGCCACCCCAGCTCACAGCTGCCTGGCTAGCTTATGCCCTGAAATAATTACACAGAAACTGTATTCTTTTAAACACTGCTTGGCCCATTAGCTTTAGCCTCTCACTGGCTAGCTGTCACATCTTGCGTTAACCCATTTCTAATAATTTGGGTAGCCAGCCCCACAAGGTGTGGCTTACCAGGAAAAATCTTAACCTGCATCTGTCTGGAGTGGGAGAATCATGGCAACTGACTGACTCGGCTTTTTTTCTCCCAGCATTCTGTTCTGTTTACTCTGCCTACCTAATTTTCTGTCCTATCAGGCCAAGCAGTTTTCTTTATTAGTTAACCAATGAAAGCAACAGATAAGATACAAGACCCACCTCCATCAGTTCTTATTGCATATCTTTAATTTGTTATTGTCCAGGAGGGCATTTTAAAATGCTAAGCACTTCTTAAAACTTCAGCTGTACCATTGCTATGGCATATATGTTATATCCTGCTTGCCTGCCCAGTCCAAAACTGAAGCTGAGTCATTATTATGATATATGCGGTTCTACCTGCTTGCCCACCCAATCCAGCATGATGGAGATGCTTGTGCCTTTGAGAACCATGCACACAGTCCCATTCTCGGGCACACAGACAATCCATGTCACCATCAAGCAGCTGCAGCAGTCTGCTCACAAACCCCATCTAAATGCTATGTCCCTAAAAGAGCCAGAGGTCATGTTGGTACAAAGGCTCAGAAAGTCGGCATTTTAAAACGGTCCTGATTTTCAAATCAAGAAAGGCTCTCTTAAGTGAGCTGAGGCACACCACCAGCAAACAGAAAGAAGCTGTGTTAAACTCTGTAATTTTGTGGCTAGAGTTCCTTTTCAAGCTTTCTCAGGTTTTACATAGTCCATCATGTCGGTATGCCAATTGGTTGGATGGAGGTAGCTTATTGATTCCTGGCTGCCTGGCTAGTTTAGACCTGAAATAATCACACAGTAACCATGTTAATTAAATCACTGATGGGCCCATTAGCTCTAGGTTCTTATTGGCTAACTCATACATATTAATTTAATCCATCTCCATTAATCTGTGTATCACCATGTGGCAGTGGCTTACCAGCGAAGTTTTGGCATGTCTGACTCTGGTGGAGCCTCCATGGCTTTTCTTTGACTCTGCACTTCTTTTTTCTCAGTATTCAGCCTAGCTTTCCCTACCCACCTATGTTCTGCCTTGCTATAGGTCCAAAGCAGTTTCTTTACAGCACAAAAAGGGGACTCCCACATCATATGTAAAATTCACTAACAGGAAGTACCCAGTGGACAGCATGAGTGCATAACTGGAGGCTACCCTTCTAGGCCAGAAATTAGGCAGCACCTAAATGGAGATGAAGGAGCTTGTTTGCATTAAATTTGTAACTCTTTCTAAAGAAAACCCAGGCCTTCAACAATATCTTTAGCTTTAAAAATTATATTAGCAATTGAAAATATAATGTGGTAATACTACCTATGTTAATGTTTCAATGTTATAGGAGTCTCATTATGAGTTCTTGTAGCATCTTATTCAGCAGCAGGAAGGTGACTGTGATGTGTATGCTTTGCTAAGGGTACTATTTTATCATTATTTTCAAAGATAATCAGATTGTACTAATAGTTATAATTTTCTGTTTTTTTTTCTTTCTTGACAATTTTAGAAGACTGTTTTCTGTTACTATCACTACGAACATGCAATCAGTTCTCAGTGTATCTGAAAAGCTCTGATTATGTGTTTGTTATATTTTTCCAATCTTGTGATGTTTCTTTTTCTTCTTATTTCACACATGTGGATAATTTTCATGAAATAAAGTCTTCTGAAATAAATTTTGTCATATTAG
Source organism: Alexandromys fortis (assembly GCF_014885135.2). NCBI lineage: Eukaryota > Metazoa > Chordata > Mammalia > Rodentia > Cricetidae > Alexandromys > Alexandromys fortis. The sequence goes on from NW_026067944.1 coordinate 8,693,049, forward strand.
ACTCTGAAAGAGACTCTCCAACTTTATAATACACTAGAAATTGATCTTTATATTACTCTATCTTTTAAAATTCTTGTCACTCAGCAAAACAGATAAAGTATATTTAACATGACGGGAATTACAATGTTGCTCCTACTTTCAATTTCTGTTGTGATTGTTCACACATGATATACAATGACATTTTTAAACTTAAGATTAATTAGCTATATTAAAGACTGTTTTTATTCTAGGATTCTATACCAACCATATGAATCTGAACTGATTTTTATTATGCTTTGATAGAGTTACACACACACACACACACACACACACGAAGGAAAGAAGTAAGGTAAAATGACACTTTGTTGCACTAGAAACCATATGTACGATTGTGAATCAGACCATAGCACTGGAAGACAGGAAAAAGCACTGAGAAGTAGCCTCTGCATTTTCTTATCTGCTTTCTTTGTATTTTGACCTTTAAATATTGATATTTAAATTACCGTGTAGTTTATTTTCAGTTCTTTTAAGTTACAAAAGAGGAAGTTATATGGACAGAAACCCAGAACAAGGTCAAAAGTAAGAAATTGCTTTGGAGTTCCAGCTATGGTTGGCTGAATCCCTCAACAGTGCCAAAAATGTAAAAATGTTTAACAGGTAATTGTAGCAGTTTGCTTGGAAATTATTTGAGCAAAAACAAGTGACAGGAAAAGATCAATGCTACCATAAGATGCATTCCTGTTATACACTCTGGGTCTGCCATGTTTTGGAGTAAGAGGTAAATATTATTTTATTATATCTAAAAGGAAACCTGACTCAATAATCCAAAAAAAGCCACAATATACGTCTTTATTTTCAGCTGTTCTGTCACTAAGTTTATGAGTTTGACAAAAATCAGGCCTGAAAAAATTGTACAAATTCTCTTATATGGTATTATCTCTAATTTCCAGGACAAGTATTTTAGGGGGAGGAGAAAGTAGAAGTAGGGAAGAAAGAAAATATCTTGTGAATGTTTCAAACAAATTCATGGCCATAAGAAAAGTTATAAGACATTGATAGTAATGTGTATAAAAATGAGGACACATTTAAGGTATGAGAAATATAGTATGTATAGATTAGTGGTTATGAGTATAAATAATAATCAAACATATATAAAAACAAGCATTTGCATCTATAGATAAATTAGGTTCATAGGATACCTTGGGATTGGCATTTTATGCCAATCTGAATGAACCAAGAGATAAAATACTATCTCAGATAAAATATTATCTCAGGGTAAGTCTATGAAAGACTTTCCATAGTTCATTTTCTCTATTAGCTTTAAAATCAGTAGAAAAAAATTACCCTGCTCCTTCCTTCCCCAAAAGACCTGAACTGACTAATACATGGATGTGGGAAGCACTCTCTCTATTTGTTTGCTTTACTATTGAACTGTGATATCATATCTCTTCTGCCCTCAGACCTGTATTTATATCATCAACTTTCTTGTCCAGTGTGCAGACAGCAGATAATGACATGGCTCAGCATCCATAATCAAATGAGCCAGTTCCTTATAAGACCCTCATAATTATGTACATCTGTCAAGTATCTAGAAAATATCTATCAGATATATATGTACTATAACCCTTATTTTAATTTGGTGAACTCTAAGTTATACATTATGGAGAAAAGAAAATGACATTAAAGTCTAAAGAGTGTTGATACCTAGAAGGATAAAATGGTGTAGAACTCACAGAGATCTGTGGTGGTGCACACCTTTAATCCCAGCACTCAGGAGACAGAGGCAGGTGGATCTCTGTGAGTTTGAGGCCAGCCTGATCTACAATAGCCAGTTCCAGGACAGTCTCCAAAGCTACAAAGAAAGCCTGTCTCAAAAAACCACACACATACAGACACACACATAAAGAAATGGCTTAGAAATCCCAGTGATGGAGTTACAAGGTAAAGTAAATCACTAGTCTATGAAAACAGAAATATCCAAAGGGATTTAAGGTTTAAGACATTCATAGTACCATGGAGCTAGTGATAGCTTACTTTTCTGTTGCTATTATAAAATACTCTAACAAAATTAACTTAAGTAGCAAGGGTCTATATTGATTTACTATTCCAGAGAGATAGAGTCCTCCATTGTAGAGTAGGCATGGCAGAACTCAGGAAAAGTAGGAGGAAGTTGGTTGATCCCATCTTAGCCATTTGCTAAAAAGAGATATGAGGCAACAAGAATTATAAAGTTGAACAGAATAATGTACACACATGAGTGATATAGTCAGAATTAATACTTATATAAACAGTCTCCAACTCTAAGCTTTCAATAGCTACACAATAGTGCAGTTCAGGATATTATTTAGGGCCATCAAGTTTCATGGCATATTCATGTCACCTATGGAAAAAATAATACTCTATAAACATTTAAAAGGGATCCTAAGGATAATTAAACATATGGTACAGCATGTTATAGAAAAATATAATATTCCCATCCATAGCCTATAGGCAACACAAAAATTCCTCACAGGGTACATGCAATTTAATACACACTGATTTTTCTCCTCAAGATACTTTCACAAAATTTTCATTTTAGAAAATCATAAACAAGAAGATCATTCCTGTGACATATCCATCAACTAACCTTTAAAGCACTTGCAATAAATAAACTAGAAGACACACCTAAGTGTTTCTTCTGTCATTTGGCACCTTTCTATAAATAGAAATAGACCAGTCACATCAATGATAGCAGAGTTTCATATCATGTTAAAGTCATGGTCCTATTTGAGAATCCTAAAGAATATTGATCTATTCTCTCAAGAGAAACATGGAAAACACAGAAAAGCATTGTTTGCAATGTAACAACCACACCCCAACTCCTTTCAAGTCCACTAATGTAATTCTTGTGAGTCATCAATGGCTACTGAACATCTTTACTCCAAAGGAATAGATTAGGGAATGCCTATTTTTATTATTGGTGCTGTTTTTTATTGTTTTTATTGAGCTATATATGTTCTCTTCTCCCTCCTCTCTTCTCTTTTACCCTCTCCCATGATCCCCATACTCTCAATCTACTCAGGAGATCTTGTCTTTTTCTATTTCCCATTTAGTATGAATCCATGTATGTCTCTCGTAGGGTCTTCATTGTTGTCGAGGTTCTCTGGGGTTTATAATTGTAGGTTGGTTTTCTTTGCTTTATGTCTAAAATCCACTTAAGAGTGAGTACATATAATATTTGTCTTTCTGTATCTGGGTTACCTCAAGTAACATGATGTTTTATAGATCCATCTGTTTGCCTGCAAATTTCAAGATGTCATTATTTTTTTTTCTGTGTAGTACTCCATTGTGTAAATGAACCACACTTTCTTTATCCATTCTCCAGTCAAGATGCATTTAGATTGCTTTCAGATTCTGGCTATAACAAATAATGCTGCTATGATGTTGAGCACATGTCCTTGTGGTATGATTGAGCATCCCTTGGGTATATACACAAAAGTGGTACTGCTGGGTCTTGAGGTATGTTGTTTCCTAATTTTCTGAGAAATAATCATACTAATTTTCAAAATGGCTTTACCAGTTTGCACTCCCACGAGCAATGGAGTAATGTTCCTTTTATCCTACATTCGCTTCAGTATAAGTTTTCATCAGTGGTTTTGATCTTGGTCATTCTAATAGGTGTAAGATGGAATCTCAGAGTTGTTTTGATTTGCATTTCTCTGATGACTAAAGATGTTGAGTATTTCCTTAAGTGTCTTTCAGCCATTTTAGATTCTTCTGTTGAAAGTTCTCTGTGTAGGTTTGTACCCCATTTTTTATTTGGATTATTTGTTCTTTAGATGAACAATTTCTTGAGTTCTTTGAATATTTTGGAGATCAGCCCTCTGTCCCATATGGAGTTGGTGAAAATTTTCCCCATTCTGTGGGCTGCCGTTTTGACACATTGATGTTGTCCTTTGCTGTACAGAAAGTTCTCAGTTTCAGGAGGTCCCATTTATCAATTGTTGTTCTTAGTGTCTGTGCTGCTGGGGTTATATTTAGGAGGTAGTCTCTGTAACAATGTATTCAAGTATACTTCCCACTTTCTCTCCTATAATGTTCAGTGTGGCTCTTTGAGTGATGATTACAACTAAAAGAGCAATTGTTTGTTTTTTAACTTCCTAATTTCTGTAATCATCACTCATTATTGATGATTCCTGAAACAAATCCTCTATATACACTTTTACATTTTTCACAGAATAGTTTACTGTAATCTAGTTCTCAACTATTCTATTTCTATGTCTTGTTGTATATGAACTGGGAGAATAACATATAGAGAAAGAAAACTATGTTCAAAAAGCTTGGCTTGGCATTGTAACTAAACCTTTACATTGTTGTGCTTAAAGAAAGAACAATTTAACTGTTGTAAAATGGTCATCAAGAAGCATATGGGAGACTGAGTGGTGACTCACCAGGCAAATGTTGCCCATGCAAATGTGAGCGCAGGGTTTGTATCACCACCACTGATATACATAGCAAGGGATTGTTCCCGCACATCTCTAATTCCAGCATATGGAAGGTGGAGATAGGATACCCCCAGAGCAATCTAGCTAGCTATGCTACAAAGTAGATGTCTGGGTTCAAGCGAGAGATCCCAGTTTACTATATAAGCTAATGAGCAATTGATGAAGACACCAAATGTCTTATCTCTGACTTCCACACATTCTTGCATACCACTGCACCCGCAAACATGTGTGTCCACACATTTGAACATGTATAATGATATACATACATACATACATACATGCACTAAAAGAGCTTTAATTATACCCAGTGAACTATTTCTTTACTGGGTGGACAGCCAGCCATTTCTACCAAAGTCAATGCTGGGTGCCTTGGAAGAGAAAGTTAAAGCACATGTTGACTCTTCTGAAAAATGAGTGATTGTGCGCAGGTCACTGTTTTCTAGTTGTTGGCCTGGCAGAGACACAGGAATGGGTACTTCCTATGGTAGAATCTGTTGAAACATAATAACCAGGCTAGCTTAAAATGAAATAGTAAATTTTAATGAGGTAATAGCTTACAACACCAGGGATCCAGCTATGAAACCGGAAGTACAAAAGGGACTGACAGGGCTCACGCCCGTCAGATTTATATGTAAACATTAGCCCGAGGCGAACATGCCCCATTGGGCTGGGCTTCCCCTACAAGAATCTAGACTGGTATACTTGACAATGACGCTGTCCTGTGAAGGCAGTATTTCAGTAACCTGAGACATTGGAATTTTACTGCCTAGTTGGTTGCAATCTTAATTCATTCACCCACAAGCTGTTCCATTTCATAATTCAAATAAAGGCATGATTTTTCAGAACCCTCCATCTGATTATTTTTATAAAACCTCAGGTTAAGAAATTGCTCTTGGGGTGGAGAGATGGCTTAGCATTCAAGAGCATTTGCCACTCTGGCTGAAGGTCTGGGTTCGGTCCTAGCTTCCACATCATGGTTCACAACTGTCTGTAACTCCAGTGCCAATAATCTGATGCCTTCTTTTGGTAACTACAGCCAGATATAGATATCTGTGGTGTAGATATGCATATGTGGACAAACGTTCATATTTACAAAATAAAATCAAAGAGATCTTTTCAAAATAAAAATATCCTTGTGCTATTAAAGTGAATATCTGGTGAGGTAGACTCAATATTGAATTCAGTTTTGGGGGCTTCAACAAATGGAGGCAAAGACCTATTTCCAATTGAGTCTATTCCATATATCTATTTCACAGTTTGATATAAATTACCAGGTTTATAGTATATAAACCATCAACTGAATTCTAAAAAAATGCTACTAAATATCTTCAGACTGTTCTTGTCATGGAAACATGCATCTAAAAGCATACATTATTTCCTCTTTTTTTAACATCACAAGCTATAGGAGACATACTTGTTTGTTTTTGTTTTGTTCTGTTTCGTTTTGATTTGATTTGATTAGTTTGGAGATGTCCCACCTTCTCACTCAGGCTGGCTTTGAACTTATAATCCAACTCTAATCCATCACCTGAAATCACCCACATATATCATCCAGTCTGATCGTCTTATGTGAGCAATTTTGTTTTCCTTGATGTGGCACTAGTTCTTTTGTTTTAGAATTAAACTCAACGACAAGTCTAATCTTGTGAAGTTTTCTCAAGTAGCCCTGTTAAAGAATCCTGTAGAAGGTGGGGGTCAAGAGCAAGCCTTTCACAGCTGAGCACTGAATTCTAAACAAAGTGGCATGTCGCTATGTCAAGGACAGCAATTGTACAGTGGCCCTATCTTATGAACATCCACTTCTCTTGCTGCACATTTGTCTGCTAGAAGCCAGGGTACAGAATGCAGTTTTGCATTGTCTGCATACACAGAGAACAATGCATTTTTGAAAACCTGGGGTGAAACTGACATAGTGGAGAGAAGGCAGATAGCCATCTATATTACTGTGGCAAAATTGACTTTCTGAGATCAATAAAAATTATAATAAAGCTGTGGATATTTGTCCCCTTTAAAGCTTTCCATTTATCAGATATTTAAATGATGACTTTGCAATATGATTTTCACTTCATCAGCATCTCTGCGGAAATTGGAAATTATACTATGTGATACAATTAAAATGTATATCCACAACCACTCAGAATAATCATAGCTAATTAGAAATTATGAATCATTAAAATGACATGGTTTTCTGGCAGTGTGTGTGTGCGCAGCTAATTCCTGTCTCCTAACTTCCTTATCCAATCTCTGTGTAAATCGAAGACGGTACATTTGTTACACTATTCCTATTAAGCTTCTCCATTAGCTAAATTGCCATTATAGCTAAGGTTTAAAGGTTATCTGGGATAGCAAAATACTCAACATAGCTAATACATATAATTAGCTGTGGTTAGAATCCATGTTAACATTTCCACTGCTATTCAGTGAATTTTCAAAAACAAATAATTTACGCAGCCTTATCAGAGATGCCAGAGTGCTCCTGATGGAATTCAGAGTATCCTTATCATAATAAAATCCTAATTTCTGTTTGTTCCAGTACCAACACTAATTTGGAAGTTGACTATAAAATTATCCAAATACTTGAGTAATTTTGGAACAACATTTACAGGGCTCTGTGGGGAATGCTGAAGTTTAAGAAGAGAAAGAAAGTAGAGACAGAATAAGAAATGCTGAATTAACTATGAAATTTCCTTTGAAAATTAAACATTTTACAACTTTTCACATGCCTGTGTGTGGTGTGCACACATAGGTGTATGTTTGTGTTCACAGAGACCAGAAGCTGCTGGTGTTGTGTGTCTTCAACAGTCTGCATTATATTTAGTTAAGCAACATCTTTTACTGAACCTAGAGCTCTCCTGGCCAGCAAGTTTCCCCAGCCAGCACACACTGCAACATAGCTTGATTCTGCTGGAATTAAGGTGGGATTATCATGCTTAGCTCCCCGTTACTTCCATTCTGGAGATCTGAACTCCAGTTCTCATTCGTGCAAGGCATGTTTATGTTTTTAAACCATGCCATATTTTGATCCTTGTTCATCTTTTTTAAACAAAAAGGTCAGTATGCAAATATGATGCCTAAAATTGTTCCTGGTTTACCTGCACATGACCTGTAGAAGATCAAGCCAGCCAAAATGCCAGCTCACCTGGGAGAGGTAATTTCTAGGTTCTGCCCTTTGCTGGGGAACTCCTGCCAGTAGGTGGTTGCTGGAGGAGGGAGGCGCATCCTTTGCCAAGATTCACTGGTAGAATTCCCATGCTCCAGCAGACAGCCTCATACTCATGCACATATAAGCCGCACAGGCTGGACTTAGCAGGGTATATTTAAAAAATTGAAATTGGAGACAGAACTTAGAGGATATGAGGAGAGTTGGAGAGTGAAAATAGGGGAGGTATATATGCTCATAGTTCATAGCATACATGCATAAAATTCTCAAAAATAAAGAAAAATGAAAATAGTCAGGTGTATTGGCTCATGCCTTTAATCTTAGCAACTGGGAGGCAGAGGCAGGAAGGTCTCTGAGAGTTTAAGGCCTTCTAAGGCTACACAGCAAGAACCTGTTCTAAGAAATAAAATAAAAATAATTCTATTACAATGAGCTGATTAAAATTTAGTTCCATTTAAAGTGTCTAAGAGCAATATCTTCAGAGGTATTTCCAACTATTGTGTATTCATAATGAATTTTCCAAGGATGAGAACAATTGAGCTAAGCTATGGGAGGAATATCAACTGCAGGTCTTTCCTTAAAATGTCAACAGATTCTACCCATCTCTTATGAGTCAGGGACAATACTGATCCAATAATTGTAGCAGCCACTAACCATGAGGCAAAGGAAGCAAAAATAGAGACAATTCTGTATCTAAGTGGCTTACTACCTAAGCAGGCAGCTGACAGGTTAAAAAATACACAAATAAGTGCTTAAGATAGCCCCATTCATGGACATGTGATAGTCACAACACAGTTTAAATAGCATCAAATCTCCAACCTGGATGGAAGAAAAACTATGATGTTTAAGGAAATGACAGATAATGAGATAGTTATGGTCTAAGATATGGCTAGTGGTAATTCACATGTAGGTTGTAGTTTTCCCATCATTGTTGGATAATTAGGTATAATTGTAGTCTACTAGTTGAAGCACAATATATTTGCTAGCTGGTACAGGATTTGTGTCGACATCACCAATGCTATGGTCATTGTGGTTTTTTCACTCAGCCTCAAACTCCTTTGTGTTCTTTACTATTGTGCTGGGTGGGGCTCCAATGAGAAAAAAAATGAAGTTATTCTTTGAAGCTAGAATGTTAGGTTTTACATACCAGGTAGAAAGCAAGACAGCTGGAGGAATAAAACGTTACTCACTACTTCTTGTTTGGAATAAAAGAATCACCAGCTGACACATGAGGCTGTTTCTCCACATCTTACTCAGGGTCTTCCTGGAGACTGGTCAGACACCAGTACTCACAGGGCAACTCTCTCTGCTTATATACATAATGTATGCATATGGGCTGGAAAGATGGGCTAGTCATCAATAACACTTGCTGCTCTTGTGGAGGGCCCGTACTTGATTCCTAGCACCTACAACCATCAATAACTCTAGTTCCAGGAGTTCTGGTGCCTCTGTGTGATCCAGACATGAACATGGTACACAGACATATGTGCAAACAAAAAATAAAATAAATAAATATAAAGAGTTAAAAGAAAAAGATGTGGAGTTGATAGTATACTCTAACACAAACTTCATTAGTCAAAGGAAGTAAATAGAATAGGAAAGAAACCAACCCCAAATCACACTAAGTTTGGAAGAGGTAAATCGTTAGCAACACAATTGGATTCAGTAGAGTGAAAATGCAAGCCTCATATGAATGAATAACACTGGAAAGAAAGGGAGACTGCTGAAGTTTCAGTGGAATAAGGCTGTATATTTTCAGCAAAACCGGAACCTTCCAAGCAATTGAGGGTTAAGTACAAAGTGTTGGCAATTGTTTCTTCCAACATAAGAATTGGTAATCTTTCAAAATAAAAAAAAAATAATTTAAAACATAAGCTAAGCAAAATATCATTTCCAAAATCTGACTATTAAGTAGAATATGTAGCACATAATTTTGTTGTGCATAATTGAGAGGCTATTGGTTTACAAAGATTATTTACTTAGGAGAAAAATGGCATGAAGCATCTTGAAATTATGAAATTACCTCTTGTGCATTATCATGCAGGGATATTATTATATGCTAACATTTATAAATATGTTAGATTATATATGGAGACTATGAGCTAATACAATGAGCAAAATAATTTATCAATAATTTTTTACAATCATTAACTGAGTTCATTTTATGGGCAAACATGTACTGAGATCATTACATAAAATAGTAAATTCTGATAATCTATTAGTGGTTTCACAGAAGCCAAAGGACATCTTATTTTGGAGAAAGAAATAATAAAATCAACAGTGTCAAATGTAACGGAGGCATTTTGACAAGGGATACTTGAAAAGACAACTGATAGAATTTAGCTAGTTGGTCACTGATGGTATTTACTTGAAATTGTCATGGGGAGGACAAAGGGAGAGACATGTATCCACATTTCTCATCTGAATGGGCATAATAGGAATGAAGGCAGGATATGGCAAATTATTTCAATAATTTTAGTTATGAAAAGATGGAGCATTAAGAGATATGGGTATTTAGTTTTGCTATAAATGCATGTTTGTTAAGTAGATATTTATATATCCCAAATGAAAACACAGAAATATTGACACTAATTTAACATATATGCTAATGATACATTTTTTTATTTTCAAAAATAATATTTAATTACAATTATATCTGTAATAACTGCTTCTGCAATTAAATTTTACCGTAAAATGGAAAAAAAAACCCATGATATCAAGACAGTAGAACTCTGTGGTTTGTGTGAGTTTCTCCAGCTGTACACACATATACACAAGAACTGTTCTGTGCTTAAATTTGACTTGTGAACTGAAGATGGACAGGCACTGTCCAAAAAATCCTCTAAGTACAACATAAGAATTTTAATAAGAATTTGGAAGGTATTGATTAAGTAAAATGGTACGGTACCAGTTGTAGGCAAGTATGCATGACAGTTTGTGAGAACACTTACTACAGAAATTTGGTTTCTTCTTAAAAGATGGAATCTCTGAATAGATGCGCAAACGCATATTGACAAGAAGAGAGTGAATAATCTAATTTCTATAGTCAAATGGTGGGGCACAATGCACCCACAGCACGAATGAGACACTGGTGCACGTGAATGAACCCAGTAACTCTTTAATGACAAACAAAAGGCAAAATGTGCTGCGCAGTTAAGCTTACAATGCAGTTCAGAAAATGGCAACATACTTGAACAAATGTATGAACACCGAGCAAAGCAGTGATGGCAAATAAATATTAATGCTCTAGGAATTCCTACTGCCCGTAGCCTTTAAGTTACCCGCCCACTTGGGCGTGGCCTCTTATACTATATATGCAGATATAAAGCACGCGTCCAGACTCTTTTCTGGTTGTAAGATTCAGTTGCTGTTCCCTGTTCCAGCAGAGGATTATGATCTGTTAGTCTACCCCTAAATAAATAACCCTCATAACTCTCAGTTATCAATTCTGAGCTAGTGTGCGCCCTTCTTCATATTAAATAGTGACAAGAGTGTTGATTTTGATGAGGGTGCACGTTAAGCACAAGCATACATTTATCAGAACACATGTCTTACACACCTTGGTATCAATACAGTGGGACAAGTATAGAGAAGTGTGTGTAAAGTATGGAAAGAGAACTCCTCATCTCCCTGTGAAATGAATCTTAGACTTGGATCTCTGTGAAATCCATCATATTAAAACCCCTGAAGCATGTTTGTGGCACATGATTTAAAACAATACTATCCCAGTAATCACCCAAAGCATCTCAATTTCTGTCTTTCTCAACATTCCACAAACTTTCTTCTTAAAAACCATGTCAGGAATCTATTTCTATTGTTATTATTTACTACAAATGAGTGAGTACATAACCATAGCTTCTAGGAACTGTTTCCAACTAATTTGGGGCACTCTATCACCTAACTCCCCCATAATGCCCTGGTAAACTGTGGTTGTCTCATTCCATCTCTTTCCTCTTCTTTTCTAAAACAAATTTACATAAAAACATATAGATTTTCAGTTCATAAAATTATGCCTTTGGCATATTCTTTATATATACCTCATACCCCTTACGGGTCGTTTTAGGCCAATGACCCAAGATATATCTTATTTTCTTTCATTTATTTTCATTATATGTTGTTCAATTTAGATTGAACATGTTGTCAATTGACCTTTATTTCCCCCCTGGCATAACTTAATTCAGATTCCTTTGTGTAGAGAGTAATAGTTCTTAGAGATTTTTTTAACCAAAACTATCATATTTATTTATATTGCACAAATTGAGCCCTAGATTATTTCTTTTTTAAAATTAAGAAGCAAGAATTAGAGGTAATTTGACCAATGAAAATATTAAGAAATGTAGAGTGTGTTGAAAGTTAAAGACAGCATTTTTTAGAAATAGAATTCAAACAAATATTAGGCAGAATCCCAAGAATAGCAAGAGAATTTCTATTTATTGCTGTAAATGCATAAGTAGTTAGCTATAAAGAAAGAATAGCTGAAATAAAATTAGCTGAGTTGTTTGCAATAAATACTTGGGGGAGGATTTACAGATTCACCTCTCCATTAATTGTTGTAACATACACACAGCATGAGTTCTGGATTTCATTGAGGAGACTCTACAGGGATTCAGGTTGGGTTAGTAAGTGTCAGCTTCTCAGGACTCTGAAATATGCTGGAAATAATTTGTGAAGAATTTTACTGAATATGTAGTGGCTCTAATAAGATACTTTGATGAGTAAATGAATCAGAAAATTGAGGACTAAATTCTCCTTGCATTTCATAGGCTTTTGCAATGATAGTGAGGTCAAAACATTTGGATTACAACTGAAGAAGCATCAGCTCCTTTCTTAAAGACTATTTAAACCAAATCATTGTCAGGCACTAAAACAGAATTATGAATCCCACTAATTTAAATTCAACTCTTGGGTCTAGCTAGAGCTCACATTTAAGGGGAAACCATGCTACACTGTTGCACATGTTATGCAAATGTCAAGATTAGTAATAATGCCCTGAGATGAATTGTTAGCTGAGAAGAAAATCATGCCAGGTGATCATGGAACACACAAATTATTTTAAAATCTACTAAATTCAACCTAAAGGTTTCTTTTAAATATAAAAGTACGTACTTTTGGAAACAGAATGAAACTGGATTGGTATTTAAGCATATTTCCATATTCTTTTAATCTATGGCAAAACATATGTGGATAGTGTTGACTATGATCACTTTACTGAGTCCTTTGCTTTCTTGATCATCTGATTATAAATATAAAAAAATCCAGTAAAATATATTCCATTTGTGGATACACCCATAATATAAACAAGCAGAAAAGATATGGAATCAATATATAAATAAAATATTTCTGTGCATAGACTTATCTAAATATCCAAAGTGCTTAGTACGTATCATGCTCTATTCACAAAAAATAATGTGAAAAAAACTAAGGGGTGGCTTTGACTCTCACACTTGAAACATGTGCTCATCATGAAATACTTTGTGAACATGTTGAAAAACTCACAAAACGTATTTTATTATCTACCATTTAGTTCTAATGAGACTGTCTCCCCCAATTAAGAGGCAGCTCATCTTTTACTGCTCAATGTACTATCGCAGCAGGTATGAAAATTGTGATTGTCACATGAGTATGTGATCAACATCTTTCATTTTCCTTGCAGTTGACCTTCAAGTGTATGAAAACAATCTCTTTAGTGTTTATGTCTCCAGAGCAGAAATTACGACAAGATTATTCAGCTAAAATCCAATTTTACTATTAGGTAACCTTACTAAATACATTCTATCTAAGCATCATTCTAATTTAATACAGTCCTGCCTTTTCTCTGGCCCATTTGCTTTCACAAATGACGAAATTGCTGTCAAAGTAGTGGCAAGGTGAACACTTGGCTAGAAATGTAAAATTATGGAAAGCAGAGTCACATTTGTTTTTATGTATTTGCAAATTGTCATTTGGCTCTTGCAATGGTTATCTGTTGTATAATCTTTTCAGAGTAGTGTATTTTGTAATTGTGAATTTTATTTTGAGAAAGGAAAAATACAATATACTACATTAAAACTTAATGGTGACGGATCAAGTTGATTTCTTGTTGGGGCTCACCATTTAATACTCTTAAGTAAAATAACAGTTGAGAATATTGAGAGTTCTGCAAAATTTTAACTCACTGTGTTGGTTAACTTTCATGTCAACTTGCCATAAGGTAGGGTAATCTGGGAAGGAAAAGTCCTAATGGCTAAAATATTTGCCTAAAAATGGCCTTTATGAACTCTATAGGGCATTTTCTTGATTATTGATTGATGTGGTAGGACCCAACTCACTGAGGGCAGTGCTATCCCTGGTCTGGTAGTCTTGTGTGCTGTTAAAAAAAAAAAAAAAAAAAAAAAAAAAAAAAAAAAAAAAAAAAAAAAAAAAAAAAAAAAACACAGGTTAAACAAATCATGGGGAGCAAGTCAGTAAGAATTACTTCTCCATTGCCTTTGCATCTTCTCCTGCCTCCATGATCTTCTCCTGCTTGCATTACTGTTCTGACTCCCCTCAATGATGAGCCTGTAGGGTAGGTGAAATAAATTCTTTCCTTTCCAAGTTACTTTCAGTCATAGGTTTTTATCACATCAATAAAAACCCTAATATACCATCAATATATATGCTGTTCATAGAAAGTAAGAATATAAACATATCTTCTTAAACCATCAGACCATGTCAATTCAAATAGAAATCAGTCCAACAACCATTAAAATAGAAATCTCCAACAAACTGACTTGTAAAATTGTTAATAAATTGTATAAAACTGAGGTGTTTCCACTTTTAAAGATGAATATTTTATCAAATTCCTTTAAGACATAAAAGGCTACTCTGCTTCTCGAATGCATTTTGACATGTTTGTTTTACTTACAAACCTTGAAACATTAGCAGAGGACAAAGACGAGAGAAAAGTTGCAGCAAATGTGCAAAAGAATTCTGTTACTAAAACAAAGCCAAATACGTTTAAAAAGAAAATTAAAATTTTCCTTCACACTAAAAGTATCAATGTGTTCCAGAAAATATAAACCTAGAGAGCATTAAATAAAGACTTCCAGCTGAAAACCTGGACTAATTACTGGAGAGGTGTTCTTTCTTTCGCTAGTAAACATGGTTACCGGTTGGGACGTCAGCAACTGTAACTAAAAGAAACTCCAGCTCAAAGTAGTGTTTATAAAAGTCCCTAGGTCCCCTAACAGGAAATTTAGCAGAAAGCAGATGCCTTGGGTTCTTGATTCAGTTGCTTAATGATGTCATGAGGGACTTAAACTCTTTCTATCCTTTTGTTCTATTCACATTGCTGACTGTCCCTAAAATAGGTTATATTTGGGAATCATAGGTTCTCAGCAGCAAGAGAATAAACACAGTTGCTAACATCTGATAAAGGCAAGCCTTTCCTTTACCAAGGGAATGGATATTTCCCTAAGTCCTAAGAGCCAAGATTTCAATAATCAGAAGGATGGAATATGCTTGGTGATTAAAGTAAAGCATGGCCCATCACTGAACAGAGAATGGAGACAATTCATCATCAACCTTGGAAGAAACAAGTTGCAATAGGAGGGCAGACAGGGGGAATTTATTTGGAGAAAGCAAAAGGCAATTTCTACAACTGCAGTGTGACTCCAAATCATTTTAAGTACTTCCCATACATTCTCTATCACCAACACAAGAGCTCATTTGAAGCTGGTGCTCAGCAGATTCCTTATTGTTCTGCCTGATGAGGAATTTGAAGGAGCTTATTCTTCTTACATCTCTATCTCATAGATGAGAAACAAGAAAGAATAGAGCAGTGAAGAGTAAATATTAAAATTTTGGCAAAAACTGACTTATCTTGGATTTTAAAATGGCCATGTTGGGCACAATCAAAATTTAAAAAGCTTTGATTAAAAATGATGTGGTTCAGTCTTGAAAAAGGTATTATGAGCCATAAAACACAATTCACGTAGCCAAAACTAATTTCAGTATATCAAATCCCTTTCATTTGTCACATACCATGAAAGAATCCTTAGACCTAGAAAGAAAATTTAGTTTCCCCGGTCATTCTCAGCCATTCCCTACTTGTCTTTGTCTTCTGTCATCTAGCTCCCAAAAATTAGTTCAGGGTTTCTTGTTTACCAGAACAAGTTAATCTCTAAATAATAAAAATAAGAGACATGCCTGAACTAATATATCTACTCTCAGATGAGTCAAGTATACATTAGTTGTGATGTGATGTCATACTGGAAAAAACTATATAGTTATCATACACATATCTGGTGACCACAGTTTCTTTCTGTGTGGGATGACATCAGTCAGTAGTGATGACTGTAGAGACAGAAGGATCAGTGAGACAGTGGGGTGGACACCTCCACCTTCAGGTCTGAGGCTGCTACTAGAGCTAAGGTTCTTTGAGCCTAGCCTAAAGGAAAAAAAAAAAACATGCAGTCTAAAGAACACTGACCCAGATGTATGTTTCTGAATGCTACTCTTGGGTGTATATTATTTGAAACACCTACTCCTATAATCTTGACAAGTAGGAGGCAGGGCCGTAAGGAAGGCATGAATGGGAGGAAAACATGGGCTACAAAGTGAGTTGTAATCCAAGCTGAACTACAGAATGTATATCTAACTCTAGAGGAGAAATGGACTAAAATCCATCTGTCATTGCCTAAATAAATAATTGAAGGAAAATAAATAAAATGTGCATTTACTGGCACAAAATATTTTCTTTTTTTTATTTAATTTTTTTGCACAAAATATTTTCTGCTACATTTCCATTTTACTTGTCTTCAAAGGAAGCAAGATGATGAGAGAGTACAGTTTTGTGTCTAGATGGTTATACAAACAACAGATTTACCCCCAAATATCTGAGAAGTACATGGAAGGATACTTGGATGGAGAAAGAAACATTAGAAGTAAGGTGCTAGAGTATACTTTTAATCTATAAAAGACATGACTCCAGTAGTTATTAAAAGTAAATTAGTCCTCATAAATATAACCTAAAAAGCAATTTGAAGACATTGGGAATATATACATTAGGTCATGCAAATGAAAGAATGAAGTATGTGAGTGAATTATTTTTCCAAATTACTTTAAAATTAAAAGCATCCCCAATCAAAATCTCAGTGGGAAATAAATACATCATTTTAAAGTTAATCTTCAAATGGCATATAAAAGTGAAGCACTGTTAAAAATAAATATTAATTATGTTAAATATAAAAATGATAGTAGAGACACTCACACACCTTAGCACTGAACAGCAGCAGAATTGTCTAAGTCTGAGTTTCTTCTTCAGATGGACATAGAATTCTTACAGTAGACACTTCTTACAACTTTTTTAAAATTGGTTTTTCAAGACAAGATTTTTCTGTGTAGCCCTGATTGTCCTGGAACTCACTAGATTTATTTGCCCCTACCTCCAAAGTGCTTGGATTAAAAGTGTGCACCACCACTGCATGGCTGACATGTACTACTTCTATTTTAACTGAAATATTATTACTAGACATCTAATATTATATGTGTCTTTATTTTCTAAAAGAGAAGTATCATACAGAATTAACAAATTAGAATGATGCATCTTAGTTATGCCTAACACATTATAAATTCAATAATTTGTATTGAATTATTAAGGTACAAGATTGTGGAGATTTAAATTAACTGCTGTAGTTTGCTAATTTGTTTTATTAAATCACAGTTGTCATTTTGTAGCTGTCATATTCCTAATCACATGTAAAAAAGAAATCATGTTTTCATATAGAAGAAGGGTATATGTTTTTCATTAAGGATGATTTCAGTTTATGAGAATTTATGTCAAAGCACATCTTTGAAGGTGAAACGTCACATGAGAATGATTCAGAGTATCTATTCACATCTTTCCTGAGATCTAGAAAAATGCCATGCTTGTTCAAGCTGTATAAATCAAAATAAATAAAAAATGTAGCATGAGGGTCCTGTTTGTTGGGGTTTTTGTCCTGCCCAGTACCCCACAGTCCTCAAGCCAGAAAGAAAATCACACAGAGATCTTCATAAGTTATAAAACTGATTGGCCCATTAGCTCAGGCTACATTAGCTCTTGCAGCTTATATTAACCCGCTGTTTTTATCTATGCTAGCCACATGGTTCAGTACCTTTGTCAGCAGGGCAGCTCACATCTTGCTTCTTTGGAGTCTGAGCAGGAGTCGGAGGAATCAACTTCCTCCTTCCCAGAATTTTCCTGTTCTCATTGCATCATTTCTACTTCCTATCTGGTTTTTCACCTATACTTCCTGCCTGGCCAATCAGCGTCTATTTAAAACATGATTGACAGAATACAAACAATTCTCCCGCCAAAAATAATGTAA
Organism: Alexandromys fortis; assembly: GCF_014885135.2. NCBI lineage: Eukaryota > Metazoa > Chordata > Mammalia > Rodentia > Cricetidae > Alexandromys > Alexandromys fortis. Next base: position 8,711,000 of record NW_026067944.1, read on the forward strand.
AGTGGCCTGATGTGCAATGAGAAATCTCACTGGTGTCATTTAAGTTTCCCTCCTGCTGCCCATTATAATTCAGTCATCATATACTTGTTCACTAAACAGTTAGTTCTGTAACTCAGTTTTTGGGGGACTACTTATTTTAAAGTAAATTGTATTACAATAGTACAAATAAATAATTTTGGGGTTTATTTGTCCAAAATTAAAGTCATGTAAAAAGAAATGAGCAAAGAAAATGCAACTTGACCTTATGAAGGCAAGAAATAACATGTATTGTTTTAAGGGAGGAAGTTTTAAAAACACAATGATAAATCTGCCATTTTCAAAGGGGTAATAGATTAATACAATAAAATATAAGCCTCCAAAACTATAAGCAATGGGATGTGAATAACTGGCTAGGGAAGCTGAAATATTCATATAATTAACGCTAATTTATTTTCCTGCCCTAATTATCTCCATTGTCTGACCTCAAGCCCTGTCAAGTTTCCTTGACAAGGTATTTCAATCCTTTCATGTTCTAAAGGCCTTCATATGCTTCCAAAACTAAGAGACCATTGTCAGTATAAACAACCAATGGAGTCTGCCACAACTGATGCATGTCACAGAGTTACAGAACAGAATGCCTACCACATGGAGGACTTTCAAAGGCAGCAAGCTGAATCCATGCTGGAGCTGAATAATCCCTGGATTTCATTGCAAAGTCCCAAGAGAAGAGTATGTCCCAAAGAGAAATATCAGAGTACTAAAAAGGATTCAGAATAGGATCCAAGTTCACAGGAGACCACCCAAATGTATCTGTCCCAGCAGATGAAACTGAAGAACAAGAAGAAAGCCTGGACTCAGGACAATAGGGCAGAATTGCCAGAGCTTTTAGAACTGTAATAGCCATGGTAAAGTATATGAATAGACACTGAGACATAGCACTGGGTGGAAATTAGTGTGGCCAAATAGATGTAGTAATAGTTCTCCTTTTTTGTTTTATTTCATTAAAAGTGGATGATTTATTTTCTGTTTAATCAATTACCAGCTATTTAATGGTCTGCTAACCAGTTTCTTGCAATCCTCAAATCTAGAAAATTTAACTGATACTCAGTAGAATTGTATATAAGAAACAAAAATGAAAGTTCCTTACTCCCCATCCTAAAACTATGTGTTGTCATCTCATTACTGTTTGGACAGAAATTAAATTCTTCATTATTATTTGTTTTGTTTCCGAGTATGGAGAGTTGGACTAAGGACTTGAAAATGCTAGGCACATACCTTCCACTGAGCCAAACCTTCAGCTCATTTGAGACTTAGTTCTTTACAGTTTCACATTCTGAACTGAACCTCACTGTTTAGCCCTTGGCATTATTTACTCTGAGCTCAGAACACCCACCACCATCCCCTGCCCATAGCCATTCTTAATCAATGGATTACATTAGCTCTTACTAGCTTCATTCACCTTTTCTCCTCTTATTTCCACCTGGATTTGTAAACAATGATTGATATTTCTAGAAATAAAGTGAGCCTTCCTTTCCTTCACAGATTTGCTGAAATGACACGTGAAATACAGTAAAGTTTAAATGTATCATCCACCTCAAAAGGGACAAGAAAACCTCTAGGAATCAGCACTGAAGAAAAAAATATAAAAGGCACAGGACCAAGAGAAAGCCACATTTGGGATCTGACAGCTCATCACTGGTCTTTAATGCCAACTAAAGGAGTCTGAGAAATAAGTGGAGCTAAACTTCATCTCTATTCATAAATACTAAAAGGGCAAAAGCTGAACCAATTCAAGAAAAGTTCAGAAAAGTAATAGGCAAATGTTCATACCTCCCTGGTTCCTGGGAAAGCAATAAAAAATATCTTCCCATAAAAATAAAAATCCAGAACTCTTTTATGCTTTAATTAATGAAGCTACATTTTAATTTCTAGCATGATACTGTAATTCTGTGCTAGAAGAATCAGCATAACAACTGATATAGGAACTCTTGTGCCACAGCAGAAGGCAAGGAACTTGCAGATTCAGAATGCAGGTGCCTCCTATAAAATAATTACAACTCAGTATGGTGTAGTTTACAGAGATCTTAGACTGAATTTTGCCTCTCTATTATCTGCCCCTCGTATGTTTGTCTTACTTTCAGGACAAATACTCCTGGTAATTATTCTTACTATTTTCACATTCAAAATTTTTTGTTCTTACTACAGATACCAGACACACAAACATAGGCTGCCTGAGGACATACATACAACAGTCATATACAAAAAGTAACTACCAGATAAGCACACTGGCCACAGGGTCCTTCATACTAGCTCTACTCCCTTGCAGTTACAAAGGAGACAGGGAACAGATTCTCCAGTGAGTGGATTTTAATGGCTCAAGGAAGATATTGGTAGAGACAGGAGAGAAATAGTTCTGGGTTTATGCCTCTATCAATGAAGTCTTTCAAAATTCTGTGTTGTCTTATTGAGATGGCTTACATGCCTGAGCATCTTTGTTGCAAAGTCACAGATAGATCGCTAATTCCTTCTTCCATTTGCTCCTATCTTTCTCTTAATTCATAATCATTTTCCTTCAGTCTACCTTAACTACATGTTTGTTTCTTTATGAACATATTTAAGGTTTTATCACTGATACTTCTCTCCTAGAGAATTGGGGTTGGTTGAGATATATCACAAGTAAGTTGCTTTTACCAAAAACAGAAAGGAAAAGGAAAAGAAAAGGAAGTGTATAAGAGAACATATTGAACAATTTTCACAAAAAAATATAATAGTTGCAGGTATAAAATGAAGAAAATGAACCAAATGGCTCTCTTTAAGAGGAAATGTTTTTCCTTCCTTCATGTGTGTCTAGGTCAAGTTGGTTGGGAAAGACTTTCTCTGATGAGCTACCTTGCCATTTGATAAATGAAAATCTGAAAGTATATACAAGAAGAAATTGGGCAAAAACAGTAGGTACTTTGGAAGGAGCTCCGAGGGAACACATCAGGGATGGAAAAGACAGAAAACAGATACAAAATGTTGGGATCAGAATCAAAAGCAGCAAAATGAACCTCTAGTTGTTCTGAAATAAGAAAACAAAAACACAGGAGGAAAAATCAAACTGAAAATTTGGTGATGGCCAACTGTGCCTCAGAGCTGAAAAAGCCATTGTTCTTCAGAGATAGGAGGCCAACCAAGACCACCAGTGCCTGACAGCTGAGGATAAATCCTCATCACCATGACTTCCAGGACAATGACAGAATCTCCAAGTTAAGCAGGACAATTGGGGCAAAGGACAACTGTTAAAATAGCAGAAGACAAACATACTAAGACTGACAGGACCAACAGGGAAAATGTCTTTATTGGGCGAGAACCAAACCATTGCCAAAGTAAAATGCTCATAGGTGCCTGCCTAAAGGCCACAATCCTGTACAATAAAAGAACTTCTGGAGGCATTACAGTCCCTGACTTCAAACTCTACTATAGAGCTACAGTGGTAAAAACAGCCTGGTACTGGCATAAGAACAGACAGGAGTACCAATGAAACAAAATCATAAATCCAGATATTAATCCACACACCTTTCAACACCTGATTTTTGACAAAGAAGCAAAATATCAAATAGAAAAAAAGAAAGCATATTTAACAAAGGTTGCTGGCATAACTGGATAGCAACATGGAGAAGAATGAAAATAGATCCATACCTATCATTATGCAAAAAAATAAGTCAAAATGGATCAAAGACCTCAACATAAAGCCAGCCACACTGAACCTTAAAGAAGAGAAAGTGGTAAGTACACTTAAATGCACTGGCACAGGAGACTGCTTCCTAAATATAATCCTAGCAGCACAGACCCTGAGAGAAACAATTAATAAATGGGACGTCCTGAAACTGAAAAGCTTTTGTAAAGCGAAGGACATGGTCAACAAGACAAAACAACAGTCTACAGAATGGGAAAAGATCTTCACTAAACTCACATCAGACAGAGGTCTGATCTCCAAAATATACAAAAACTCAAGAAATTGGTCATCAAGAGAACAAATAATCCAATTTTAAAAAATGGAGTACAGACCAAAACAGAGAACTCCCAACAGAGGAATCTAAAATAGCTGAAAGACACTTAAGAAAATGTTCAAAATCTGTAATCATCAGAGACATGCAAATCAAAACAAATCTGAGATTCCATCTTACACCTGTAAGAATGTCCAAAATCAAAAACACTGATGACAATTTATGCTGGAGAGGGTGTGGGGTAAAGGGAACACTTCTGCATTGCTGGTGGGAATCAAGCTGGTACACCCATTTTGGATATCAGTATGACAATTTCTCAGAAAATTAGGAAACAACCTTCCTCAAGACCCAGCAATGCCACTTTTGGGTATATAACCAAAGGATGTTCAATCATGCCACAAGGACATGTGCCCAACTATGTTCATAGCAGCATTGTTTGTCATAGCCAGAATCTGGAAACAATCTAAATGCCCCTTGACTGAAGAATGAATAAGGAAAATGTGGTATATTTATACAATGGAGTACTACACAGCAGAAAAAAATAAAAGCATCATGAATTTTGCAGGAAAATAGATGGAGTTAGAAAACATCATTTTGGGTGAGGTAACCCAGACACAGAAATACAAGTATCACATGTGCTCACTCATAAGTGGTTTTTAAACATAAAGCAAAGAAGAACAGCCCACAAATTACAATCCCAGAGAACTTAGGCAACAATAAGGACCCTAAGAGGGTCATACATAGATCTAATTTACATGCAAAGTAGAAAAAGAAAGATTTTCTGAGTAAATTGGGAGCATGGGGACCTTGGTGGAGGGTTGAAGGGAAGGGAAAGTCAGGGAGGGGAGCAGAGAAAAATGTAGAGCTCAATAAAAATCCATTAAAAAATGAAAAGAAAAGAAAGACAACATCCACTTTACCTACTTCTATTGATTTTTATTTAATATCTCTAAATTCTGTTATCAACTATAAAATATATAATATTATATATATATAATATATAATAAAATATATAACATATTAGGCATATATAAAGCATATATATATGACTTCAGGGATATTAAAGGCATTTCAATTCATCCTTTCTGGTACAGCTTCTCTATTAACAAGTTATGATGGAGTCATAAAATAGAAAAGTGTTTGCCAAGAAATTTGTGAGTGTGAGGTTAGATTTTAATGGTTATGAGTTATAAATAATAAAGTTGACAGTGGTTTTCTTGGACTTTAAGAGTAATTGCAGTTTAAATAAATAAAATTAACATAAAAGATGACTAGAATACTTATTATAAATTCTGACACACAGGGGATGAACTGTACATTTTATAAGTTTAAGCACAAGCAAAAATAATAAAAATATGAGTAATACCTTTTTCTAAAATAATGTCAATTTATGAGACAGTTTAAGAAATCACTGCCAAACAATAGGATGCAAAACTAGGGGGGAAGGGAAGAAGTGTTTAGAAGCACAGTAAAATTTCAAGTTCTCCATGAAGTATGGTGGTTATCAGTAATCACAGCTGATGCAAGTAAGTTGGGCACACCTGATAAAACATTCAATTTTCCCATGGAGAGAAAATTCAAACCCAGGTCTTGTACACACCATACACAAAAGGCTTACTTAAAGCGTACAGAATGAGAAGAAAGTTCAGAATAAAAGTTTAGCATAGTATATTAAATATAATTAATTAAATTAAAATGGTATGGAATATTAAAATCAAACACCATGTGTTAGAAGAATGTACACCATTGTCAGAGTATAATCTTTAAATAAAAAAAGATTCTTCACTAAGTACAATACTTATTTGTCAACCATATATACAACAAACATTAAATTATGTCATGTGTTATTTGAGTCCTCTGAAAATCTGGCTCCAGAAGCATATCTCCCCACCTCATCATGTCAGACTCAGACATGTTAGTCTCCAAGTGCCCTCCCAGAATCCTTGCCAAGCTGGTCTCCTTTACTCTGTGACAATGAGGAAGAACAGCAAAACAATCCTTAAGCAAAACCATCATGTCCTTGAGAGCAGCTAGAAGGTGAATCATTTCCAACAGATGTTACTATTGTTTATCCCAATATCAAAAGTGCCTGATATAGGAAAGTGAAGCCAAAAGTTTAGCCATGGGCAGTTCATCCAGAAAGCTTCTGCTCCCAAGCCAAGCTGCTGGCTATTCTTAATCCCCTTGTTTGATATGATAACTTATCTGTTGATATTTGTTCTTTCATTTAGCAGTCTTGCCCTAAGGACACTCTGGCTTGCCTGGGACTCCATTTGGATCTCCAATGACTCCCCCAACAGTGATTCCCCAGCGAATTTCTTTTTTTTTTTTAATTAATTTATTTATTTATTAAACATTTCTGTCTCTTCCCCACCGCCGCCTCCCCTTTCCCTCCCCCTCCCCCAACCAAGCCCCCCTCCCTCGTCAGCCCAAAAAGCAATCAGGGTTCTCTGCCCTGTGGGAAGTCCAAGGACCACCCACCTCCATCCAGGTCTAGTAAGGTGAGCATCCACGAAACTGCCTAGGCTCCCACAAAACCACTAGGTCCAGTAGAATCAAAAACCCGTTGCCATTGTTCTTGAGGTCTCAGTAGTCCTCCTTGTCCGCTATGTTCAGCGAGACCAGTTTTGACCCAGGCTTTTTCAGACCCAGGCCAGCTGGCCTTGGTGAGTTCCCGATCCCCATTGTCTCAGTGTATGGGTGCACCCCTCCCAGTCCTAAGTTCCTTGCTTGTGCTCTCTCTCCTTCTGCTCCTGATTTGGACCTTGAGATTTCAGTCCGGTGCTCCAATGTGGTTCTCTGTCTCTGTCTCCTTTCATCGCCTGATGAAGTTTAATATTCAGGAGAAATATTCAGGATTTTCTTTGGGTTCTCCTTCTTATTTAGCTTCTCTAAGAACCCAACTTATAGGTTCAATGTCCTTTATTTATGGCTAGAAACCAAATATGAGTGAGAACATTCCATGTTCCTCTTTTTGGGTCTGGCTTACCTCACTCAGGATGGTGTTTTCTATTTCCATCCATTTGCCTGCAAACTTCAAGAAGTCCTTGTTTTTTACTGCTGAGTAGTACTCTAATATGTATATATTCCATACTTTCTTCATCCATTCTTCAATTGAAGGGCATCTAGGTTGTTTCCAGGTTCTGGCTATTACAAACAATGCTGCTATAAACATAGTAGAGCATATACGTTTGTTGTGTGATAAGGCCTCTCTTGGGTATATTCCCAAGAGTGGTATTGCTGGGTCCATGGGTAGGTTGATCCCAAATTTCCTGAGAAACCTCCACACTGCTTTCCAGAGTGGTTGCACAAGTTTGCATTCCCACCAGCAATGGATGAGTGTACCCCTTTCTCCACAACCTCTCCAGCAAAGGCTATCATTGGTGTTTTTTATTTTTGCCATTCTGACAGGTGTAAGATGGTATCTTAAAGTTGTCTTGATTTGCATTTCCCTGATCGCTAAGGAAGTTGAGCATGACCTTAGGTGTCTTTTGGCCATTTGAACTTCTTCTGTTGAGAGATCTCTGTTCAACTCAGTGCCCCATTTTATAATTGGGTTGATTAGCCTTTTACGGTCTAGTTTCTTGAGTTCTTTATATATTTTGGAGATCAGACCTTTGTCAGTTGAGGGGTTGGTGAAGATCTTCTCCCAGTCAGTGGGTTGCCTTTCTGTCTTAGCGACAGTGTCCTTTGCTTTACAGAAGCTTCTCAGTCTCAGGAGGTCCCATTTATTCGATGAGGCCCTTACTGTCTGTGCTGCTGGGGTTATACGTAGGAAGTGGTCTCCTGTGCCCACGTGTTCTAGAGTACTTCCCACTTTCTCTTCAATCAGGTTCAGTGTGTTTGGACTGATATTGAGGTCTTTCACCCACTTGGACTTGAGTTTTGTGCATGGTGATAGATATGGGTCTATTTTCATTCTTCTACAGATTGACATCCAGTTTTGCCAGCACAATTTGTTGAAGATGCTCTCTTTTTTCCATTGTATACTTTTAGCTCCTTTATCGAAAATCAGGTGTTCATATGTTTGTTCCCCAGCGAATTTCTGCTGAGTGTTTTTAGAACCAGATTTGATGGCGTTCTACTATTTATCAGATAGATCCTTCTATCTGTCACTTACTGTTCATCCTTCTGCTTTTGTTCACTACGTACGCAAAATGGAAAGTGTGGCTAACACATATTATGAGTCATATAGAACAAATTAACATAATTATTTATACATAATATAAATGATAATAATACATATTTGCATATTATTCTTTCCTAAATGATATAAATATATAATGAAAATGCACAATATGCATAACAAATCCTTAAACAAAGGCAAATCATTCATCCTAACTATGATCGAAATAATTATAAATTGTCTCCATAAAGGGCTCAGAATGAAATGATTGTGTGAAGGGTATGACAGAAGTCAACTGTAATGCAAAGGAAAAGAAGATACCATGAACCCGAGGACAGACCCTGAGCAGCCCAAGTGTTATGGGGGAGAGCTGCATTAAGAGCTGAAGGCAGAAGGTTGAGCCATTTGTATGCTACTTGTTAGAATTCACGCTACTTAAAAAGGAAACAAAATGAGCTATGTAAATAGCTAGTGAACTGTATTTTATTAAAGTTAGTTACCAAGAAAGTATTATTAAAATGCCTGTCCATATAGTACAAGGCGATATATGCATTAATAATGGAGTGATTTTTTTTCAGTTTTGAATATTAGCATACAGAATTTTAAGAGAAAAAAGCAAGTATTTCCTATATGTACGAAAAACAAGGGATAATGCTGAGTAAAACTAAAAGAGAAAGCTTACTGTTATAAAAACATGTGACTGTTTCTCACAGTTTTATCTGAATAACTTTTCAGTTTACAGTGTTTTAATCAGTACTGCACCTTTGAAAATAAATTTGGGTATTCATACTTGTTTTGAGCAGGGACTTAATGCAGACCTAATTACTTAGCTATCACTGAATGGCTGACTTCCCCCATTAAAGTACACACACACACTACTCACTTTAAACCTTCACAATATATCAATAAGTAGAAAGTTATGAAAAAATTAAGACCATTAACTGAATCATCCTAGCAAAAAGAGTTGCTTTTACCCTTGAATACTTGATCAATAAAACATTATTTTCTGGAACTTGTTATGATTTGGGAAAGCTAGGTTAAAGATTGCCTCTTTTTAGTCAATGAAGAAAAGTGTTTGTATGCAAATTAATAATGTAAACAAGCTCCTCTTGGTCTGCATAATGATCAAGTGCAAATAACTTCTCAGTTGCCAGACTAATTAGGAGAATATTTGGGAGAAAATTAAAGACTATGCTATATAGTATATTCCATAATAATTACATATGAACATGATAATATTAAATATATAAGGAATAATAATGTAATTCTCTTATAAATATTTTCCTCCATTGCTCTGTCTTTCTGGGTTGAGTTTATCTAATATCCTAGTGGCATAGAAACTCTTATAAGTTGCCAGATATATAGTCACCTGAATCTAAATGCAGCTATGCCTTCTCACCAGACTATTCAATATAAGATTTGTCTTCAGATTGATCAGTAGTGAAATAATTAGAAATTTGTCATTTTTCTGAAATCACTGAGTTTTAATATGCTTCATATTTAAAGCATACCGATTCATACAACTTGAAATTTTCAGGCTTGCTTCAAGAATTTTTAGTTTCTAATGCAATAATCTAAAAACATTATTTTCTCTTACCATATAGCTCTCACTTCGTCTATCATCAATCTATCATCTATCTATCTATCTATCTATCTATCTATCTATCTATCTATCTATCTATCTATCTACCTATCTATCCATCTATCAATCAATCGATTGATCTATCCAACTATCATCTATCATTTATCTCTAAATCTATTAATCTATCAATGTGTTTATATAAGTATCTCTGTCTTTCCACAAACCAGAAACCATATCTAATCCATGAACAAAAAGTCATATATATAACTAGCCCCATTTTATCTGTGAGGAAACATTTTCTCATAAATACAAAGTAACACCAATAATGTTACAAAGCTAATTAATCAGAAAGTCAGGAATGGAGTCTATATTATGATCAATTTTAAATCATTGTCTCAGTTATTTTTATTATTGTAGTCATTTGTTCTCTGACACAGAATACCAAAGATTATTCTCCAGTTGTTTGAAGAATTTCTGTGCTCTATGCAGGGTCAGGCTATTTTAAATACACAGATCTCAGTGCTTATGATGAACTTTTAGATTAAAGTCTTTGTATTTTGCTAAAATGATAAGCCATTCACCCTGACTTTCCCCTTGAACTAAGTATACAGCTTTTTTTTTTTCCTTTTTGGGTGACTCGATGTTAGACAAATTTCTCCTTCTTCTGTGCAGTCATCACCTATCACTATTTATTTACACACATTAATTTTTTAATAAGAATTCTCTCCCTTGCTCATTCGAGAGCTTTGGATAAAAGTTACTTTGAAAGATGGTCCAATATTTGTGAATCAGTAAACAGAATACATCAGACCAAAGACTATTAAGAAGAAACACCTGTGAAACCACATCCTTCTCGCCATCCATCTTTACTTCCTTCCTTCTCCAGCACTGAAAATTGAATCTAGAACTCTGAATGAATATCTACATTTCTTTCTCTCACCTGATTGCTCTGGAGAAAATACCTAGTGGCATTCTGGGTAAGACTTGTGAAAATGAAACATGGGTGAATTTCCTAAATCTCAGGTGAAACATGGGAAAATTTCCTAAAATCCAGTATCTGTTTGTGTCAAAAATCCTTGGGCAAATTTGGTATAGAGAGATTATAGCCAAATGTCAAAAAGGCTCTCTGTGACAAAATCATGAGAAACATCATACAGACGGAAGAAAAACTAAAATATGTTAAGGTCAAGAACATGACGAGTGTGCTCATTTTCACAAGTCTTACCCAGAATGCCACTAGGTATTTTCTCCAGAGCAATCAGGTGAGAGAAAGAAATGTAGATATTCATTCAGAGTTCTAGATTCAATTTTCAGTGCTGGAGAAGGAAGGAAGTAAAGATGGATGGCGAGAAGGATGTGGAGGATGTATGGATGTTGGAAACACTTACTATGAATTATAATGTTCTTTTTTTAGAGACGGAAGGGGAAGGTAGTGTCTCGAGTAACTGAAGCTGGGCTTCAAATGCTATATAAATGAAACTGGCCCCAAACCCTTGATCCCCTGCTTTTATCTCTTAAACACTGTGATTATAGCCATGTACAACCACTCCTGGTCCTATTGTCCTGTTCAAAAGCAAGCAGGCGGCTAACTGGGAGATAAAAGGATGTGAGAGAGGAAAGAATGACAAAACAGCTCAAAAAAACAAAACACTAAGAATAAACTTAACTAAGGGTGTGTAGGGCTGCAATGAAAATTACAAAACACAGGTTAATGAAATAGAAGAAAACATGAAAAAAAGTGGGGCGATTGGTCTTTATATAGTAGTAAAATGTTCCTTCTATATAAAGGGATAAACAATTTCAAGGTAATAACCATGAAAATACCAGGAAATATTCATAAAGCTGGAGTGAACAACTGAGTGAATACAGAAATAAAAAAGACTGCAATGAGACAAAATCATCTTGATTTAGAGAAAAGAAAATAGGTCTTGTGACGTATGATGTCAAGACAAGTTGACAGAAAGAGGAATCAACAGAGAGGGTGATGAAATTACAATCTTCACATAGACTAAGAAACAGAATAGAGACTCCAGAAGTCAACATATACATTGCCAGCTATTTTTCCTCAAAGACACTAAAACACACACATTGTGCAACCTCTGCAACAAATGGTGCTGGGGAAATTGAACAGGCACTCTCGTGAGCTTGGAACTTGACCTATGGCTCTGAGTTTGTATAGATGCTAAAAATGGACCAAGGGTCTAAACGTAAGAAAGTGCTTTGAAATAATATGGGCACATGCAATGATTTTCAGGATGGGGGGAATGTGTGTGCACACACACACACAATTGTAAAGGAAATTGCTACTAAATGTTTTCAATATGGGAAAGGGAAAAATTAACAGTGAAAACTAAACTAAACTATCTTCCTACAAATGGAAGACATTTGCCAAGCCTTCGTCTGACAGCTCATATGTAGAATGTAAAAGGAAACTAAAAACATAAAAAAAAACACAGTCCAACTTATAAATGGGCAACTGCTCTAAATAGGTATTTCTCAGAGAAAACATAGAATTGACTAATAAAAATACTATATTAATAATGTTCAATATTATTAGTAAAAGAAATTATAATATGATTTCATTTTTATTTAGTTATAATGACCATTACAAGTATGGATATGTATATGCATATACATTTAAAATGCTGGCAAGGACCAGGGAATAGTTTAGTGGGTAAAACTTGCTAGATAAGCATGAAGACTGAAATTCAGATCGCCAGAATCCACAACATTGCCAGAAAGTGTGAGGGTCACCTGTAATTCTATACTTGGAAGGCTGAGCCTGATGGCCCAGAGCAAAGTGGATAACTCTACTTCTTATAGGTGTGAGCTTGTGTTCAACTGAGAAATCGAGCATCATTAAGTAACCAAATAATATGGATAATGCAATCCAGGAAATCTAGAATCAACTTCTGACTTCCACACATATGCATACACATTCACACAAACGTGCAGCCTCATACATGGGAACACATATACACACAGTGTACACATCTCCATGTTAAATATATGTCTCTAAACAAAGGGAGAATAAGGAAAGTCATTGGTGTGTAAATTATTTCAGCCATGATTGAGATATAGAGGTTCCCCCCAAACCAGAAACCTGTGCGACCCTCCTACCCTATTCCTGGCATATTCCAAAGGATGTAAATGAACATTCCAAAGACAAGCCTTCATTAAGGACCGTGTTTATATATTGTTATTCATAGTACCTGAGTTATTGGATCCACCTAGGTCATCCACAACAAATGAATGCATTTGCAAGTTTTATATATGTATGGGGGTATTTCTTAGCCATGAAATAGAGAATTTTTTATCCTTTGTGATAAATGTACGAAACTGGAGGACTCTTTACTTAAAGTGAGCTAGACACACTGTATGTTTGGAAGCTGACAAGAATTAACCTTATGATGAACTGGGTTAGTATTCAGGCATCTGTACCGACCTGCACTTGAGGTCCTGACAGGATACATCCTCCACTACAGCCCCTATGAGCACCTTCTGTGCACATTCGCTAAATTCCCCTTTAAAAGGTGGGTGCTACCCACCCACAGTCTCTCCTTTTCTCTCTCTGTCTGTTTCGGTCTCTCTTCTCTTCTCTTCTCTTCTCTTCTCTTCTCTTCTCTTCTCTTCTCTTCTCTTCTCTCTCTCTCTCTCTCTCTCTCTCTCTCCTTCTGGCAGGTCTCCCTTCTTTACTCTCCCCCCTTTTCCAATCATTTTCCCCCAATAAAATTCTCTCCACCTAAGCTCTGTTGCATGGAATCTTTCGCTCATGTGCCACTTTTTAAAATTACAACAACTTGGTTTGATGTTCAAAAGAAGCTCCTATTTGAGGCATCCACACACATATATTGATAAAAATATAACACTAGACTAATATGTACAATGGAAACATGTTATTACAAATAATGGAAAATAAAAATCAGTCACTTCAGTATTTTTTTAAATATTTATGTGTTATGTATACAATATTCTGTCTGTGTGTACGTCTGCAGGCCAGAAGAGGGCACTAGACCTCATTACAGGTGGTTGTGAGCCACCATGTGGTTGCCGGGAATTGAACTCAGGACCTTTGGAAGAGCAAGCAATGCTCTTAACCACTGAGCCATCTCTCCAGCCCCATCACTTCAGTATTTTTAACACATCAAAATATGCTACAGTTGTTGCAGTATTGAAAGCGAACTGATGCAGTATTGAAAAAAAAAAAAAGCTACCAAATGTTTTAATCTCATAGAATAAGAAGCACTATTTTCCACTTTATTCTATGAGCTTAAAACATTTTTGGTTAGTTGCCCTTTATTTTAAAAAAAAGCAAAACTGTGTTCATGACTGTATTGCTCACCTTTTCACAATTTGAAATGTTTTTACAGAGTTTGGATGAAAGCACAAATAACTTCAATAAAGTTCTAGGGCAGCAAATCAGGAGGCGAAGGTGACTGGCATATGCATGGCAGGAACTGGAGGAGGAGAAAGGAGGCAAGGGCTCTATTTGTAAAGAACTCTGAAGGCTCTCTGAAAGTAAAATTGAAGAGAGCTTTAGCATTCGTCTTGCCTAGACTTGACTCGGAACTACAAGTTGTGACTATCATGACGAGGCGTGGGAGTTTAATGCCTTGGCTCAGAAAAGAATTCAATGAGCAGAGAGGCTCAGGGAGTGGCCGCCGAATTTAGAATGTAAGGAATGATTTTATATTGGAAATCTTTCATCCTTCTAGTCCGGTGTGAAGAAATTGGTTGGCAAGATTCTCCAAATCAGAAGTCATAAGAATCTGAGAAAAACTAGTGAGTATAAATTTCTATTCTATTTACAAAGCAAGGAATGTCTGTTCCCCTTGCAGCAAGCCCAGGCATTGATACATGAGTGAGAATGAGGCCTTTCATTGTTTCCAGGGGAGCCACACAATTAATGATGAAAATTATCAGATTTTTATCAGTCATTAGAAAAGCAGTGATTCTTCTGTGCAGGCAAGTAGCCCAGGTTTGGGACATACTATGGGAAACTAAAGCAAGTCCAGAGAGTTTGGTGATGACACAGTGGAAAATACTGATACTTATAGGAAAATACCAAAGGCTGCTAAGTAGAACCAGCCAGGAGCACAAATGCCTGCCAAGGAAGGGACGGAACTGTGCAAGGACAGAATCCTAACAGTTATGCCTGGCACCCCAGAGTCAGTGTGTCGCTCCTTGTTATCCTTGCTGTGATCCTTTGTTCCCACTACCTTGCTGCTTGGCTAGTACAAAAGTATGTGCTACTCAACATAAAGTAGTCACCTGAAGGGCTAATTATGATGTTGCTATAAATTTATTCACTTTAAAGGAAAGCATTTTCTTATCAGTCTGGCATCATGGTCACACCCATAATCCCAACAATAGAGAAGGGGAGCTCCTACCCCAGGTAGGGAAAAAAATAAGAAAGATATTTATCTTTTACCTAATTATAAATAAACAAATATCTACCCAAGCTTGGCCATAGAACAGAGCGAAACACGTCAGCGGAAGGATCTCTCATTGTCCTGTACATTCAGTGCTATGTCATAAATAACTTCCTGACTGATGACGTCTTTGAAAACAAACCCCGCCCATAAATCATCCCAGCACATCCACAGTGTGTTACTCGGAAACCACCGAGGACTTTGCTGTGCTTTACTCCTGGGCCTGAGCTCATCATGGAAACCTTTTTTTTTTTTTTTTTTACTCTTTCAGGCCTCTATATACACTAAATGTCAACTTCTAAAGAGCATTAAAGAATAGTAGTGCCATCTGCCTCTATTTCCTGAAGAAGTCTCATTGGACAGGGAACAGAGGTCAAAATTAAATTTGCATCAGGGTGACTATCACATCTAGCTGTTAGCAAACGGGTCTAAAGTGATTCCAAAGAATTTTAAACCTGTATATCAATCCTTGGATGAACTCATTCACATAAAGCTACATCCGACCCTCTCTTGTGGATCTGTTTGGTTAATTATTTTTCCCTGTTAGAGTATAAATTCCGTATAGCAACCCTGCAGCACCTTCTTTGTAACGTAAGTCATTATCCTTTGTCAAAGGAGTGCATAATTGCAACAAAATAACAGTTCAAAACTGCTTACAATTGGCTTTTTACATTTGACAAATAGGAAAGAGAATAATTGCCTCCAGACAACATATAACCTTGATTTAAATGACTTATTATTATGCACGCTTACACATATGCTGCAAAAATAATCTCTTGCTTTCAAAGCAGTTTTCCTTGCTGACAAATGAATTTCTCAGGAGTAATACATATATATACATACATNATATGTATATTCCCTTGTCTGTTTTATTGCTCATGTATCTTATCTCTGCCCCACTTTTACCTCATTACCCTACTTCGTAATCTAAGACACCATTTTCATCTGTGTTTTAAGGTCATCAAAGGAAAGTCAGCCCAAATCTAGAAAATATAGAAGTATATTACACAATGAAGGCATGAAAATGAATGTAAGAGTGGTGTGCATGTTCTTGGCTCACTCCATTGCATCTGCTATTGGTGTCCCAACGATATCTGCACAGAGGAGGAGGCAATGGCATAGGCTGCAGCCAAACAGCAATGACACAGACCCTCCAGTTCGATATTTCGTGACTAAGCCACCTCCAATGTTGCTTTCAATTTTCCTTCACTGCAGGCAAATGATTATTAAATAAATATGTGGAAATTTTTTAAAGGCTCTTTATGGATTTACAATCTAGAAGATTCCTTTTCTTACATAATCTTAATTCTTCTACTTCAAATATTATTACATCACTGGTCAAGTCATTTGGAAACTCTATGGGCTTCGTTGAGAGGTTGGTCTAAGTGCCCTGGAAAGGAATAGCATTAGATAGGATAAGAGAAATAACTCATACAAAAGAGGACACATTCTAAACTATTTGAGAAGGGTTGCTATACCAGGCACTAATCTAAGACTGAGCAGGTAGAGGTAATGAGATAATCATGCCTGTGTTCAGGAAGCACTCATATATCCCATGGGGGGAAAAAAAAAGATCATAGCAAGTGTACTCTAGAGAGTTAAGCCAGGTGACTTGAAAATATAGCATGACTGAGGAGCAACAACAGGTAAGGCTTTGGGCAAAGCCCTTTGAAAAGATATGGTATTTAAGCAGAAACACACATAATAAGAAGGGAAATAACAAGAAAAAACAATGCGAAAAGTTATCCATTTTCAAAGAGGGGTTAAGTACAAAGACCATGGATAAGAAAAGACCTTTGTGAGAGGAGAGGATGCAGTGGATAGGACTTGGTGGGGCTGTTTGGATTAGATAGAATAACAGGAGCCAGATACTTTGGTCCACATGAAGAGCGTGGTTGTTACTCTAACAGCAATGAAAACTATGACTCTGTAGTTTGAAGTTTTTACAGTTCTATTAAAATAAATGTGACTTCTAAGTGGAAAATGAACTATAAAGAGTCAAGAGAAGTTAAGACCTTATTAGCAGACTTTTGAGAGCCTACTTAAATAAGTGAGTATAGATTATATTGTAATGCTAGTAGTTAATATAGAAAGAAATAGATAGACTGATCTGGCATATGTAGGGATAAGAGAGGCTGAAAGAGAGGAGATTGAGGAGGAGGGACCCTCTTTAAGTTCTTGTCATATAAAAACCTGTGATCTTATGTTTATGAACACTCAACAGTTAAGTAGTTGGTGGAAAATATGCTAACAATTTTGGTGGGCATGTAGATTTTTTTTTCTTTTTCTCAGTATACAATACTGTTAGATCCATTATGACATTTTTTATCAAAGCATGATTTTGTAGGTCTACTTCTTCTCTACCTCCAACTTCCCTCATTTTTTTGTTCCCTTGTTGTAGTCTGCCCCAACTTAGCAAGACTCTCTTTACATGTCTTATGTGTCCTTTTTCCCAATCCTCAATCTTCCTATTACCTAATATAAACCTCTGTGTTAGTCACAATGTAAAGAAGTCAAATAAACAAGAAGAAAAGGGGCTGGAGTTTCATATAAAGGAAAGGTCAATGACATACCAAAAGTAATGTTTTCAACACTTTACAGTTATTTAAGTAATTGTGAGGTTTGGGATTACTGTCTCATTTGATGGTTACATTTCTGCATTTCATTGTAAAGTGAAAGGCACATATCTGTTGGGTACAAAGCTCATTAGCACTTAATATGAAAAGGCTTACAGTGCCTCAAATAACTTTTATTCACTCCATAATATGTGTATAGCTACACTTATAATTAAAACATTATAAAATAGAACCATTTTTAAAAGATATTTTCCTTCCAGAAAGTTTCACAATATGATTGAAATAATGTCTGAACATTTTATTTCTATTGTGTATATGAACGTGTTTATGTGGGTGTTTACCACATGTGTGCAGGTGCTCGTGAAGACCGGAAAAGGGTATTGGATCTCTTGGAGCTGTCGTTTGTCATTACAAGCTGTTGTAAGCCACCCAGCATAGTGATGTATTGAATTTCTTTTAGCTATATGGGCAACAAGCACTCTGAAGTGTGGAGCCATCTCTTCAATCTCTAAAAGAATATCTGATTTTAAAATTCACCTCTATTGCTTTAATTCTCCTTTGAAACAGCTTAGCACAGCTAGGCACTTCCTATACAGCCATTTATTTATATAAGCCTCTCTTGTTGTGAATGCTGTTACCAAATTGTGGTCTTTTGCAAGATGTGTTCAAAGGTTGATTTTTTTTTTCTTTTTTACGTTTTTTTTTCTTTTTCTTTGGTTTGGGCTGGTAAATGGGTTATTGTTGGAGGAGAGAGTCACTTGTTGTTTCCCATCCACTTATCCCCGAAATAATCACAAAAACTGTATTAATTAAAACACTGCTTGGCGTATTAGCTCTAGCTTCTTATTGGATAGCTCTTATATATTAATTTACCCCATCTCCATTAATCTGTGTATCGCCACGTGGTTGTGACTTACTGGCTAAAATTTCTGGCTTCTGTCTCTAGCAGGGACTACATGGCTTTTCTCTCACTTTGTCCTTCTTTCTCCCAGTATTCACTTTAGTTTTCCCCACCTAACTCTTTCTGCTCTGCTCTTTTATTGGGTCAAAGCAGTCTTTTACTAACCAATGATATTCACAGCATACAGAGGGGAATCCTACATCAGGTGATTAGTTTCATCCAAATATCTACCAGAATGATTATTCTTTTTAATAAATATCTTTTATTCTATACTAGTGGTATATGAAAATAATGTTCATTTATTGTCCTTCCCCTTCCCACAAAAAAATTGTGATGATAAAACATTTACCAGAAATTGTGTAATCTGTTCTTTGCATTTTACAAGTGAGCAGAATCTATACTGCTGATTTTAGTTAACTAAATTCCCCATTCTCTTTCTTCTCCATATATAATTTGTCTTTATTTAACTGCTTAGCTCTTTAAAATGTTTAAATGTAATTTTCTTTTAAGAGTTGAAGGCTTTGAACTAGTCACAATGCATTATACTTTTGTGCATAAAATGCATAGGAAGACAGAAAGAAAGGCTTTTTTTCCCCTATTTTTAAAGTGTGATTTTTTTTCACTGAAACATATAGCTGAGTCTGGAGAAATAAATACTCTAAGATAAAAAGATGACATTCTTATGGATTCCCATGGTTGTTGGAAAATGATTTAATGATAGCTTCCAGTCGGGAAGAATCTCTTTTATTAAATTACATGTTTCTTTGATTAATACTTAGCCATGATTTTTCTAACCAGCTCCTGATGGTGGTCTGTTTGCCTGGCTATGGCAGTGGAGACAGTTTATAAAGAGGTAAGTAGCTAATTCCACTTTTACCATTAACCTATCATACTTAGTCTCTCAAAGAATACAGAATGACTCCCTGTTGGTGTTGGAAAGGAGAGGGGCAAGGGGATGCTGATGTTTCTTTTTTCTGGTGGATTATTTTTTTTGTCTTGTTTTTATGTGTCAAGGTCTCAGGTAGGTCAAGGTGGCATTTATCTCCCAATCTTCTTGCCTCTACCTTTTGAGTGACGACACACCTGACTCCAGAATGAGGGACCTAAGATCCCTCTCGCAGCCTCATTTCCCTGCTTGAATGTTTCCAGAGTTTTGCCATTATATGTAGTATCAAACCCACCTCTTCACCAGGGTCGATTAGGTGTGCAGACTTTGTAATTTGCTCTCATTCGTGTTCGTCTCTTGTAAGATATTCTCCAGCAGCTTCAGAATAAACAAGCTGATTCTACTGCCTGGCTCTTCCTATGGCTTGGATGGAGCACTGAATTTGCAGCTCTCCTTATGCTGAGCTTCATCCATGACTGAGGACTGTCTTTAGCTGTTACTCTTGCTCTAATATTTCACACAGGTTCATTGATCGCCAATGTGTAAAAATCACATCAAACCTTTTACTTTTATTTGCTTCATAGTTATCAAACTTATAATTATTTCATTTTGATTTTTCTGTTTATTTACACTTGAAATTATTATTTTCTTATCTACTATCAAATGTGTTTTCATTTTCTTTGTCTTATTTGATTCTTAATTTTTTAGATCTGAGGATTTTATAGGGCATAATCATGTCTTAACCAAATCCATACCACACCCCTGCTCTCCAATTTCCCACCTATTCCCTCCACTACCACTTTTCATTTCCAATGTTATTTATTTTTTTATTATTCAGACCCTCTCACTCCACTTAGTTCTGCCTCTATGGGCATATAAGTGCAGGACCACCGGATCATGGGTAGCTTCTCAGGCAATGCACTTAAGAACAAACTCCCTCTGCTGTAGGCACCAATTATTAATAGTCAGTATCAATTATCAACATCTATTGATATCAAATATCAATAGATAAGGATGGGCCTTGGTGATCTCCTTCTCCATCCCTGTTGAGATTTTTGTCTGTTTCAACGTGTGTCCTAGAACTGTGGTCCCGGTCACCGTGAGTGAGCTCATCTGTACCATGGTCCTATCATGTATAAAAAAACATTGATGTGCTGGTCTGGTTTATGTCAACTTGACAGAAGCTAAAGTCATCTGAGAGGAGGGAATTTCAATTAAGAAAATTTCCCCATAAGACTGCGAGTAGGCAAGCCTGTAGGGAATTATCTTAATTAGTGGTTGATGCATAGGGAGCTCAGCACATTATGGGTGGTGCTATCCCTAGGTCTTGGTGGTTTAAAAAAAAGCAAGCTGAGGAAGCAAGCCATGATGAGTAAGCTAGTACACATAACTTCTCCAGCTCTTGCCTCCAGTATCCTGCCCCCTGTTTGAATTTTGTCGAATTTCTTTCAATGATAAACTAGGTTGTACCACATATGTGGAGGGCTAAGTCAAATAAACCCTTTCTTTCCTCTTCAAGTTGCTTTTGGTCATGGTGTTTCTTCATAACAATAAAGCTTAAGTAAGACAACGGCCAAGCATATTATTTTACACTTAGTACTCACAATAGTGTCAAAAATTCAAAAACATTTATGAAATCAATGACTGAAATACAGTTTCAAAAACATTAAAATATTATTATTTGTATATACTAGTAAAATGAGCTTGTATTACTTTTGGTTTAGGAAAACTAATGTAATGTTCACATTACGCCCCTTTTTGTAAAAAGAAAAAAGTTCATAAGGTTCCATTTTAACTATTAGTTTGACTTATTGATATAATGTAGGTGATAATTATCTCATCCCTAGTTATCTGTCAGGGTTGCAATGTGAACAGTCTCATATGTCCTTACGGCTCACTCCTTGTTGCCACTATTCTGAGAAATTCTTGTAACCTTAGGAGGTTAGGTATTGCTGGTTTATGAATATCATTAGTGGAAGATAATTGAATGTTATGCCACACCTCCAGTGCTGGGTTGACTCTCTCTCCTGTCCCACCTTTAAAAAGTGACTGGTCACTGTTCAGACCGCATTTAGGCAGTCATATTGCTGAGGTCAGCCCTGAATATATATATATATATATACATATATATATATATGTATATATATTTCATACATTCATATATATTCACATATATATACATACACACACATTCACACACACATATCAACAATTAAAGAAAAAAGAACATGAATTTGAAGGAGGTGAAGGATACATGGGAGGGGTTACAGCAAAGAAAGAGAAGGAGAAAATGGTGTAATAATTACATTATAATCTCAAAAAATAAAAATATTATCATAAAAATTTAATTGGTCACCAAATCCTTCTGGAGCCATGAGCCACACCATTCCAACTGCATGCTTTTTTTTTTGTCATTATAAATGCCATGCTTTTTTTTTTTNAACCTTACCCTTAACACTACACCAAAATAAGTTTTTCTTTCTTTGGTCGTGTTCTACTGGGTATTTCATCCAATGGAAAAAAAATAACCAATACACTACTAATAAATTCATAAATAAATGCTTAAAATAACTGTGGTGATGGAAATGACAAAAACAGGACTGAATCTAGAGAGCCATTATATTCTGGATTTTGGAAAGCTTCTTTCATGGGCTAAGCAGGGTTCATTACCCAAGTAGAGACGTGTCTGTGGTTTGAAATCTGTGCACCTTCCTTTCACCCTCATCCTATGGACACCATCAGATCACATGGGAACTGGAGGTCTCCAACAAAGGAGGTGTTTCTACCACCAGACAGAATGCAGGATGAACTGGGAAAGTGTACTTGGGAATGAAACTTGTTTCTGAGGAAGATTTTTTTTTTCTCCATATATACTGAGACTAAGAACCCAGTAACTGCTTGAAGTCTCAGGCAAGGAATGTCAGGACAAGAATCCATCTCTCTTTTGTCGTGGCCTCTGCATCTATCCAGGCTTTGATAGGTACTGGGAAACTTCGGCAATATCGTTCCTTGGATGGCCAGGCTAAAAGTATCAGAAACAGTGAGGCTAAAAACAACTTTCATCTGTTCATCTCTGTTTTTGTCTGTTTCAGAACATGAAATTGCTGTTTACCTAGTGAGTTATTCTTTGTCTAAATATCCCACGAAGCATCAATGTCTTTGTGTCTTGCTTCTCAATACTACTCTCTTGTCAGTTTTCCCAGCCTTGCTTGTTGCCAGCTTTCCTTTTTAGCATATTCACAGTTTCATCTTCCACCTTTGTGTCTGGATTCCAACACAGAGTGATGACTGATGACAAGTGATTTTTCTTACACTTCACCACCCCTCAAAGTTTTATTCTCATGACTGGCATGGGCTTTGATAAGAGAAACATCACTCCTTTCCATTCCACTGCCTAAAATACTGTCGTGACTCCCACAGTATTCAGGATGAAGTTCAGGTCCCTTGATAAACTGTGAAAGGCTCTTCTTTTCTATGTGTTCTAACAGTTCACTGTGCTGCCTGATTAGGTGCTATTGGTATATTCCATAGGTCCTAAGAATCCATGGCATCATACCTGTTGTCTGTCAGTTGATAGCCCATGTTCCTGCCTAACTCTTCATTCAATTACCAAGCCAGAGTTCATATATTCTGTGATATGTCCTATAATATCCCATTTGTAATAAATATCATTTTTCCATCCTTCACACATTTTCTGTCAAAATCAGCATTTATTTACTATGCTAAACTACATAATAAATCAGAGTAGGACCTCATGAAGGCAGAAACAACTTTTACTTTGAATTGGGTCAACAAATATCCTAGAAATTTAGTACAAAACGTAACACAGAGGCTCTTCATACAGTTTAATGCATAAAAAGAAATATGAGTGGAAAAAGAACTACTTTTGCCTCAATCAATGTAAATAAAAAAATGAACAAAGTACACTTTCCCCTAATTAATAGTTGCAATGTTTCAGCCTTTGCAGAAATCCGAAGAACGTTGACAGAAGGGATACATCCCTGATTTCTGCCAGGTCGGGTCAACTCTTTGTCTTGAATCAAATTTCGTCTGGCTTCGGGGTGTTCCTGATTTCTGCTTGCATTTCCTCTCACAGCCTTCTTTAAATCCATGAAGCTCCTTATATTTCCCATCATCAGAGAATCTCAGGAAAGTTGGGATTGAAAGGATAATGAGGTTAGCAAGTCCAATCTCCAAAGGAGCCCAAATCATCTATTTTGACAGGTGTGGCATTCAACTATAATTCACGGCCTATCTGCAAATGCACTGTGACAAATTTTATGGAAGTAATGAAATTTTAGTAATCCTAGACAGCCCCACCATGATCTCTGCTATTGAATATGTTTTCCTGGAGATAAGGGGCCTAGAAAAAGAGATTAAAGCTGCTCTTTTAATGAGATTGAGGGAGGGTGGCGTTGAGATTTATGATATGATAGTAAATTGGCTACAAGTGAAAAAAAAAGAGTTTATGGAATTGGCTATTACAAAGCATAACCACAGTGAAAGACTGGTTAATGGTTTTATGATTGAGGTTCTACATAGCAGGGCTTTCTTGTT
This sequence comes from Alexandromys fortis, assembly GCF_014885135.2. Classification (NCBI taxonomy): domain Eukaryota; kingdom Metazoa; phylum Chordata; class Mammalia; order Rodentia; family Cricetidae; genus Alexandromys; species Alexandromys fortis. The sequence goes on from NW_026067944.1 coordinate 8,735,028, forward strand.
GCTAAGTGTCTTCATGTAAACAAAATAATAGCAATAAAAACTTGAAGCGTAGCTAGCTACCCAAGTAAGAAGAGGTGATTGGAATAGGAAAAGGATACTTTTGAATAATTGAAACTTAGCAGGAAAGGTTAAGAAGTAGAAAGTTTATAATCTTCCCTTAATGAATTTCTTTCTTCAGTTCAAGACCCAGAGAGATAAATGTGATAATTCCAGCCAATTACATGAACATATTCTAAACTTTCCTCACCTTTGCTATTCCTTTTGATATTCTTAACTCAACAAATTTTCCTTCTTTCTCAATTCTACATGAAACCCCTTAATGAGGCTGTAATGCATTTTAGCAATTTCTTTTAAAACACTGAATACAATATTAGAACGAAAGTTATTCCCCAACACACTGAAAAAGGGGCATTAGGAACTTTATAATTAACACGCTTAAAAAAATGACAAAAATATATTTATTTTGACAGCAAAATATTGAACCCAATTCCATAGCTTTTATTCTTTCTTCAGTATTTGGTGAATTTATTCATTTGGTTTTACAACTGCCTTGAAGTTTACTCTTAGAATATATTAGTGGTCTCTGAAAGACACCCAGCTATCATCAGTTGGCACTCATCAGTTATTCTTATTGCCCTTCTTCTCCCCAGTCCAGCCCTACCAAGTTCACTCTCTGTCTCTAGACCACACTTAGTCTTTACACTTCAGGTGCACAACATATTGCCTTTTGTGACTGGCTTCTTTCCTTAACCATTTTAAAAGTCCATTATTATTACAACACATATTATTACTGAATAGCATCCCATTCTACAGATAGGTCATATTTTATTTATCAGTTTGTCAATTGATACATATTTGGGACTTTCTATTTGATATTTTTGAGTAACATATGAGTATGTGTATGCACAACAAGGCTTTTTTAAGATTTATTTTTATTAATATATTCATTATATATATGGATGTTTAATTTTCATATATGTTAGTATACTACATGCTTTTCTGGAATTCACAGAAGCCAGAGAAGAGCACTGGATCTCCTAGAGTTGGCATTATGGCTGGATGGGAACCACCAGATGGGTACTGGGAAAGGGGCATGGGTTCTCTACAATGCGCTTAACTGCTGAGTCATATTTCTGATCTATGTATATAAGTTTTGTATGTGTGTATGGATTAATATTTCTGTATTTTGGAGTTCTAGCTCAGAATAGTTCACTGTGTCATACAAAAATTCCTTGTTTAACATTTTGAGAAATTAGTAAACTGTTTTCCAAGTTAGGAGAAATACTTTAAGATTCCTCAGATGTTAAGAGTTTAAATTTCCCCATATTCTCTGCAACATTCATTAATCACACTATTTTTTATCTTTGGCTAAAATCATACTTTGAAAATATGAACCTCTTAGTTTTGGTGTTTTGAGACAGGGTCTCTCTTCATAGCCCTACCTGTCCTGGAGTTTCTATGTAGCCCCACTTGGTACAGAACTCATCAGGGAGACAAGGATAAACTTGAACTCAGATCTATTTGCCCATGCCTCCCAAGTGCTGGTATTAACAGTGTGGTCCACCATGCCTGGGACACCTGTGTCTTGATAGCTCTGTTTGGTATTTCTGTAATGACTAAGCATATTGAGTATCTATTTTGTCTGCTTATTGGACATTCCTATACCTCTGGTGAGATGATTCAGATGTGTTTCCCATTCTAAACTGTCATCTTTTTAAGTTATAAGAGTGCTTTTTAGGCCTTGTATGAAAACTTATAATTTACAATTGGAACAGGTTTTCATTTTCTCTCAGATGTTGAAGCTTTGTTTGGGACTTCCCCCCCCCCTCCTCTCTTTCTTTCTCCACCCTGCCCCAACTCTCTTTCTTAAATATCTGCCCTGCTTTTGTTTTCCAAGTACTTGGATAAAAGTGTGGCTGGACAGTCTTTTATTTCATTTGCTTGTTTGCTTTTACTGGCTTTACTTTTCCTTTTGACATTATAATAGTTCCCTTGTTTACTACACAAACGCAGTCGGTGTGAAGTGGTGTCAATATTTCTGTGACGATGTCATCTTACATGCAAAAGACCTTGGCACATATCCATCACTGGGAAAGAAGATCCTCAAAATTCCTTGTTGTGTGCAAAGACTGTTTGGCTGTTCTGGGTTTGCTCATAAAAATGTTCAAGGTGAGTAAGTGACTCTGTGCACTGTTTGAAATATCTCCTGTTGTTTGGAATATTTCACAGTCAGCCCAGTGATAGCATCATAGTGACCACACAGCTGGAACTTCTCTCCTATGAGTTTAATGACTTTTTCTCTTACTACCCCACCTTCTTTGGTTCCGCTTTTCCAGACAGCACAACACACCGAGTGCTGATTTATTCCACCACGCAGGCTGTTCCTGCTTTTTCTTTGTCTGGAATATATGAAGGTCACAGAGAAAAACAGCGTTTCTCATGTCCTTACACAGTGTTACAGAAGCCAGTGCTTCTCCCAGCTTGAGGTTATTATTTGGTGATTTGATCCCCGCTTGGTTTGAACGGTTTGATTTATATCCTGCCTTCCTTTAAATTAAAAATACCGCTGCTTGTAGATTTCAATGCGTGTTTTCATCGGGGTTTTAAGTTTTATTTGCTTTTTGACATTGGTTCTCCTATGACTTTACAGCGAGGCAATTTCAGTGAGTTTCTTTATCATATTAAATAGATACCATCTCCACATCAAACACAACTCCAGTCCTTCTTCAACTGGTTTTTCTTTGTCCTTTTTAAGGGAAACCTGGAAGTGCCGGATCGAAGAATAAACTATTGTTAACCTCAGACTCCTTTTAATAGTTGAACATCTGTAGCCCCACTGAAACATGCCCTCCAATGCAGAGTTCATTTTCTCATTGGGAAACACATTTTCAGGGCCTCTTTGTGCTAAAATGTCTGTGTTATTATTGAAACTAAAACTGTTTTTTTCATCTGTGTCTTCAGTACCTTTCCATCAATATTAAATTTCTAAATGCTCTCCCTCAGGACTCCTTTTAAGAAAGTTTTTTATTTTTTGCTTCTACCATCCCAAATGCTTAGTCATTTCAGCTGTAGGGTTTAGAGGGTGACTGTTCAGTGGTAAAATCGCTCTCTAGATTATATCCTGGAGCTCTGTTATCTACCCTGACATACAAAACCAGCCGAACACACCAGCAGTAATCATCTCAATTCTAAATTCTAATTATTATCTAGAAGTAGTTTAACCCAAGACTGGAAACCAACGCTTGAAAAAAAAAAAAACCACAGTGTATTGTAATTCTTTCAATTACACAAAATAAAACCCTAAAGTCAGTTTCTGTAACTCTAATTAGGGAGACCCTAAGTAGAGTTGTATACCTAACATACAGAATTTGTGTGGATCTGCTTCGATTACGTTTTGCTTTAGTATATTTGACCTATCAGTGAACCCTGATAGACACTGATCCAGACCAGCAAGACAAAACAGAGATATTAAAAAAAAAAAACAGTCAAGTACACAAACCTAAATACGTGTTGACAGAAAATATGATGGAGAAATAAATGAAATGAAGAGGACTATTATTTCCTAACATTAAACTAAATAAAACTATATATGTGTACATGTGGCAAAGTACAAGGGAATCAAGTATGAGACAATACACTCATTAAATGTGCACTAAGTAGTGTGTAAACTTAGTCAAAAATTAAATCCATAGCTAATAATAAACAATTACTGGGTGACTCAGAAGCAACATTATTAAACATAGAATGAAAATATTGAGTCACAGTTTGCTATTTCTATGTGTGGGTATGAAGTGCCCCGGGGAGGTTATATGTTATGTATGTCTCTTAGATAAAGGAACTCATATGCAAATGTCAATCTCTTTGTGTTTCTCAGTAGTAAGAAGCTAACATAGACATCAGAGCCTCACAACAAGGGAAGAAAACAATGCAGATTATCTATTGTGTCAGAAGTATGACAGGGAGGGCTCAAGTCCAATTATTACTGAGATAAAAATGAAACTTTATTTTTAAAATATGCTTTAGCATCTTGCCACAGAGTATTCCGGCCATGATTCCAGTCACATGGCTAATAAAACAGTTAACTCCTGATTTCATGGAGCAGAGAAGCAAATGCGAAGTTTAAATGCTTAACTGATTCTGAGTTGAAAAGGTGAGCAAACGCTGGTGATGGGTGTAAAGGCTCAATGGGTACTCAGCTTTTAAGTGTCATCTAGCAAGAGTCTGGTGAAATACTTCTGTGCTTACTAAGAAAGATGGCACAAGTAGTTAAGGAAGTAGCTAAGAGTATATCATTTAAAACAGAAGGCATAGTCAGTGAGAAGGCATTACATATCCTACATGGTGAGTGAGAAGCAAATTAGTAAAAAAGTGGAGTCAAATAATGTTGACCAAAAAAAAAAAAAAAAGGCTTTTTAAGTAAGACTCTGAGAGAAGTGAGAAGTCATTGATAAGTGTTATCAAGGATTTCTGGATGTTCTACTGAACACAGGCTTGGGGGCGCATTGGAGTTGAATCAGAAAAGAAAAATAAAAAGGCAATTAGAATAGTAGTGTTACAAAATTGAATAGTAGCCACAGCCTTGGTGCGATGTTCTCAAAATCCTGAAAACATCTGGAAGGTGGAACGTGACATTAACATATTATATGGGGAAGGTGTAAATAAATAGACGATGTTACATTTATGTCCTTAATCTTCAGACCGATACAAAATGGAAATAGGTCAGTGTCAAAACATTAACAGCACAAAACAAAACACACAAACGGCTACACATTTAAATTATTTTTAATAATTAAAGGAACCCAATCTCAGATGAAGCTAAGACCAACTGACATTTCTCTAACTTTGTTTTATGTATTATATTTTATATGTTCTGTATTGTACTGGGGGTATAATTATATGACAATAAAACTAAACCACTCCAGAAATCTCAGGAAACAGAAAAATAGATTACATAATGTTTGAAGATCATTATTTCAGAACTTTTGCCTTCTTTGAAAAGTACGAAGTTAAGACTAAAGCGTAGTTATTACTCTCTGGACTTTGAAGGAAAAGTATCTATCTTAGTCTCGCTGTTCGGAACTCATTATGTAGCATGTAGCCCCTACCGGCCTGGAACTTCTAGAAGCCTTCCCATCTCAGCCTTGATTTACATGCATGCAGATGCACCACCTAATCAACCCGACTAACCAACATCCTTTTTCTCTCGCTTCGTTTCTCTTACTATCAGCAAAACAAAATAGGTCAATTTGCTTAAAGTTAGGAAACATTCACTCTCTCATTTCATTGGTAGAGATTGGCATGATAATTTTTTTTTATAGTTTAATGTCAAAGAAATAAGGGTGAGCTAAATTACAAGCAATGATGTCTAGCTGAGTCTCCTGGAATCTACAAGCATGGATCCTGTGCCTGGCTGTCAGGATGGCTAACAAGGTTCCCTATCACCTTGGTAAATCCGCAGGCTTCTGCAGTTCCCTATCCTTAGTAGAGATTAACCTAGCAACGTGCTTGTAAGAAAGTTGTATAGATCAGAAGCAATAGATGTCATTTCTCCATTTATGTGACAGAAGACTGGCTCCCATCGTGTTGGTATTCTCTCTATCTGGTACCACTATTTCTTTCTCCCATTAAATTGCAGGTAAATTGTACTGCGCTCTGTGAGAAAAACTATAGAACAAGGAGGCCAGCAAGGCTTCCTGTGAGCAGCACAAGAGTAACTGAAGCTTCCATCTAAAAGCACACAGGGGAATAAGTCCTGCCTAGCAGTATTACACTGAAGCCTTCATTTGTAGAAGATCCCACAGTTGACTGCTACTTTACCACAGTTCCAGAAATAGGTGGTACAAATAACCCATGCCTGGGTCCATAACTAGGGAGAAATATGTACACCTTATTCTTAGCAGCTAAGTTGGGGATACTTATACTGTGATGGACAATGATACAGGACACTTTTTGTACTTGATTTGGCCTAAAAGAATAGTGGATGAAATAGTGGAGGAACACTTAGGCAGAATCCTTTAATGCTTTTCCTCTTATGCCAGTTTTGAAGGAGGAGGGTCGAGCACAAAAGCTGAAGCAAATGAAATGGATATGAGACAACAATAAACCCTTGAGTACTGGACTGAAATGATTCAGCTAGAACAAGAACGTATTCTGAGAGCTGAAATGTAAGTGATGTCTTCCTAGTCTACTTTGCCTCCACCTCTGGCCTGGGTGTAGCAGCAAATGTGGAGCTTCTATTATTCTACACTATTCTCCATATTTTGGGATTTCAAGACTTTACATTCAGATAGTAAAATGACAGCCTCCCCCATGCTTGTGCAATGAAACTAGGTTTTCCATTTAACTATTTCTTTTGCTATTTCACATGCTTCCATCTTCCAATTATTAGAGTTCATTTGATCCTCCAATTAAATTGTATTCAACCAAAAGTCATAAGCAAAGATGCACGATCTTGTTGATGGCTGGTAAAATCCTTTCCTATTTGGTAAAGTCTGGCATGGAGTATCCTATCCTCCAGAGAAAGTTTAATTATATAATGAGTAAGCATACTACCAACGAAGCTGTGATGGTGACTATTGACTGTAAATTTGGCAGGATCTAGAATCACTTTGTATAGAAAGCTCCGATTATGTCTGAGAGAGTTTCTAGCATACATATATTGAAGTTAGAAGATTTTATTTAGATATAGTGACATCATTCCATAGTTCCTGTTCCTAGACTGTATATAAAGGTGAAAGAGTGCTGGATATCAGAGTTCTCCATTTTCTGACTGAAGATATACTGTGGCCAGCTTCCTCAGGCTCCTATTACCATAACTTCTGGGCAAGGCTGGATTGTAACCTTGAGGTATGAGCCAAGATAAACTTTGCTTTCTTTAAGTTTCTTTTATTGAGTATTTTGATTGCAGCAACAAGAAAAAATTCCTAAAGCAATAGAATTCCAGAAGAGTGGCCCATCACAGTTTGTAACAATAACGAGTTAGAGAGATGCATCTCTCTTTAGAATTCTATTGTCATGATGCAAGAAAATATCATGCTTTGGGTACAATTACCTTGCACTGTATGTTCTTGTATGATTTTTAGGATGGGATAAATTTCTCATATAATTAGCTTTCATCTACTTGCATCAGAAAATGAGACAACTAGTGCATATGGCCACATTTCAAAGTTTTCATGAGGTATTTGCTCAGTTCAACTTCACTCTCCCACATTAGCCAATCTGGCTATCATCCTCAAAATGTGAATATATTAGTTATGCCGAAATTCACAGCTAATCTAAAAATTAAAGCCTGTCTTTTGTTAGCAATGTATTTTTACATGAATTATCTTATACTCTTGAAGTTTCTGTTTACTTTCTCTAAAACGGTCCTGGCGATCTACAGAACAAATGGTTCATTTTTAGAGGTCATAGAAAATAACTGAAATCTTTTGAGTGTTAACTCAAATCTCTGACTTGAAAAAAATAAAGGACTTGGGTTGTGCTAAGTAGTCACACCACAATGGACTAGGAATAAGAGTGTGAACATTTACTCTCTCATCAATTATATTAATTTCTGTGGCACAGAAATTAAATGACTTATAACAAAATGAATAAAACTGAAATAGAAAGCTTAATGTTCCCTACAAAGGGAAGTGAGCAGTAAGTGATTCAAATACATTGACACAGAAAAGCAGCTTGTGTTACTTCAACTTATGCAATTAAATTCACTTACTGAAGAAATTACTTGAGTCAGGTGAGGTGATGGATGACTATAGTCTCAGGACTTGGGAGGCAGAAAGGGTAGGGGTGTAAGGTTACCCTCTACTACATAGCAAGTTTGAGGCCATCCTGGGACAAAAAAGAAAGAGGGAAAATGTTTCACAAGTGATTAAAAATAAACTAGGAGTAGTTACTGATTGTTTTCTTAGTGAATAGGGAGAAAAGACATCTGAGATCCTTTGTTCTCTTTGTTCTCTTCCTTAGATAATAAGGATAGAGGTTGAAGACAGAATTGTCTTAAGAATAGTAGCCAGGAAATTTACTTCATTGGGAGAAAATGAGGGATCCTTCATTTTGTGTCACTGGATCCGCATATGGAATACTAACCCCCCCCCCCCCGCCCTTACTGGACAACCAGAGACTTCCAGATGGCAAGCTCACTCTTTTAAAACATTTAATAAACAGTAACATCCTTCATCCTGTAAATAAAGTCTGGTAAGATGGCTCAGGAGGTAAATATAATTGCTATAAGCCTTGCAGCCTGAGGTTTACCCCTAGAACCTATATGGTAGGAAAAACCAACCCCCCCACACAAAATAGCCTCTGTCCACTCCTTGTGCCCCAAGGAATGCATGCGCACCAAATAGATAAGTAAGTAAATACTGTCTTAAAATAATATGATCATAAAACAAAATATACTTTAAGTATTATGCTTGATATTTTTCTTCAAAATATGTTTTATAAATATACGTACAAGAAACTTATGCCAGAAAAAAAGGCATTCCTTTGTTACTCTCTCCTCTAAAACTCATTAAAACTCTACAGTAGCTGGAGCCCAATGATAATTTTATCTTCCAGGAAAGCATGAAAACTTAGCTTAACTACAAACTTCAGCAGATAGCTGCCAAGAACTGATACTGAAAACAATCTAAGACTTGATGCCGGCATTGAGATATTGCTGGTTCTCGGGCTCTCTAGCTCTCTGTCTAGCTCTGCTTCTCCCTGTCTCTGTCTCTGTCTCTGTCTCTGTCTCTGTCTCTGTCTCTGTCTCTCTCTCTCTCTCTCTCTCTCTCTCTCTCTCTCTCTCCATATGTATTTGCACGTGTACATTCCTGAGTGCCTATATCTACAACTACTTACACATTCTATATGTCAATATATATGAAACAGGACAGTAAAGATCTGATGTGGGAGTCCTCTCTTGTGCTATAATTACCATAAATGAATAAAGAAACTGATTTGAACATATAGTAAGGCCGAACTTAGGTAGGCAGGGAAAACTAAGCTGAAAGCTGGGAAAAAGTAGGCAGAGTCAGATGCCATGGAGCCGCCAGAGTCAGACATGCCAAATCTTTGCCGGCAAGCCACTGCTATGTGGCAATTACAGATTAATAGAAATGAGTTAAATTAATATTAGAGTTAGCCAATAAGAAGCTAGAGCTAATGGGTCAAGCAGTGATTTAAACAACATGGTTTCTCTGTGATTATTTTGAAGCTAAGCAGCCAGGACCAACAAGCGCCCTCATCCTACAAAGATCTAGCAATTCCTGACCCTAACAGTTCATGATTTTTTTTTATTTTCTTGAGATGCTACTATGCTTTGCCCTCCTAGTTCCATTTTACAGAGCAGGGGACAGTGACCCAAACAAAAAACTGACAGATATTCACACAAACAAGGCTATAGTCTTCAGGGAAGGAAGGAGGAAGTCAGTGTTACATGAATGATCAGGCAACACAGAAGAAACTTAAAAGGATTCAGTATATTTTAAAACAAAGGTTTGTATGCATGGCTCACACTGGTTCAAAATTATCTCCATTTCATCTGGAATATTCAGAGGACTGAGTGAATGATGGTGACACATTGGCTCAGAGTAGAAGAGGTAAAACGATATCTAAAAAAAATAGTATTCTCATTTTATTCCTTGTAAAGAGCTGTCTTTGGCATCTGTTTTGACCCCATTGAAAAACAAGGCAAAAATCAGAAAACATTCTGTAACAAAACTAGGTAAAAGAAAAGTGACATAAAAGAAGAGAGCTAGGGGGCAAGACTCGATGGGTAAAATACTTGCCCTGCCTATTTGAAAACCCAGAACCCATGTAAGAGCCAGGAATGGTAGCACGTGTGTAATCCTGCCACTCTTACAGCAAGCTGGGTGAGAGGATTCTGCACAAGAGGGACCTTGATGGAGGATGAATTCAAACCATGGCCGGTGAGGCACAAATACACCATACAGATAGAGCTTAAGTGGGAGTTATATTGAGATAAAGTGAGTGGGGGAAGGGAAAAGAAGGGAGAGAGAAAGGAAGAGAAAGAGGGAGAGATAAAGAGACAGGGACAGAGATGCAGAGGGAGAAAGAGAAAGGAAGAAGAGAGAAGTAGGTGGAGTTTCACCTATTAAGGAGACAGGGCACTGCCTACACTGCATGCAGGCATGATACAGGCTATGAGGCCATGATGCGTTTTGTCAGGTCCTCACGTGCCCGGGCAAGGTTCATCTGGATGCTAACATTCCTCCCTTCTTTATTTATTAAAAAAAAAAAAAATGTGTTAGCAAGGGCCAAAGCCTCAGGGGATTCTCTTCCCACAGGCACTGCCTCTATCAATGCTACAAGAAAAAAAAAGAAAGAAAGAAAGAAAGAAAGAAAGAAAGAAAGAAAGAAAGAAAAAAAACTTTATATAAATCTAAAGAACTCACAATTCAAAGTTAGAGGAGAAATTCAGCTCTCTCAGGGAAACTGAATAGCAAGTAGCTAAATTTCTCCTTTTGCTGGTATCTTCCAAACAAAAATCCAGCGTCCTTCTCTCTGCCCCCACCTGAACACCCTGCTATATGTGGCTCTTCCTTACCACTTCCTTTCAGCTACTTGCTGACTCATCCTCATGAAACACATTTTTGAATTGTTGACAAAAGACTTAGGAAAAAAAATGCAACGCAACACACTTTAAAATAACACTTCCCAGCAACTATCTTCTGACCACAAGATCAAACGACCTGTGTGTACCCATACACACACAAAAGTTTTGAAAAAAAGAAAGATGCAAAAGAAAGGAGTAGCATTATTCATTTCAACAAGATTAGTGGAATTAGTGAGCCAGGTGTGGTGGCACACACCTTTAATCTGACTCAGGAGACAGAGGAAGTTGGACCTCTGAGTTCAAGGTTAGCCTTGTTTACAGAGTAAGTTTCTGGCTGGGGGACGTGACTACCCAGAGAAACCTTGTCTAGGGAAAAGAAAGAAACAAATGTGTGTGTGTGTAGTGTTGCATATAATATTACTTCTATGTGTATGCAAAATAAATATAAAAGAATTAACCCATTCCAGAAAAATACTAAAACAACAAGAATGATAATGGCCATAGCTGAAAACTCATCACTGGACATAGGAAAAGACTGAGGAACTGAGTTTTATAACAGTGTATCCAAGTATTTAATAGCAAGAGTGATCTATTCATCTTATAGAGCTCCATGCTGGTCTTCCTATCTCTGTGCCTCTTCTCCATCCTGAGAACTATATGAAGACCCAAGTTATACCAGCCACATACTCATCTCTTAAGATGTATTTTAAGTATATCATATGCTAGAGTTCTTTGCCTAAATGAGACTTGTGTTCATTCGTATGCTGATCTCTTTTGAGATCAGTCTTGGTCTCTGTCTCTTATCTATACTTACAGTCAGATTTCAGTGTGGCACCTAAAAAATGTTTCTTGTAGTTTGTGTGCATAACATCCAGCTATCTCCTAATAAATATAAGTGAGACACTGACTACTTCTAGTTAAATGCTGTGGCAAATATAACAGTGTGTCACTCTAGGTATATGGCAAAGGTGATGATGTGGTACAGTCATGGTTATATTATACATTAACTATAATAAGTTATTTTTATAGTCATGACTACATCTAGTCATGTAATCATGTGTTGGGGGAGGTTTCTGTCCTGTCTGGTCCTGTAATAAACACACAGAAACTATATTAATTAAATCACTGTTTGGCCTATTAACTCTAGCTTCTTATTAGCTAGCTCTTACATCTTAATTTAATCCATCTCCATTAATCTGTGTATCACCATGTGGCTGTGGCTTACTGGGTAAGGGTAAAGTTCTGGCTACTGTCTCTAGCAGGGCTACAGGTCTTCTCCTGACTATGTCTTCTTTCTCCCAGCATTTAGTTTTGTTTCCCTCTGTCTAGTTCTACTCTGTTTTATCAACATGCCAAGGCAGTTTCTTTATTCATCAACCAATAAAAGCAACACATATAAAGAAGGACCTTCTACATCAGTCATGATCTACAATAAATTTTTCTCCAGTAATGGATATGTTTACAATACTGGTCTCATAAGATTATATTGCCTACAGAAGAGATAGCTTTTTTAAACTTAGATAGCTACATATGAGGACAGTCGTACAATGAGAAAAATATCTAAAACCTTATGTTTCAAAACGTGCCTCTTTATTAAGTGACATGAGATTCAGTAACATGAAGATTTTACAATGTTTAGGCCCTTACTATGTTAGGATTGGAAATATTTTGTCCTGATAGGCTCATTGGTGGAATAAATGCATTTTTAAAGTATGTGTATGGGTGTTTTACTGCGTGTATATTTGTATACTGCAGATATGACTGGTGCCAAAGAAATCCAGAAGAGGACATTAGATTTCCTTGGATTATAGTTACAAATGGTTGTGAGATACCATGTGGGTACTGGAAATCAAACATGGGTCCTCTGCAAGAGCAGCTCGTGCTCTTATCTTCTGAGTCTCCTCTCCAGCTCAATAAATACATATTACAAAGATATTTTGACCTGACTTTTCTTGACCTGTGAGAAGTTTACTGTGATGTACCCTGTTATATACTACTTTACTCTAGCATCTATGTTATACTATATCAGATATTACTACTTCCTGCTTCATGATACAGAGTTTATCCATGTTATCTTTGAAAAAGCAAGCCATAAATTCCACACCCCCTCAATGATTCTCCATTATTTTGAGGGGACTTGGTAGTGCAGTCTCCCCCATGACTTCCTTATGCTGATAATTATAATAAGATGACTTCCTAACTGCACACTGTAAAATGCTACTTAAATGATACAGGTGAAATATGCTTCAACTTTGAACCCACTGACTGAATCTATGAGAGGACAAACGTAGAGATTTAAAAAAGCTATGTTCATCGTGCTTTTAGTTATGATAAAACGTAGAAAATAGATAACACCATAGCTTTCAAAAGTGTCGGGGAGGATAGTGTTGAGGAAGATCAAATGTAGTTTGACTGTATGGTTTGTGGTATCCTCAAGTATTATATGAGGTCCTCTGTATAACATGATTCAACAAGGATGGTAGGCAGCAGGAGGAAGAGAGAAACAGCCTGGAGCTAATTTTTTTTTTAAGTTAGGATGATCTGGTACAGACTGCCAAAGAGCTTAACAACTAAAAGTACAAATGTACTATTGTTATGGTGAAGATAAGGAGATTAAGATGAATTTCATTTAATTACCTGTCAGAAATATTTATAGAATTTAATTACACGATTTATTTAATTTTCTATATTATATAGAATTTACTTATGTGATGTGAGTGTGTTTTAGATTTATTGACTCCAATTCAAAACATTCCCTGTAAAGGAAGCAGAGACCCGAATGACTTGGGAAGCCCATGAAACTTGAGGCTCAGAAACAGAAACTCAAGTAGCTCACAAAATTTATAAGATTCGGAAAGCTCAGAAAGTTACAAGATCATGAAGATGCTCTCCCAGTATATGTAATCAGTAAGCAACTGTGGCTGAAGCTGTGACCCTCTCTGGGGAAGCTTCCTACAAGTTGGATGGTAGGTACAGCGAGGCAAGGAGGCACCACTAATGCCCTGCCCAACTTTTCAGTGTTGCAGCCGCCCTTGAATCACTCATGTTCATGCAATGAACCTATACATTCCTTGGTTCACTAAGCAAGACATTAGTGGAATCGTTTCTTCAGTCTGCTATAGTACCATATCCGTACTAAGCACTTATTTGTTCAATTCTCCCCAGGAAAAGTCACAAGGCAGTGTGTCTTCATTTGTGATCACAGCTGAGCATATTCTACCGCTCGTAGAAATTCCCCCTACCAAATAAATAAGTGTAAATAAGAAAATGCTGGTAATGGCAGGATTAACATCCTGTAGTCTAATTTTAATTATATTCCAACTTTTTTTAAAAAAGTAAGTCTCACTACTAAATTTTGATGGTAAGAAGCATGAAGAATACACGGAAGGAAATAAACATACTGTCTTAACATCATCTACATGATAAAGAAATTGAAGTAATATGGATTAAACATAGGAATCTTTTAAAAGCATGTTTATATGCTGAATCTCATATTACGGCTTAAAATCAGTATAACTTCAGTCTCTGCAGAATTAGACCAACATTATTTTATCAAGTTCAGTGACCCAAGCAAAGTCTTGTGCACAGCTCCATAGAAATGCATTCTGGTGAACATCGAGTAGGAATTCCAGAGAATCTTCAATATCAAAAACTAGGCAAGGACTTTTTCCCTGCCCTCCATAATTAGGAAAAACGTGTGCTTCTCTCTCATGTTATTGTCGCTATTCAGTGTGGAAATGTGAGGAGGCAGCTTTCTCCAGCACATTCTCATTCAAGAGTCTTTAATGGGGCCAGGCAGACAATCTCCCTTTGTGATGCCCTTTCTCATCATCTAAGCTGCCTTGATTTCTTCCTCTAGAACACTGTGTACAGAATGGAGGTCAGAAAAAGCGTGACCTTCACCGCCTTCCTCTTCGTGTATTCTGAGGACTGAAAAGCTGGGATTTCCATTATATCTCCACGATGCCATGTGTTTTTCAGGCTTACAGTGAAGTATGATGACCTTGACTAACAGGATTAATTATTAATATGGTGTATAGATTCTGGGGGGGACAATTTTTTTCTATGACTCCAAAAGTCAATTATGAAACAAAACTGAATAACATCCTCATTGTTTTAAGGACTCTCAGTTTCTGAGACTGTAGACCCCGTGGCTAAATATTGAGGGGGGTGGGGTAGGTGTCTCAGGATCAAATGATCCAAAATAGAGAAATATACATTTTAGTTTCATCTCACCTAAATGAGAATGGAATTAAACTATATTGCTTAAATATTTCCTGCTACTTTAACATAAATCTTCCTAAAATGTGAGCTGTGTCCTGAAAGCAGAGTTCATAGATAAATCATTGTTAATGCAAACCTCAGGTGGCATTTCACTAAAGTGATATAAGTTTTAAAAGTGCAGAATGATAAATAACTTGAGAAAATGCTGGTAGACTGCCACGGGAGCAAAGATGTCCTGGATCCGTGTATAGAAAAATCCCACATTAAGACACATGTAGTTATTACGAAGATAAAATCAAAGCTTCATCATGTAGTCCGAATAGCAATTGAAGTTAAAAGTGTAGGAAAGCCAGCAGACTAAGCTGAAGGCAAAAGGTAAAGGCAACAGAGGGTCCAAAGCAATGTGGCTGTTTTTGTCCTTTGTCCCTATACTTAACAGAAAGAGGGGAAAGGAAGATCTGTGATATAGGTTTGCAGAGATTAATTGAATGAGCAATTGGGAAATATACATTTACATTGTGTTTATATCCATTGTTAGAGAAGTAAAGACATGTCTAATGGTAGATGAGCCAGAGCACTTAGAAACTTATGGAAGGGTCTGCGTGCCCTTGACCAGCTCCCCTCCTGGGTGGCTCCAAAAAGAGAGAGACATGAGAATAATTCCCAAATATTGGGTTTGTGATATACAGAATTGTTTTGTACCATTTATTAAAAAAGAAGTCCCCAGTTGCTGTGGCCAAGTGACCGAAGGTGGAGGGAGGCTTCTGCTTAATAAAGACAGTGAACATCTTAGAAGTCCTGAAGATGGTACAGGATACTGGTGTCCTGCTTCAATGGTTCAGAGAGCTCTAGAGCTGTGCTAGGTCCTTACCAGAAAGGGTGGGAATGAAAGCTGTGATCGTCTAATCTGTGAGTGCTAGAGGCAATGTTCATTACATCTAAGGAAATCTCACAAAACATCAAATCAAATGAGAGATACACATAAATATGTACGTAAAATAATTCTAGAAAGAGACACAATTACTAGACAATGATGATTACGTCTAGAAAGAAGCTAGGATGAAGCTTGGGATGGAAAACATGACTAATTCTTAGCCTTTGGAGAAAGTATGCCTTTTGAATATTTTTACCACACAATTCCTACTATAAAAAATTAATTATAAGCGGAGAGAAATTAAGTCTGTGTTAGGAAATATTTTCTGAGAGAAAAAATGTATATATTTTTAATAAATGAGAAAATAATCAATTCTTAATTAATGGACAATAAAAATGAGATTACAAGAAAAAAATACTGTTTTGATAGATGTACCAAAGAGGTGAAAAACATTACACACTTTTACAAACTGGTACTCATTTCTCTCATTAGGATGTTGGGATTACTATTTAAAAAGACTAGATTATGAAATGGTTCTTTTGACGCTCCAATTCTGTTTTATCCAGCCAGTCTGGCGCAGATAGGTAAAGTGAACTTCTTTCTCCTGACACAGTAGCTTCACATTTTTATAAATTTTTATATTTTATGTGGGCAACTTTTCTACATAATGGGTTTTTTATTAGCAACAATTTCAAACAACTTTTGGTGGTAGAGATTGTCTAAATTTAATCAAAATGAAGTAAAATAATGAAGGGAACAAAATCAGTTCTAAGGCAAGGACTTCAAACATTCTTAGCTACGGTTATATGCATTAAACTTTCCAGGATGTAGAGAACAATGCTCTTAAATTTTCTTTTATTTTTTTTAAAAAAAAAAAAAGGTAAAAAAGGAATCCTCTGTTCTCCACAGCAAGGCACCTATCTGCAGTCATTAGGAAGCAATGTTTTGTTGGTCAGTCCTCTGAACAAGCTAAACACGCTGAGCATAAGAAATTTGAAGAAATATTAAGAGCTGGCCTATTTTATAAGCTTGCTTATCTGGGAAGCTGTAAGGTTAGATTAGCCTTCAGGAATTCTTGAGACACAGCAAACCAGTCCTGAAATTCCCCTGATGCTGACAAATGAAGGAAGGGTGTGTGTGTCGGCATCAAAGTCTTCCCTGCCTCACCTTAAGTGATCATGTGGGATGTGTCAACTGATGGCAATTTTGGCTCCATAAAGGATATTTAATAATGTTTAGATATAGTTAGTTGCTTATTTGCTTTCTTGATTGCTTTTTTTGAGAGAGAAAGAGAGAGAGAGAGAGAGAGAGAGAGAGAGAGAGAGAGAGAGAGAGAGAGAGAGAGAGAATCCTAATATAAACCTTCATACAACCTGCCTCAATCTCCAGAATGCTAGGATTCCAGTATGCTGTACCATATTTGGCTTTAGTTGTTTTGATTTTCCACAATTAAGAAATGGAGGGATACTGAGTTTGTTAATACTAAGTAGACCCTAAGACGATTGCTTAAAAGGCTAAAGTATTCCTCTATCAGGCCATATTCTTTCTACACATGCACAACAAGTAATTGTCCTTAAGGATTCCTTTCCTAGATCTATCCTCACCTGGGGTCTGCCTGCCTCTTCCTGGGCGGATCATAAGATTCACTCTTTTTCCCTCTTTGCTCAGTTTTTTAGAAAAGGGAGTGGAGGCCCAGATTGGAACTAGTTCTGTTAGCTCTGTGTTTTGTTCGCAGTGCCAGTGTTGAAGCTTGCTACCTATTTCACACTCTAAGAATGATTTACGGGAATGAAAGATTCTCTATAGTACAGCCCACTACAAACATTCTTCAAAAGAACAAGCTTATAGTAAGCCATGCCTTCATGGAGGAGGAGACACTGTGAAATTCAAAGAGACATAGAACTAGATTTATTTTGGTAACAAAGCAGTATTTCATCCACTCCTCCTGCGTGACAGAATCGCTTAATGGATTCATTGAGAGACATTCATGCTCTCTCTGTTCACCCGGCACACAAATAGGCTATGCAGATTCTGAGGAGGAGAAGAAATGCAGGACAAGGGTGTTACCCTGGTCAAGGTGATCATGAAGATACTAGGGATGGATAGCAAAAACCATCTCCATGAGTAAATCATGAACCTTTTACTTCTTTACAAAACAACATTATTATGTATGTTGTCATGCATGTATGCACTGGTGTGCCCAAGTACAAGTCAGAGCACAACTTGTAGGACTCAGTTTTCTTCTACCATGTGGGTTCCTGGAGCAAACTTGGGCCCCCAGTCTTGGCAGTCAGTACTTTATCTACTGAACTATCTCACTGACCCATTAATTTTTTCAGTCAGCATTTTATGTTAGACATTATCTTCTTTTTTGCCAATTTTCTTTACATATAATATTTTCCTTAAATTAATTCTTTAAGGCAAAGGTACATGTGCTTTCCTAGAGGGATTAATGAGAACTAAACCATCTAAGGAGTCACAAGAAAAAAACAAAGACCTATGGATCTGGCTAGCTGTCAATTTGGTAAAACATTCTATAAATAATTGCACATTAGCCATAATCATCGTCTGTTTCCAAAGAACAAGTAAAAATAGATACGTAACAGAATGGAAGCAGATGCTGAAGTTCTCGAATATTAGCAGAACACTTCTGCCAGTCTACACGTAGTACATGTCCTTTTAAAAACAGTACTTCATTTAAAATGACTGACAGATATTTAATATTTACAACAGATCAGTTTTTTCATAACGTACAATCTGACTGTGAAAAAAGATACGCAATGAATCTTTTAATACTGTATATTAGAAGACAGTATCCACTAATATAAAAAATAATAGACTCAGAACAGGGGTGACCAGCGAACAGCACTGTCTGAATCTAAAATTTTCTTGGAGTGAAGGATGACTGTGGTAAGAAAATATATTCCTGATATGAGTGTAGACAGAGGTTGGCATAGGAAAGAATATTAAAAGAAATTTTACCTTTCTAGGTTGAGAGATATTTTTCACAACTATCCTGCCTTTGAGTTTTTCTGCCTTAGTTCTTAGGACTCATTATAACTTTCTTTAGTCCACTTACACCAATTTGTTTAGGAAATGCATTAAGGTATGGAATCTGGAGCCATTGGATTCCCAGAAAATTATGACCAGTTAGTATCATGTTTCACTGTTCTTCCGAAGCAGTGCCTATGAAAGTGTATGCATAACGCACACACTCACCCACCTACCCACCCACCCACCCACATATACATGAAGTTAAAAAACAATAGAACCTATGACAAGTACTGATTTTTACTTATAAAACAGCTGTCTATGTATGTGTAGGTTTTTGTAAAGTCTATCCTTTGTGTTTCAAATACTCAGTACATTGCCTTGAGTTTGACAATAAGAACAAAAAGGCTTAAGAGAAAACAATGTTGTTTAATAATTATTTTCTACTAGCATATGAAAAGATTTTAATTACAGTTATGTGTTTGGCTATTTGAAGCTGGACAAGGCAGAAAACTGCTGGATGACATAGGGCCAACCCATGACTCTCTCTATTTTGTTCTGAAGATGCTCAGCTTTCACTCTATTTTGGCATCATATTTTCTTCTTAATTGCTCAATAGATCTTTTAAAATAATTTTAAGAAGATCCTTTTCTGCTAGCTCTTAAATATTGGAATTTTTCTGAACGGTGTCCTAGATTTTTATTCCTTTTTAGAAAAACACTTTCCCTAGAAAACTCGAACAGTTGAGAATGTTTAAATTTGCAAATATGTACAATTTCTAAATTAGATTTCATGATTTCAAAGTTCTCTTGAGGTCCTGTATTTCTGGAGAATATGGTTCTAACACCTGTATTTGCAATTCATCAGGCTACCAGAAGATGGTGATGGTGCTGCAAACTGATTTGCTTAATCCATAGGGGAAGTACATTAATTCTACTATGATTTAATAGGAGGAGCCAAGACATCTATTTGTGATCCTAAAAGTAACATAGTATTAAAAGATTTGGGATATTCTGTATACAAATATAAAATCACATGACATAATTTTTTAAAGATAATTTTAAGATGAAGCAGGAAGGTTCCCTGACACAAAACTCTCCCAATCACATTCTCTTGATGCTAATAAAAAATAAAATGTGTACCTATTCTTAAGCAGGTCATAATGCACTCACAGGATCAAGATGGCTGCCTGTATCCAGAGGAAATAACCACGCTCATTCCTTAAGATGTCTGTCTTAAGCGACACTGAGAAATAGAAGCCATTTGCCCAGACTTTGTGGAAAGTGCTGCAAAACACAAAGTCATACTTGTCTCCTTTAAATTTCTCTATGCTACCAGCTTAATTCAAGAAAACTGATACTGTCATGCAAAAACCGTGATATTGCAAGATTTTCTAATTCACAGGTCTTTGTTTTTCTTCGGTTAGTATCTTCTACATCAAAAAAAATTAGCCTTACCCCTTTTCCAAATGCCTGACCACATTTAAATTTTAAATGGTCTCTTATATGGGGATAATTGTTCATTATATATCCCTTATATGTTAT
>NW_026067944.1:8755326-8756379 GCF_014885135.2 Alexandromys fortis
TATATGTGTGTGTGTGTGTGTGTGTGTGTGTGTGTAATTTTATTAAATGAAGGCTCTTAAAATGGGAGGGTTGCTCTGAATTATCAATCTTATGAGCCATCATATCTTTGTTTAAAGTATGGAGGAAATGGGAGGTTGTCAGAGATTCAGGTAGACAAGTGAAATCCAAATGAGATGAGCAGTTATAGGACAGGAGTGCAGTGTCCTCAGGCCCAGAAATGCAGAAAAGGGCAGGGGTGGAGTCTCCTCTGGTACCTGAGGGCTGAGAAGTAGGATACCTGTTTTCTCTGTCCAATTCTAATGTAAGACCCATGGCCTACAAATATGTGACAGAATAAGTATGAACTGCTTTGAACCCCCAATATTTCATAATCACTTTTTACAGGAAATGTACACCTCAATTTGATTTAGGATTTATGTAGCTTTAGATTGCATGCACAAAGTAAAAAAGAGTTTCTTTATTGTTAATAATGTTAGCACCTCAAAATTTTAAATAAAGTTTTAAATATACACATAAACATTTGAAGAGATTTTTTTTAATGCAGCAGCATTTGTGGGAATGGTTTCTTATTAATAAAGAAACTGCCTCGGCCCATTTTATTGGATAGAAAATTAGGTAGGCGGAGTATACAGAAGAGAATTCTGGGAGAAAGAAGGTTAGAGGAAGAGTCGCCATGATTCTCCCGCTCCAGACAGACTCAGGTTAAGATCCTCCCTGGTAAGCCAGCTCGTGGGCTACACAGAATATTAGAAATGGGTTAGAACAATATGTAAGAGCTAGCCAATAAGAAGCTGGAACTAGCCGGGCCAGGCAGTGTTTGAAAGAATACAGTTTCCGTGTAATTATTTCAGGGCATAAGCTAGCCATGCGGGCGGCTGGGTGCCGGGGACGCAGCCCTGCCGCCACTCCTATTTCAACAGATGGCGCCCGGACGTGATGGGCTAAATCCACTTAAAAACCTGAGAAGGCTTAAAAATAAGGGAGAGAGAGTTTAAAACAGATTTTCGCTGTTTCTTGGTGGCGTGCTGTAGAGAGATTCCTGACTCAGCAAC
>NW_026067944.1:8758716-8936467 GCF_014885135.2 Alexandromys fortis
GAGGAGTCGCCATGATTCTCCCGCTCCAGACAGACGCAGGTTAAGATCCTCCCTGGTAAGCCAGCTCGTGGGCTACACAGAATATTAGAAATGGGTTAGAACAATATGTAAGAGCTAGCCAATAAGAAGCTGGAACTAGCCGGGCCAGGCAGTGTTTGAAAGAATACAGTTTCCGTGTAATTATTTCGGGGCATAAGCTAGCCATGCGGGCGGCCGGGTGCCGGGACGCAGCCCTGCCGCCACTCCTATTTCAACAAGCATTGTTTTACTTTCTCAAAATGAGTCCATTTTAATTTTTAGGCTGGACTTTTTCAGAATATAAACTTGTGTTTTATTTGTATTTGGTTGACTATTTCTCAGTCTTGGATGATTTAAAATGTTATAATTGCAGTGGTTTGTGTAGGTAAAACTATACATAAATTTTATTAGTTGTGGCAACATTGAGGTTGACCAAAGTTATGAGCTTGTTTACTAGGTTTGTTCCCATTTCCATTTTCTCCTTGATAAATCAATATTCTATTACTTACCTGTTCTGCTTTTGCATCAAAATTCTGCATTCATAAGCATTGCTACAACACAATTAAAACTGAATCTTTGTAAATATGAAGACTTATCACTGTTCTGAACCTAAAACCTCTTCATCTACTTTACTACTCTAATACTGAGCTACATACTCCTAGCTTTAAGTTATAAAAGTCTAGCCACTTATTATTGCAATTTAGAAAACAGAATGCATCGTTTTCAGATAAGATTAGGTATTTACATTAAAATGATGGAGTCACAAAAAAAACAAAAATAGCTAACTCTAATTTAGGTAACCATTGACAACTGATTATCTTATTATTTGCATAGGTATCTTATCACTGGTTATAAACTTTCAAACTATATAAATTTACTAATATATATATATTCAAACTATATATATTTACTATATATTTAGCATGTGACAACATTTAGCTCCTGCACAAATTGTTTCCTTTGAATTAAATGTTCACTTATATATAATTTGTTTCATTATGAATGTATTTTATGTTTATAAGTTTCAAAATAGGTTTTTGAAAACCAACTTCAACTTCATCAGGGTAGGAGCATGAAGATTAAAAAAACAAGAGAATGAAGACATAATGAAAATAATAAATAGAAGCATAGGATAGTATCGGGAGTTCAGGTAAATACTGAAAATCGCCTACATTTAATTTCCCCATTTGCTTAAATATCCCAACTCCAAAAGTTAGGCATAAGATTAAAAAAAAAATCTACATTAACATGATACAAGGAATCAACAGACCAGTTGAAGGATTATGGGCTACATTGTTAGTTAAATATTCTGCTACTGAAATGAGACAAGTAATGCACAGACCCTAGGCAAACCACTCTCTGGGTGAAATCTGTAGTTACTTCCCTAAGGGAGTAGGAACCTAGGTGGATCCTTAGACTTTTCTTTGAGGTAGAAACAAATCTACTTCTCAATACCCAAAATACTGTGTCTGGATATTACCTACACTTGTTGTCTGAACTGTTAACAATAACTTTAAGAGAGCAGAACTCTGTGACCTAAATCAGGGTAGAATGGAGCTTTAACCTTTATTTGAGGTAGAAACAGATCTCCTTAATACTTGAAATACCAGTTCTGGATATTAGCCACACCTGTTCTTTGAACTGTTCACAATAACCATGAAGAAATAGAAGTAAGTTCTAACTCTCTGACATTTAGTCAAGAATGGACCCATACCTACAGGCCCTAACAATAGATGCCTAAGAGTACATATATATTTTAGTGTACCTCCTTCTTTAATAACAGTTGGGTAAAATGTCAAGAAATCTCATAAAGCAATAAAAACTGTTAAGGGAGTAGTGTATTGCTATGTGGAGAAAATAAGGGAGTATGGTGTTCTTGACTCAAATAGGACATACTCTTTCCCTCCAAGATTTGGGGATCATTGTGGACAGGTGGATGTAAGATTGTAGGAGACAAAGTTAGTGAATTTCTGCAATAATGTTTCCAGTATTTGCTGGATATTACAGGACCATCACACACAAATTCACATAGGCTGTGACTGCATGCACAAGACCTTTAAAAATTCAAGGAACACAAAACCACAGCATGGATCAGGAAGATGCTCATGAAATTAATGCCCTAGCTATAGAACTATGTGTAATTGATGGTTGCTCAGGGATAGAGAATCAGTTTCTTTCAGGTATGTGTTCCCTGTGCTCCAATAGATTGTCCTGTATAGAGAGAGCACTAGACAGACACAGTGGATTCTAAAAGAATATCACTCAGCTGTAAAGAAACATGAAATTGTGAGATTTGCAGATAAACACAGAACTAGTAAAGAGTATATTGAGCGGGATAACCCAGTCACAGAAAGACAAACACCATCCATCTTCTCTCATCTGCCGTTCTTTGCTCCAAATCTCCAGATGTGACTATATAACCTGGAGTAAGCACAGAGAGAAAAACAAAAAGCAACCAATTAGTGATATAAAGCTTCCCTAAAGACCAGAGTGCAGAGCTAAGCCACTAGAGGTCAGGGAGTGGTGGTACACACCTTTAATCCTGGAAAGCAGAACTCAGGAGACAGAAGAAGAGGGATCTATGTTAGTTCAAGGCCACCCTAGGCTACCTAAGATTGGTTCTCTCTAAAAGAGAAGTAGAGCTCCCACAAAGGTGATCCTAGCACTTGGGATCACACACCTTTAATCCGAGCACTAGAGAGTTTGAAACAAGAACAGATCAGCGATATAGCAGGATGGAAAAAGGAATACAAGGCATAGGCAGAAAGAAGCTCAGGGCAGTCTGAGGTTTGATAGAAACAGTTATAGTCTGTGGTTTGGTAAAGACAGAGTCTGGAGATGCAGTCTGAGGACAAGATTGTCCCTTTGGTCTGGGCACTGTTAGAGGTAAAAGAACTCTCTGGTGGCTGGGCTTCAGCATTAACCCCTATATCTATCTGACTTTGGGTTTTTACTATTAATATCAATTAGAATTTGTGCTGTATCTGGTGCCCAATTTCTAGAGTACAAATTCACGAAAAAAGCCTATGGCTTTACAGCACTGGCATAGGCCGGAGCTACATGAGGCCAGAGTCACTGCTCCACCAGCTAGGTTTTCCTTTTTTCTCTCCTGGTGAGCTTTCCCTGGATCCCCTGCTCAGGCTGCTACCAAACTACATAACTGCCCTGAAATCTGGTCAGGCTTTTACTATTCTATGCACCAGCAATAAGTCTCACGTCTTCATCATCATTGGCTGCAGGTTTGGTGAGAACATTAGAATTCTTAAAGGAAGGAACTAATTAAAAGAGAGGGATTTCCACATAAAAAATGAAAACACTATTATAAGAGGGAAAGTTAGGTCTCTGTATAATTATGCAATACATGTCTTAAAATGGAATAATTAAATTACAGGATAATCAACTTAAACAGGATGGACATACTGTTAACTATTATTTTAATAAACCTTGTTAACATTTTGATAATTCTTGATTTATCTTTTAAAAAGTTGTTTGGTATGAGTGTCAAGATGCAGGTCTTAGAAAACCTTAATAAAACAGATCATAGATATATATTCATATCCAGAGGAATTTAAAGGAGATCTAATGTCAGCATTGCATTATAAGGATAGAGAAGAACAGCCTAAAGTTTTTCAAACAATTAACCTTAATATATCCAGTAACTTTAGAGGAATTGCCAAATGCATATAGCCCTAAGACTCTGTTAAAGCTG
Source organism: Alexandromys fortis (assembly GCF_014885135.2). Taxonomy (NCBI): domain Eukaryota; kingdom Metazoa; phylum Chordata; class Mammalia; order Rodentia; family Cricetidae; genus Alexandromys; species Alexandromys fortis. The sequence continues at coordinate 8,762,444 of NW_026067944.1, forward strand.
AATGGACTCCTGTGGCAATGTAAGATTTAAGGAGATTCAAGAAAGCCATAGCCTCATATGGCATACATTCATATTTTGTGAAGCAAATGTTAAACTCATGATCAGCTTGTAATAGAATTATCCCTGAAGACTGGAGAGACTTGGTTATAGCTGTGTTGGAGCCTGGTCCACAATTACAATGGAGAATCTGGTTGAAGGAAGACCATTGAACAATGGAGTAGAGCTAGAGGTATGGAAATCTCCCAATATCAACTTCTTGGAGAAGGAGATTATGCTAATATAAAAAGGGAATTCTTATATCATGGTCACATCCTGGCTTTATACCATACAGCAGCTTTGAATGCTTGGGACAGAATTGAAGAAGTAAGAAAGAAGATTGAGCCATTTGTTAAAGTCATACAGGACTTCACTGATTCCTTACAAAGAATGACATCAAGAGTAAATAGAATGATATCAAATTCAGAAGCTAGACAAATAATAATTGAATCTCTGACTTTTGAAAATGCTAGTTCTCAATGTAAAAGAATAATTAGGCCGTTAAAGGAAAGATCAGTGCCCTTGGAGGAATGAATCCAAGATATGATCAATATTGAATCTCATGACAATAATAATGCTTGGATAGGAGGGGTGATTTCCAGAGGTTTGAGGAAAAATCGAAATGTCAAGTGTTTCAATTGTGGCAAACAAGGTTACCTTAAAAGGGGCTGTAAAGAGGATTTTTCTAGAATGAAGAAAATACTATGTAAGCTTCCAAGGGAGGGAAGCAATCTTTGGTCCTACTTGGCCATAAAGCCTATAAAGCAAAATAATGAGAAAATATCCCAAAAGGTGCAATAGTGGATTCCATGTCTTGGCTGTAACAAGCAGAGGTCTAATTGGACTTAAAGTACTCTCAGTAGGGAAATCATTTTTTCTAATAGAAATCTAGCCAACTATGTAGGCCTGATGAGTTTGTGCAACTTAGAAGAGAACCTACTGCCATAAATTTACTACATATGTAAACTATACCATTGTAATCTGTAACTGCATTCTAAAACATATTGTTAGAACTACAGGTAAGTGTAGCTCTTACCCCCATAAAAGAAGTTTTCTCTTTACAACAAATGGAGACCATTACAAAAAAAACCACAACTGCTCATAATGCAGAGATCAATGGATCTTTGGAAGTCCAGCTCCAATCTATCATACAATTTTTGCACCTAAGGTTCAGGAAACATCACTCAAAAGAGGACGTGGAAAGATTGTAAGAGCCAGAAAAAATAGGAAATCTGCTGTGAGATTATGTCTCCTAGAGATGGGAAGAAAACTATACCCTTAATACCTCACAATAAAAGTGCCTAAAAAAGACCTAAACATGGTAATACCTCCAGACGATCCTTTATTGTATAAGATTGTTTTGGCTATCCTGGGTTTTTTAGGCAGTTTGGTTGCTCACCTTACTAGACCTGGATGGAGGTGGGTGGTCCTTGGACTTCCCACAGGCAGGGAACCCTGATTGCTCTTCAGGCTGACGAGGCAGGGGGACTTGACTGGGGGAGGGGGAGGGAGATGGGAGGCGGTGGCGGGGAGGAGGCAGAAATCTTTAATAAATAAATAAAAATAATAAAAAGACATAAACAATAACAATACCAATAGACATGCTAATGTGGAAAGAGGAAATCTCATAGGGCCTAACCCTTACACAAAGAGCTATAGTCAACTAATGACTACTGAGGGAGAATTAGCCTCTCCAGGGATAAGCCCCATAATTGGTTGTTCAAAACAAAGTGTACAAAAGTCACAATTAGCAGACTCAATTGATAGCATTTACAAATCTGTTTACGTGTGTGTGTGTGTGTGTGTGTGTGTGTGTGTGTAAGAAGAGAAAGAGACCATTGATTTGAGAGGGAATAGGGGGCAAGGTACAGTTGGAAGGAGGACAAACGGTAGTGGTCGGAGTAAAACAAAGGGAGTTAAATAATTGTAATTCAATTTTTAAATTATAGCTATAAGGAGAAAACCGGTAGTGACAGATTCATAGACAGAGACTTCTGGAAGAGTCCAGTGTGAACATATCTAGACGAGTTACACCATGAGAAGAGAGTAGGAGAGAGTACAAGAGAGGTAGGCTGGGACAAAGAATGCCTGGTTTAGCCAAAATGACTAAATTTTATAGGGGCCAGAGAAACGAGAGGAAGGGATAGCCTATCCACTCCCTGGGCTGGAGAGTTTAGGGCAGGGGACTAATTATGCCAGCTAGGAGGATCCTACAGCAGGTAAAGACTGAGGGATGCTGGGAGAACTTGGCAGCCACCATCCACCTTGATATGTTAATAGGCACCTCAGCAAATTGTCCCAGGATTGGAAAACAGTGACTAGAGAAGAACTGTGGGAAAACTATTGGATTTGGTCAAAAACGCATTATACATATGTATAGAATTCTCAAACAATAAAAAAAAATTATCATAGAAAATTGTAATGGGAGGATTTGGAAGTTTCTACTTTATATATTGCCTTGTTTGTGTGTTTTTTCTCACACCCTAAGCACCTTTAGTGCAGAGGAATACCATAATTCATCCTTCTATTGCTAGCTGGTTCCCAGACCACATACAATACCAAGCCCCTAGCACCCAATCAAAAACAATGTTTTGTTTCTATTGGGCTTATGGACATCCTGCTCCTTCTGCATGTCAATCAGTGTTTATTTTACTTCTCTGCACCCCCAGTCTTCACAGACAATATGAGACCCAACTGATGTTTGTTTTTACACTGGACTTGCTCTCTGAAACATTCAGCGTCACCTTCTCTCCTTCTAATTGCATCTCCATTTCCCTTTGTGTAGCCCCTGAGTGAGTCTCAATAGATAAGAGATATCCTCTGAAGCAAAGGGGACCTTCTTTCTTCAATAGAAATTATTATCCATCATGGAAAAAAGATGCAGGTAGTTCCTTCCAAACCTGGTCCTTTGTGTATGACTTCACTACCACTTCTGTGTTTCTTCCAGAACTGAATGGTGCCAGGCCCCCTGTGCCTTTTCCTTAAATGTTAAATGAATGGATGAATGATACTCAATATGGGACTAGCAGGGGGAAACCCACAACAGTGAAAGCTAAATACAAAGGCATTTATCATTTCCAGTTGCATCAAAATCAGGCTGTGGATCACATAGTGAGGCATTTAGCAAAAAATAAGCAATTGCAGATAGAAGTAAGTGATCCTCAGAGAGCAACTGACTTTCCCCAAAAAGGATCCATCTTACTTTCCCCATATCTAGATTTCCTACGAGACCAAGAGTCCTTATTTGGAGATGTAGTTAAAATCTTCTGGGACCTTTAACATGCCATAAATTAGGAAAAAAAATATGCCATAGAAAAGATATAGTAAGCTGGAATGGAAATAAAAGAAAAAGAGAAAGAAAAGGTGGGTGAACATGGGAGCCAGGGAAACTCCCATGTTAAAGCAAGAATTGACAGCTGCTGCTTGGAAACCCGTTCCTGCACTTTCGTTGTTACAGAAAAACTACACATTTGAAATGTCCTGAAGTAAGAATTACAAAACAGGTTCCAAATATCAGGAATATTACAAATCCTAGTAAGAAAACAAAAGACTAAAAATATGAGTCTGAAATAGAGTGAGAAACAAGGAAACAAACAGTACATCTATGCCTATCGTTGGAGGGAGAGAGGCTGCATTGTTCAAATTAAGAAGTCTGACAGGAAAAAGAAAACATCATTTATGCCATTCATCTACATTTCTCAGTGCATACACAGCAAAACGAGAACAATGAAGACAACCCAATATTGGCCACTGTGAAAAAGCAAATCACAATGCTAAACTTTCACAGTCACAGACATTAAACATCAGAAAAATAAAATAAAATAAAATGAGATGATTATCAAAACTGCAAGGAATAGACCAATAAGAAAAGCAGGAGGATAGACTGGGGTGGGAAGGGTTAGTGGGGGGAATTCATAATAACAGTATCTAGTGGCCAGAGTCTGTCACTTACAGGCCTGTGTCACACTCATAGATGTTGTTATGATGGAGCAATGAAGGTGGCAGAAGACAATTGCCTTCATGGTTTGTGATAGAGTGTCTAAATAGCCAGCAAACATATCAGATTCCCTAGAAGACCTAGAGCATATGCAACCAGGAAGATGCTCAGTGGGAGCTGACACTTCTCTGAGTCACTAGAGTATCCCAAAAAGACAAAGTTGGGAGCCTAGATGTAGTTCATCCCAGACCTGGTATTTCAAAAAGGAATCCATGTGATGAGGATTTGACACTCACAGCAAACGTGGGTGTTGAGAAAGCTGTGGGTTGCATTCTGCCACCAGCTCCTGCCACCGGCTAGCTTTACCCGAAATAACAACACACAAACTGTATTCTTTTAAACACTGCTTGGCCCATTTCTATTAATGTGTGTAGCACCCCAAGGTGCACTTACCAGGAAGATTCTAGCCTACGTCCATCCTGGGTTGGAGTTTCATTGTTGTGTCTGCCTCAGAGAGCAGAGCTATCGAGTCTGAGCTCACTTCCTCTTCCTCCCAGCATTCTGTTCTGCCTACTCCACCCACCTAAGGTATGGCCTATCAAAATAGGCCAAGACAGTTTGTTTATTACCAATGACCTTCCTCCATCACATGGGTATGGGCATCAGCTTGGACTTTGTCCCTCTACAGGGCATCTCCCTCACACCACCAACTGAATACAGGAAATAAGTAGGAATGGGAAGAACAAGAGTTTGAATTGGTTAATAATGGCTCATGGTGGAGACAGAAAGACAATGGTGATGTGGAATTCCCTCTGTATGCTGTGATTGCCATAAATAAAGGAACTGCTTTGGGCCTATAGCAGAGCTATAGGGGAACAGAGCTAAGCAAGGAAAACTATGCTAAATGCTGGGAGAAAGGAGTCAGAGTCAGGGAGAAGGCATGGAGCTACTGCCAGAGAAAGATGTGCTGAAATTTTGCTGGTAGGCCACGAACTTGTGGTGATGCAGTTTAATGGAGATGGGTTAAATTAATATGTAAGAGTTAGCCAAAAAGAAGCTAGAGCTAATGGGCCAAGCAATGACTTATATAATACAGTTTCTGTGTGATTATTTCAGGGCTAAGTGGCCAGGAACCAACAAGCAGCCTCCTTACAACACAATGGATTGAAGGGAGTACTTTCCTGGAATTCTCTATCTCTGAGAACACTGTGATATTTAATTTTTTCCAGTGGAAACAATAACAACAGCAAAGCCACAAATGATGCTACCCAAGGTGGGTGGTATGGTAGCATATAGCAAATGCCTGAATTAAAAGAACTGTGGAACACATCTATTCTTTCTGCTCTCTTCTACCTTCACTTAAGAGCGTTTAAAGACCAAAAGACAAAAGTCATGGCTCTCAGCCAGGTGAACATTGGAGTAAACCACCCTGATGGCTCCTTACTTATTATCAACCTACCTCCCATTTCCCCAGGAAATTCTATTCACCTTATTTCAGGACTGATCTCTCAGAAAGGTGGTCATTTATGATGCTCTACTGTGTGCATATCCCTGTATCTTCTCCCAGTGATGATGTCCATCCTTTCTCTGAAGGGTTAATGAACAAAATGCCTCAGGCAGGTGGAAAAAATCCAGACAGGAAAGTTGACTTGACTGATAACACCTGTGGGTTGTCAGGATCTGGGAAGCTCCTGATAAATTCAATATGCCGACCTCTACAACCTCTACAGGTATTTCCCAATTTGAGACAGCAGGGGACCTGACCTGCAGACAGAAACTTCCATGCCCAAATTTCCTTCTTCCCCACAAAAAAGGGCCAAACCCTCTGCATCACATGTGCACAGTGTCCATTATTACAGAGAGATGGTGTCTATCAGTTGTTCTGACTCAAGAATGGTTCTGCTTCTATGAAAGGCCAGTCTCTTTCTTTTATTTCTTTGTCACCTCCATCAATCTTAATCTAACAATTCCTACTTCTGGTGTTTTTTAGGGAACTCCCCAGGACTGGTGCACGTTTGTCTTCTCAGCTTTCTAATGTTCTTCCTTCACAATTCTTTACTCTGGAGTGGGATACATGCCAATCTGCTGATGGGAGAGAGTCTTCTGTTTTGTGTTAATTTCATTGGTTAAATAAAGAGACTACATTGGCCCTGATAGGACAGAAGATTATGTAGGTGGAGGAGACTGAACAGAATTCTGGGAGAAAGAAGCCAAGTCAGGCAGTCGCCATGATTCTTCCACTCCAGACAGACACAGGTTAAGATCTTTCCTGGTAAACTAGCTCGTGGTGTTACACAGAATATTAGAAATGGGTTAGATCAATATGTAAGAGCTAGCCAATAAGAGGTTAAAACTAATGGGCCAGGCAGTGTTTAAAAGAATACAGTTTCCATGTAATTATTTCAGGTAAAGCTAGCCGGGTGGCAGGACACAGCTCCGCTGTTCCTACTACAACAATCTGCAAAGGCATTTTCTGTAATCTATGACAATTCCATCACCCCTAAGGCTTAAGATGTAGCTCAGTTGGCAGTTTTCTAAAGGAAAGAGGCTGACAGATCAGATGATAAAGGTGCTTGAGCCAAACCTGACAGCAAGAGTTTGATTCCTGGAATCCACATCTCATGGAAATAGAAAATCTGCTTCCACAATTTGTTTTCTGACCTCCAGATATGTGCCATGGCATTGGCATATCTCCTACTGAATATACACATAAAGTTTACACACACACACACAGAGACAGAGACAGACACACACACAACACACACACAGTGTGTGTGTGGAGGCCCAAAAATGTGATCTTATTTTCACCTTGTCTGAAGGTCAAAGTGTCTTTAGCTTGTTCAGAGTTGTTGACAACAAGAGTGGCTACACACCCTGACCTAGGGTGTGGCTAATCAATGTTTTTGACATTATAATGATCCATTCAGATTGATCCACTCAGGAAATTCAAGTATACTTCTGCTACTTCTTTTGAAATATATTTGACCAAGGGAGTGGCTGCCTTCAGTATATTTGGTTTAGGGTGGGTTCACTGCCTAAACATCAAAAAGGTTTTCTCAGGAATTAAGGACTTGATGTCTCAAGTAGTGAAGCAAGTAACTGTTCTGGTTGTCCTTTATATCATGTTATGGCAGTCTTTTGTCTCCTATTGTAATGGGGTAGAAAAGTATATGGAAAATTAAACAAAGGTGAAATTCAGTATTCACTGGAACTCGCTCCTGATACTATCCTATGCTTCTGTTTTATTATTTTTTACTCTTGTCTTCATTCTCTTTACTTATTTTTCTAAGCCCCATGTCCCTACCCTGGTAAGTGGTATACTTGTCGAAGCTGGTCTCCCCCTACACAGAAAAAAAGTTTTCCTATTTTTTTGCTCCTCCCTACCCTCACCCCACTTTCCTTAAGATTCAACAACTTTTTCCTATCAGTATCAAGTATTTACACTTGTTCCACTGGTGTAACTTAGAAATAATACATAAAATTAATTTTTATCATGTATTATAAGCTTCTTGAATGAAAATTTATGGAAATGATGAAGTAAAGGAAGGCCTCAGATCCTCCCTTGCATGTCCAATCACATTGCACAAATGTTTCAAGCCTCAGTGCTAAATCTATGCTTCTCACATGGGACTTGTCTATTCAGAGGTTAACAAATGCTTTATGAATGGAAGGTCTGATTCTCTTTGTATGCAAGCAGTTAGATTGGCACAGCCTACAAAGTTCATCACATTTATTTTCCTATACTCTGCATACTTGTTGTTCTCTCTCCTCCTCTGAGAATTCTATAAGTAGTAGATTAAAAGGAAAAACCCAAACACCTAGAATTCTTCCAAGAGCTCTTCCTGAAAAACAATCATTGTTTTCCCTTTTCTTCTTCTTCTTTTTTTTCTTTTAACTCTTATCCATTCTTCACATGTCCATTATCATCATCTCAGAGAAGTTTTTTTCTCAGTTCTGAATTTCAATTGTTTTATTTATGTTTGTAGACTTATATAAAATTGAATTTTATTCTTTTAGACCATGTTTTATATTTAGTCATTGAACATTACCTATAGTCAATATCTTAACTATTCATTGAATGACCCACATTCCACTCTACTTACTACAAGCTCCTAGACAGCAAGGATTTTTGTTGAATTATTCTAACCACTGCACCATATAAAAATAGCTTGAGCATTTGGTACCATACATACTAACAGTACTTCTATGGTAAAGCATCCCTTCATCATGGATTGGAGCTCTATCAGTTATTCCCTCTTTTCATTGTGCCAACTGAGAGATGAGAAGGAAAATACTGAAGACATTTCTTAGTAGAAGAAAGGGAACTCTCCACTACTAGGTTTCAGTCTAGAAACTGGGGAAAAAAAAATTAAAAGCACAGAAATTTTGTGACATTTCCTTAGGACAGAACAAAAAGAATCTTGTATGGGTGACTCTAGTGAGCCAGCCCTGGTATAAATCTTAAAATAACACACACACACACACACACACACACACACACACACACACACACACACACACAAGCTGCTACCATGGGAATATTTGAAAGGCCTACTATAAAATTTCCACCAAAATTCTTTCATCTAGTTGGGACCAGTGGCGCCAGTTTATCTACACTCCCCAAGTTGAATTGGAACACAAATTTCTGTGAGGATCCCAGGGAAACCTTTTCTGTTCTGTCTTCTCTTTTTTCTCTCTACTTACAAGTCAAAGAACAGTTACCACGCATACAAAATAGCATGGTGCTTTCACGCTCTTTAATACAGGCATAGTAGCAATTGATGCACAAACAACCTGTGTGCTGGGATTGGAAGGGTATTGTGAAAGCTAAGCTATATTCCGGAATAATATCCTCTTACGGGCCATATTGGTTAAAACATTGCCTAAAGGGAATCCATTCCTTTGGGTAAGAACCTTCCAGTTCTCCCCAAAACAAATAATCAGGTAATACTAGAAGATTTGAACAAGTGTTTTGAACTGATTGTATACAAATCTATTTAAATGTTTATTTTAAATATATCTTTTACTGAGAAACTTTGATTAGCTACTGTCATCAACATGGCAGAAGTGGCTGTTGTACCTTATATTAGAATTAAACATATATGAAAAAAAAACTTTCAGATGTCATCTGTCAGAACTATTTCAGATATTCATTTTATGATACTATAAGACACTATGTTCACCTTGACTGTCTGATCCTCTGATAAAGAGAAAGGGCTTGAAATCAAGGCAAAGGGAGATAATATAGATGACTGAGTCCAAAATTAATCTTCTTATGTAATAGAAGATTAAAGGCTAGTATCATTGTCTACATTATACTAAAGAAATCTGCTTTTCTAGGATATGTGTGTGTGTGTATAGTATTGAAGAGTTCTATTCAGTAGTTAGTTTAAAAGGGATGCTTAAGAGATTTGCATGCACTACCTTTAGAAAATGAAAGAAAAAATACAAAATAATTATTAAGAAAATATTTTAATACTTTAAAAATAAAGACTAATTTCCTTAAGATCAAAGCTTAGAAAATATTCTTCCACAAAAAAAGCTAGGTATTTTGCATGTGGTTGCATGTATGTACGTGCATGTGTGTGTGTGTAGATGTGTTGTATAGCAGGGAACATGTGCATATGGAGACTGAAATTTAAGTTGGGAATCTTCTTCAATTATGCTCCTCTTTATTTTTTGAGACACAGACCTTCACTCATGATGGAGCTCACTGATTGGACCAGATAAGCCATGTAATTAGCTCCAGAGATCTGCTCTAACCCCATCCATTGCTGGGATTAGTGACCTGGACTGCTGTGTCCGGCTTCCACATGGACTTGGATCTTCATGTTTGCAAGGCAAGTACTTTATTTTGTGAGTCATCTCCTCATCTTAGTTAGTTTTTGCAAGTAGTAAGTAGAGGGCAATTTTGTTGACTCTTACAATCGTCCAAAAAGAGGCTCACTGACAGTATGATGCTATTCTGAGAGTATGACTAAAGATGGACAGGTAGCAATGCCATTTCTACCAGTTATGTTAGAACAGACATAGATTTTTTTTATGGTGGAGCATAAAATAAAGAAAGCTCTCCACATAATGTCATTTAATAACGCATTCCTTTCCAGTGACTTTCTGGCACTAACAGCCTGCTCTTGTTTTATCTAACATGATAAATTTCTTTCCTTTTCATAGAAAGAAAGAGTGAAAATAAAACTTTGAAGTCTTTTTCAGTTATAGAAAGTATACTTTTGGATGATGCAAAAGTTATCAACTTTTAAACTATTCTCTCACTGACAAAACTGGGAACCTTTTCCTGGTCCTTTTCTGAGAAAATAAAATTCCTTTTTTTTTTTTTTTTGTTTGGTTTGGTTTTGTATTTTTGTATTTTGGCAGGGGGGACATGGATAGTAGAGAATTCTAAACTTTGCATGTTCACTGAAACTTTTATTCCAAGAGGGAAAATATGCTTTCAGCTTAGAGTTTTACAGTGGATCATGAAGGGACGTCAGGGCAGGAACAGAAGCAAGGCAGAAACTTGGAGGCAGTAAATAAAGGAGCAGCCATGGAGGAGCACTGCTAATCAGCTTCCTAACTTTGCTTTGCTCAGCCTCCGGCCGTATGCTTATATAACCGAGACCTGTCTGTATTCTGATGGTACCACCTATGCTCATAGTGGGCTGGGTTCTCTTATATCAACCATTTACCAAGAAAATGTGCCTCAGCCTTGGTTATAGGCCAACATGATGGTGTTATTTTAAATGATACTTTTTTTCTTCCCAGAAGACCCTGGCTTGAGCCGAGTTGGCAAAGAATTAATGAACACATCTATAAGACACCCCCACATCCCACTAATTTCCTTGAGGTTTGAAAATACTGATTGAAAAAGTGTGACAGAGGAATATGACATACTATATGCTTCAATTTTTGAAGTCCCATTTGAAGTCAGTTTAACCATCCTCCTTTATGCAAAATCTAACCTACTTCATTTGGATTATATTTACATAACAGTTTCGTGAGTTCTTAAAGCAGAAGGTAACAGTCAAGCGATTCTCACATTGAAATAAAAATGAAGACAAAAATATGTAAGGCAAACGTTTTCGTTAAATTACTAAATATTCAAGAGCTATGTGCCAAATAAGGTACAAGAAAAGATTTTCTCCAAGTATTTAAAAGTGGAAATATCACAATAGCAGAATAAAAAGAAAAAGAAGTAAATTCAGAATATTATTTTTGTTAAAGTTAAGAGACCAGCATGCTGCCAGGATCTGAAACAAGAATATGAATAGAAGGAACTCAATTTCTTATGAAAATTAGCTTGCAAAGTTTCTTCCTTTGGTTAAAGATAGCATATGACAAAGAGTTTTTTTTTTTTTTCAGAAAGGAAGCCCTCAGAGATTTTGACAAGTGAGTATTCGTTGATACTTGCTCAGTATTTGGCAGCATGCTGTCTTTTCCCTTGAGACAAGGGATTCCTCCCTCTCCCTAGCTGCAATTATCAGCAGCTGGGAGGCCTCCCAGTAGCCTTATGAGCTCATCATGTTTAATACAACAGTCTAGTTACATTTCCATGGGTACCAAGTAGTCCTCATAACATGGAAGAGGCTTAGCTCCAGCTTGGCCCTCTTGTAACACCATAGTTTTGCAAAAATTAGTGAGTGATGAGACTTAGAATTTCTGAATTTGTCAGATACTGGTAGGTGCTAAGGCTCCACAAAGTCAAAGTTCTTAGTCAGTCAGCTCTTCCCACCTTTGCTGTATTTTCAACATAGTTTTATTTTAATTATAATAAAATCCTTAGGTATTATTAGTAAAAATCTTGTAAGGATAACATTTTAGTAAAAATATCTGACATTATAATGTAATCTCATATTTTCTCAATAATAGTAGATTTGTGGAATAATGTACCCTGCTGTATATCTTGACAGCAATTATTAATCTCATCCATGAGAATAAGACCACTACCACATTTTAAAGCCAAATTTGAAGCAATTTTAATTTAAATACTGATTAGGTGAATGGACTCTGGCCAGATCCATACCCAGGTTCCTTGGATATGACCTCAAGTCACGGTGTGCAGCAAAATAGTGTTGCCCACCAGGTCCAACCAGGGGCAAACATACATCAAATCAAGAACAAGTATACATCCTAAAAATTTCCTGCCTGTGTACCTCCCACCCACATACGGTAAACTAGATTTGGTGTAGATGGGTCAGACTTGTTTAGATGAGAGAAAACACATGGCTTGTAATCTCCCATAAACAACAGTCTCCAGCATTTCAGGAATTATCTGTCCTTCGGTGAGGGATTTGCAGACCAGAGGCACTTTTGTTTCATGGATCTCTCAAACATAGTAATTAAAACAAAATGTAACTTTGGCTCTCACACTTCATATTCATGAAATTATTCCTACCATGAAATACAGATTAAAATCTAGAAATGTGCACAACCTGCTTGTTTTAACTAAGGCCATCTTAACTGTTCTGCTTATTTTCCTTGGGGACTAAAAATTATCTAAAGAAAACCTTACTTCCAGGCAGTGGTGATGCATGACTTTAGTCCCAGCACTCTAGAGACAGAGGCAGGAGGATCTCTATGAGTTTGAAGCCAGCCTGGTCTACAAGAGCTAGTTCTGGGACAGGCCCTAAAGCTATAGAAAAACTCTTTCTCAAAAAAAAAAAAAAAAAGAAAAGAAAAGAAAAGAAAACCTTACTTGATGCTATGATCTAAGATCATGTTCCATAAGTGAATAAGTGAATGATGCACATTTGCTTTAAACCTTGTGGGGTTCCCCCAAACTAAGATGGTGTGTAACTCTTCCTAAATTAAATGAGTAAACAATGGCATTTTGCTTGAAGCAGGTTACAAAAGGTCCTAACTAGAAACCCACATGTCTGTAAATAAGCAGTACAAAATTCAATGCCATATAAATCTTGCATAGGAAAGAAGATGAAATAAAAGTTAGACCCTTTTTCCTGAGTGAAGAAATCACCTTTGTCACCCACACAACTGCCCTGTTCTCAGTAGAACATGCTCTGCAGCTTTGAGCTTCAGATCAATCGACAACAGAGTGAAATAGATGGCCTGGGAAACATTTTGAATGAACCGTTTCTGAAAAACTCTCAAAAAAGGAACCAACTTATTTTCTTTATAAAATAATATGTATAAGAGCATTAATTTTCCACCTGCATTTATATGTGTTGACTTAGCCTTCAAGAAGTCTATTCAAGCACTTTTATCATTCATGAATAACAGAATAATACTTTTTCAATAGTATAATGTTTGGTCATTGCAAGTACTTTTTAAATACATGTGCAGATCTAGAAATCCAAGTTTCAGGTCTTCTAGTAGTAGGACTGGGTTGTATTCTACTGAGTTGTTTTCCCAGGGTGTGCCACATGGAAATCCTCAAGCAACCCAGCCTGTTGCTAACTGACAATGGGGGTCCTATTGGCAAGGACAGCACCCATACTACTCATTGAACATGGAAAAGTTGAGTTCATGCCCACACGGAAGCTTCACCCTTATTTTCTAGTGTCTTTGGTATTGGATGGTATGCTGCAGCCTACCAAAAGAGAAGTATAAACACCATCCCAGCCCCAAAACATTTGAGCCACAGTTTACCCTGCCTGCCAGATATGATAGGGCAATGGCACAGAACTTGTGGAAGTAACTAACAAATATCTGTTTTGCCACCGTCCACTCTTTGCAATAGAACCCATACCCAACACTGCTTAAGTAATCAAGAATGAAGGACTGGATAGCCAGAGACCTAGGATTATACCAAATACTACTAAAAATATTGCCAGTATAAAGACATTCACTATACTCATAGATAAGTTCCATATTTGGTCATCATCAAAAAAGCTTCCTCCTGCAACACATGGGAACAGATGCCAAGACCTACAGTCATACATTACACAGAGAGTCTTTGGAACACACATCTCTAAACGGTATATTTTTATCAGATTCCTCACCTCAGCTCAGGGAGCCCCATGGAAGAGAGAAAGCAGAACAAGTGCAAGATCCAGAAGGATTGAGAGCACCAGAACAAGACCCTCTAAATCAATTAAGCAAGGTTCATATGAACTCACAGAGACAGAAGCAGCAAGCACATGGTCTACATAGGTCTACACCAGATCCTCTATGTCTATATTATAGATTTTAGTTTAATATTGTTATGGGACTCCTGAGGGTGTGAAAGAGTGGGTCTCTGTTTCTTATACCTGCCCTGTACACTTCTCTTTCTGTTGAGTATCCTCGTTTGATTTTGATGTGAGGGATTTTACTTTACCTGCAGTTGGTAGTGCTTTTGGGAGTGGTATAGTAAGCTTGATCTTGTTGGGAGAAGTATGTCACTAGAAGTGGACTTGTAGTGTTTACAACATTCCTAGTTGAGACACCATTTGAGAGACTCATGCCATTCCCAGTCGACTGTATATCCCTTGCTTCTTGTTTAAGATTTGTGCTCTCAGTTTGCTGCCCTAGTGCCATGCCTACCATGGTAGTGACAGATTTCTATAGTTCTATAACCATAACCCAAATAAACTATTCTTCTATAAAAAGTAAAAATCCAAGTTTTGTTGTCTTTATTCAAAGTTCTTAGGAAATAAATAAATAATAAATATGATGCCCACACAATTAATAAGTCAATAGGTATAATATGGGGGACATGAAAGAGAAAAGTAAGTTTTAAAGTCTTTGTTGCCTGTTTGCAATATATTTCAGAAACAGTGCTAAGTTCAATTTGACCAACACAGAAGCTAAAGATGTGTTGAAAAAGCTGATTTTAAATCATGCTGGTACTTCATATCTCATACAGCTTCATTTTTATGAAACAGAATTTGTTTCAAGACCAGAGACAATAATAAGATCAGCTTAAATATTTTAATGAGAAGTCTTTTGAAGAGCACAGGAATATCCAACCACATCTCCATCAGTGATCATTTATGTTCCAAAAGTGCTTACAAATCCATGACCTTAAAGACGTTCCAGAATTCTGCAGAATTGTTATCACTTCCTATTCCAAGTACAAATAGTTTCTCTTTGGAGTTTATGGGATTTCTGAAACAGTGAAGAACACACTTTACATTTTCATAGAGTCTAAAATCCTTTTTATACCCATAGGCCGCAACCAACAGAATGTAGCAGCCCAGAAAACCGCTCCTCTCTTTCCTGCCCGATTTATCTTTTCAATTATTATTTTAGGAAGTAAAACCTCAAATTACTGAGCAACAGTTCTTAGTTGATAAACTTGGTTTGATGTTTAAAGAGCTTTATTTTTCTAGATAATATCATATATCTATATTAAATTTTACTTTGCTTTAAAAGAAATAAACCTACTTGTCAAAGACCATTGATTTTTCAAGACTTATAGTCCTAACATTGGGATTTGCATGTCACACTTGTATAAAATCTTTTGTAGTGCATGTGTACATGTCATCCTAAAATGTGGGGCTGCAGCAAAAGGAGGGCAGCCCTATTATAATTAACCCTAAAGAAACTATTTGAGGCACATAACAGGGAATGAAGTAAGGGTAAAATACTGTATTTATTATTGTGATAAAGAGGAATACAAGGAGCATGTTGCAGGTTCAAGAGGGAAGGAAAGTTCAACAAAACCAGATTCAATCTTGTGGAAGATGCACATGCCAAACTCCAGAGGTAAGCTGTGGTGAATATTGTTGCTATATTCTGTATGTACATGAAGCTCAGCTGGATACTGCAATCCAGAATGTGAGCTGGAAAAATAGCAAAGAGGGTGGTTAGCCTGCTGTCAAGAATGTAATAGGACTCAAGTCACATGCTACATGGTTTGGTATCTATATGATCGTATCTGAATATGTTGGCTATTATTTGTAGAATTCAGTAAGTTACAGCATCAAAGGAAACAGCTTCTCTTAGGAATCTTTATCTAGAACCAAGGTATAAGAGCAGGATGATCTTTATGAGATTCAGGTAGAAGCATATTATTATAAAGGAATATTAAAGAGAGGTGTATAGTTTTAATAATTAATTTATTAACAGAAGAAAATTATGTTTTGAAGAGGAAATGAACTTGAAATGACAGGATTTTGACTCAAACTGCTCTGTGAATGCCATCACCATTTGTTTACAGAAATAAAGTAACACGAGAATATTCTGTGAACATTCTACATTTAAAATATCAGATAGATACTTACTGGAAATGTCAAACAGGACAAGCAGAGCTCTGTGACGAGGTAAGGGAACACAGAAATTTATCAGTAACCAACAATCAACAGGCAGATTTAAAGTGGTGGGAATGAATTCATAGAAAAGTTCATACAAAACACATAGTTCATTCCAGTATTTCAAGAGATACTGTAAAATAAAGAATAATTAGAGAAGAAAGCAAGATGACTAGAAAGTGGAAGACCTGATAGAAAACATGAAAGTAAGGTACAGAGAGTGAATGAATATATCAAATCCTGTGAAAATTTCGATGGAGGCAATGTATGAGAACGCCATTGTCCTAGATGCTTCATTGCAGTTCTAGGGAGGAAAGAGGACTGTGAAGAATGTGAAAATAAATTATACATGAAGTGGGTCAATAAGAGTAAAATTGCCATTTAAAGAGTTATGTCACATTGGATTGCAAAATAGCAGCAGTCGCCATTGGGTATGGAGTGGTCATTTGAGTACGAGCGAGATTAAACTATGGCTATAATGAACACGAGAAATCCTCTCCTGATATCTTTTTGTGAATGAAATAAGAAAGTAGAAATCATGTAAACTCAAGTAGAGCTGGAAAAGATATGGATACTTCCATCTGCAGTCACTGACAATTCTGAGGACTGGAGGGGGTTACCATGATACTGAATGATGAAATCTCTGTGTTGTCCAACTACAGTCTCTAACTTTCTATTAGAAGCTCAACACTCTTCCCAATATCTTTTGTAAAGATTTATTTGTGCTTGCGTGTGTGTTAGAATGTATGTGTATGTGTGCATGCACACACATGGATGCAAGTGCCTGTGGAAGAGAAAAAAGAAAACTGGATTCTTAAGGGTGGTTGAGAGCAATGCTGGTAATGGAATTCAATTCCTCTGAAAGAAGAGCAAGATCTTTTAATCACTGATCCATCTCTTCAGCCTTCAAATCCCTTTGTAATGGATCATACTTTATTTTGAAGGTTTTTGTTTGGATATATTTGAAGATGCTTCACCAGAGAGCTTGAATTAAATAAAGTTAAATTTCTTGGAGATGCCAAAATCTGATATCTTACATTGGAAATCTTTAATAAAGACACAGAATTGTACTTTCCTAATGCACTTGACCATTGGATGACTTTCTGAGGGTATTTCAGAAAGTGGGTAATGACAAAAAAAATCAATTCACTCTATCATTTAGCCTTTACCTCTGTCTCTAATTACTCCAGGGTTTATATTTTGCTTCTTGATCTGTTTCATTCTTGGTAAGTCTGTATCTGTTCACCACCCAGCTTAGTCACCAATGTTCTCCCAAGTACACTGGCAGCCCTTTCAACAAACCAGAAACAAACCTTCTGAGGCTTTGGGAAGCTTGTCTAAAATGGCTCTGACATTTTCCCTTTGAAATGAGAACTTCATTGTCTCCTGTAGCTTTTCGTTTACACATAGGGAAGTGTGTTCAATGTATCTAAGTCTTTTTAAAATGTACATAAAAACAATAGGTATACATTTTTTAATAGGTAGTAGTAGAAAGGACAATATGGACTAAACGACGTCAGTGCTATCATTTTCAATTTTCTGGGAGTAGAGAGACTGTATACGTTGCCTAATAGGAGCCCCAAGTGCTCTCTGCTTCATTTTTTCCAGAAGCTTCTGATGTTCATAAATAAAACACATGCCAAACAGTGATTTTTTTTTTTGTCATAAGATGTAGTTTAACTTTCCACTGAAGGATAGCATGCTTCCTTTCTTAATGATGCTTGAATTTAGCTCAGGAACTGAATTCCTTTCAAATTGGGTACACTGAAATCCCACCTGCTCAGGCAGGTCTCTTACCAAACTGTTAATGCTCACAGGGAAGAAAAACAATCAAGACCTCCCACAAGTGTGCACTGTCGTACTTATATTTATAACAAACACATGTTGCAACGACTGCTGTTTTGCATTTCAGACCAGAAACCCTGGCTTAAAGACACTTCCATGCATTTCAAAACTTCAATCAGAGCAGAAACCATTTGTTTCTGTCATAGTAATTTTAAACACAGCAAACATTCCTGTATTTTTTTTCCAAATAGCACTTTGTATGGCATTATAGTTTACCACTTGAGCTTTTTTGTTTGTTTGTTGTTTTGTGTGGTGAGAAAAATTATTATTTTAGCTTCAAGCTCTTGAGCTCACTGGGGAACAGAAACGAAGGTCAACTTTGCAGCAGAGTGAAAAACAAGTCCTAAGATTGGGGACATGGAGAGAAAGAAATGGGAAAGTTTGGTCAAATTCATGCACGGAGCTCTTTCCCAAGAGCAGTTTTAGCAACTACAGAAGCTTTTCTGTGACTGTTAGCTACATAGAAGTCAGTCTACTGAGTGTCACAGAACAGAAAACCGTGTGTGTGTGTGTGTGTGTGTGTGTGTGTGTGTAACAGATTGTCAAAAAGAAGTTGAAAAAATAAAGAGGCAAGATGAAGAAATGAACAAAGGTGAATTGTAGGATTTCTTAGTCAAGTCTCATCATGAGGCAACAGGAAAAATAAAGTATACTTGACAACCATCCCAAAGGCTACTTTGGGTTTTTTCATGGCTAGTTTAATGGCAGTGTATGCCGACATGGTTAGCAGTCTAGACTAGGCAGACCCATCTTTGGAATAATAGACATCAGTCACCCTTAGAGCCTTGTTTTGTGTTAAGGTTATGATTCGCCTATCTTAGGAACAATAAACATTTCACTTGCTATACAGAGTTATATTTCAATGTATTAAATAATAAAATTTTATAATTAGGCACACCTGTACACACATAGCACGTTTGAGTACACGCACATAGCACTTTCTGAGCAATTAGCATTAGAAGCACTCACATGTTCTTTCCCTGAAGAAAATGTCTAGCTGAATAAAAACATATTTACAAACCTTTTGACACCAGACTTCTATTTATGTAATTTCTGTACAAAAATCTCCAAAGCTAATATTTGCTTTATATTTATCTAATAATAATACTGCTTTATAATGGTGATGTCAATTCCTAACATTCAGTTCAGTATGAAAAATTACTACTCTGATTTATATGAAACATTTTTCAAAAATATTTAAATTTTCTAAATGAAAACCATTTGTCAATTTAAAAACTATATTTTGTAGGGAAACTGAAGGATTTGAGTAAAACATAAGAATGACTTTGATCTTTGAAGCCAAACAGTATATTTTTGGTATGGAGTTTGTAAAAAATTGCAATAAATACCTTCTTAAGATTTCATGGTATCTAATTAAACTCTCCTTTGATGGACTTGCTGGCTTCTATTAACAGCATAAGTCAAATGTTTAGACATTGATTTGTTAGGGGTAAAATGAATGATTATATGTTGGGGTTTCAGTTAGTTAAGTAATACATGTCAGAAAATATGGTAAAATCCAAAATTAGAAAATAAAATGTCTTTACTATGTGAGTTTATACTGTCTGTATTATCTACCCTTATATGTGAACATAATATAATCATATTCCTAGAACGTTTTTTCAAATAAAAACATACATATAATATTTACCTATAGCTTAATCTAATTCATGTACAACATATCCAAGATGCATAGCTGCAAACTCAATTGAAATAGTTAGAAAAAATAAAAGAGAAATCATCTTCATTTAATTGAGAGAATTAGAATAAAGTTGGCATTGAAAATATTTGAAACCATTTATTAGGTAAACAGAAAGAATGGGATGATCCTTCTATTACCTATCATCTATCTATCTATCTATCTATCTATCTATCTATCTATCTATCTATCATCATCCACTTATCAGTATTCTATTGAGCTATCTATATCTATGTATTAGCCTACCTGCCTATCTACCCACCCATTTCAAGCCTCTGCCTCATATACTCATATATTTTCAAATGATACATCTTTTGTGTATACCTCCACATTCTCTTTCTGTTGATAGGAATTTCCAATGTTTTCTGAGAGTTGATGGAGGTGGGTCTTGTAATAATAAAGAAACTGCCTCGGCCCTCATAGGACAGAAAATTAGGTAGGCGGAGTAGACAGAAGAGAATGCTGGGAAAAAGAAGCTTAGGGAAAGAGTCACCATGATTCTCCCGCTCCAGACAGACGCAGGTTAAGATCCTCTCTGGTAAGCCAACTCATGGGCTACACAGAATATTAGAAATGGGTTAGAACAATATGTAAGAGCTAGCCAATAAGAAACTGGACCTAGCCGGGCCAGGCAGTGTTTGAAAGAATACGGTTTCCGTGTAATTATTTCTGGGTATAAGCTAGCCATGCGGGCGGCCGGGTGCCGGGGACGCAGCCCTGCCGCTCCTATTTCAACAGAGAGTGGCTTCTATTAGTTGGGAATCTGAATATCATTACAGGGTTTCTCTGTATCCTTAGTGTGTTGATGGGAATATATAGCTCACCATGGTCATGAGAAACAGGTCTTCTAAAGCACACTTTTATATTAACTAGCTTCTTTCTCATCCTGAGCTCCTTCTCCAGCACACCATGTCTGCCTACAAGCTGCCATGTCCTGCCATGATGATAATAGATTAAACCTCTGAAACTGTAAGTCATCTCAATTAAACATTTTCCTTTATAAGAGTTGCCAGAGTCATGGTGTCTCATCACAGCAATAGAAACTCTAACTAAGACTGACTGTAACCGAATGCTTCCTATAATTTTTTGCCATCTTTTATATGAAGAATTGTGTTGTTTTTCTATATCAGGTTTGATATTATAAACTAGACAAGATCCATATCTCTGTGACACGTGGCTTGTCTGTTGGAATCCCATTTATTCAACAGGATGACTAAATCCTCTTTTCTCCCTACAGCAGATGTTGAAATTAGGAGCGGCGGGGCTGCGTCCCCGGCACCCGGCCGCCCGCATGGCTAGAAATACCCAGAAATAATTACATGGAAACTGTATTCTTTTAAACACTGCCTGGCCCGGCTAGGTCCAGTTTTTTATTGGCTAGCTCTTACATATTGTTCTAACCCATTTCTAATATTCTGTGTAGCCCGCGAGCTGGCTTACCAGAGAGGATCTTAACTTGCGTCTGTCTGGAGCGGGAGAATCATGGCGGACTCACTCACTAAGCTTCTTTCTCCCAGAATTCTCTTCTGTTTTCTCCACCCACCTAATTTTCTGTCCTATGAGGGCCAAGGCAGTTTCTTTATTATTACAAGACCCACCTCCATCAAGCAGATTCTAATAGTCATGACAGAACTAAAAGGACAAAAGTCAAAGGTATTGCCTACATGTGATTCCATAGAAAAAGTATGACCTCTGGCATACTGAGGTTAATAGTATCTGAGATACTACATGTTCAAGCAATTACAAAATTTCAGTGTAATTTAAAGAAAAGAAAGAAAATGTTTCAATCTCCTAGTGGGTTTGAGACAGAAAGGTCTATCCATATTAGGTTAATTTGCTTTGGCCTTTATAAAATTTTTGTTATAAAGAATAAATTATGAATTTTTAGGCAGAAGGTGACAATGTTAAATTTCAACAAGACTATCTGATACATTATGAAGATGTTCCCCACAGGTAATATAGACTATGATAGCTTCCTCAGGGAACAATATATTTTGAGGGTTTGAATTAGAAAAGAGAAAAACTAGAAGAAACAGAAAGCTACAGAAACTTTCTGTGTGAAAACAAGCAAAACTGACAGAATGTTAACTTTAAAATGGGTTTACAAATTTTAACACACCTCTTTTCCAAAGATAGACTCCAATCACCTTTCATTTGAACATGGACCAGATTTGGGGACTTCTTTCCAGTTAACATATTATCTCAGATGGCTTTGAATGGTAGGTCATAAAAACGTAGTTTTGCATCTTCTGTACTTCTTTAGATATTCCTGTTTCCCACATAAAAGGAATTTGGCATGGTCTTATTAAGAATAAGAGCACATTAGATCAGTCACACCGTCTCAGTGGGTGGACGCACACCCTGGTCCTGACTTCCTTGTTCACGTTCTCCCTCCTTCTGCTCTTCATTTGGACCTTGGGAGCTCAGTCCAGTGCTCCAATGTGGGTCTCTGTCTCTATCTCCATTTATCACCAGATAAAGGTTCTATGGTGATATGCAAGATATTCATCAGTGTGGCTATGGGATAAGGCCAGTTCATGCACCCTCTCCTCTGCTGCCCAAGGACCTAGCTGGGGACCTCTCCTTGGACACCTGGGAACCCCTCTAAAGCCAAGTCTCTTTGCCAAGGCCAGCTGGACTAAGAATGAAGGAGCACATAATCAGACCAGACTCTCTGAATGTGGCTGACAAGGAGGGCTGACTGAGAAGCCAATGATAATGGCACTGAGTTTTGATTCTACTGCATGTACTGGCTTTCTGGGAGCCTTGTCTGTTTGGATGCACACCTTCCTAGATCTGGATGGAGGGGGGAGGGCCTTGGACTTCCCACAGGGCAGGGCACACTGAGTTCTCTTAGGACTCGAGAGGGAGGGGGGAAGAGGAGCGGAGGGAGTGGGAGGGAAATGGGAGGAGGAGAGTAGGTGGGAATTTTTAATAAATAAATAAATTTTAAAAAAGGAATAAGAGCACAACCATTATCAGTTGTATGTAAGGAGGGACCAAAGCCTTCCCAAGTATCTTACTCTGATTTTCCAGCAAAAAGAAAATGAGCCATCTAGAAATTGGAATCACATTGAATCTTGTCTGACCTGATGATAGGCCAGGGCAATGTCTTAAACACAACCTCATGAAAATTTCTCAGCCAGGAGGCCAGCTATATTTGGAACTTCTTCCAAATTTGGACTCAAAAACTGTGAGGAGAGTAGGTGTTGTTTTTATCTACTGACTATGTGGCTCATTTGTATGTAGTAATAGTCAGTATAGCAACATTAACAAAACAAAATGGGAAATGGAGGAGGAGAAAAAAGTCATGGGTGAAGTGCTTGCTTTGTGTTGTAAGCCAGGTTTTCAGGGTGACTTCTCCCAGGCTCCTAGTCACTGCAGGTTTGAACGTTCCAGGGTAGGAGAGTGAGGATTAGAATTATTAGTTAAAAGGAACATAGATAATAAGAGAATTTAAGACTGAAATATAGGATAATATAGCAAGAGAGTTCAAGCAAATACTGAAATTGTTCACATTTACCTTCTGTTTGCTTAAATACCCTGATCCCCCAAAGGTACGAGTAAGTAAGATAGAAATTGCATTGACGTGATACAAGAAAATGAACAAACTAGTTGAAGGATTATGGGCTACTTTTTTAGTTAAACGTTCTATTTCAAAAACAAGACAAGTAGTGCTCACACTCTAGACCAAAACACCTTGTAGGCAAACCACTCCCTGAGTGGAATCCATACTTATCTCACTAAGGGAGTAGAGACTTAGATGAATCCTCAGATTTTTGTTTGAGTTAGAAACAGGTCTACTTCTTAATACCTGAAATAGCAGGTCTGGATATTAACCACACCTGTTGACAATAACCTTGAAGAAAAAAAGCAAATTGTAACTATCTGACCTTTAGTCAAGGTTGAATGGACCCATATCTATGGGCCCTGTCAGCTACGTGTAATTTTGAAGATAACTTAGGAGAGCCAAAAGAACAGGTCACCTTGAATTCAAGTATGCCACACATATCTATCATTCTAGCAGTGGTTAAGAACCAGCTTTTTCTTTAAGATACCTGTCTATTCGATTTTCAAATTTTCTGATTCTCTTTTGATTTCAGTGAGAACATTCTCATTTACAAGAATTTGGTTGTTCTTCATTACTGAGATGTATGCTGATTGGTATAACATAGTTCGCAAGTTAACAAATAACTGTTAGCAAAATGAAACTTTACTGAAAGAAAAGAATCTGTAAGATAAGTACACCACCCCTCTGGCTTACCTTTATAAAGAAACAAGGCTCTCAATCAACAAACAGCACACCTGAAACTTAGAAAACCATTAAAACCCAACTTCGGACACTATCAGTAATTCATAGGAATTCAAACCCTAGGGTTTGGTCATTTGATTTTTTAAACACGTCCCAACACAATGTCTTTAACTTGGAATTTGCTGTTAAATGTACAACAGATAAGACCCAGGAGGTTGGGGAAGTGTCCAAATGTATGCATTCCAAAGAAGGAAATGATCCTGTGCTGTTGCCTTCCTAGGCTCAGTTTCTAGCTTCTAGCACAAATACATCCCATTATCATGGTTTCGATGCCAGCAAACTGCTTTCCTGGAATGGTTGAGTGCATTTGGATCAAAATTATATAGTTCCGTATCAACAAAGACCATCTATGCAAAGTTTACTAACTTTATAAAAGATTAAATTTGGAAATCATAAGCAAGGAAAGCATGCACATCAAAGAGGACCACAGATTCAGGAAATTATACATATCAATAAAATTTCAAACACTGATAGTTGCCATTTAGAGTTTCCATAAAGCAGATATCCAATACATTCTTTGTTAATATTAAATATTCAACATATAGTAGATCATGAAGCATCATAGCAGAGAATGAGAACATGGGAGGATAACATGGGTCACTTCCGTTGAGTGGGTTACATCATCAACAAATGGGTCACCTTTTCCTATTACTAAAGGGAGTACAGACTTCATGTGCATGAAATTGTACACACACACACACACACAGACAACATAATTTCTAAGAAAAGTTGAATTACCCTTTTCTGTGTCAGACATAATGAATTTTCTTGCTCCCCTTAACACCCACAGGCTGTTGTGCCAATTTTAGAACAATAACCATATACAGTCTAAAATGTCTTCAAGCATTTTATTTGTCTTTTACTCCCTGAGACAGTGTAATTCCTCCTTTGCTTCAGTATGCTTTCTTTCACAAAAATATCTAAGAAAAGCCTTAACAAATTACTGAAAAACCCTTTCATCCTGTATAGAAGTTTTAGCTTACTCTGTGGTTTTGGGTATGTGGGTGGTGAGTGAAATTCAACTTAGTAGACCAGAACGGGGTATACTTCTGACTAATATTGAATACAAAATAGAAATTCATTTCTCACCATAGTAGGAGACACATGTGGTCAATGAAGGGAATGTTAGTCTGACTTCAATTATTTGTGGTCGAAAAGGAACACAGAAATCTTAACTATCCAAAATTAAATGAACTTATTTTATCCCAAGATCTGTCATTGTATTAGAATAGGACCATTCCATCTGAATTTAATTTTTCAATTAAAACAAGAGCAATATGTTCCTAGTCCTTTGTAAAGCTATAACAGTCTGTACCCCAAAGCATCTACATTGAGGTGGTGTGCTTTCAGGCAACAGGGTTAGCTCCCCTTAATTTGTTCAGAAAACACTCCCAAGGAAAAGGGGGGAGCCACAGAAAATAAACAATACTTGTACAACAAGGCCACTTGGTTATCTATTCCCTATGAACTGAACTCCCATCCCCCAACACAAATGCAAAAAAAAAAAAAAAAAAGAGAATCACAAAACACATAGAATCTTGGTTGAACTGCAAGACAGTTTAAGGTCTGAATCCATAGATAGCCAAGCAATCATCCCTAATCGCCCTCAAGCATGCCAAATGGAAAGTTTTTTTTTTTCAAAAGACCTCCACCAGAATGATTTCGTCAGCATTTGTGTTCTGACAGAATTGTTTCTATGATTGTGCACCCAATTTCCTATAAAGGAGTCTCCTGAGGTCCTTTCTGAAAGCGAAAGGGAAATGAACAAAGGGTTCCTGCACTTTATTACAGGTGGGGAAAAAAAAGCTTTTTACAAAAAGATCTCAAAGGAAGAGGGAGTTTTCATGTGAACAGATAGTCAAGATGAAAACAGTCCATTTACAATGTGCATGGGCTGCCTAAGAGAAAAAGGAAATAATCAAGGACACTCAATCAAAATTTTCTTGGGCATAAGAAATAAGGAGAATTATTATAATGCATACATGTTTTTTTTTTCTTTTTTCTTTCTGTCTGTTTAATAAACTTGCACCTTGTAAAGTTATCTATTTTGAGGAAACAGAAGCTACATTTGGTTATTTATATAGGCACGTTATGTTCTGGAAAGGTGTTATGACTTGTTCTCAGTCTGTGCAGGGGAAAAATAAATGTTTGCTCTGTGTCCTGAAATAAGTTGCTGGGAACTCAGCAATCCCTGAGACAGGGACAGAGGATGAGGGAAGCTTGAAAGATTGTAATTCAAACAGCTGACACCACATTACCCACTGAGGCCATGAGACCACAGCCCTGTTCCATGAACCATCGTGATGGCAGTGTTTCTGTTGTTCATAAATCAATGAACAATGGCTTTCATTATTTGGTGAGTCTTGCTTTTGTTATTGTATTTTTATTTATTCATTTTTATGTCTAGTTTTTGCCCAGATAGTTGGTTGTGGAGGGATTTTTGAGACATAGAACAAACACTGGACCCTCATTAGGTCATGACTGCTTTCTCTCTAGATCCCTGGAGCATACGTTACATGAGTAGCCCCTTAGTAATGAAGCAATCATAATTATTAGCTAAAGTTAACTATGAGTACATTTGACTTTTTGTCGGTGTGAGATGAGACGGAAATCCTTGTATACCACTGAGATGCTCTTCATGACACAAAACTTTGTATTTTTCTATTTCACTGGATTATTCCTATACAAATAATAAATAGACTCTTTTACCATGGAATATAGAAACTAAAAGAGGTGTAGATTGAGATATGATCCAATACAATAGCAGAAAATGGAATTAGTGAATTGATGCCTGATTCAATATTCTAACTTTATTCTGGTGAATCAAATGGGATAGTAATTCATCAGCACATTTCATAAATCCATGAAGGAGAAACTTTATCAAGGAAAGACCATCAGGCATCCTAGTCCATTTTTCTTGTCATTGCTATTACTGATAACATAATACCAAATACTGTACAAGTTATAAAGAGAAAAGGGTTATTGTGGTTCATAACTATGGGCTGAGGTCAAGGTATTGCTTCTGATGATGGTCTTCTTGCTGGTAGTGTCCAAAGAAAACACAGAGCAGTGCACCAAGGCCAAGGAGTACTGGGGATGACTGAGGAGGAGACCTTCTCACAACAAAATCCATTACCCAAATCTGTTAATGACATGAATCGACATGCCCATTCATGAAAACAAGCTCTAAACTCCTCTTTAAGGTGCTTCCTTGTCCTTTCTCTTAATATCCCCAAAACAGATTCAGTTTTAACATATATGTTAGAGAAAATCAACTGTATTTATATCGTAGTAAATCACAGTATCAATTAAGCAAATGACTAAGTATGATGGGGGGTATCAACTGTCAGTGTCACAGTGTCTGGAATTATCTAGTAGACAAGTCTCTCAGCACACCTCCTGATTTCCGCAGATTCAGAGAAACGAGGATGGAAAAAGATTACTTCCTCAATCTAATTTCTACACAAACAATGCATTTTGTACATATGACCTAACTCATTAATTATCCCCTAAATCCACATGGCTTATCAAGCAGAATTAGGCAGAGTCACCAGCAGTTTAAAACAGCAACCAATGTGTGGTTAACTATATAATGATATTTTATATAATACAATATGATATAATATATATATATATATATATAAATATATATATATAATAACTGTTATGGTTTCTGACACA
The DNA here is from genome assembly GCF_014885135.2 of Alexandromys fortis. Lineage (NCBI taxonomy): Eukaryota > Metazoa > Chordata > Mammalia > Rodentia > Cricetidae > Alexandromys > Alexandromys fortis. The sequence continues at coordinate 8,790,142 of NW_026067944.1, forward strand.
GACAAGACTAGCATGTGAAAAGATAAAATGTTTAGTGAAATGTGGTTATGTTCTTTCTTTAACATCAGCATTAATTTTATCATGATACAAAATTCATGCTAAGAATAGGAGAACAAACTTCTCAGAAGCTTTCATTCTCTTTAGGGATTTAGTACTTAATTTGATACTCCATTTAGTCTGATGTTTTACTAAACGTATGACTAGAAATACTTAGAAATTTCCAGAAATATCAAACCATTTTGGCTAAAACTATTAATCTTTCTTTTAAAAATGTTTTTGCTTTATTTTTTTCATTTGTGCATGGGTGGGGGGCAGGCAAAAGTCACTGCAGACTTTGTGGAGTTGGTCCTCTCTCACCATGTGGGTTCTGGAGATCTAGCTTAAAGTTCGTGGTACCTTTATCTATTAAGCCATCTTGCTAGGCAGAAGAATTAATCTTTCTTGTGATCTTTTCTGGGTTGATGATAAACTATAGTCTTTGAGAAGAAAAATTGCAAATTTAGTCACTATTACTTATTCATAGGTAACAGAGGGATGATTATCTTTAATTATGAATTACCTCTTTTTAATGGGTCTAATCTGACCTGTGTTCTGTATTTAACTGTCAAAGGGAGGCTGTTTGTTGGTTTCTGGCTGCTCAGCCCCGAAATAATCACACAGAAACTATATTATTTAAATCACTGCTTGGCCCATTAGCTCTATATTCTTATTGGCTAACTCTTACATCATAATTTAACCCATTTCTAGTAATCTGTGTATCACCACGTAGCTGTGACTTACTGCCAAGGTTCCAACTGGTGTCTGTCTCTGGTGGGCCTACATGGCTTCTCTCTGACTCTGCCTCCTCTCTCCCAGCATTCAGTTTAGTTTTCCCTGCTTACCTAAGTTCTGCCCTATCAACAGGCCAAGGCAGTTTCTTTATTCACCAATGATATTTATAGCTTACAGAAGGGAATCCTACATTTAACTTATACTATTGAGTACTTGGGATCATACTTATTCAAGGTGAGGGGAAACTAACTGTGAGTCATGTCCTGATTGTATTCCTACTTGAATAGTGGCTTCAAAAAGAACCACTCTTTCTTCTTGTGCCACTGCTAAGCTGTGGGATACCCAGGATGATTGTTTTTGACTCAGTGTCCTTAGTATCTGTGACCTCCAATCCATTTAGTAGTAACGGAATGGAAAAACATATAAGATTTCCAAAGCACTTCCCTAGTCTCCACTTAGAAATAGGACACAAAGTTGGTTGCAGTGGTGGTGTATGCCTTTAATCCCAGCACTCAAGAGGCAGAGGAAGGTGGGTCTCTGAGAGTTGGCTGCCAGTTTGGTCTACATAGCTAGCTCTAGGACACCCAGGACTACATAGAGAGGCTGTGTTTCAAACAGAACTACAAAAAACAATAACAAAAACAATGTAAAAGCAAATAAACCAAACAAAATAAAATGGGACAAGGGTTTCTAAACATTTTGATACCCAAATTTTATCTTTCCCTCTGATTTAACCAGAAAATGAAGTTGGTCCTTAGGAAAAAAATATAGACTGTGTGTACATTGTTATAGAATATTCTTCTCTTCTTACCTGAAAAGAAGGTGTTTTATATCATATGGAAGGAAGTGCGGCATGCTGGTCTTTGTAGATTCAAGTCATTGGCACTTAGATGGTACAAAGCTGCTCCTGTCAACTCCCCAACCCATCCCTGGACAATGATGGCTCTGGGATAGAAATGAACAGCAAAACAAGATAGAGCAATTAGACAACAGAATGAAGTTCTTGAATAAGAATATGTTTCTACTACCTCTTGTCTTTAAAAATATTTTTACTCAGTAATGTAGATATTAAAGAAGTTTGAATAACATTCATTTTAAACTATCATGTTTGATTCTAATCACCTGGGTAGAAAGACAAATATTTAATCTGTCATGGCATATATTCAGACATTTAATGCCATGTATGCAGTAAGAATGGATATGCACCTCCATCCAGGTAAGGTTTAGAGAAAATATGTGCTGATTGCATGTAACAGATTTTTTAAATTATGAAATCACAGTAAATATAAGCATTGTCTTTAAGAAAGATTTTGAATTAAGATATATTAGTAAAAATTATATCTGTATATTTTTGAGTGTACAAATGTGTGGGGGACTTGTGAGTGTGTGTGTTATGTGTGTAGGGGTATACATACATGTGTGTGCACATGTATGTGGAAGAGGGAAACTTTAGTGTCTTTTTTCTGATCCTTGCTACCCTTTTGCTTTTCCCTTATTTACTTCTTTCTTATTTTTCCTTTGCTTCTTCTCTCTCTCTCTCTCTCTCTCTCTCTCTCTCTCTCTCTCTCTCCCTTCCTTCCTTCCTTCCTTCCTTCCTTCCTTCCTTCCTTCCTTCCTTCCTTTCTTCTTTCTCTTCTCTTTCTTTTTGTTCTTGCTTGCTTGCTTTCTTGCTTGTTTTTATTTTTGAGAGAAAGAGAGAGGGTTTCTAACTCACCTAGAATTCACCTAGGCACAACGCTGAAGAAGACCCAGAAATAACCTTAGGTAATTGCCAAGCCCTGTAGTCACAAGCTGATACCAATCACATGCTCTTTAAGGTTGAATTTAGGTTATAAATGCACTCTACCAACCATCCCACATACCCGGCTCAAGAATTTTTCTTAAACTGAAAAAAAAAAAACTAGCATTTTTATCTTTTATTATTCATCTATTTGATGACTAGTTACATTTTAAAATGTGACTATCATACTTTAATGTATATATGTTAAGCTGTGGAACAAAGATCTTTTATCCTATTACTTGTATATTTTTAAAATAAAATGCTGATTGGCCAGTAGCCAGGCAGGAAGTATAGGCGGGGCAATGAGAACAAAATTCTGGGAAAAGGAAAGATTCAGTTTGCTATCGTCACCCAGATGCAAAGGATGCAGATAAGAATGCCTCACTGATGAAAGATACCAAGCCATGTGGCTAACACAGACAAGAATTATGGGTTAAGATGTAAGAATTAATTAATAAAAAGTCTGAGCTAATAGGTCAACCAGTTTAAGATTAATATAGACCTCTGTATATTTCTTTGGGACTGACTGGATGCAGGGCTGGGCAGGACCGAAATCTCAGCCAACAATCTTAAGAAGTCAAAGCGATGATGTGGGGCTTTGACTATGAAGAGGTACTTTTCACACCTTTGTTCTGACGATTTTAGCTATAAAAGTCAGGAAGTTCATTCCAAAACAACATACCCTATATAGCTGCTTATTTTATTTGTTTTAAAGTGGGCTACTCTAAAATTCTTAATGCAATAGATACACCTCGATAATGGGACATAGGGTCATAGATCAGAGGGTCTATAGAACCTGGGTGATTTAGTCATTTGCATTATTACTCATCTGTTGGGACGTGTGAGTAATAAATTCTTGACAGGCATGCATTATTATTATTTCTGGCTTTGGGAGAACTGCAGTCATTTTGGAGGACATAGAGGATTTTCAAAAGGGGAAAAATGATTTATGCCATAATCAATTACTCACCCACAGCTTTAGGATGGTTATTTATAAACTGCTTAATCTATTACTTTATTTAATGGCTACCTTCATTATGTATTCAATTGCGTTGTAAACACAGTATTTATTTTATGGATAATATATTTTATAAAATATGCCCAGCCATAACGTTTATATCATATTTTTATAAAATATGACTGAGCATCAAAACTTGAAATATAAAAATGAATATGAGCTTTGTTTCATTAATACTTAAAGGTGTGTGCAAATATTTCTGCTTCTGACTTATGGACATAGAATACATTTCAAATATCAGAATCCTATATCTCAGAACACAGTCATTTTAGTGGCAAATATCCTATTTAACATCCCTTAATTCTATATTTTGAAGGAAAATACTTTATTTGAAAATATTTTCTTTTGCATGCACGGGAGTTGAAGAGGAAATTTAAACTTCAGGTATCATTTTGCCAACGTTAGGTTTAAGTTTGTTAATATTGAGTCTCAGGGATGTAGATTAGTTGTCAAAAGCATAATGGGAAGTTAATTTAGTCATTTTCCACAATACCCCATCAAGTTTGTACATACGCACCCAACCTAAGGAGGATTTTGAATGGTGGGATATCACCCCGGTTCCCTTCCCTGGAATGTGGCTTCATTCCCCACAACTTAGTCCTCTGTATTCTCATCACCACATCCTAGCTGACACACTTTGATTTGTTTGGCTTACAAGGAACTTCGAGGGTTGCAATTGTCCCCACAATGTCTCTTGCATAGAACCATTTCGATTTTCTATTTCTGCTACTTAGTATTGACTTCTTAACTTTGCTCCTCTGTATTCTGATGGTCATCTTATTGATTTCTCTTTCCAATACACACTACACACTATTGCTAGACTCGCTGCCAATCCTCTGTTGTAAAATACCCACTTCTTAGTGTTCAGAATAAACAGAATTACTTAGTTTCAAGTTGGAAGTTCATTATTATGGGATCTCAACTAATTTCTCAATCTCTTCCCTATACCTTTAGCCTCACCCGCCTTAACTTATGGTCACATTCATCTATCTATTTTCCGTTATTCATATTTATTTTGTTTTCTTGATATTGGTACCGTTTTTCTAGTTTATCTAAAATTTCATAAAGGATTCATTCATTATTCAAAAAATTCTCAAAATGGCTATAAATTTCATCATTCAGAAATCATGTTCTGACTGACCTACACTCTCATATATAGTCCTTTATCAAATGTATTTATGCATATCTACATTTCTAGAACAGCAGCACATGAATATAAGAGAAATACCTCTTTCACTTCTATTTAGCTGCAGCGTCTCCAGTAACATAGGTGTGCTGTTAAAAAATACTTTGGTTGAGTTTTAAATAATTTATGTTATTTATGTGTTTACCCTGTTAGAACGTAATATGGTATTATTTTTCAATTAATGATTCAGAAAAATATTTGTTGATATTGTAATACTAGCTTACAGAATCATCATTGCCATAGACCCCTAGAGATTGTCAAGATTGTTTGTCCCCAAGGCAAGGAGATACAGACTGCAAAGATGTGCATAGAGGAGCTCTGTATCCTAGGGACTTCTCAGATCCAGAGCTTTAGTTTGGATTGTGGGCTGGGGAGGCCTGCAGATGGTATTGTCCTTCTCCTACAGAACAAGCATCAAGGCCCTGCAGCCCCTAACTCTTACTACCCCTCCTCCTTGCTGAATTTGTCCATGTACTATAGTATTTCCTGCAAAGAATTAGATTGCTTTTCTCAAAAAAAAAAAAAAATAGAAAATAACTTAAAGTTCAGACAAGAAAAGTTTGGAATTTTGTTTGCAATAACCTCCTATCTCCTTAGAATGCACACTGTATTTCCAGAGAGCAGGGGACATGAAACTAAAGACCACTGTTCTCAAGAGTAAGGGACAATCAAGTCATTGTGAGACCCATGCCCTCATGTCACCTTCCTGGGCACAGACGCTGAGTGAAACCTCCTTCTGTGGTGTGACATCCTCTACCAGGCCCCCACCTATTATTGCTTCCTTCTCAATACCAAAGGAAACTGTTTCACTTCTGCTGTGTTAGATGGACGGTCATAGGGCATTAGGCCAAGGGAGCCCTCAAGGAATGTAAAATATAGCAAGGGTAGAAGTCTCATGCCAGCTAGGAGAACAGGGATTTGATTTCCTGTGGGAACTTCCAGTCATGTTTCCTCCCCTCCCAAGAGTTATGATTTCTTGTGGATTCAATATTAGCTCCTGTTCATTTCCTTTTGGCCTTTCCTTCCTGTCCTTTTTCCATGCAGCCTTGATTTTTTTGTTGTTGTTGTTTTCTGAGTCTGCCTCTTTCACCTTTCTGAGTTAATAGATGTATTGATTTCATCTGAGCTATCAAAGCAAACAACAATAATGGGTTTTTTTGCCTTAGGTTTTTCTGAAATTTTGTATTTAAGACCTCTTTTTCAGATTTTTTTTTCATGAACAAAAATTTATCCCAAATTTCATGTGAGGTTGACTCAGGGCATATTCATGGAACAGAGAATGGGAGCCTGCCCGGCATCACCCTCCACTTCTTCCTCCCTGCATGCTTGGCTGATGTGCTTGGAGGAAAAGCTTTTCCCAGCACAGTTTGTTATGAGCTTGTTGCACCCAAGGATTGCTTCTTTGCTTTTTCATAAATAAAAATAGAATGTGGTCTGTATTAATGATTACAAGCCCAGTATCTTTGTCTATTTGTATTACCAGTGCTCACTGACTTGAAATAACTAAGCCTCAGTTTCTTTTTGTATATATATCAAAGCAAAGTAATTTCTGACCTTTTACCTCTAGGGATTGATAGAAAGATAAGACTATCATTGACAGAAAGATCAATTAAAGAATATCAATGAGAAACGTGGAAAATCCATGAAGCATTAAGTATATGATAAAGAGATTTTTTTAATGAGGCCTAGCTAGTGAACCATATGATCACATAGACCTTATTTTCTTGGAGTCTGGGAGACTTTACTCATCACTAGGGACAAATTTAGCAATACTGAATATCTAGGTCTCACTTTTCTATCTCTATAGTACCTCATCCAACTCCTGAGAACTCTCTCCTTCTAGAAGTTTCTCTTGTGATGGCTACCCTGGTTAGTTTTTAAAATCAACTTGACATAGATCATGATCATCTGGAAAAAGAGAACTTGAACTTTTTAAAATGCCCTTAACAGATTGGCATTTGGGTGAGTTAGACAGGGGGCATTTTCTTGATTGATGATGAATATGGGAGGACAGAGGGTACTTGGGCAGTACCACTCATGGTCCATTCCTAGGCAGCAGACTGAGCAAGCCATGGGGACCAAGCAAGCCAGTAGGAAGCATTATTTTATGACCTCATCTTCAATTCCTTCCTCCAGGTTCCTGAGTTGAATTTTGTCCTTACCTTCTACTGGACTAGGATGGACTATGAGCTCTTAGAGGAAGTTGACCCTTTCCTTCCCAAGTTACTTCTGGTCCTGGTGTTTATCTTAGCAATAGAAACATAACTAGGACAATGACCTCAACAATTTCTTAACTGCAACCACAAAAGTGAACTTATTTTTAAATATAGGCATTTAAGTTTAGTAAATTCAGAAACATCCTGGAAAATTTGTGCATCTTGACTTTGCTGTTTCTGTCTTCCAGGATCCAGCAACACCCACAATATTTTAAGTCTATCTCCAAGGGAAGCTGTGGTTATTTGAAGTTCACATAGCATGCCGATCAGTAGCATGGAATAATGGACAGTTCTGTAAGTTAGTACAGTTTCTTTTAGACAAGATAAGAAAACGCATGAGGGTTCAAAGTCCGTCTTACTCTTGGCGCATGAAGAAGCTTCCTATCTGTAGGAAGATCAATGTTCACTGGGATAATTTTGGTCTCAAGAATTACGGCAGGCTCCCTGCCATGTGCTAAGTAAAGGTTAGCAGGGAAAGACTTAGAAGTCACATTAGATTTCTGAGTTGAACTAAAGGGTCGGTTATCCCACAGCCTCCAACACCAGCCTTATCATCTTCTCCACTCAGAGAACTAAACAGATTCAGCTTTCTCTTTCAGATCCATTTACCATTTAATAGGAAAAAGAAGGTTCTGGAGAACTGTGGTTTTGTTTGTTTGGTTTTGGTTTTATGTTGGTTAGGTTTTGTTTTCAAGTTTTGATTTAAGTAAAAATTTTGAATTCCCACAAAACACAAAAATCATGTGCACAAACTGGTGAATAGACTCTACCTTTGGACTAAAGTCGATCTTGATAATTCAAGGCTCTAAGTTGAATGTATTTAAGAGTCATAGCTACTAAATGTTACTGCTGGCAGTTAGAGTTCATAGTCTTCCCATAATATGATTTTCTCTCTTGAGTGACCAATGAATGAAGTTGACAAAATCTATGCTGGTATGCTCCAACTGCTTGGTCTCAGTCTACAGTGAAAAATTTGCCTCACTGGTAGGCTCCCATTTCCTCTCCTGTTAACTTCATATTTCACCCTAGATGTAGCTATCTTGAAATGTTTCATAACATGTGGGTTGTAATTATATCTAGACTTCATGGATATCTCCAGGTAATTCTAAGCTTTAAATAAATAAAACTTTGGTTTATTTTCTTGTTATTACTTGCTTGTCTCTATCACTGCCAGGACACTAAATCTTCTCAATTCTAATTCAGCAATATTGTCTTTTCTGTTTGTCACAATGACTGACTACTCTATTTCAGAAGAATTCCTCTCTGGGGTCTTTGCCCACAAGCTGAATCTTCTCTAATCTGACCTTCACAATGATTTGAGGGAGTTTCCTGAAAACACAAATTGGATCATATCTTTTCCTTCTTCAGCCCCTACTCCACCCACACCATCCCCCCACATACAATTGCTCTTTGTTGCAAAAGATCTCTGGATGGCTGGGAAATTCTCTGGCCAGAATATCTGCCTTGATCCCACCCCTTCCCTCACATTATCTTACAATGTAAGCTAGCGTAAAAAGCTCTCTCATACTGAATGGCTAATCACATTGGTACCTGAGCCAGGGAAACCACCATACCTCTTTTTATACTGTGAAATTTGAAGTCCTGGTCCAAAGAACACACTCTCTGATATATCTTCCATTTTATTCTTTTTGTCAGCAATAAGTGTTCTTCCCCTCCTGTGAACATGGGTCACTCCTTTAACTACAACCTCTGCAAGAGCTTAGTTTGAACACATCTCTGCTCCTGGGTAAGAAGTTGACTGAGAAGGCAAAATATCAGTCCCAGGCTTTCTTTTCTAAGGCTAATTCCAACCTCACAGCACTGATTCGGAGCCTTACCGTGTCACTCACTGTTTTTTTTTTCTCCCCAATAGGTGAATTGATTAGTCTTTCCAGGCCTTCAAATAAAGGATATTATTTTCTCTTTGCAGGGAAAGGCCTTATAACAAAATTTGTTTGGCATTTTAGGCTTTTGACAATAAAATAAATAGGGAACATTCAAAAAGCAAGTACACTCTGGTTTCTAATCCAAATATTGAATTGCAAGTAAGTGATTAGCCATCCCAAGAAAAAGGAACATTGTCAGTCAAAAGTAAAAAAAAAAAAATTATAGACCTTTGGACAGGGCTAGACATGTTCCCGGACCACTAAGGAGGTTTTTATGATCAGAACAGGGTGTGCTTCTGAATCTTAAAGAATAAACATACTTAGTTTTCATGAAGTCATACCGTAAACTTAGGAATCCTTTTAGAGAGAAGAGAATTAGGTCTGATTATTATAAACACAGTGAGACAGGAGGGACAGAATCTGCTGTCAGAAAATGACAGCATCTAGATCTGCACTGCACACTCTGTCACCTGCCCTGCTTTGTTCTATAAGATTCCAGCTTTACTAGGTTGTCTTCAAGGGTGTCTATATATTATGTCTGCTAATCTACCCTAACTAAACCTTTGCTTGTTTGAACAATATTGTTTCTGTAGAGTTGAGTCATTCTTTTGCCAGCTGAGACTATTCTAGGTTAGGGGATATAGTAGTTTAAATGAGCAATGTATCCTAGGGGTTAATCTACTTGAACACTGTGTACCTAGCTGGCAGTGCTATTTGAGGTTAGAACTTTTAGGAGGTGGAGACTTTCTGGAGAAAGCGTGCACCGGAACTGGCCTTTGTGTGTTTATAGACTCACCCCGCTTCCTGTTCTCTCACTTCCTTTTCTCTCTCTCTCTCTCTCTCTCTCTCTCTCTCTCTCTCTCTCTCTCTCTCTCTCTCTCTTTTTCTGTGTCTCTGTCTATCTATCTCTCTGATTATCACATTTTATTCACCCACAAAACAATCTTCCTTTTCCTGCCCCCATACCCATCTGTTGCTGTGCCTTCCTTTCCAGGATGGATGCTGCCCCTCTACAGTCTTAAGCCAAATTAAACCATTTCTTCATTAACTTTATTTTGGTCATATATTTTATCAGAGCAGTTAAAAGGGAACTAATACAACTAATACAGGTGGTTGTTATTTCAGTTGTGTCTGTGTGTTTAGAAAACTTACATTCAACTTAAAAGCAAACAATTTTATTAATAGTATGTTATAGTTTTATTTGCATTTCCCTAGTTTATTCACTAATATCCTGTTTTTGTTACATCAATAAACTATATATATATGTATATATATATATATATCATAACACATACATTGTTCTGACCACTGATATACAGTTAATACTTAAGGAAAATCATTAACAGACCTTGTGAAATATTCTCTTGTCTCAATTGCTCATGGAATTGTCAGTTTACTCAGTGAATAATCTTAGATCACATTAATCTCAGCTTTGCTTACTCAATTTTCCATTTGTATTGTTTTACAGTGTAGGAATTCTTTTGTTTCCACACACTAATATATATTTTTTTTTATTTGGCTTTGGTTTTTCAAGACAGGGTTTCTCTGTGGTTTTGGAGCCTGTCCTGTAACTAGCTCTTGTAGACCAGGCTGGTCTCGAACTCACAGAGATCCGCCTGCCTCTGCCTCCCGAGTGCTGGGATTAAAGGCATGCGCCACCACCGCCCAGCTCTGCTATTCTTTTCTGTGCTAATATCATTTTTATTACATTTCCAACACTTAAACTTTTTGAATGTGGAAGTATATCAAAACCAAAATTGAAGTGGTTTACCGTTGTTAGACCTCTGTGATTATCTTGGTTGTCATTTGATTGAATAATTAACGTTCATACCTTTGGATAAATATATAAGGTTATATCTGGAAGAACTAACATAAGGGAAAAGATGCTCCTGCAGAGTGGGCAATTTCTCAGGAAGTGACTAGAAAAAAAAAACAATATTCCTTTTGCTTGTCTGTCATTGTTTGCAATTGCTTCTTGCTGGTAAGTTCATCTTCTCAATTGCTACCTCTGCAGCCTGCAATCGCTCACTAACATCAGTCATAGTTTCTTTAGCTTTGACTAAAGAATTCCCAAGAATCCTCCAGGCCTTCAAGGCCAGATTGGGACTGCTGAAGCTTCCAGAATTGTGAGCTGTGTAGCTACTGAGGTTTCAGCCTCTCCAGAGTGCACTCTCCACTGTTATATTCCCTAGCCTATATCACGTAAGACAATCTGATAAACCCCTCTATATTATATATTAATTCAACAAGTTCTTTTCCTCTAAAGAACCTTTTTACAACACATATATCATCTATAAAAAGTTAGTCTATATTCCTCAGTTGAGTAATATTGCCTAAATGAGTCTAATACTAATTAAAGTAGCATTATAAGGTTTACAAAAACATTTAACTTACAGCCATGGCAATATCTGAGTGTTGAGTTAGAAAGATGACTCACTTAGAAAAAAAATATCTGCCATGAAAACATGAGGCCTTGGGTTCAGATCACAAGAATGTATGTTAAGAAGCCGTACATAGTGATACACACCTGCACCCCTAGGGCTGAGTAGAATGAGAGACAGAAATAGGTGAATCACTGGAGTTTGGTGGCTAGGCAGCCTATCCATCAATGATTGCTGAGATCATGCTTCAAAACATAGTCTAAAAAACAACAGAGGAAGAGAGCAGCCTCCCATTTCTGTCCTCTGTAAAAATACACACATAGGTACATGTACACCCTCACATACTTGTGAAAACACAAGCACACAGATGGGGATGGGAGCATATTTAACCTTCAGATCTAAAGTATGTGACCTTATATTGATTAAATATTACATTCCAAAGCCTCCATAATTTTCATCATTAAAAACAGAAAAAAGTACTGAAAACAGAAGAAACTATAAGACGATCAAATAATGAAAATGATGTCAACTGTATTGTATACTATCCAACTCATACTTAGTGCCTAAAGTGCTTTGTTAATAAGATTTCAGGTTTTGACACCAATTTAGTTGAAGATGCCTAGCATTAAGCACTTAAGAAGGAAGTCCTGTTGTCTGAGGCAATATGGATGAACCTGGAATACATTAGTCGAAGTGAAAATAGCCAGTCTCAGCAGGTCAAGTAATTCAAGATCCCACATAACGCAAGATCCCAGGCTCATAGACACAGAGTAGTATGGGAGATTCTAGGAGCTGTGGAAAGGGTCTGGCGAGAGTTGGCAGTAGATTTCAAAGGGCATAAGTTCCAATTATGCAAGACAATGAAGTTCTTTGGAGATCATTGCAAAATGCCATAGCTACCACACCGTACTCTTCAAAATAATTAGAAGGGTAGATTTCATTCTACATTTTTTTGTACTAGAAAATAACAAAGAAGAACATGAATAGAATTTTGAAAGTGAAAGGTATATTTAGTACCCTGATTGCATTGATGGCATCATGATTGTTTGCATATGTTGCAACTCATCAAAGTAAATGCATTAAATGTGTGTACTAATTGTTCTATATCAATTATATGCCCCAATAAGGCTGGATTTTAAAAGATATAGAGCTTCTAACCATTACGATCAAAGTGAGAAACCATGAGAGATGTGATATCCCAGATTTTATAAATTTTTATGTGTAGCAGAAGAGACACCTTTCAAACTCTCAAGTGCTCTAGATTTTGAATGAGTATAGGGTCCATTATTGTATAAACTGATAATTTGTATTATTCACAGTGTCCATTACAGAACATGTGTAAAGAAATAGGAGGAAAATAAACTAAAGCCCAACAATTTTCACATTATAAGTTGCAAATCAAAGGTAACTATAATATAAGAATATTGATCAACAAACGATGGATAGACTTCACATACATCAAATAGAATATGGATAATAAATTCATTTGATAATTGTAAATAATGGAGAGTGGAAACCTAGCCATCTCCTGTCAGGAATGCATAAGATTTAAAATTTTAAATGTAAAAACTCAGTCTGATGAATTTTCTAGATGCTGTCAAATAGCCTAGCCTCCCAGGTAACAATATAGGATGATTTGCATTCATAGCAAAAGCAGAAATCCGTATTAGCACTTAGTTCTGTGTGCTCATGTCCTAGTAAGAAGTTTACTGGAAGCCAGTACACACCTGCAAGGGCCATTTATGAGAACTCCCCGAGCTTAGAGAAATAGGATGTCAACATGAACAAGAGACAGGGCATTGCATTTCCTTTTGAGAAAGATGCTCAATCTTTCAAAACTCTGGTACCCTTTCTGATCTCGTCAGAGGAAACAATTCTGTCTTCTAACCAGAGGAAACAATCCTGTCTTCCTTTCATTGATAAGAGGCAGATATATTCAAGGCTTTCTCAGAGGCCCTGATTAAAGGACAAACAGGACCATGTTCTGTGTCCTTGCCCAAGAACAGATATGGCAGGATCCTGTCTGGGACTGGTGCCAAAGCCTTGAAGAAGCTAAAGTTTCTGTTCCTGGAAACCTGATTTTTCCTCTTAAAGAGATGACTAGAGATATCAGTCCCAAGGTCATTGTGTATTCCCTTTTGATACCCTTGAGATAGTCTGTGTTCCTCTTGTGCAACATTCTCTATTTAGCTTCCTGTTGACTTCATTTCATTTCTTTCCTAAAAAAAAGTATATAAGATACTGTATTTCTTTTTTCCTCTTTCTTTTTTTCCCATTATTGGAAATATTTTTTTCTCACCTCTATTTTTCTCAATTCCTCCCCATCCACTCCCATCCAGGTCCACAATCTTTTTGTTTCTCATTAGAAAACATGCAGGCACTAAGGGATAATAATAAGATGAAATAAAATAAAATAAAACAAAAACTAGTATGTTGTAATGAAAAAAAAAAAAACAGATAATAGAAGAGCCTAAGAAAAGGCATAAGAAACAGATAAAGATGCAGGCATCCATCTCAAGAATCCCATGAAAACATAAAACTGGAAGCTGTTAGGAGCTGTGTGGGATAGTTTTGGATCAGCATATAGATGTCCATTCAATGGGTCTCCACAAGGCAAAAGCCATGGAGATGGTCTCTCACTCTGATGGAGGTGGGTCTTGTATCTTATCTGTTGCTTTCATTGGTTAATTAATAAAGAAAACTGCTTGGCCTGATAGGACAGAAAATTAGATAGCGGGAGTAAACAGAACAGAATGCTGGGAGAAAGAAGCCGAGTCAGGGAGTTGCCATGATTCTCTCACTCCAGACAGATGCAGGTTAAGATCTTTCCTGGTAAGCAAGCACATGGTGCTACACAGAATAGTAGAAATGGGTTAGATCAATATGTAAGAGCTAGCCAATAAGAGGCTGGAACTAATGGGCCAGGCAATGTTCAAAAAAATACAGTTTCCGTGTAATTATTTCGGGGCATAAGCTAGCCAGGCAGCCATGAGCTGGGGCGGCAGGAACACAGCCCACTGCTCCACTCTTATTACAACATCATTCAGCAAGAACCAGTGGAATTCAGGGCAGCACAGACTACTGCTAGGACCATGTGGTCTGCATGCTCTTTTTTCTCATAACGTTGATGATTCTCTTGGCAGTTTAGACTTTCATTCTGTCAGTTATGCATGGAACATAAATGATCATTCCCAGAATCCCCCTTTTTTTTCTCTCAAATATTTCCCTCTAAAATTCTTTGGGAACTGATGCTTCTCAGGTTCCTTATCTGGAAATACCAGCTGTTACTCCAGACCCTGGGAACTTTTCTGATTCAGCATTGACAAGATTGGAGGACATAAAAGTTAATGGGCATATATAAGGAAGCAACACAGGGGACATTAACCACATCTCCCAATTCTTGTGGAAAAAAAACAATCAAGAACAGTGGTACATGATGGGAAAAAAAAAAGTGATTTATCAAAGTTCACCCTTTATAGAGAAGGATGGGTGTACAGAACCCTTTTATAGGACAGGAAGACAGAGAAATACAAGCTAACTACAGAAAAGCAGCTTATGGCAAAACACCCCAATTTCTGTAAATATGCTCTGCTAAGTTCTGAATGAGATTACTCTTAAGAAAGCACACCTTTATTGTATAAGATTGTTTTGGCTATCCTGGGTTTTTTGTTTTTCCATATAAAGTTGATTATTGTCTTCTCCAGATCTGTGAAGAATTTTGATGGGATTTTGAATGGGATTGCATTGAATCTATAGATTGCTTTTGGTAGAATTGCCATTTTTACTATGTTGATCCTCCCAATCCAAGAGCAAGGGAGATCCTTCCATTTTCTGGTGTCCTCTTCTATTTCTTTCTTCAAAGACTTGAAGTTCTCAGGCAAATGGATGGAAATAGAAAACACCATCCTGAGTGAGGTAAGCCAGACCCAAAAAGAGGAACATGGGATGTTCTCACTCATATTTGGTTTCTAGCCATAAATAAAGGACATTGAACCTATAATTCGGGTTCTTAGAGAAGCTAAATAAGAAGGAGAACCCAAAGAAAATCATATAGGCATCCTCCTGAATATTAAACTTCATCAGGCGATGAAAGGAGACAGAGACAGAGACCCACATTGGAGCACCGGACTGAAATCTCAAGGTCCAAATCAGGAGCAGAAGGAGAGAGAGCACAAGCAAGGAACTCAGGACCGCGAGGGGTGCACCCATACACTGAGACAATGGGGATGTTCTATCAGGAACTCACCAAGGCCAGCTGGCCTGGGTCTGAAAAAGCCTGGGTCAAAACTGGTCTCGCTGAACATAGCGGACAAGGAGGACTACTGAGACCTCAAGAACAATGGCAACGGGTTTTTGATTCTACTGGACCTATTGGTTTCGTGGGAGCCTAGGCAGTTTCGTGGATGCTCACCTTACTAGACCTGGATGGAGGTGGGTGGTCCTTGGACTTCCCACAGGGCAGAGAACCCTGATTGCTTTTTGGGCTGACGAGGGAGGGGGACTTGATTGGGGGAGGGGGAGGGAAAGGGGAGGCGGCAGTGGGGAAGAGACAGAAATCTTTAATAAATAAATTAATTAATTAAAAAAATCAATGAAATGAAATAAAAATTAACCATTGAAAATGTGAAAAAAAAAAAAAAGAAAGCACACCTATGTCTATCACCTTTGAATTTTGTAAAGATGGGATGTGTCTGGCTTGATATTTAACCAAGCTACTAAAATACTAAGCATTGTTTTTGGTCTAAAAGTTGTTTTAATTTAAAAGTTGGGAAACACATGATTGTCTTTAGCTAATGCTATTGCTGTGGGGTGAGACAAACATGTCTGTTTCTGAAGTATAAAGACAGCTTGAGCTCTTTGTGGCCAGCCACTTGTGGTCAGACTCCCTGGATGAACACTAAATTTTTATTTGAAATTGATTATCGATTGGAGATTGCTTTTGGGTTGGGGATGAGGGCAGGTGTCCACCCTCTTTCAGCTTTAAGACTGCCTCTGCTTCAGACCTGTGCAGGTCGTTTGCTGACTGCCTCAGGTTCTGTGAGTTCAAACGTGTGGCAGTCCTGTTGATTTAGAGGGCCTTTTTGTTCTTGGTGTCCTGCATCTCTTCTGGCTCTTAATTCTTTCTGCCTCTTCTTCTGAAAAATTCTATGAGCCCCGAGGGGAGGGATTTGATGCAGACATCCCATTTAGGACATAGTGGTCCAAGGTTTCTCACCCTATGAATATTGCTTGGCTATGGGTCTCTATTGTTTTTCCTTCTGCTGCAGGAGAAAGCATCTTTCATGATGGCTGATCAAGACTGAACTATGAGTGTGGCATAACATTAAGAGTCACTTTCTTGGTACTTTGCTTAGACCAGTAGTATCTGGTTTTATCCCAGGTCTCTGGTCTATCTAGTCTCTGGTTCTCGGTGATCCAACCAGTGTCAAGCATGGGTTCCATCTCAGGAGAAAAGAAATCTTAGGAGAACTTTAGAACCTTGGACTAAAAAATGGTCTCATTAGGAATAGCATAATCATAAAAACAATAAAATGTAGTAAGAACTGCGGGCAGCATTCCTGCCACCCGGCTCCCAGTTGCCTGGCTAGCTTATGCCCCCAAATAACAACACACAAATTGTATTCATTTAAACATTGCTTGGCCCATTAGTTCTAGCCTCTTAATGGCTAATTCTCACAATCTTGCCTAACCCATATATAGTAATCTGTGTAGCACTAGTCTTACCGGGAAAGATTCAGCATGTCTGACCTGGCAGCTGGCTGTATCGCGTCTGCCTGGGAGAGGGGAAGAGCATGGCGTCTTACCTCACTTCCTGTTCCTCCCAGCATTCTGTTCTGTTTACTCCACCCACCTATGTTCTAACCTATGAGGCCAAGCAGTTTCTTTATTAATTAACCAATGACCTTCCTCCATCAATAAAACAGTACTCACTTTTATTTTTGGAACTATAATTGGAACTAATGGTCTAATTATGATGATAAACAGAACTGATTAAAATGGGTACATTGCTTCTGAAAGACACATTGTGCTACATATAAGGAACTACATGTCATATTTGTCTTTCTGTGTCTGATTGCCTCATTCAGGATGATGTTTTTTTCTAGTTCCCTTTATTTACCTGTACATTTTACAATTTCATTTTTGAGCACCTGAATAATATTGCATTGTGTGGATGCAGCACACTTCTGGTCACCATTTTTCTGTTGACAGGTATCTGGGTTGTTTCCATTTTCTGGCGATTATGCATAGATCAGCAATGAACATGGTTAAACAAGTGTCTTTAAGGGTAAGATGAAGTATCCTTTGAGTATAGGCCCAAGAGCGGTATAGCTGGCTATTGAGGGGGATAAATTCACATCTTCCTGATGAATTGCAATGGATGAATTATCCCCTTACTCCACATTCTTGCCAGTATGCGCTTTGCTTTATCAATTTTAGTCATTCTGGCAGATGTAAGAAGATATTACAAAGAAGTTGTAGGTTTTGTTTTTTTGTTTTTTATTTTTTTCAAGACAAGGTTTTTGTGTAACTTTGTAGCTTTGGTGCCTGTCCTGGAAATACCTCTTGCAGACCAGGCTGGCCTCAAACTCACAGAGATCCACCTGCCTCTGCCTTCTGAGTGCTGACATTAAAAGCATGCGCCACCACTGCCTGGCTCCCAAAAAAGTTTAGATTTGTATTTCCCTGGTGACAAAGAACATTGAACATTTCCTTGAGTGTTTCTCAGTCACTTGAGTTTCTTCTTCTTTAAATAACGGCTTTCGATCTGTTTAAATTGCAGGTTTGACTTTGATTTAACTTCAGTAAATGGTAGGCATATCAAGAGAAACTTTCTATTTTGTTTAGTTTTTGCAATTTGGTGGAGTACAGGTTTTTAAAGTATACCCTTAACATTCTCTGGATTACCTCATTGTCCTCCTCCACCTCTTTCATCTCCAGTTTTGTAGACGTGGATATTCTCTCCGCCTTTTAGTTAATTTGACTAAGAGTTTGTCAATCTCATCGATTTTCTCAAAGAATCAACTCCTTATTTTACTAGTTCTTGTTTGTTTGCTCGTTTGTTTCTATCTTATTGATGGTATTCCCTAGTTTGATTATTACTTGACATCTAGCCATTTTGGGTGTGATTTTTTTTTCTTTTTGTCTAGAACTTATAGATGTGTTGCTAAGTTACTAGGATGAGTTTCAACATTTCTAAGTTTCTGCACTAATATATACTTGTCCAACTAGGAAACATACTTTTTAAAAACAAAATTGCTGTACTAACTTTTATCAAATGGTTTAAACCTCAGTCTGAATTCATAGACCTGCCACCTTGGGCCAACAAGTAGACAATCTCACTTAAAACGGGTATGGGAGACACAGATTAGAAAGGGAAGTACGTAGTATTTCTTCCCCTTGGAAAGAGACTATAAAGGAAGAGCTGTGTGTGCTGCATCTCACTGAAGCTCTGGGCTCATTTCCCAGACTCCTATAATAATACGACTATGAACTCTAGTACTGCTTTTTAGGTACAACACTCGTTGAAAAAAATGGTTTAAAAACTTATTTTAAATGCAAAAGTACATAATATTTCTTTTGCAATAGAATAATTGGATATAAAATGTTTTATTTAACATTCTGCATAGAAGAGCCTGATATAGGATTGTTCATAATAAAAATCCAGAGTTACTCAAAGTGACTTTCAGTTATTTTATAAGTACACAGAAATTTTAAAATATATTTCCGAAGACCCATTTAATTTTCCTTCACCACGAAATCAAACTTGCACTGTAGATAAATGCTCACTTGTATATGATAAACAGGAAAACCCTGTCATAACTTGCAACTGTCTTGTCTGATGATGCATAAAGAGCTTTCTATTTGTGTAGTTAGGGCTAAACATATTTATGTCTCTTAGATTATTCAATTTTGAGTTTAAAAGATGAGTGTTTAATACTCAAAGCAACAATCATACTCATTTTAGTCTTCAGTTTCATTAAGATTAAAAAAATGTGTCCTGGAGAGATGGTTCAGTGCTTAGCACACTGGATGGTCTTCCAAAGGACCTGGGTTCAATTCCCAGCACCCACATGGCAGCTCATAACTGACTGCTACTCCACTTCTAGGGGATCTGGCACTCTTACACAGACATACATGCAGATAAAACATCAACACATAAAAATAAAGGAATCTTTATAGTAAAAGATCAAAAGATGTTATCTAGCAGAATATGCATATCCTTATAGCACTTGCTACTTTTAGTCTAGTCTGTTTTTTAAATAGAATAATCATCAGTCAGTTGTATAAATTGGTTGATTTGGAGACATTTTAGATACACAATAATTATGATGACTCTAATAAGTAAGTTTGGAAATGCATTAATTTCTTTGTCTTTAGTATACTTTGTTTAAAAACACTCAGAAACACAACATACTTCAATTAATAAATATATGCAATTTTAAAACAACATACTTTTTTATATTTTATTGAGATAGGATTTTTCTGTGTAATAGTATTGACTGTCTTGGAACTAGCTCTTGTAGATCAGACTGGCCTTGAACTCACAGAGATATGTCTGCCTCTGTCTCCCAAGTGCTGGGATTAAAGACTTGTGCCACCATCACCCAGGAAATTACTTCTACAAATTTTTCCTAATGTGATTAGGATATTTTTATATAACCTCATAAAGCCTAAGAAATATTTTTGCATTAAAGTGTGTAAAAACATTCAGATATTTCTAGCACCATTACTCTACTAGGGAAATATTTAATACTAGGACTGAGGTTGGAAATGTAGGATAGGATGTGCCTGCAGAATTAATGTAAACTAAGAAATAACCAAAACATATGCACATGCATATGTACATATCATGGAAAATATCATAAGTAAAGAAAATCTATCTCAAAACAGCTGAGTAGAACACCTGTGGAGCAGATAGTAAATTATTACAACAGATCAATATGAATGTATCTATACCAATACAAATAAATGAATACACAAAGGTGTACAGAAACAGTTTCCTTGAAGTAAAATCCCCTATAATGTATGTACATTTCCCACTCACAGTGATTAAAAATATGCCTCCCTACTTGTGTGAAAAGAACTTTCCTAAAGTCAGCAGCCACAGTGAGGAGTCACACCAATATCTTCCAAATAATAGGGAAATTATAATACCTCAGTGGTCTGCCTCTTTCCACCCCTAAATACACAACCCTTCTCAAATCATGAACAAGAAAAAAGAGATAAACTTTAATTTATGCAAATCTTACAAAATAATTACAGACTGATTCTCTTCAACACTTGTTAAGACTATCCAAAGCAGAGAAATTCTGAAAAAAAAAATACTTCACTCATCAGGAGTCTAAAAAATATTACAACTAAATATTATTTTGTGTACTGGACATTACTCCAAAACAGTTAAGTGGCAGTAGGTTATAAACTAAGAAATCTGAATATAATGTAGGCTTCAGTTAATTTTAACAATGAATCAGTCAATTCATAAAAAGTGAAACAGCCCACAACTTTGAAAGATGTTAATAGCAAGGAAAATGACATAGAAATGCTCTGTACTATCTGTTGAATTTTTCTGTAAGTCTAAAACTATTTTAAATTAAAACTTTTACCAAAACATAGGTGCTTTAATATTTGCTCTGACCTTTTGGCGTACAGAACAACCTCATCAATATGGACTCAGTTAAAGAATCTCACTACCTGTGGTAGTTTGGACGAGAATGGCCCCCATAAACCATATGTCTGAATGCTTGGTCCCTAGATACATGAATTGTTTTTGGAAGATTATAAGGTATGGCCCTGTTAGATGAGGTGTGCAACCTTATTGGAGGAGATGTGACACAGGAAGCAGACTTCGAGGTTTCAAATGCTCAAGTCATTCTCGGTTTGCTCTTTGCCTCCTACTTGCAGATAAAGATGTGAGTGCTACCTGCCATGCTGGTCAAAGACTCTAACCTTCTAGAACCATAAACTCCAAATCAAATGCTCTCTTCTATAAGTTGTCTTAGTTACAGTGTCTCATCACGGTAATAACTGATACCAAAACTGATGAAATTGGTCTCTGCAATTAGAAATCAAAAGTGACGGGAAATAGGATGATGGCCAGCTTCACAAGCCGGTTCCAAGAGAATACAGCAAGCTTGAATATTCATGGATTCTCATATATACTACGTCTATGACTTTAAAAACACCCTTGTCAAGTTATCTAGGTGGAATAATATTCCTAATTAATAATATAATCATTATATTATGAATTATAATAATACAACGACATTCAGATTATATTTTCAAAAAATTAATTTACTTTTGCATATCATCCTCTTTATATAAATATTTTCTGAATCATTAAGATACAAAATGGAAGAAGTTTTATTACATGAATAAATCCACAGTAATGATGGTTACACAACACTTTTAGATTTTCTCTTTACAACATCTCTACCTGTGTAATGCTGATGTGGAATTCCCCTCTGTATGCTGTAAATATCATTGGTAAATAAAGGAACTGCTTTGGGCCTATAATAAGCTATAGGGGAACAAAGCTAAGCACAAAAACTAAACTGAATGCTGGGAGAAAGAAGGGCAGAGTCAGAGAGAAGCCACAGGGTCACCGCCAGAGAAAGATGTGCTGAAATTTTGCTGGTAGGCCATGACCTCGTCGTGTTGCACAGATTAATGGAGATGGGTTAAATTAAGATGTAAGAGTTAGCCAGTAAGAATCTAGAGCTAATGAGCCAAGCAGTGATTTAATTAATATAGTTTCTATGTGATTATTTTGGGGCTAACTAGCAGTCTCCTTACTACATAAAGCATTTGTTGATATCTATGCCATCCACCCATTTAGAAACTTTTTAAAAGAAAATAGACTCTAAATATGAAAATTCTTAGATCAATATTTTTATCACATTTCCTCCAAAACATGAGGTTGAATTCCCATTTAAAACTATACAATATTCTTTGTTTAAGTGTATCTCCAGCCTTTCTAGAAATAACATCATAAAAACACATAATAATCAATTACAGGAATAACAGTGAAAGAAGATGATAAACAACACTTAGGAACACCTCCATGTTTCAGGCAACTTGAATTCTGTTTCCTGAACATGGCTTTACCAGCCTACTTTCTTAAAGAACCCGAATCACCTTCAAGTGTGGCACCACCAGGAATGAACTATGGCCTGCCCAAATGCCCTGCAGGCTTGCACATAGACTGATCTTATGGGGGCATTTGGTCAATTGAGGCTCCCTCCTCTGTCAAGTTGATCTAAATCTAGCCAGCATGCATTTTGAATTACATACTCAAAACCCACAACTCATTCATATTTCAGCCCTGTCTTTTGCCTAAGGTGTATTGCTATAGGTTAGTTAATCAGCTTGTCTTTCATGAGAAACAAGATAATCGATTTAAGTTCTAGGCCAGGCCTGTGATCAAGGCAAAAAGTCTTTAAAAGTTGATGAGTGGAGATCCCATTGTGTCCTTCATGGTTTTCTAAGACTTCTCTCTTTTCATCGAACCCAGAGTGAAACTGTTTCTTTAGGTAGTGCATTTATGAAGTCTTCCCAGTAATGTAAAGTGTACAGAATTTGCCTTTTGTTAGAGTTATCCCATCTGAGAAATTAGAATGTGTAAAATGATCTTTTACTTTGATCTTTGACCTATATATTCATTACTCACATTGTTTTATATCTTCATTCTGGTCTCTAAAATTCATCAATTGTAGAATCACACTCTTCTTTACCCTTTTATATAATTTAAGTCAAATGGCTAAAGATCAAGATTGTCTGATATGTCAACTCCAAAAAATCAGTTGCCTTCCTATACACTAAGGGTAAGGAAACAGAGAGGGAAATCACAGAAGCATCACCTTTCACGATAGCCACAAAGAACATAAAATATCTTGGGGTAACCCTGACCAAGGAAGTGAAAGATCTATTTGACAAGAACTTTAAGTCTTTGAAGAAAGAAATAGAAGAGGACACCAGAAAATGGAAGGATCTCCCTTGCTCTTGGATTGGGAGGATCAACATAGTAAAAATGGCAATTCTACCAAAAGCAATCTATAGATTCAGTGCAATCCCCATCAAAATCCCATCAAAATTCTTCACAGATCTGGAGAAGACAATAATCAACTTTATATGGAAAAACAAAAAACCCAAGATAGCCAAAACAATCTTATACAATAAAGGAATGTCTGGAGGCATTACCATCCCTGACTTCAAACTCTATTACAGAGCTACAGTATTGAAAACAGCTTGGTATTGGCATAAAAACAGAGAAGTCGACCAATGGAATCAAATAGAAGACCCTGACTTTAACCCACAAACCTATGAACACCTGATTTTCGATAAAGGAGCTAAAAGTATACAATGGAAAAAAGAGAGCATCTTCAACAAATTGTGCTGGCAAAACTGGATGTCAATCTGTAGAAGAATGAAAATAGACCCATATCTATCACCATGCACAAAACTCAAGTCCATGTGGATTAAAGACCTATCAGTTTGGACCTATCAGTCCAAACACACTGAACCTGATAGAAGAGAAAGTGGGAAGTACTCTACAACACGTGGGCACAGGAGACCACTTCCTACGTAAAACCCCAGCAGCACAGACACTAAGGGCCTCATTGAATAAATGGGACCTCCTGAGACTGAGAAGCTTCTGTAAAGCAAAGGACACTGTTGCTAAGACAGAAAGGCAACCCACTGACTGGGAGAAGATCTTCACCAACCCTGCAACTGACAAAGGTCTGATCTCCAAAATATATAAAGAACTCAAGAAACTAGACCGTAAAAGGCTAATCAACCCAATTATAAAATGGGACACTGAGTTGAACAGAGATCTCTCAACAGAAGCAGTTCAAATGGCCAAAAGACACTTAAGGTCATGCTCAACTTCCTAGGCGATCAGGGAAATGCAAATCAAGACAACTTTAAGATACCATCTTACACCTGTCAGAATGGCGAAAATCAAAAACACCAATGATAGCCTTTGCTGGAGAGGTTGTGGAGAAAGGGGTACACTCATCCATTGCTGGTGGGAACGCAAACTTGTTCAACCACTCTGGAAAGCAGTGTGGAAGTTTCTCAGGAAATTCGGGATCAACCTACCCATGGACCCAGCAATACCACTCTTGGGAATATACCCAAGAGAGGCCTTATCATACAACAAAAACATATGCTCTACTATGTTTATAGCAGCATTGTTTGTAATAGCCAGAACCTGGAAACAACCTAGATGCCCTTCAATTGAAGAATGGATGAAGAAAATATGGAATATATACATATTAGAGTACTACTCAGCAGTAAAAAACAAGGACTTCTTGAAGTTTGCAGGCAAATGAATGGAAATAGAAAACACCATCCTGAGTGAGGTAAGCCAGACCCAAAAAGAGGAACATGGGATGTACTCACTCATATTTGGTTTCTAGCCATAAATAAAGGACATTGAGCCTATAATTCGGGTTCTTAGAGAAGCTAAATAAGAAGGAGAACCCAAAGAAAATCATATAGGCTTCCTCCTGAATATTAACCTTCATCAGGCGATGAAAGGAGACAGAGACAGAGACCCACAATGGAGCACCCGACTGAAATCTCAAGGTTCAAATCAGAAGCAGAAGGAGAGAGAGCACAAGCAAGGAACTCAGGACCGCGAGGGGTGCACCCATACTCTGAGACAAGGGGGGTGTTCTATCGGGAACTCACCAAGGCCAGCTGGCCTGGGTCTGAAAAAGCCCGGGTTAAAATCGGTCTCGCTGAACATAGTGGACAATGAGGACTACTGAGACCTCAAGAACAATGGCAATGGGTTTTTGATCCTACTGTATCTATTGGTTTCGTGGGAGCCTAGGCAGTTTCGTGGATGCTAACCTTACTAGACCTGGATGGAGGTGGGTGGTCCTTGGACTTCCCACAGGGCAGGGAACCCTGATTGCTCTTTGGGCTGACAAGGAAGGGGGACTTGATTGGGGGAGGGGGAGGGAAAGGGGAGGCAGCGGTGGGGAAGAGACAGAAATCTTTAATAAATAAATAAATTAATTAATTAAAAAAAGATTGTCTGGTATGCATAAAGATGTGTAAAATTAGATATTCATAAGTAAAATGAAGCTTATTGATGTGGGATTCCCCTCTGTATGCTGTGAATAACATTGGTGAATAAAGAAATTGCCTTGGCATATTGATAGAGTAGAACTTAGGTAGGCAGGGAAAATTAAACTGAATGCTGGCAGAAAGGAGTCAGAGTTATTCAGGGAGAAGCCATGTAGCCCTGCCGAACACAGATGCTAGAACTTTACCCAGTAAGTCACAGCCATGTGGCGATACACAGATTACTAGTAATGGGCTAAATTAAGATGTAAGAATTAGCCAATAAGAATCTAGAACTAATGGGACAAGCAGTGTTTCTGTGTGATTATTTGGGGCCTGGGCGGTTGGGAACTAACAAGCAGCCCCCAACAACAGCTTATTTATTTACCAGCAATTATATCAGGTTTATTGGGTTGTATTATAATGAAAACAGTTATTTTCACATGCCTGATTAACATAACATTGAATTAAATAATCACTTGTTAAAATATACCTCACTATTAACATTTATATATATATATGTGTGTGGTATGTAAAATTTTGTATGTATCTATGTATATGTAGTATAACATATGTATATATGTGTGTATATGTGGATGTATATATATAGTGTGTGTATACATACATATATAATATGGTAAGGAGAATTTAATTATTTTTTAAAAAATATGATTGCCATACATATGAGGCAATTTAGAATTTTATTATCTTCAGACAACTAGATATTTTGTGAGTTAAGGACAGAAACTTCTTTTCCCACTTCCCAGTAGTAGAGGTTCAAAATCAAAGTATCTGTAGCTTTGGCTTCCCCAGAGCCTCTGTTCTCATTTAATTGATCATGAATAGCATCTTCCAGCTTCAGGACAGGTAATTCATAACCTCTCTCTCTCTCTCTGGCTTGTGGATTACCACTTTCTCACTGTGTCCTTACCTCCCCTTTACTGTGTGCACACCTCTTCACATAAGGTCAGCAGTCATACCAGATGAGTTACTGACCCCAAGGAACTCGTTATATGATAAGATCTTCTCTAAAGCATTAGCGACTCAACATGAGAATCTCGGGGCTGACAAAATTCAAATATTACTAGAACCAAAAACTTTCTCATAGAATATGACTACAAATTTGGAAAGAAAAGAAAGCCACCTGAGCCATGAGCTTGCTGTCAGTCACTGTGAATCTGTGTGATTGCTCCCTTCAGTGTTTGAAAGGCACAGCAGGATGCTTTCTTTTGTGGTTGTGCAATCATAATGACAAACTTCCTTCATTATTATTATACCCGACTTTCTGTTTATTTATTTAACAAACCCTGAAGATCGATGTGGTAAATAATTATTACTGTCCCTGTGTGCCTAAGAACCCCTAGGGCCACACAAACAGCATGTGTGTCATTTTTTTTCTCTCGCTTCTGTCACCCTCCTTTGACCCTCAGAGCTCTGTCATCCTCCTGGGTATGTGGTCTGAAGGCTGACAAGGTAACAGATGCCAAAGTTGAGTTTCACATTGTGCTAGCTATTCATCTTCTGAGGAGAAAAAAAAAATCTAGTGGAAATTAAAGACACATTTTTTTTTAATCTGTGGATTTCATAGTGTTTTCATGTTTTTAAAAATTAAGCATATTTCCTTATTAACAGCCATTTTCAAATCTCTTGATAGCAAGACTATATATCACATCAAAATTTAATGGTGATTTATTTACTTAATGGAATATTACTGTTTAGAATAACAGATTTCTATCCATATACCCATATTTTATATTCTCTAACTGTTTTCCCAGCTGAATTTCCAATCCTTACTCCTAGACACTTTAACCTTAATCATGTTCATTTTGTTCTGTGCTCTGAATACAAATGGCTTATTTTGCAACACAAGCTTATAAATAATTTTATCTCTCTCCCTTTTCCAAGCAAGTCTCTCATTTTGTAAATCCACCTTCCACTTGTAACACTGATTCAGATTCTATTTCAGGTTTAACATATATGCACATATATCTTCTGTTTCTGCCTCGAACAGTCTCATTTCTATACTTCTGAGCAAGGAGGGCTGCCAATAGTTTGAGCATGGTAATTTTCCTATATTGCTATAGGTAAATTAATATTAATATTATTTAATATTCACTCCCCTCTATTCTACTCCCTTAAAATAGCACTGACCTTTGTGAAGGAAAAACTAGTAGTCCATTTCTCCAGGTATGAGAACTTTCGTTTGCAGAAACTAGCCTGATTTTCATTCCTGTTTCTGCGCTTGCTCTCAGGGCACAGTTTTCCTGGAAGTTTTAAACATTCTGTTCCTTTCCTAACTGCCTCCTGTTACATTGTTTATGGTGTTGGAAGGAAAATGAGGAGTGAAATTCAAAGGCAGCAAAGATTTTGAGATGCACTCTTCTTTTTTAGTGTGAGAATTTCTTAGGGGCTATTTTGGATATCACCCAATATTTGAGAACTTCTAGTTTAGTGACAAGTATAACGTTGGCTTCCCCAAGCATTCGATATACAAATAAACTTAGGATAAATAATAACAAACAATAAGACAAGTGTGTTTCAGCATAAGACCTGCAAATCTAAGCTGTGTTTGTAGAGAAAGACATTAGAAAAAAGATTACCACATCCTGTAATTTTATGATATACAGCATTTAATCAAACCATAGTACATTGTACACAGCCTTGAGAGTCAATGCCTACATAGGAAGTGTGTACCTGCAAGGACCCTTTGACCTACAGGTTTACCCCTTCTCTCTTTAGAATCTGCTGGTTCCTGCATAAGTGATTTAAGCTTTCCCCCTCACTCGTGACCTCAGATTTAAAGGTGAAAACTTGGAAGCAGTGGCTGTGTGATTTGAAGTAAAGTGTTCAACCTTTGGATCCCTGAGTTTTGTGAGGCGTGTATCATTACCTGGAAGGACAAAAGATTTGGTAGATGAGAAATACATGTGCCACTGTCAAGAAATTTGTCAAGCTCTGACAGCTCTTTGAGATACATTATTGAGGGAGAATTTTATGGATGGGAAAATATGCTCCCTAGATTTTTCCTTGGGTTTAAATTCACCACTGCATCTATGACTTTCTTCATATTTTAACTGCTATATGTGTAACTATGACTGAATAAGACTGATGTGTGAATTAATGACCTTCAATTTATCTAAATATTGATCAAGTAATAAAATCAGCTGCAGGGACTTACTACATGTATTCCAACATGTGCCTATAGTCTCCAGGGTTTTCAATAGCACCATGTAGGCATGGTTGTTCAACAGTCCTGTCTATGCATGCTTTTATTGGTTAGTGAAAAAGGAAACTGCTTTGGCCTGTGATAGGGTAGAATAGAGCTAGGCAGACAGAGTGGGGCGTGCAGGAACTAAACTGAACACTGGGAGAAAGAAGGCAGAGTCAAGGAGAAGCCATATAGCACCATCTGAGATAAACACTTCCTCTGGGGCCTGTAGAAACTTTGCCATTAAGCCATAGCCATGTGGCGATACACAGATTAATGGAGATGGGTTAGTTTAGGATATGTGAGTTAGCCTAAGAGATGCTTATGTGATTACCTAAGCAGTGATTTAATTAATATAGTTTCCGAGTGATTATTTCATGGTATGGGCAGCTGGGAATGAATAAGCAGCCTTTCCCTCCAATCACAGCACTTTTTTGCATGGTATAGATGGTGATCAGATTTAAAGGTGGTAAGCAAAATGATATATTAAATCAGCTGTGATGGTTAGTGTGAATTATTTACTTGACTGAATATGGAATCATCTGGATGATGGGCCCCTAAGCAGGAGTATGAAAAATTATCTTGATTTTTTTTTTGGTTCATTGATTTGGAAAGAACCGCCCACTTATTAGCCATATGCATTACCAAGGCTGGGATTCTGGACTGTATAACGATGAGAAAAAGAGCTGACCACAGCCAATAGTCTCTCTGCCCCCTGATTGTAGATGCCAGCTGTTTTAATCTCTGGCCACTTTGACTGTCCCATGGGGGAGGGGAGCTTTATCCTTCAACTATGAGCTGAAAAAAAAATATTTCTCCCTTAATTGTCATTCAAAAGTAAAAGAGTCTTTAGATTCCCAGATATTATTTTAATAGTGTGTGTGAGTCTGTGTATGTGTGACTGTGTGTGTGTGTGCACATGTATTTGTGTGTGTGTATTTGTAAGTGCCCCAAAAGAACAGATTTCTTGCTGATGAAGTTACAGGTGGTCGTGAGTTGTCCACTATAGGCTCTAGTAACTGAACTTGGGCCCTTTGAAAGAACAGTAAGCCCTCCAAACCGTTGGGCCATTCTCCCAGCCCCACATTCTCTACTTCCTATTGGAAGAGACAAAATGGAAAAGCAAGTGGCATATTTAGAGCAATAATATCTCATCCAAGACCTGTGGGAACTTAATGTGTGGTAATCTATTTGCATATTATCCACCCAATGTCATGAAAATACATCATCTCATAACTGTGGAAAGAGATTGGCAATTTTTTAGAGAAAGAGCAAAAATTTATGTTATTGTTCATCTGTGCCTATGTTCAATTGCCTGGCTATAGTTTGTGTCACTATTGCTGATGTCCCTAACCCTTATACAAGGATTTTTGAAGACAATTCTGCACTCCTATGTTAAAAACATCATATTTGCAATAAAGGAGACAATGAACACTTAATCTGGCCTTGACTGCCATTCACTCATTGAAATTGAATTAAAATACTTACTGGGACTTGTATGAGTTACATTGCAAGACCTTTCTATTAATAATGTTATCTCTAAGACAATAACAGGTATTTTGTACTGGTAAAGAAAATATTAAATTCCTTCAGATGTGGGAAGTTCTCTATTCCCTGGTCCCAGACTTAATACTTCATTTTTATATTCTATAGGAACCTTATTTTCTGAATAAGGTTAACACAAAATTTTTATCTTTCTCTGCTAGTAGGACAAGATATGAATGTGGTGGAGTGCCAACGAAGCATGTATCCAAAAAGATAATATTTATGCACTGATTTTTTAAAGTATACAATCTACTACATACTTTGTTAAATTGGTATAAGAGGGAGTTAAGGGATTTGTCAGCCATGAAAAATGAAACAAATGGCTCCTCTCAAGTTATCAGGGTCTCTGCTTCCTATAATATAATGTTCCATTTTTATACAAGAATAGCTCTGATTCTTGTTTTCCAAAAAAAAATTCATTTTACCTACAACATTGCACAAAATAGACATCAATGTCATGCATTTTCTGTGGAGCAACAATGTGGGAAAATGTTCCAAAAAATCTATTTTATTTCCAGCTGTTTAGAATAGGAATGAGATACAAAAATGAAAAGATGGCTTTCCAATAAGATCATGGCACACATTGGTGCACATTTATAAATTAAAATATAAACACGTCCATTTCAAAAAAGCAGATGCCTGAATCATATTAAAGTATATTATGAGTTATATAAAAACCTAACTAAGATACTGTAGCCTCACTGATCTCTACTTACTAAAAATGAAACATTTGTATAAAAAAGAATACCCAATTATATATTTATGTATAGATGGTGCTGCATGGTTTTCTCTTCAGTAAATTTTGAGCAAATTTAAAAACTAACAAACATGTTACTTAATGCCAATGTGATAAAGGGTGTGTCACGCTTGGTATGACTTGATTTGTCACTAGGGCCTTTGACTGCAGATGGAGTGTAACCCAGAGTGCTGGCTCATTTATTGAGAACATTATGAAACTACCCACTGGTAATGATTTTCAATAATAGCTGATCCAGGCCAGATTTGAACCCCTGACCCACAGGTGCAAGTTCCCATATCCGGTCTTTCACTGTGTGTGGTTAACATTGTTCCATTCCAAAAGGTTTTGATAAAGAAACCATTTAGAAGTGGGGGAATTTGTTATATGCCTTCAAATGACTTCTTTAAGAAACTGTTGCAAAATGTTACTGTTTGTGAATTTGCTTTAGTGATTTACTACCATGATTAATATTCAGAATTCTAAAATAAGGTGTGTTTTATTATATGTGAAGAAGGGATTGACCATTGAGTCGATGAATCCCACTGTGAAATATAATCCTGGTTTGTTTATGATTGAAATATTCCTAAAGAATGAGAAAAGAGGGCAATTTAAGACAATAGACATTTCAAAGAGTCCATCTTAATTTATCATCTATTACTGTCTGTGTTCTTTTCTTTATTTAGCCACTAGAAACTAAACAAACAATAGAAGAAAGCACAGATTTCATGATAATGACAAACTTAAAGGTTAAATATCTCATGAAATGTTCAGAAACAAAGGGTCTTTCTGGTACTGATTTGGGAAGGTCATTTGTCTATCTGTTGTTTTCATTGGTTAATTAATAAAGAAAACTGTTTGGCCTGATAGGGCAGAATTTATTTATTTTTATTTTTTGTTCATTTCTTTTTATTTTTTATTTTTTTAATATAATTTTTATTGAAAAACAGTTTTTTTCCGCCTTCTCCCCACCTCCCATTTCCCTCCCCGTCTCCCTTTTCCCCGCTCCTCCCTCTCCTCTCCCCCTCCCCCCACTCCTCTCCCCCTCCTTGGGACATTGGGAGCTCAGTCCGGTGCTCCAGTGTGGGTCTCTGTCTCTATCTCCATCCATCTCCAGATGAAGGTTCTATGGTGATATGCAAGATATTCATCAGTATGGCTATAGGATAGGGTCATTTCAGGTTCTCTGTCCTCAGCTGCCACAGGAACTAACTGGGGACATCGCCCTGGGCACCTGGGAGCACCAAATCTCTTGCCAACCCTAAGATGGCTCCTTTAATTAAGATGTGTGCTTCCCTGCTCCCCTATCCAACCTTCCTTTATCCCAAACATCCCGTTTCCCAAGTTCCCCCCAACCTCCCCTTCTCGCTTTTCTCTCCCCATCTCCCCTTACCTCCCTCCCACCCCACCCCCAAGATACACATTAGAATACTACTCAGCGGTAAAAATCAATGACTTCTCGAATTTTGCATGCAAATGGATGGAAATAGAAAACACTATCCTGAGTGAGGTAACCCAGACCCAAAAAGATGAACATGGGATGTACTCACTCATAATTGGTTTCTAGAGATAAATAAAGGTCAGTGAGTCTATAATTTGATCTCCTAAAGAAGCTAAATAAGAAGGTGATCCCAAAGAAAAACATATAGCTATCCTCCTGATTATGGGAAGTAGACAAGATTGTAGGGCAGAATTTAGATAGGCGGAGTAGACCAAACAGAATGCTGGGAGAAAGAAGCCGAGTCAGGCAGTCACCACGATTCTCCCACCAGAGAGAGACGCAGGTTAAGATCTCCCTGGTAAGCAACCAGCTCATGGTGCTACACAGAATATTAGAAATGGGTTAGATCAATATGTAAGAGCTAGCCAATAAGAGGTTAAAACTAATGGGCCAAGCAGTGTTTAAAAGAATATAGTTTCTGTGTAATTATTTCGGGGCATAAGCTAGCCATGCAGGCGGCTTGGAGCTGGGTGGAACACAGCCCGCAGCTCCATCAACATGGTACCTCTAAAAGGATGCACTATAAGCTTTTCCTGCTTAAGCTGTGCCTCCTACACAGAGCATTGCATGACTCAAAGAAGGAGTTCACATTACCCAGGAGCAGTGATTAATTACTGCAACATTCATAGCAGCCTGGGTAGCTGAATGCCTTTGGGGAAGGGACATTACACATACACAGGAAATATTATCATTCTGACTTATATGATTCTTTCTCTAAATGTTTTTTTTCTCATATTATTTTCTAGCCTCATTTACAGCTGTGTTTTCATTTTTCTTATAGTTGGAGTTTCTGGGGTGTTCTGCAGATGCAGATCCTACTCCTGAAGTGTTTTTATTTTTTTTCTCTCTCTCTCAGTACGAGAGGTCTTCTTTAAGTATTCAGTTACAAGTGGCAAAATTCCTATAAGACTGTGCCCCATGTGCTCTGGTATAGAAGGAATATCACATTTAAATGAATTGGTTTAAAATGAATTTTTTGACGGTGTCATTATGGAACTTTCAGGACAAAATCCTTTAAAACATTATTTTCTGATGGCATAGCACCTAAACTCCAGAAGTTTCTCACTATGTTTTAAACCTCTCTCTCCCCCCAACCCTGTGTGTGTGTGTGTGTGTGTGTGTGTGTGTGTGTGTATGTGTGTGTGTGTGCATGAGAGCGTATAGAGGCAAGAGGACAACCTCGGATGTTCATCAGGAGCCAAGAATCATGCTTTTTTTCTAACAACAACAAAAGCAGGGCTTCTCACAGACCTGACGTTTAGCAAGGAGGCTAGACTGGCTCACAGTGAGCATCAGGCATTCATAAATATCTGCCCCCCCCCCCATTACTGAGATTACAAGCCTATGCCACCATACCCAGTATTTAAAAGCAAGCAAGCAAACAAACAAACAAACAAACATTCTGGGGATTGAACTCAGGTCCTTCTGCCTGAAAAGTGAACAGCTTACTCCCTGAGATATGTTGCAAACTCTAAAATATTTTGACACACTTCATACATACCATACTGCCCCTTAAAATATACTTCTTTGTCTATTTTCTGTGCTTCCAAAACCAGAGAATCTGATGGTTCATATGTGGTTCACTTCTGTGCCCTTTCACAGAAACAGATCATATGTTTCCATTTAAGAAAACAGAAAAGAGAAAGAAATAGTTTGCTTTGCCTCTGTTGAGAGGGTGAGGATGCATGAGTTGATGAATGAGGCTATGTACAAGGGCTGGGTTAGGGCCGTGCAACAGACACAGCAAAAGCTCATATGTTCTACAAATGTTATTGCAAGTAGGTTTAAAGAAACACGATCTGTATGTTCAATAACAAGTCTCAGAAATGCTTATACAGCTTGTAGGTTTGTGAACAAACTGGTATTTTATGTGTTGAACGTCTGTTCTCTACACCAGTTTTGTGCTTAAAATAAAAGTGTTAGTAGCCGGATGGCAGTGGTGCATGCCTTTAATCTCAGCACTTGTGAGGCAGAGACAGGCAGGACTCTGTGAGTTAAAGGCCAACCTGGTCTACAAGAGCTTGTTCCAGGGCAGGCTCCAAAACTACAGAGAAACCCTGTCTCAAAAAACCTATATATACATATATAAAAAAATAAAAGTGACATTCAAATAATGTGGAATAAATCAAAATCCCTTAAACTAAACAATTACTATATCTATACAATACACAAAACTCTTTACCAGGAGAGGTTCATTTTACCCACATTGCATCCCTATCAAATGAATAATATATTATTTCAAACTTTATAGATGATAAAACTAGAACTTAGTACCTTGTTTATAGTTAACTGGGATATAAAACCCTATATTAGGGGATTTACATAGAACATAACATTTAAAATATATACTATCCCTTATATTTTTTATTTCTACAGAAAGTACCCAATAGTTCATTTTTATTTGTTTATTTTTGATCCTTAGAGACAGGGTTTCCCATTGTAGTCTTGGGTGTCCTGGAACTTGCTCTGTAGACCAGGCTAGCCATAAACTCAGAGATCTGCCTCCCTCTGCCTCCCAAATGCTGGGATTAAAAGGTGCAATAGTGTCTTCTAATATAAAACATGCTTTTTGTCTATTTATAACATCAACTCAGTTTAGGATGTCAGTATAAACATTTCTACCCCTTGTCATTCTCAATTTCACCTTTAATTTATATAAATTCATCATATATAGCCTGGTGGTATGATATACATCCTATTGAAAAATATTTTTAAAAGACTAGTATTTTTTATTGTAAAATGCAGAGAACTGTGTTCTGCAATGAATGCAACCTGTCTGGACACATTTAAGAAGAAACTGAACATATACACTAAGTCAGAATAGCTTTCAGCAAATATAAAGGGGAACTGATGGTTCAGGTATCATTAATAAGGAAGAGAAAGGACTGGGCAAAAGTATCAAAGTATAATACTTGATAGGCGGTAGACATTTTAGTAATGACAACACAGTTCCTAGCCTAGGGCTATGGTGGTTGAAAATACATCCAAGTAACTTATAGGTAAATGATAGTGATAGGCGTGGCAATTTTACTACCATAAGGTAAAATGCCACCAAATTCTTTGCCAAAAGAATATTTGACTTTTTTTTTAAATCTTCAGGTCAAAAAGAGTTCCAAAATGGCAGTAAAGCTAGGCAAATCGTGAACTGCTTGAAATAACAGTGACAGTAGAGAAGGATAAGACATGAAAATATAATTCAATTGGGCTTCACTAAAATGGTCATGTTCTACATTATTATTTGTATTTGAAGAAAACAGTTTACTGAAGAAGAAACTTGGCTATCTTCCAAATGAAATATAAGTAATACTAAAATTGATTCAACCGCTAATATTCTGTCAGCATGGTCCAAGCATTTAACTTTCTAGTCTCCTACATTTCCTTCCTGATAAGCGAGACATTTATGTGGGCTAGGCTGGCTAGCCAATGAGCTCTAGGGATTCACAAGTACTGTTTCCTATGTGCTGGGATTAGACATGCATAGTGCTGCACCTAGCTTTTTGTTGTAGTTGCTGTTGTTTTCTGTGGGTTCTAGAGATCCAACTATACCTTACACTTACAAGGCAGGTACTTTACTGTGCCTTCTTTTCACCCTACCTTGTCTAAGACACTGTAACAAATCATGCAGTGGTATAAAGGATCATCCCTTTCCTTTTTGGTTTCTAGCAGTACAAAGGATTGCTTTCCAGTCTTTTAGATCCCCACAGATGTGTAAATAAAGATTAAAGAAAAACATGAAGTCTGAGTTTCTTTAGTTTTAGATACCATGACCTAAGTAGACCACTAATGCAATGCACACACCTTTCCTTTGGTAATCAGGAGAGCAGCATGCTGTCCTGGGGCAATGTAAAGCTGGAAACACTTTAATGGCAAAACA
This sequence comes from Alexandromys fortis, assembly GCF_014885135.2. Lineage (NCBI taxonomy): Eukaryota > Metazoa > Chordata > Mammalia > Rodentia > Cricetidae > Alexandromys > Alexandromys fortis. Next base: position 8,826,320 of record NW_026067944.1, read on the forward strand.
GAGGGACACAGACAAGCTGCTCTTGACAGTGTCAGCAGGTAAATAGACAAATCTGTCTTTATTATTGCCACCCATGCTGTAATACCAGTGATGGAGGATGTGGAATATTTTTTACTATCATCCAGGAGCTAAATACCATGCAGAGACATAAAGGGAGAATTATTTTTGTTTAACAAATCTGGGGCTTCATTTCAAGCTGAAAATTGTCTGCAGAAAGTTTTGACATCTTTCTTGTTAAAATGTTAGGGCCTGGAGTTGGAAAGAAAAAACAGCCTGTTAAGAGGTGCCTAATTAGCAAACTCCAGGTTCAGTATGAGACTTTGTTTCAAAAAGTAAGGCATGGAGTGAATGAGTAAAAAAGACCAATCTCTGTCCACCACATGAGTGTGAACATATGTACACAAACACCCTAGGGTGCACACACATGCACAGGCATACATACACAGATACCAAGACCTCTCTCCTCTCAATTTATACTAGTACTATTAGAGTATTCAGTGAGCACCAACTTCTTAACCAAACAAAGATAAAATAATAAAACATCTTGATCAGTACTTTCCCTCCTTATAATTTTGTTAAAGGGATAAGCATGAAGTTTATTTTGAAAAATCATTCCCTGGGCTTGATACAATTATTATATTCATTAGCTCACATAAACTCTCTGGACACACATGAGAACAATGCTTTGTATAGTCAAGAAAGTAGGAGGGGATCGTGGGACCTTACATTTTATTTTTGAAGTATTATCTATTGAAAGACACTGGGAGAAGGAGAATCGCCACCCTTTCCTGTATATGCATTTGCGGAACACATGAGCTTAGACAGATAGCTCTAAACCCAGACATGCAGATGGTCCTGGTTCATCTTCTCATGACACAAACCCCAATTCCAATCATCCACTTGCTACTCTTCCCATGTTCCTACAATACCTAGCAGACTGATCAGTCATTATTAATAAATACCCAATCAATCTTTATTATGTCACAGTGATTTTATCTTTTAAGTATTTCTTAAATTTGACTCCTTACTCCATTTCCATATATACTTTGCTAACTATGGGCTTTTTTTAACATTATATGACAGGGAGGTAAGGATCATTACTCCAAAAACGTAGCATTTGCCATATTGGTTAATTAAGCCAAAGGACTTTTTAAAAATATGACAAATGAAACGTCCCTTCAAAAGCAAAAAGGAACTCTATCATTCTTACCAAATGCAGTTTAATAGAACACACTCAGAATTTTCTGACTCCTTTGTGAAGTCATTAAGATAAGGAAAGACTTTTTGTAAGATTTTTATTTGAGTGGTAACAGCACTCCATCATAGAAGAAAGGAACAACCTTCTCTCTCTAGATGAAGCACCACAGAAAAAGTTAAGGTCAAACAGGCCTTGCCACATGTCTCCATGTGCTTTACCATCTACAGCCTCCATGCTCATGTTTCTCCATAATTAGCAACTCATCAATGTTTGCTTAAACATAACTAGCTTTAACTACTACTTTGGGTGTTCATTTCCTTATGAAAGCTTATGATACTTAAAGATTAAGGGCATGTTCTTTTTTCAATCTGTGTTTTGAGAGTTGAGCTGCTTGTTGTTTTCATTTTGTTGTTGTTGATGATGAAAGGGGCCCTAACTGAGAAACCAGGATGAACATGTACAGTGTTTTCTCTTCATTTATCCCTTCAATTTATTCTCAACAAAATAACAAAGCTGATTTGGTTAAATAAATCTGATATATTCCCTTCTCTTGATACTTCCTTCAGTGTTACATGATAAAAATTGCATTCTTTTATATTGCTTACAAGACTCATTTGACCTAGACCTTAAGTCTACAGGTCCCACTCTTCAGCTCTGAGTTCTTTCAGTCTAGTAACCTAGAAATGGTGTCTGTGAGGAATCAACATGATGTAAGTATATTGTATATGAAAGGGAGGAAGCACAGTTTTACTAGTAGGTGGATATTAATTAATTGTTGTAGGGAGGGCCTCTTGTTGGTTCCTAGTTGTTCAGCCCCGAAATAATCACACAGAAACTATATTATTTAAAACACTACTTGGCCCTTTAGCTCTAGCTTCTTATTGGCTAACTCTTACATCATAATTTAACCCATCTCTATTAATCTGTGCATCACCGTGAGGTTGTGGCCTACCAGCAAAAGTTCAGTATGTCTGTCTCCAGTGGAGGTTCCATGGCTTCTCTGACTCTGCCTCCTTTTTCCCAGCATTCAGTTTAGCTTTTCCTACCAATTTACCCTATCAGGCCAAACCAGTTTCTTTATTAGCCAATGGTATTCACAGGATACAGAGGGGAATCCTACATCAATTACTCCCAAAGATAACTATGGCTTTAATTCCGAGAGAAGTAAAGGCTTTATGATTTCACATTAGGGTCAGAATATCTTGATTTTGTTTGGATTTAGGGGAAAATCTGAGAACAAATGCCTAGCTTCTGAAGTTGTTTTATTTCTCATGTTTCTTTTTCAAATTTCTTCAGCTTACAATACCTAGGAGAAGTGAGGCCAGTGTATCCTTTCGACACTAACCCTGAAGCAATGGTAGAATTAATTGAGTGAAGAGTCCAAGATTAAGCTGTAAAAGCAGTTAGGAATCCAGTGAAATCAATTAGAAACAAAGAAATGGGGCTTCCTATGAGGCAATAGCCGTGAGCATGGGGAAGGGAGGAACCAAATGAATATTCCTAGCAAGTAAGACAGATTAGTAAGGCTTAGCTGAGGGAGGCAAAGAAAGGAGAAGGGTCAAGGATGGCCAATGGACTTTGCATTCTTTCTAATTAGACCACAGTACCAGTGACTGTTAAGCCTTAGGGAAGTGGTGCTGTTTGTCCAGAATAAACTGATGGAAACAGGATGATATGCTAGTTTGGTGGTGTTCACTGAAAAAAGAAAACTTTCAAAGTAACTGTATGATTAGTCAAGAATTTGCCTCTGATTTTTAAAATTCATATTTCCTGTTAAATTCACATGTAGTAGGGGGCTAATTGTTCTTCCCAGCTGCCCAGCTACCTTGCCCCAAAATAATCACACAGAAACTGTATCTATCTCTGGAAGCAGATCCATGGTGTCTCTTGCTAACTCTGCCCTTCTTCCTCCCAGCATACAGCCTAGCTTTTCCCACCTAGTTCTGTTCTTTCCTGCCATAGGCTCAAAGCAGTTCTTTATTCATTAACCAATAAAAGCAACACATAGACAAAAGGACCTCCAACACCAATCACACATAAACATATCAATGTAAAATTATAACTTTATAATTCAATTGTTCTAGGATTATACTTTTAAATCGTATATGAATGTGGTGGGAAGAGTAATTTGCATGTGAGTGACAACTGAGGATGGAAAGAGTATCAGATTCACTGAAGCTAAAGATTCAGGCACTTGGAAGCCACTTGGAATGGGTGCTGGCAATCACTCTGGGATCCCCTGGTAGAACATTGCTTATTCTTAGGCACAGAGTCATCCCTCCAGCCTACATTTGTAAATCTTAAAAGGAATTTTATTCAAATCAGAGTTGTTGGATCGCAAGGCAGAATTGGTGATGTAGTTTACAAAGTCATGTAAAATCAAAGCAGAGATTCCTTTCATCACTGATTATGAGTTTATGTTAGCAACAGCAGGACACTTGAGCAAACGTAGAGTCTTTTCTGGGATTTTGTCCCCTCAACCATAGTGCATCTACACAGTAAGCCCTGTAGGGAAGATAAGGGTTTCCTTCTATTGCTTTCATGATCCCAGCAAAGGATACTTTAAGGGCCTATTAATATGTCTCTGATATGTACAAATAATTTTTGAGGGGCATGTTGAGATGTGTTCAATTTATATGCAGTTGAAAGAATGAGAACTGGAATTAAGCCTCTTAGAGGACATCTAACATATCTACTGTTAACAAACATAAGTACAGATCAAAAAAGAAATTAGAAAAGTTATCTTCTATGTAAAATGCTGAACTTTAGCCTGTACCTCTTCTGTATTATTAATATGATGATAAGATAATATAAATATAAAATACAATAGAATATATACAGAATGATAGACTCACATTTTAGTCAAAACGTGCCACGCCCCGTGCCCCCCTGTCTGCACTCTGTGCGCTGGCATCAAGTTTGCAAGTTTCGGGCAAGGGGCTCGAGGTTAAAATACAGAGACACACACAGACAGAGAGAGCAACACGGGTCATCCTTGAATTCCCCATGAATGCCCCCTTTATTGTGTTCAGGGGCAGATTATATAGAGATAGCCATGCCCCAGACAAACCCACCAGAAACAACTCTCCTGTCATCAGGAACTCCTGAAGGTCTCGTGGTCAGAGCAGCTGTAGGCACTCAGATCAGGGGATTACAAGAAATTCAGGATCTGGGGTCTCACTGCTCCCAACAAAAATGAGATAAAATGGGTGTGTATTGGTAAGGGTCAGTTATATATATAAAAACTTTTCCATGAGTGGACATCTCTACTTAAACACAGAACTATAAGACAAAAGGCTCTTCAGAGAAATAGAAATTTGGCCAGTAATGTTATATTGTCTCTTTGGATTGCATGGATTATTTTCTCTTGTTCGCAAATTTATTTTCTATCTAAAGAACACTGGGTAGTTTATAATTTCCCCTGTCCAGTGGTGGAGAAACCCTGAGGATGCAGACTCAGCATTGTTCCTTTTCTTCTTGAGTGCCCACAAACACAATTGTGTCATGTCAAGCAAGGTAGGACACAATTGAGCAGCCTGCAATTTTCTCTTCTATCAATCACACTCCAGACACGAGGACTTGAGGCAACACCCTGGTCACTTTAATCAGACAGTGGCATTTCCCAAATTTTGGCTCTCGGCCCATTAATAAATCATTTCTTAGGGTATGGGCTGCCAGATTGAGCTCTGCTTCTCCCATTTAATGAGTTGTCTGGTGCTTTTTTCTCTTTGGGTTCCAAAGCAACACTTCCTCCTCAATTTTTGGGCTTTTGTATAGCTACTATGTCTCAGGTACAGTTTTGTAGAAACCGTACCTCAGCAATTAAAAGCTTTTCTTCTTGTGATAATTTAATTACTCATAGGGAAGAAATAAATTTTACTAATCTAGCAGTGTTATATGTACTAAATATTAAATTTTAAAAAGAATACAAGAGAATTGTGCTTACAATGAACAAAAGATTCAAGAGGAATAGCATAACAATAGATGTTTAGCTGTCTTGCCTAAAAAGATTTATTATCTGTATCTTAACTTTTTTCCACTTTTGATTCAATTAGTAGAATGGGTTATCACATAATTACCAGCGTTGGATATCTTTTGTTCCTATTACCTTGTAAGTGGCCACTCTAAAAGTACATCCATCTAAAATGCTACGTTGGTTTTTCCTTCTTACTTTGTAGTTACGTGGGCTCCACTGCATAGTTCCTCCCTTCATATGGTACTGACTAGAGTTAATTGTGACTACCTTCAGCTTGGCATTACACAGTGCAGCCATTCCAGGGACTTCACGTTTTCAGGCCTTGGAGGTGTTTCTGGCTATCACATGGGCATTTGAATATCCACCTTGTGTCTTCCTTCCTGCCTCTGGTTTAAACTTTCTTCCTCACTGCAAGGAAGCTGACTTTGAACAGAACAAACCTGAAACTAACAATCCCCTGAAAGCTTGGATTCACACTGGTCTCAGTAACACTTTTATCTCTCTTTGGGCTAGAGAGCAAGTCATAGGAAAGAACCAGACTGCAGGGCAGAAGAAACGCTCTTTACTGTTGAATGTGAAAACAGCCATACTGATGTAGAAATAGACTTATCATTTGATCTCTGCTTTAAAAGACAATCTTCCACCTCATGTGAAGACTACTTATGTCAAAGTCACTGGAGAGACAACTGTGCATAATTGAAATGAAGAAGTATATTGAGGCTGGAGAGAAGCTCAGTGGTTAAGAGTACTTGATGAACTTCCAAAGGACCCGAGTTTGGTTCCCAGTACCTGCATAGTGGTTTACAAACTTCTGAAACTCCAGTCCAAGGAGATACAATGTCCATTGGCTTCCATGAGCATCAAGTATACATGAAGTACACATACATGCAGACAGGCAAAGTACTTATACACATATAATAAAAATAAGCAAATTTTGTAAAAATGAAATATAAACATGATTACCAAATATTCCTTCTTAGTAATCCAACAGAATTATTTTCTAAAGTTACCCCAAATTGCTTTTTTTTAAGGCTCTCGGCAAACTCACCTATAGTAGCCATGCGAACTTGATATTTTAATCATCTTACCTGCTTATAATTTCTTAAAGATTGTGTTATAAGTAAAAATCTGTCATCTTATCTCACTCACTGGATGGAGAATGAAGAAAAGTTAGTATCAAGAATATTTGCTCAAATGTTATCAGTTAAAATACTGAATTTGGATCTATATAAATTCTTCTCACCTTATCAAAACTACACAGAGCACGTTGTCCACACCAGCAGACATGCTAAATGACTATCACTCCTGTTTTACATGAAAAGCTAATCATATAAGTCTTAGTTCTTAGAAACCTTAAAAGAAACATTTAGTATCTAAGAGCAAACTTGCTAGAAAATAAAACTTATGAGAGTGTTCATTTTCTCATCTGTTAAACTATTTGTACAGAATGTTGTCTTTTTCTAAGAAGGCCAACAATCCTGCAATCAATAAGGGCAATAGATTCCCAGGATAAACTACCAAAATAAGGAAGTGAGTGAGCCCCCCACCCCGCCCCGTGCCTCCAAATGACCAAGTAAATAAAGTCATGCAAACAGGCAGGGAATGTTATTGCAAAAGTTTCAAGTGTTGGTCAAAGTTCAGTGACTGGTGGTGAATGTTGTGCTTGGTCACAACCATGTTTACTTTCCCACAAGATCTACTCCTGTTCACACAGGTAACAAGTGAATTTTAGACCATTTATATAGATTACAACATATTCTTTATTCAATATATAATATATAATTATATATAGAATTATATAGTCTACTTACATATAAATCTCATAAATTAAAATATGTTATATATTCTACATAATTCTTTGATAATATGAATATAATATAGCTTAGAAGATATGAAGTTTATAATTAGATTTTGGAAGAAATATTATATTACTTTATGCCTTTCAATTTAACGTGTGTAGTAGGTAGGATGTGTATAGGCTATGTGTCTATTGGGCTTGTGATTGTTCATAGATTGTATATATAAATTATCCACCAGTTTTGTTATGGTGAGGTGAGAATCTTTCTTTTCAAAAATATGGGCATCTCATGAGAACACACAAAAATTGATTATAGGATTTTTCAGATTCCAAATATAATAAAGCATGCATTTTAAGTTCATCTCAGAATACATGTGAATGTATTTAAATTGAATTAGGAAAAAATGTTAAATTGATAGCCATAAGAGTGCCCTCCAACCTTGATAGAGCCATTTCTTATTACCCTTAGAAGCAAAACACTTCTAGAATGAGGTTCCCTAGTCTCCTTTCAGGAAAGATGGATTTTATGTCCTGATGTGGCTATGCAGTATTCTAGTTTCTATTAACTGCATTAGGGAAGAATCCTACCACCCATGACAAGCTTAGGGAACTAGGGAAGTAGGAGGGGAGGGGAAAGAAGGATGGAAATAATGTCTTACTTTTCAGCCTTTTCCAGTCTCCTTTTCTTTGTAGCCTCTACCATATCAAAATACTATATCTGGGTGTCGTGTTCTGAGCCCCAACATGTACATACTACTACCATACTAGAATTAACAGACGTTTCCACACCCTCCTGCACCCACCGCCATGGCTTCTGTTTCCTAACTCTTTTCACAAAACCCTTCCATCAAATGCTTACATAATAAGAAACAAAAATCCTTGTTTTGGTGTTACTGCCTGTGCTTTTTATAAGACAAGCATATGTTTTAAAACATGGCATATAAGAATGAATAACGAGAAAAAATCAGTGGTGCATCACAGTCCTGAGCAAATAGCATAATCGGCTGTTTCTACTAGGTGCCCTCTTCCCAGCCTCCTGCTAGTTCTACAGGGGATGCTTTTTGAAACTGAAAACTCTTTATTCCCTTTTCTATGACTTTTGTCATTATTTCCCCTGAAAATCCATCATTTCTCTCTCAAAAACAAAAGCGCTTATCAGCCCCCTTGTTTCGGCAATTGATATCATGTAAGAAGAAAATAATTTAAATTCATTCACATTAAAGAATGACTGACTGATAGGCTCAAATACCCCTATAATTATTTTTATTTTAAAACAAGGAGGTTATTAACCTAAATTGCACCCATTAGAGATGCAGCTGGCATATAGGATGAAGTTTTCTACGTTATATCTGTATGTGAGAAACTGACCCTGCCACCCATTCTAATCCAAACTCATTTTTAGGTTATTAAAAAAAGACCCATTGAAATTAGAAAGGTTAAGTTATAACTTCTAAAAAACACTTTAATATATGATTACTCTCTCCATAGGAAATGAGTAACTGTGAGTTAGGATACAGTCCTCTTACGCCCTGTTGAGAACACATGCGCAAATAATAAGGCAAGCTGATCCGGCTAATATTCTTTGAACAAAATGATGACAACACTAAAAAAATTAATCACAGTTTTAATAATACTTCCTCCAGCCCACTTTTTTAATAGTTCCTGCCACCCTGGTAATTGACTTTCCCAAAGAATCTTTTCCAATTTGCTACGTTGAGAACGGACAAAGAGATTTATGAGAAGGGTGACATTTGATCACTCTGTTCATTTATTTTGTGAGGGCAAATTCTAGCGCAGTCACCACCAACTGGCAGGTCCATAAGACCAGGCAACTGCAGAAACCTGGTGAAATGCAGGGAGTCAGTCTTACATCTGAAAGTAAAAGGCCTTGGTCCACACAGGAAGCTTGGGCCTGCCGCCTATTCTGTGGTTTGCCTTTGAAATTGTACTTGCCTCTGCATCCTAAGTGAAATCAGACAGTAATTAAGACGAACACTGCCTACAAGAAAAATAAGTTTCCGTTCCTAAAAGCAAGAACAATTTCTCCATTTTAATTGGCTGCATTAGCTATCCATCTACCATACGTGATGAAAAGCGACCAAATGAGAAAAAGCTGCGGTGGCAACGTCTGCTTAGGGCTCAGGAAATTGCTGGTGCACTTACTTTAAATACAGTTCTAAGCAGAGAGCAATTAATAAAAGGATCGTGGCATGAAAGGATATTTCAGAATGGTACGATGAGATTTGGGGTGGAACTGGAATTTCTGAGTGGGATGTTGGACTTTGCTGATCTGGAAACCGCCTGCATTAGAGGAAACTTGACCCAAATTCAACTCACACAGTGAGTGGCTATAATCAGGAAACCAGAGGTTTTTTTTCTTCTTCATAAAGACCCGAGAAGTGGTCCAGCAGGAGAAGACTGCGGATGAAAGGGATGGGAACTTAAAAGTACTATAACTCATTATATAAAGGCATGAAACAGTAATTTTGTTTTAAATTATGCTTTCGACTAAGTGACTGGTAGAAACGTTTTAAGATACTATTTACAATATGATAGGCAAGTCGGAGGTACATGAGATTTAAGTTTAATCAGCAAAGGGTGAACAGTAGCATTTTCACATTAGGTTGATTAAATTTTTACAGAATAGTTCAAAACTTTGGCACCACACTGTTCTTACCTAAAATATGCCAATGGACTTTTAACTTTGCAGAGGTTTCCAGAATGGATTTTAGGTTCTTCAAGCAGCCATTGGACATACCTATGGCCTAACTTCATGAAATATCTTTTAATGCTGTAACTTAAAAGCAGTTTCCAAAATTGCCATTTTCATAAGGGAAGCATTAACACAGCCAAAAACGCAGTCCAATTCTTAGCACAGTTCATATCCCAATCCAGTTCTCTGCGTGGTAACCTGAGAAGTTATGGACATTAGATGAGCGATACTCGATACTGTGTAAAAAAAAAAAAAAAAGTGGAAAAACTAAAATAAAAACAGAACCACTCTAATTTTACATAAAGGCTTCATGGGTTTGAACCTTTAACTTTGAGACAGGCTGCTTCTGTCATGTCATAGCATGTTGCAGAAGAAATTATATGAGTTGACATGCAGAGTCTTCTAGCTTGCCATTACACTGCACAGCATGTACACCTCACGTTTGCAATGGCTATTTTGCTTTCTCTGGGTACGCAGGTAGACACTGCCTTTCTTGGAAGATTCTTTCCTGCTTGTTTCCTAGGAAACTTCTTTGCACGTTCCAGTATCATTGCTTTCCTGGACTTTGGCATGCCGTCCAGCATTCTACTGGCTCTCAAGACTGAGCATACTCAATGGAACTAGTCCAGAGAAATATTAGCTCTCTCTTCCTTGCTAGCTATGAGCTGGATGTTTTAGTATTTCTACTGTAACTCTAGTGGTAATAATATAGCATTTGAAGAAAATAAAAATCATTTACTTATAAGACTGCAAGGAACTACTCTCCTACATTCCAAATATGGACCACTCACTTGGGCCATTATTTTAAATCTATTGTTGGCAGAGTGAAGACTCTGCCCGCGATGTGCCTTCCTGCAGGCAGACGTGCTACCAGTCTGAACTTCTTTTGTTAACCAGAAAGTCACAGAGAGATTTTGTTTAAAGAGCAGAATTCCATAAAAATTTCATCTCTACTTTACTAATTACCTCAGACATATATAAGCTTTACTGCCAAATGGGGGAAGAGTTTATAGTAAGTCATTCTTTCAAAGTTTTCAAAGCGTGTTCAATACTCCCAAGTCATTTGATCTTCAAAGCAACTCTGTTCTAAACCTACTTCACAGGTGAAGAGTGAATTCAGTGAAGAAATAAGACTTGCCTACAGTGGCAAAAGTTAGAGCCACTGTCAGTAGGCGAGCACAGGCTTCTGCCATAGTACAAAGCTCTGTCGATTTTCCCCCTTTTTCTTAAACACGTGACTTTGCCCATCTTCGGAGAATGTTAAATTTATCTGACCCTGCACATTAGCTTTTAATTGTATGCACATCTTCCGAGGTACTCTTTAGGGTTTCTGTCCAGTATGTAGTGGTTGGTGGCACACAGGCTTCCAAACACACAATTACAGCTTAGTAATGCAGGAGTTTCCAGGACCTAGAATTCCTTTCTGAAAATGAATTCCCCAGATGCCCTCTATCTAGGACTGAATGAAGGGAAGTGGAAAAAGATCTGCATTCTTGCTTTGGTTCAGATTCGGACCTGTCAGTAATTAGTAACTCCGGGGTACCTATTATGTTCCATACATTAGGTTATATGTGCTTTTGCAGAAATGAAATGCCTAATCAACAGTAGTTTTGGCTGGACTCAATTCCCTTCTGACAACCTTGAAATTTTGCTCACATTTTTTTTCAGAAGGGAAGCATACTTGCAAGCAAATTTCCAAAAAGTTCAAGTTTACTGATGTCAGCATTTGTAAGTCCAGTAAATACAGTTCAGGCATGTTGTTGTAAGGCCACTTGTTTGTTCCTGGCTTCTTAGCCCCAAAATAATCATACAGAAACTATATTATTTAAATCACTGTTAGTTCCATTAGCTCTAGCTTCTTATTTGCTAACTCTTACATCTTGATTTAACCCATTTCTAGTAATCTGTGTATTGCTACATGGCTATGGCTTACCAGGTAAAGCTCTGTCTGGCTCCATCGGTGCTACATGGGTTCTCTCTGACTCTGCCTTCCTTCTCCCAGCATTCAGTTTAATTTTCTCCACCTACTTCTGTTCTGCCCTTCTCTGCTGTAGGCTCAAAGCAGTTCTTTATTAATCAATGGTAATCACAGCATACAGAGGGGAATCCTACATAACAGATGTTTTTTGGCGTTGGCCTTTTTATTCCTGTCTTATCTGCAAGTAGTAGGGTGGAGCACATGGCTTGCCAGAGTAGCATGATTGCTGATGCAACCTGTGGCCCAAAGAAAAAGTCTTCTCTATTCCCACCACAAATAAAAGAATCCTATGTAGGATGGTTTGTTGTAAGGAGAGGGCCCCTTGTTTGTCCCAGCCGGTTTGCTTACACCCAAAATAACCACACAGAAACTATATTAATTAAATCACTGCTTGGCCATTAGCTCTAACTTCTTATTGGCTAACTCTTACAGATTAGTTTAACCCATCTCCATTAATCTGTGTATAGCCGCGTGGCAGTGGCTTACTGGAGATTCTAATTGGCATCCATCTCAGGCATAGCATCCATGGCTTGCCTGACTCTGCCCTTCTTCCTCCCAGCATTCAGTTCTGTTTTCTCCACCTACCTAAGTTCTGCCCTATCAAGTAGGCCAAAGCAGTTTCTTTATTCATTAACCAATGAAAGCAACACATAAACAGAAGGACCTCCTACACCAATGGTTCATTGTTTTTTTTTTCACTTTGTCTTGAAAATATCAAATAAATGAGTATATATTGGACTGTTAAAAATATAAAATCTGAGTAGTCATTATTCTTTCATATGTATTTAAACTAGTAACAGCAAAAACCCATAGACTAATTATTTCCTGGATGTACCCACAGTATGCCTCTGGCAGCTAGTAGTCTTGGTGGCTGACCTTGGACAGAAAGACCTTCAAAGTGGCATAGCCCCCTGTGGCCCCTAATCCACTTCAATCAATCTTGGTCTACACCCAGCTTGTTTTCTAGACCACTGGCCAGAAACTGGTTGTACTTTCAATCGTTTACATCCTTCTGTCTGCTCAACAAACAGTCTGAGGTCTTATACTACAGTGCCTTACATGCCTTTCCCCAAATGAAAGTAAACTGCCTTTGAAATTAAAGGAACTGATTTTTCCAAAAATGATTTTCCTCTTTAATTATATTCATCTCCATATCAAATTGGGCTTATGCCTTTTCATTTAAAACATAAAAATTTCACAGGGACCTAAGAATTGCTGCTCTGTAAATTATAATTCATAAGACTTCTCCCCACCCTTTAATTGTTTGCAAGTTCATTGCAACAGACATCCAAGATGCACATTGCTGGTAACACTGTGATGGAAATCTTGTTTCTGAAAACAGGAGTTTAGGCCTCTGATGTTGCATTAGCTACTTTCCTGTTGCTATGTTTAAACTTCTGAACAAATGCAACTTAAGGAAGAGAGAAAGTTTGGCTTTGGGTTCTGATAAAAATCCTGCTTGATGGGAGACAGAAGCGGGAATCCAATCGATCACTTCTCAAACACATGCAGGATGCAGAGAAAGAAAGCAGGAAGTAGGTAAGAGCAAGACTATAAACTATTAAAGCTCATCCTTTGTATTTACTTATTTAGCAAGTCTTTGTCTCCTAAAGCTTCTGTAACTTCCCCAAATAGAACAACTGACAGTGGACTAATTGTTCAAATACGTGAGTAAGCCTGTGGAGAATATTGATCATGCAAACCTCCTATGGAATAGCAGTATAAGTCATTTTTTTTACAATATGGCATATATTTCATCTCTGCAGGAGCTGTTCTATTAGGACCAGTAGTGTCTTCAAAACATAGTGTCAATATTAGAACTCACTATATATACTAGAAGGTGGTGCTACCATAGAAACTCCTTTCTATGGTAACAACATTTAAATGTGCTTTTTTCCCCTTTCGGCATTATCTCAGTGCTTAGATTTCTGATCATGCATCCAGTCTTTTTAAAAGTAGCTCTAACTCTTGATTTTAGTAATGTCAAACTTATTTTAGCTAATAACTCCTGATTTCTGCCTCTTTGTCTCCCAGACTATAGGAAGGGGTATTATTAGCTTCAGTAAGATATTGTTCACAATTATTTAAGGAAATTTCTGTAGAGAAGTTCTGGCAAAGATTTTTCTTGAGCATAAAATAACTGCTAAGAATTGTCTTTGTTTACTTATATTTAAACATATGAAATCATTGTGGCTTGTAAATTAAAGGCTATTAGTTTGTGACTGACAAAATTTATCCTGGTAAACGGCAACAACTAATCTCAAAGAGTCCATGAACATTTTTTCACCAACTATGGAAAATATTTATTTATTTCTCTTCTAATATTCCTTCCTTTAGCTCTTACTCCTTCAGTGTCATTCCAACCAAGTACACGAGTGTGGAGAGAGAGAGACAGAGAAAGAAAGAGACAGAGAGAGACAGAGACAGAGACAGAGGCAGAGAGAACACTCTGGTCACAATTAGTACTGTCTGTTAATAGGTAATCAATGGGCTCATTAGGTTTAGGAACTTCCTTTTTTCTACAACTACTTTCTAGATGCTTAGAAAACTGAGCTTTGCATCCCTGCAACCACTATCTGAAGTCATTAACTGATAAAAAAAAAAAAAAAGGTTATTTGAGCTTCTACATTTGGAGGTTTCAAACCAGGACTCAGTATGCCTTTTGCTTTTGGGTCTGTGGAGGGGCAGCACTTAAATCAGGGTTGTGAACAAAAAGCAAGAAATGAAAAGGTACCTGGTTCTTAATGTCCTCTCCAAGGGTGTACCTTTAGTGACCTACCTCACAAATGCTCCATCATTCACAGCATCATTTTTAAAACTAGTAATAGCCCTCTAGGGAGGCTCAAGATCCAAATGATAACTTTGCCTCTCCCTTTATAATATATATATATCATTATTAATTCCTGCCGACAGATGCTCTCTCATCTCTCAGAAGTCTTCATAATCTCTGAAAGAAACGCCGTTTAAATTTCAATTACACAACAGCCATATCTCATTCTTGTTTACAAATATCCTATACACTAAAGCAAGCACACAATGTTCTTAATAGATCCTGGCCTACTTCTGTAACAAATTTAATTTAATGAATTTAAGCATTTATGTGGTATGTGTGTGATTTATGTGTTATATTATACAATGTTATATATATATATATATATATATATATATATATATTCCTTACTTACTATACTAGCCTTCTCTCCAATACTAAGGGTATTTTTTGTATAGCTAACTTATATTAGCCAGAAAAGCAGGTCCCATGTGGAGAAGAAGGAAAGATGATTGGTAATAAGAGAAAATTAGGTCTGTGTCTATGTGCATGTACATGTATACATGTTCATTAATATGTGTACTTATATAGGCGTGGGGAGGCCAGAGGTCAACTTGAGGGCACTATTCATCTATATTCTTTTGAGACAGTTTCTCCCTTTTCTGGAATGTGTAAGTTAGGATAGGCTGGCTAACCAGTGATTGCCAGGAATCCATTGTCTTTACCTCTCCAACACTAGCATTACAAGAGTATGTCACAACCTCTGGCATTTTTACATGGGTTTTGTGGCATTGAACTTGAATTTTCATATTTGTAAGACAATCACTATAATGACTGTGTTGTCTCCCAAACCCAATAGCAGAAACTATTACAGGTGGATCATTTTTCATATTTATTCTATGACATTTCAAAGATCCTATAACTTAATGTTACATTTAAGAATAAGAAAGTATTATAGGTAAAATTAATGCTTATAGGTGCAAGTAAAAGAAAAGAGAACTCTTGCAATTGCCTACAGGAAATTGAAATAGACCAACCAATCCTTGAATCTGGATTGAAAGTGATGTTCACTAAAATGCGTTTTGAGCAGAAGAACACTTAAAAGAAAATGTTGCTTCTCAAATCCACTGCCTTTATTCTCAAATTAAGAGTGACTTGCATGCCAGCATTTATCATCCAGTATCTGTCCTAGCCCTGCCAGAGCTCTGCTTCTGGAGCTTGAATATATTTGCTGGATCCTATAAAACTTAAAGATACGCTTACAGAGATCCAATAAAATTGAGAATAAAATCAATTGTTTTCTTTCCTGTTTTACTGATTAGCTTTATATAAACATAATATCCTAAAGTATGTAATATTTTACTTTAGGAAACATGATTTGAATTAGTCTCTGCAAGCCAATATTTTCCTCTTATGCCTTCTTCTCATAAAGTCCACAGACTGAATATCTTTGAAATAAACAACATTCTGTTTATTTCCCTAGAAAGGAAACATTACAAATTTTAACCAACATCCCATAATATTTTAATGGACTACTTGAAGAACAAGGAATTGTCTCCCTAAGTGAATCAGTAGTCTTTGAGTATATTTCTCCATTTGCCTGGTAGAGTGAGCTACAATTTCATCCTGCCCACAGGCTATGGTGGAAAGCAAATAAAAAAATGGAAGAAAAATGAAAATGTCCTAACAATGGAGATGCTGTATTTTCAGAGATCTCTAAAACAATTGGAAAGGAGGAGGACATGAACTTCAAGAGCTATGCTTATCAGAATTTCCATTACTTGTATCAGAAAAAAAAAGCAAATGGGAGAATCAGTCGCCTGTCACTGCAATACTTAATATGAGCCAAGCCCTTGGTATTGCTTTTATATACTGCCCATTTTTATTTTTACTACAGTCCGCCATTTTAATCTCAGCACTTGGGAGGCAGAGGGAGTTTGAGGCCAGCCTGTTCTACAAAGTGAGTTTCCTACTCCCGTCACCAACTTTAAATTTGATGGCAAGAATACACAAGCATTGATTAATAGCCTAGAGTCTAATCATTTAAAAATACAGAGGTGAAATTCAACCTGATTTCCAAATTCCATACTGCTAACACACACAGCTGTCATATAAGTTAGGTCCAGGAAGACCATTGCAATTTTTGTTATTTTATTTATACAATGTAAAATATTCTTTATTGATATGATGTATGTTATGTATAATATAAAACACATATACTCCTTGTTGTACTATGCTAATCTCCTCTCTAATACAAAGGGTATGTATATTTTGTCTGGTTAATTTATAGATGCCAAAGGGGGTCACATGCCAAAAAGAAGGAAAGATTATTAATAATTATTATATTTGCTACATAGTTTTTCTTTTTTCTTTTCTTTTGTTTTGTTTTTCAATACAGGGTTTTTCTGGGTGCCCTGGCTATTCTGGAACTCACTTTGTAGACCAGGCTGGCCTCAAACTCACAGATATCCTGCCCTTTCCTCTGCCTCCCGAGTGCTGGGATTGAAGGTGTGTGCCACCATCATCCGGCTATGCTCTCACTTCCTATTTCCGGGTTCTTTTTTAAGTAACTTGGTTAAGCTAAATATAGGGTAGTGGTTCATTTATTTATTTTTATTTATTTATTTTAGACGAGATCTCACCATGTATCCTTAGCTGTCTTTGAACTGTCTATATAGACCAGGCAGGCCTCTAATTAATAGAGATCAGTTTACCTCTGCCTCTCTAATAATAAAGATGTGAGCCATCATGCTTAGTAAAATTTCGTGTGGTGTTCCATTCCACAGTACAGATTGTAACTGCATGGAATCATTGAGTTGAATGTATTTTAGTTCTGGGTAATTTTGATGAGATGTTTTTATTTATTTGGAATTTTTTAATAATATATATAAATTAAAATTAAATGGAAGAAATGTTTATTCTTTTTGAAGGTTGTATGGTATTATTACTACTAAGGAGGTCTCTTCTACTAACCTGTCATATGATGTTTCATGTGCGGGAGTTGTTGTGGTATGTGATGAGCCCAGGGACCCCTTAAGTTTAGGTTGCTTCTTGTTTTAGTAACCCCTAGAATGTTCTGTCATAGAACCCTGGGAAGCCAAGGAAATTCAACCCGAAAGAGGTGAGAATGCAGTTGGGAGGACTGTGGAGACTAATAAATGTCACCCCCTCCTAGCTTCAGGGTTCTTTCACACTTGGTTTTCATTTAATTCACGTCCTCAGATCCCAAAGTGAGGAGTACTACAAAAACAGTATCAGTGGCCACTGTGGCCTACACCTCACCAAGAGGAGGGGCCGTGACTGCATAAATAAATAGTGCAACGTTAGAACTGGGCAGTTTGCTGGTCTTTGTGGTCCCTAAGGAAAACTGGTTTGGACCACACAGGACTCCCAGCATTATAAAACAGCAAACCACAACACGGTGTCCATTTGAAAGCTCTCACCACAGTGCAGTTGACTGACTAACCAAAATATTCAGTGTTCAGCCTACTCAGCAAAACCACTAGAAACAAACCTCACTTCCTACTAGGGGGTAGATTCAAGAGCGCCGAAAGTCCAGCCTATGAGTTGTGTCAACCTATGTCAAAGTGTTTCCAATTGGATTATGAAGTAGGAAAATATTCAAAGAATTCCTTAATGTGTTTTTTTTTGTAATTAAAAGAAATTGATAGAATTAATGAATTGTGTTCTCCCCCCCTTTGGTCATTTCCTAGTTAAAATGAAATCATTTTAAGACTTGATTGTATGTTTTCGTGTTGTTTTACCTTTTATTCTTTGCTCTACAAGCTTGCAAAGGATTTCAGAAAACTTCTGGAAACTTTTCTGAGTTATGAAATCGAAGACTATGGAAATTTTATTTTTTCAGAAATGTGGAAGGAAATAAGCTTCCCCTGCCCTCTGAAACACAAACAAGGCAGTCAATTTTAATAACCCACTGTTGGACTAAAAGAGCTGAACCAGCTACTCCAGGTCTGAGTTTTTGGATTTCATCAGACTAGAGGAAAACTTGGTTTGTTCGTACTAAAAAGAATTTTTAAATACAAGATTTTTAAACAGTCAGATAACTTCTAAGCAATTGTAAGGTAGAACACTATCATATTTAGGCCTTTTCCATATATATGCAACCCAGTTTGCCTGGATTCTAATCCTGTTATAGTTAGAACAGGAAACCAAAGAGTTTTTGTGACTTTCTCCTCAACTACACAACTTGCAATTTGAAAATGCTTTGGCATAGAGTTAATCTGAATATGAATCCTAATTGTATGGCCTTAGAGATATAATTAAATTCTTTTCTTTGCCTATAATACGATCCAGTAGTAAGACACATGTAGTTATGAAAGCACACACTATAGCAGGTGTGAAGTATTTCATTTAATGCCAGGCATATAGGAAGTATTCAATACCTTACTAAACAACTTGCTGAATTTTATGATTCATGTAAGTAGCAGAGCTGAGAGCTACAGCCTCTGTTTAACAGTCTGTGGGACTTGCAATATAACAAGGCTAAATGGTTCATTGAACAGGCTCACCTCAAGTGAGGCAAAAACGTGGCATGGCTGTGTTTTTCCATTCATTGCCTTTAAATATTATGTCAAATCCTTTTCTTCACTGCTTTGAAGTTATTCAGGGAAGATTCACAATGTTAGACCTACAGACATAAAAATATATGGGCAAGTTTAGAGAGGCCTGTTTGAGTTACCAATATATCCTTTTCAACTCTGACCTTACAGTCTCTCTATGACCAAATCAGTATTTATGGGGCTTATTTTTATAGCCACACTGTGAAAACTATGTTCTGAGTAGCATACTGTCCAAGAATACAGACATTTGGGCCATGTTCTGAGGATGGAGAGTAATTTGAAAAGTTGTACTATATTCCTGATGCAATGGAACAGATCGTATTTGAGTTCACTGTTATTCTCAAAAATACAAAGAAGAAGACTATGCTAAATACCAATTTATTTATTTATTGCACAATAGGCAATAAATTGTGACAAATGTGGAGATTAATATAAAGTATGATTTATCGGTTCCCATGAACCATGAGTATGGAACTAACTTGAAGTTGAGGAAAAACCCTTTATTCCCATAGTCCTGGTTCTTGTAGCCCTGTGAAAGCAGTTTCTGGTTCTTTGCTGTCAGCCATCATAGGAACCTTTTACAGTTCATATAACTTATCTCTGGAAAGCCAGACAATGAATGACTCTAGCACCCTAAGTAATAAAGATCCAGCGCCATGAAATTCCAATTGTAAAATAACAAGTGGGTCACATTCAATGAGTAAATTCTACAAAAAAAATAACATCAGGATTGGTGCTCATGGCTAATAATACCTTTGGTCCTATTGGTCAAATGATATAGTTCTTTATTAATTATAGTTATTTAATATATACTAATTTTAATAAATATTATGTGTCAAAACAATAAGCCAAATTTTCAATATCCTCATTAAACTATATATTTAATATATATACTCAATATATAGTAAACATACATATGTATATATATGTATGCGTTTGTATATATAATGTATGGATTGCAAATCATGGGAGAACAGAGAAACTAGTGATCTAATAGCTAATTTTGAAAACTTATTAATACTTGCTCACATAGTTGTTATTACTTGAATATGGTATGTTCTCCACAAGCTTCTGTGTTAAGTGCTTTGTTCTCAGTTTTTATCACTATTTAGTAGTTGGGACCACTAGACACCCAGAGGTGTGTACTTTGGGGTAATTTGATTCTAATCCCTCCCTTCTGTGTTTCTTATTAACCATGTGGTGAAGAGCTCTCATCTTTCACGTGGTCTTGTTTTGTTCGAAAGCATGGTGCCAACCAGTTGTGAACTGAATTATGTTCTCTTATAGAAGATAAAATCTGTTCTAAAGGCATTTTGTAACCTGTAAGTCCCTTCACTAAAAATGATCAGGGTTTAACAGAATTAACAGTGTTATGTTTGTTTGCAGGGGCCAGTGAAGCATTTTACAGTTCAGATCAGTACTGGTCACCCATGATTATGAGCTGCATTCATTTCATTATTCAAGGTGTACAATAAGGAATTGTGTCATCATCATGTGGAGGTACTGATTTTTTTTAACTATATGAAATATCATGAGGATGAACCATAAAACAGTGTTGGCTACCAAGCATATAAAATGAAATGTAGGAATACTCACCATTTCTGGGAAAAAAAAATCAACTTCTAGGTCAGCAACATCCCTCCACTTGGCGTCTATATGCAAAATACTTTTGTTTTTCATAAGACTTTTCTTACCTACTTCATCTTTTCACACCTCTACATCCCCACTGTGACACAATCTTTTAGTGACCTGGTGGTCCTTGACACCATTTCTGCTGCTAAGACAGTATGCATGTTCTGAAGACATTCGAATACCTGCAGCCTATCTGGCCTTAGGGATCGATGCATGCTACTGCCGGCTTGAGTATTTTGACATGTCCTATAGACCACTGTTATTTTGCCAATTACTGTAGCTATCTAAATGAAAAATGGAAGATGAGTTCTGCTTGCTTGAAACCCTTTGTCCATAAATAAAACCACAAATCGGAGATAACTGATGGGCTAGTATGCCAACTTTTGTTTTAAAAAAAATGAGTATTCTTTTTTTTTGAGAAGAGTTCCCTTGTCTAGTTCCAAGTGAATTTTAATTCATTTTCAAGCTTTGTTTGAATTTCTGGCCATCAGTCTCTTTGTCATAGTTGTTTTCTTTATAAAGCAAGCCTTTAATATTGAATGCAAACTTATTAATATAAATATTACACTAAGGCTGTTATAACTTTTTCAAGGCAAAGAAATTCCATGAAGCATACTAGATTCTAAGAAAATAATATTTTAAAACCATAACAATGCAGCATATGAATATGAAAAGATTGGAATTTCTTTCTATTTTTAGTACTTTGGTTTGCTTAAAGCAGAACATCTTATATGCTGTGTTTTTAATTAGTTTTACTTTAATTTCTACTTCCAGCACTTCAGTTCTGACTTCTATGCTAACTCTCAATAAAGAAAAGTATGACCCATAAAACAGACACTTCAAAGAAGTCATGGTCATCTGGGTCACTTGACATCTCCTGCTTCTTACTTTGCACCAAGACTGCACACTGTGTGTGTGTTGAAGGAAGGGACTTCATCCAGAACCTGGAGTTCAGAAGTCTGAAATTATACATTAAACTGTCTTAACAGTGGCAACTTTCAGCATAGCAATTTTATACAATGGAGTAGAACTCTACAATTCTAAGTTTGTGTATAGGTAGTTCTCTTTTAAATCAGTAGCCCTCTGTGGAACCTGACTAATAAAATAGAAGCAACCTGGAACCTGGAAAACATTATCATTCCTACCAGGCTTGATTTCTATCCAAATACCTTTTCCTCTGAATTGTATGTCAACAACATGAAGATAAAAGCAGGAAGTCAATCACAAGACACCACATTCTCATAAAAATTTAGGAAAACAGTTGGGGGGAGCAAGAAATGAGCATAAGCCAGATTCCTGGCTACCTCCGGATAGAAGAGAGTAAAATGCTGTAGTGTGGATGTACAAAACTCTCTTCTTCATATTCAGGGAGCCACTTTCTAGTTTTTACTGACTTCATATTGAAAGCCCAAATACCTAACACTCAACACCCACATAACTCTAATAAAACAGACATCAGACACATGCTTCCATGCATAGATGGTGGATACACAGATACATTGTTAGTTGACTTATGGAAAAGATAGGACATTGTACGTGCATACTAGTACATATGAACAGAGATGAAATATTTGTGTGTATAGATGTCAGTTTTCCTGTTGCAGAATGGCAAACTGTAAAGTAATCTTGTATTTGTCTTTTTAAAAGCAAAGCAAATAAACTAAATACCTCAAACTCCTTTGTAATTTCAGTGTGCATTTTGATTGCATCTTCCCAAATAAGCTTACCAGATGCTAATATTTATATCCACATCCTTATATTTCTTAATATCTGTATTTCTATGCAAATGCATGTATTAAAATAACTAAATTTTTAGGATAAATTATTTATATTTTACCTACTGAAGGGAAAAATCCCATTCTATTTAATTATTCTTATTAGTCCTTGGAATAAAGTTCTATATGCAGTCACAGTTAAGAGATTTACAATATTTTCAGGAAACTCTGGATTTGGAAGGAAAATCATAAACATCTGTGATCTTGCCACCCCAAGACTATTTCCCAAAGGACCCACAGCTCCTCTCAACTATCCACCACACGATAATTACAAAAGTTCCAAATCCTCACATGATCCCAACACTCTGGCCACAGTTTATTCATTTAGGGATGAGAGCCAGCCACAGGTTGAATCTATTAGTCTATCCCCGGATTTCAGAACTTTAAACTCATAGCCAAAGTCAAGTGGGCTTTTTACTGCCATTTGAAATAAAAGTCAGTTAGAAATGAATGAGAATAAATCCAACATGTGTCACAAGGAATGAGGTTAAAAGCTAGTTCTTGGCTCCTGCTCTCCTAGCCTCGACGGTACCCCTTCACCTTCTACAGTTTAGTTCTTTAACCAGCCCTTGGAGCCCAGCAGCAAATAAGCTTTTTTCTTATGAAATATGGACAAGGTGCCTCTCTTTCCCAGAGGGAAAGGATAAGAGACTGCCAGATTGCACTTGGACACAATTGCCCTAGTATTCTGCCGCCTAATTTTTTTGAATTTAAGCCTCTAAGACCATTCATCTAGGAAGTCTCCCAAACTGCAGAGCATTGATCTAAGTTGAACTGTCTATGCAGAGACTTTGAGCTCTTGCTGCATTTCCTCTTGCCACTAGGTATCGTAACTGACCTTGTTTTGCTTTATCTTATCTAGAGTCATTCAGACATGGAACATATACAATGCAATGTTATGTCTCTAATGCAGTTTGCCCCTACATTTCCATAGGACACTGAATGAACTGTGGAATGTAAGAAACAATTGGGAGAGAATAATGGGCCTTTTCTTTCAAATTATGATTAAATTTTTAAATGAGTATTTCTGAATAATGTGTTGGTATATGTATGCATATGTGTATGAGTTTTGCAGAATTATGTCATTATCCATGTGTGGAAATCTGAGTACTACTTTCAAGAGTCAGTGTTCTTCTTCTACCATGGAATCCACATGGAATCCCAGGGTAGAGCTCTGGTCGTAAAGTTTACATGGCAAATGAGCTTACTGAGCCATCTCCTGAGGCCTAATAATTAATATATATATATATACACACATATATATAATTTCAATTTAATATATATATATATAATTTAAATCTAGATTCCTCTTCATCATCAATTGCTATAGTTTCAGTAAAAATACTATTGAACATGATGACCACAGAATTTAATAATAAAATAGTCTTAGCTTCCATTCCTTAAATCCTCAAAGTGACTCTGAACAATAATACCTGAACAGCAAGAATACAGGATTTCTGACTGAAAAGCAAAACACAGAATATGTATCTAAAGTATCAGAAACTAACTGAAAAAGGAAAGTTGAATGTTTTTTTTTAAAAAAAACAGTTTTTTAAAATAAATTGAACACAGCACATTCTGCCTATGTGAGACTAAAAATTTTTCTCAACACCCAGAAGAAGTGGTCCCTTCCAGTGAACAGTTTGTCTTGAGCAAGAGCCAAGGGAAACAATTGTAGTTGAAGCCCTCACCTCAAATATTTCACTTCTAGAATCTTTGGGGAAATTGAATGGTGGTTTTTGTTTTGTTTTGTTTGTTTTGGTATTCTACTGGAGTATTTTCTGCACATGTATGTGTGCATGTGTGCGTGTGTGTGTGTGTATGAGAGAGCGAGAAAAAGGGGGGGAGAGAGAGAGAGAGAGAGAGAGAGAGAGAGAGAGAGAGAGAGAGACGATTCATGACAGATATCTTTAAAATATAGGATTATAAAAGGTTAGTCCGCAGTTGCAGAATCTTATAAAAAGGCCTGAAATTGTTTCCAAGGGTATACACGTATTTAGAAACAAAGTATCTGATTTCACCCTTCTTTGGTCTGTTATTAATTACCCACAAAATGTAGTAGGACATTGAAGTTTTGGTGACGAATAATTGTCTATGCTGATGCTTCGAATGTGGCACACTGCATTAGAGAAACCACCATGTGGGTTAAATGCAGACTATCAATATTTACTCGCACTAACCTAAACAGTAAGCCTCTCACTTCAGTGGCCCTGAAACAAGGTCTTATATATAAATTATTTGTCTCCTGCCAATTTCCATAGGGACACTATAAAAATGTTAATTCAGTCTATAAATCATGTTAATTTATTTAGAAAATCGAATTGTATAAGCCACTGTAATGTAGGCCTGCATGGCCAATTTGTACAGGATGGATTTAAAAGTGTAATATTTAAGCAATAGTAAAGAGGGATTTTCTGTGTATTTATTTAACTTTCCTTTTTTAAAAAGTGTATGATACTGTTTTTGCAGGGCACTGTTAGACAAACGGCAGAGGACGTTTTGTGAATGAGTAACTCACCTTTTTTTTTTCCATCCCTTAGAACAAAACTAGTTATTGGCCAAGGTCCATGCATCCATCAGTCAGCACCAGATAAGTAGAAATTTCTGGACCCTTATTGCTTGGGAGACATGGCTGAACTCTTCCCAGGTTTCTTGATACTTGTCCATCATCCTTTGCCAGGGAGCACCTGACTTCATTTCACTGATCATTCATTTCTGTCTAGGACAGCTAGGGATATTAAGTCCAAGACTCCTAGGTCACTGCCATGTTTACTCTTGTGGTTTCTAATCCAGTTATGCTTCTGTTTTCTTGTCTGAGTCTCAAGTGTCCCTAGCTACTGAGAAATTTTCATGATATGTTTTCTGGTACTCAAGGCCTCATATCAACAAAATCTTTTCTAACTTTAAATTCTTTGAAATATCCCTTTCCTTTCTTTTTGAGGAAATATCAGCTCCCCTCTGAGGGTATTATTTACCCAACACTCTTAAAGACGTTTTCTTCTCCCCTAGTGCCACCTGGACAGCTGGACACAATGGCTGCAAAGCATGCCTGTGACTACTCAAGTCTGAAGGCAGCTCATTGTAGTGCAGGGTCGGCCACAATAGCCACAGCCCATCCAATGACACATTACTCTTGGAGATCATCAGGGTTTTGACCATTGTCATGCATTTCCTTGTTACTACTCTTCCAATTTTCAATTATGCCAGATCCAAAGAATAAGCCTATTAATATCCTAATTTGTTTCACCTTTTCTTCCTGGTTCTTCACCCTGTCTTAGCCAGTATCATTAGCACTTCTTTGAACATTTCGTTACCAATAATAATAATGAATCTGTAACTTTACCCTTGAATAGCAAACTAATACAATCTTCTCAACATTTACCTGCCATACTCCAATTTTTACATTCCTTTACAATTAAGCTCCACAGACTACCAATTTCTCACTGCTTCCCTCTGCACTGGTCATGTTTCCACACATGAATTAGGTCAGTAGTAATCCTCTCCCGCATATATTCTCAATTTTCTTTTCCCTCTTTTCTTTCACAAACTATTTTTATTTCTTAACCCCATTTAAATCCAGCTTTATATACCATATATTGAATTTATGCTGGTAAATATAGTGAAACAAAACCAAACCACTCCACCCAGGAAAAAATTAAATTAAATCAGAGAGTGCAGAAGCTGTGGGAAAGTAAGCTCATTCAATATGGTGACTCGCCTTCAGTGCTTTCAGAAAACCACAGAAGTGTTCCTAGATCCCACTGTACCTTGTCTGCTCTGTACCCATTAGAATTTCTGCCACATGAAATCTACTTTTCTTTGATATGGCTTTTACTGAATAATCTTGTATAGTAATAGTAACTCGGGGTCTTCCGAGGAGTGCCATGTGAGTGTGGGGTTGGCTCAAAATTATCGCGCATAGAAATGCTTCAGTTCCATTGTAATCTTATGGGACCACTGTGACCTGTATAGCCTCCATTAACAAAATAAGGCAGTACCCTACAATAAATGCATTTGCTTAGTTGATCTGTTTATTCTCTTTCTTTCTTAATTAAAATAAAGCTTGTGGAAGATCATGTAATTTGGGCTCTAATTAGCTATATTACTCCTCTATTATCTCTAAACACAGTGTAGATATTCAATAGATACTTGACAAATATCTATTGAGTGAATAACCAGTTTTAGGACAGTCCTTGATTTTTTTGGTTTGAAGCAGAAGCCACTGAAATGTGAGGGGCTCATTTTAATCCATCCCATAATAAATTTATGGCTTAAACAGTTGAGGAAGCACATACATTCCCTAACCATACAGCCTTAAATTTTTCAAATATTTGAGTTAAAATGCGTTGGTTATTACAAATAAAAATTTTCATTTTCTTTCTCATAGATGCTGCTTCGTTATGGTTTTAAAAAATACAATGCATTTTTCTATTTTAACAGAGGCTTTAAGAAATTACCATGGATTTAGAAATGATTCAAACTGAGTGACTTCTAAAAATGCAGAATGTGGGGCAGGAGGACAATTCTCCATTATAACTACCATGCTGGGTTAAAGTAAATAAATTTAGCCTTAATTTATGGTAAGTATTTATTTCAACAAGGGTTTAGAATAGAAAGGCAATTTGCAGAAAGTCGCTTCACAAATTTAGGTTGTATTCATCCTCCAATGATATGTAGACTTGGCCTTTCAAAGGGAGTTCTATATTTATAGCCAAATATTCATAGAAAAGTGGCTGGTTCTTTAAAACATTTATGTATAAGCGCCCAAGAAAAGCTCATGCTAGGCAGAGGTATAGCATTTCATTTCTACAGAATAATGTTCTTCTCCAGGATCAATCAAGAATCAAGCTTATGATACTCTCGAGGATAATTGTGACATGTGTCTCTTCAGAACGCTACCTGATCTTCCATAGAGTTTGCCTCTAGCAAAGATATTTTGTTGTGTGATTCATTCCGAGTTAATTACCGAACTCCAATAGATGGCACTGGAATAGATGTTGTCTCATCAGTATGCAGAACTGTTCCGTAGCTTGAAGAGAGAGTAAAGAAAAGACTTCTTAATTATACCCTACGTTCCCACTCATTAATTGACCTTCTTTCAAATAACCATAAATCAACTAATGCGGTGTAGATTTTCAGACATGTTAACAAATGTCTATGTAACGCGGTGTGTCTTTCAGAAGAAATGTACCCATTTTTATCAGTTCTGTTTATCATGATTATTAGACGATTAGTTCCAACTAATGCTACAAAAATAAAAGTGATTATTTTATCTTTTCTTTTATGGTCGCATTATTTCCAATGTGTATATCCCATAGCCCAAATTCCTAAGGTTCTCCCACGACTCCTTCTCTTACTCGAGATTATTAAAATGAAGTGATAAAGGAGATGTGAAATAGACTAGGAACTCTCGTGTCCATTGCTTTTTCTATGGCTAAAGCAGCTCTGGCAATCTGGAATGGCTAGCTTCAGATAGATGACAGCAGAATCAGATGGTGAAACACAGAGAGCATTGGCATCACCTTTTGTTTCAATGGTGTCTTTTGGAACTCAATACCAAAGGGAAAAGTTTGAGGCAGTGTCTTAGTTAGGGTTTCTATTGCTGTGATGAAACACTGTGACCAAAAGGATCCTGGGGAGGAAAGGGCTTATTCAACTTCTACTTCCACAGCATTGTTTATCACTGAAAGAAGTCAGGACAGGAGATCAAACAGGGAAGGATCCTGGGAGGCAGGAGCTGATGCAGAGGCCATGGAGGAATATTGCTTACTGGCTTGCTTAACATGGCTTGCTCAGACTGTTTTCTTATAAAACCCAGGACTACCAGCCCAGGAATGGCACTACCAACCACAGACTGGACCTTTACCCATTGATTACTTGAGAAAATGCCATCCAGCTAGATCTCATGGAGGCATTTCCTCAATTGGGGCTCCTTCCTCTTTTATGACTCTAGCTTATGTCAAGTTAACACACAAAACTATCGACAACCAACTCCTTGTCAAACTGACACGCAAATATGTCACTATTAAGCCACAAACCTTTTTTTCTTATTGATCCCCAACATTTCACTCTAAAAACATAAATAACTTTAAAAGTTCCACAGTCTACAAATTCAAACCCTTTAAATTTTCAGTGCCTTTTAAATAACTAATCTTTAAAATTCCAGTCTTTTAAAATTCAAAGTCTCTTAACTATGGGGTCCAGTATAATACTTTCCTATTGCAAGAGAAGAAAAAAAAATCAGGACATAGTCACATTCAAATCAGAGTCAAACTAAATTCCAACCTTACAATGATGATCTTCTGGACTCCTCCAAACGGTGTGAGTCACTTCTCTGGCTTTGCCCTCTGCAGCACACACAGCTTGTCTTCTAGGCTCTGTTTTTTTCCAAGGGACTTGCATCACTTCCCCAGTTCTTCCCTCTGTAACACACACAGCTTGTTTTCCAGGCTCTGGGCTTCTTCTCCAGGGGGCTTGGATCAATTCTCCAGCTCTGTCCTTTGCAGCATGCATGACTTATCTTCTGAGGTCAAGTGAGCCCACTCTAATCCACTGCAGCTGCTCTTCTTGTGGTCACCCCCATGGTACTGGCATCTCCAAAACAGAAGATCTTTTGTCCCAACTGGGCTGGGGTTTCACCAATACTCTTTCATGGATGCCCTTCATGGTGCCAAACCTCAACTTCTTTGCATGACCCCTTCATTCCTGGGCTTTCAACAGCCATTGAGGCTGCACCTGTACTAATAGTCTTTCACAGTGCTAAGCCTCAGCTACTCTCCATAACCCCTACATGCTTTCAAAACTAGTACACCAGTACTGTGTGATGCTTACCAAGTCTGGCAGCATGGGGTAAAATCTTGGTCCCCTCTGGAACCCAGTTTCCCGATGTTTGCAGGAAACACTTCCCAGAATAACTTACCTCAGAGATGCAGTTCTTTTATTAATCCCTGCTAATTTCTTTGCTCCAGTTGACCAACATCCATTGTCCCAGTAACATAAAGACCTCACTTCAGTAGTTCTGGTGCCTTGTTAATCACAGCTGAGTCTTCAGCCCCAGCTAACCAGAGCCACAGAATCTTAATTCAAAACAACAAATGGCCCCAAAAGAGTTTTTAAACTTTCCTCTGAAACTTTACAAGCCAGGCCTCCATCATCTGCACTGCTCTCAATATTCTTATCTTCCAAGCTCCCACAGAGCATCCCACAGAGCTCTTAACAAGACTCAATGGCTCTCCTAGCCCAAAGTTCTAAAGTCGTTTCACAATTCTCCCCAAAACATGGTCAGGTCTGTCCCAGCAATACCCCACTATACTGGTACCAACTGGTCTTAGGGTTGCTATTGCTGCAACAGCACACCATGACCACAAAGCAGGATGGGGAGGAAAGGGTTTATTGGACTTACACTTCAGCATTGCTGTTTATCACTTAAGGAGGTCGGGACGGGAACTCAAAGAAGGCAGGATCCTAGAGGCAGGAGCTGTTGCAGAGGCCATGAAGAAGTGCTGCTTACTGGCTTGCTTTCCATGGCATGTTTTGTCTGCTGCTTCGTTAGAGAACCCAGGGCTACCAGCCCATCGATAGCACCACCCTCCCTCATTGACCATTAATTGAGAAAATGCCTTACAACTGGATCTCTTGGAAGCACTTCCTCAACCTAGGCTCCTTCATTTCTGATGACTCTAGTTTGTGTCAAGCTTAAATACAAAGCTAAAAGCTACACTAAAGTGTTTATGTCCAAAAGAACAAGAACCAGAAGCCTATGGTATATGAAAAATAGTTTAGCATATTATTAGTTGGGATGATATTGAGCTTATAACAAGAAAAGCTTTTCCCTGTCTGACTTAATAACACTCTCACAAGACGAAGAGGGAGAGGAAGAGAATGACTGACACTGGTGAGACTCTCCTCATGCGTCCCTAACTGCACCTGCCTAGGCTTGCAAATGTGCAAAACTCAGGGATGCTGTGAGGAAGCAGGACACCAGAAGGGACAAATTGTACTTCAAAAATTCAATAAATCAAAACATTTTATATTAATGTATAATATTGATTATGTAGTTATTCATTCTATTTTTATTTTTTTAATTAAAAAAACTATCTTTTTTCATTATGCATACCCAATCCAGGTTGCTACTCTCTCCCCTCTTCCCATCCCCTCTACTTACCTCCCCCCAACCTCACTCTCCATCCACTCATCAGAGAGGGTAAGGCACATTGCCTTGGGGAACGTCCAAGGCCTCCTTACTATATATATATAGTATGTATTACGCTGAGCAAGTATCCATCCAAAAAGAATAGGTTCCCCCAAAACCAGTACAAGCAGTAGGCATAAATCATTGTGCCAATTCCAGAGGTCTCTCAGTCTGCCCAAGCCATGCAACTGTCAACCACATTCAGAGAGACTACTTTGGTCCTATTCTGGTTCTTTCCCTGTCTGGATGGAGTTGCTGAGCTCCCATTAGCTCAGGTAGACTGTTTCAGTGGGCATCTCCATTATGGCTTTGACCTCTTTGCTCATATTCTCACTCCTCCCACTCTTCAACTGGACTTGGGGAGCTCAATCCAGTGCTCCAATGCAGGTCTCTGCCTCTGTTTCCATCAGTTGCTAAATGAAAGTTCTATGGCAATATTTAAGATATTTATAAATCTGACTGCAGGGCAAGGCCAGTTCAGACACCCTCTCCTCTATTGCTTAGGTTCTAAGCTGCGGTCATCCTTGTGAATTCCTGGGAATTTCTCTAGAGCCAGGTTTCTTACTAAACCCATAATGGCTCCCTAAGCAAAATATCTCTTTCTTTGTTCTCATGTCTGTCCTTCCTCCATCTCAACTATCCCATTCCCTCACATTCTCCTGATTCCCTCCTCTTCTCCTTCCCCTTCCCATTCCACTCTCCCTCCTCCGCTCACCGCTACATTCCCAATTTTTTTCAGGCGATCTTGCCTATTTCGACTTTCCAGATGGATCTATATATGTTTTCTTAGGGTTCACCTTGTTACTTAGCTTCTCTAGGATCATAAAATTCTTTGTTTATAGCTAGCATCCACTTATAAATGAGTACATGCCGTATTCGTCTTTTTGGGTCTGGGTTACCTCACTCAGGATGGTGTTTTCTAGTTCCATCAATTTGCATGCAAAATTGAAGATGTTTTTTACCTCTAAGAAGTACTCTAATGTGTAAATGTGTCACATTTTCTTTATCCATTCTTTGGATGAGGGGCATCTAGGTTGTTTCCAGGTTAGGGCTATTACAAATAATGTTGCTATGAACATATCTTTATAGTTGAATATATCTTTATAGTATGATTAAGCATCTTTTAGGTATATGCCTAAGAGTGGTATTGCCAGACCCTGAGGTAGGTTGGTTCCCAATTTTTTGAAACACTGCCATACTAATTTCTAAAGTGACTGAACAAGTTTTCAATCCCACCAGCAATGGATGAGTGTTCTCCTTACATCCCATCTTCTCCAGTATAAGCTATCATTAGTGTTTTTGACCTTAAACATTCTGACAGGTGTAAGATGGTATCTCAGAGTTGTTTTGATTTGCATTTCCCTGATGGCTAAGGATGTTAAACATTTCTTTAAGTGTTTTTCAACCATTTGACATTTCTTCTGTTGAGAATTCTCTGTTTAGTTCTGTACTCCATTTTTAATTTTTTTTTTTTTTTGGAATTTTGATGTCTAATTTTTTGAGTTCCTTTTATTTTGGAGTTCAAACCTCTGTCTGATGTGGGGTTGGTGAAGATTTTTTTCCCTTACATTAGACTGCCTTGTTGTCTTATTGACTGTGTCCTTTGCTTTACAGAGACTTCTCAGTTTCAGGAGGTCCCATTTATTTATTGTTGCTCACAGTGTCTGTGCTACTGAGGTTATATTTACAAAGTGGTCTCCTGTGCTTATGCTCCTTACCACTTTCTCTTCTATCAGGTTTAGTGTAGTATAGGATTTATATTGAGGTCTTTAATCCATTTGGACTTGAGTTTTGTGCATGGGGATCTAGTTATGCTAGCACCATTTGTTGATGATGTTTTCTTTTTTTTCCATTGTTTCATTTTAGCTTCTTTGTCAATAATCAGGTGTTCATATCTGTGTGGATTAATATCTGAGTCTTTGATTTGATTCCATTGGTCAACCTCTCTGTTTTTGTGCTAGTACCAAGCTGTTTTCATTACTGTAGCTCTGTAATAGAGCTTGATGTCAGGAATGCTGATGTCTCCAGAAGTTCCTTTATTGTACAGGATTGTTTTCAGTATTCTGTGTTTTTTTTTTTGTTTTTCCATATGAAGTTGCTTATTGTTCTTGTAAAGTCCGTGAAGAATTGTTGGGATTTTGATGGGGATTGATTTGAATCTATTACTTTTGGTAGGGTTGCCATTTTTTATTATGTTGATCATCCCTATCCGAGAACATGAGAGATCATTCCATTTTCTTGGTTCTTCTTCAATTTCTTTCTTCAAAGACTTAAAGTTCTTGTTGAATAGGTCTTCACTTCTTTGGTTAGTGTTACCACAGGGTATTTTATGTTATTTGTGCCTATTGTAAAATGTGATGGTTCTGTGATTTCTTTCTCAGCCCCTTTATCGTTTGTATTTAGGAGGGCTACTGATTTTTTTTTTAGTTGGTCTTGTATCCTGCCACATTACTGAAGGTATTTGTCAGCTTTAAGATCTCTCTGTTAGAGTTTCTTTTTTGTGTCACTTATATATACTATCATTTGCAAATAAACAAAAGTTTGACTTCTTCCTTTCCAATTTGAATTACCTTTATCTCCTTTTGTTGCCTTATTGCTATAGCCAAAACTTCAAGAACTATGTTGAAGAGAGATGGAGATAGTGGACAGCCTTGTCTTGTTTATGATTTTAGTGGAATCATTTGAGTTTCTCTTCATTTAATTCGATGTTGGTTGTTGGCTTGCTGTTTATTTCTTTTATTATGTTCAGATATGTTTCTTGCATGCCTGATCTCTCCAACACCTTTATCATGAAGGGGTGTTGGATTTTATTGAATACTTTTCCAGAATGTGATTGGATGATCATATGGTTTTTCTCTTTCAGTTTATTTATATGATGGATCACATTGATAGTTTTCTGTATGTTGAATCATCCCTTCATCTCTGGAATGAAGCCAACTGATTATGGTGGATGATTTTTTTATGTGTTCTTGGATTCAGTTTGCGAGTATTTTATAGAGTATTTTTTTTGCATCCATGTTCATGAGTGGTATTGGTCTGTAATTCTCTTTCTTGGTTGAGTCTTTGTGTGGTTTTGGTATCAGGGTAACTGTAGCTCATAGAAAGAGCTTAGCAATGTTCCTTCTGTTTCTATTATGTGGAATACTTTGAGGAATATAGGTATTAGCTCTTCTTGGAAGTTCTGATGGAATTCTGCACTAAAACCATCCTGTTCTTGACTTTTTTTTTTGATTGGGAGGTTTTTGATGACAGCTTTTATTTCCTTACAATTTATAGGTCTATTAAACTGTTCACCTAGGCTTGATTTAATTTTGGTATATGGTATCTATCAAAAAAGTCCATTTCTTTTACATTTTCCAGTTTTATGGAGTACAGGTTTTTGTGTATGACCTAATGATTCTCTGAATTTCCTCAGTGTCTGTTGTTATGTCCCCCTTTTCATTTCTGATTTTGATAATTTGTATATTATCTCTCTGCCTTTTGAGTAGTTTGGATAGGGTTTGTCTAACTTGTTGATTTCTCAAAGAACCATCTCTTTGTATTATTGATTTGTTGTATTGTTTTCTTTGTTTCTATTTCATTTATTTCAGTCCTCAGTTTGATTATTTCCTTTCTTCTACTCCTCCTGAGTGAGTCTGTTTCTTTTTGTTCTAGAACTCTCAGTTGTGCTACTGTGTAACAAGTGTGAGCTTACTTTACTTTCTTTATGTGAGTAATTAGTGCCATGAACTTTCCTATTAGCACTGATATCATAGTGTCCCATAGTTTTGGGTAGGCTGTGTCTTCATTTTATTGAATTCTAGGAAGTCTCTAATTTCTTTCTTTATTTGTTCCTTGACCCAAGGTTCATGGTTCAATTTCCTTGAGTTTGTTGGCCTTCTGACAGTAGTGTTGTTAAATTCTAACTTTAATCTATGGTGATCTGATAAGATACAGGTGGTTACTCCAATTTTTTTTTTTGTATCTGTGAAGGTTTGCTTTGTTGCTGAGTATGTGGTCAATTTCAGAGAGGGTTCCATGAGGTGCTGAGAAGAAAATATATTCTTTTGTGTTTGGGTGGAATGTCCTATAGATGTCTGTTAAGTCCATTTGAGTCATGACATCTGTTAGTTCTCTTATTTCACTGTTAAGTTTCTGCCTGGTTGACCTGTCCATTGACAGGAGTGGAGTGTTGACATCTCCTGCTATTAGCATGTGGGGTTTGATGTGCGATTTGGAGTTTGTGGAGTTTGATATGTGATTTAAGCTTTAATAATGTTTCTTTTACATATGTGGGTGCTCTTGTATTAGGGGCATAGATATTCAGGATTGAGGCTTTATCTTGATAGATTGTTCCTGTTATGAGGATAAGTGTCCTTCTCCATCTCTTCTGATTAATTTCAGTTTGAAATCTATTTTGTCAGATATTAGGATAACTATATTTGCTTGTTTCTGAGGTCCATTTGATTGGAAAACCTTTACCCACACCTGTACTTAGTGGTAATGCCTGTCTTTGAAGCTGAGGTGTGTATCTTGGATATAACAGGAGTCTGGATCCTATTTTCACATCCATTCTCTTAGCCTGTGTCATTTTATAGGTAAATTGAGTCCATTGATATTAAAATACATTAATGACCAGTGGTTGTTAATTTCTGTTATTTTGGGGGAGTAATGGTTTTGTGTTTCTCTTTTTGGGTTTTTCTGGTGGTAAGTTATCTGAATTTATATGAAGGCCAGAGTCTCAGTAGCTACACCGAGGCAATGCCTGGCTGCAGGAGCAACCACAAGCTGAGATCACCTGACCCCCACCCAAGAACAGACCATTCAAAGGAAATATATAGCATTCCAAGTACTGTAGATAGAAACACCTGCCAGCACAATCCACCAGGACACCTTAGACAAATGTTCGTCAATCAGGGGCCTTAAAACCTCAGAAACCCCTCACTCCCACCTTTACTACTATAAAACCTCATTCTAATTGAGCTTGAGGCTCTCTGGTTATTCCAATACATTGGATATGCAGAGAGACCAAGTTTCAAACTTGACTAAAATAAAGGATCTTTTCTTTTACATATGGGACACGGTTTCCTTGTTGGTTTTTGCGGGGACTTCACAGATTTGGGAATAATAATTCTTAGGTTTAGTTTTTTCATAGTGTCCTAGATTTCCTTGATGTTTCTGTTAAGAGTTTGTTAATGTTTTCTTTGACCAATGAATCGACTTCCTCCATATTATCTTTAACACCTGGGATTCTCAATTCCATCTCTTTTATTATCTTGATTATACTTGCCTCTGTAGTTCCTGTTTGTTTATATTTTGTGTTTTCTTTATTGCCTCTATTTTAGTCTTCAAGTCTTGAACTGTTTGCTTCACCTGTTTGATTGTTGTTTTCTTCGATTTCTTTGATAGATTTATTAATTTCTTCCATTTTTTGTCTTTTTTTCCATTTCCTTAAGGGAGTCTTTCATTTTCTCTTTATTTAAAAGTTTCCATCATCTTCATAAAGTTAGGTTTAAAATTGTTTTCTTCTGTTTCTTCTGGGTTAAGGTGATCAAATCTTCCTGATGTCTGACCACTGGGTTCTGGTGTTACCAAGTTGCTTTTTAGGTTGTTGGATAAATTTTTGCATTGGGCCTACCCATTTCTTCCTTCATTGGATGCCATCAGTGTTTTTGTGTCTTCATCCAATCTTTGCAGTGGCTGTCTGAGTTGTTGAGAATTGTTTTTGATCTGCTCTGTACTGTCAATGTCTGTGTCTCAGGGAGTCACTGAGGTCTCTCTTAGCCTGCTCTCTTGGTCTCCTCTCCTCCTGTGTTCTCTTGGTCCACTCTGTGCAGTAACAGCTTGTGCTTTAGAGTTCCTCTCCTGGTCGTGTCAGCAGGAGTTGTCTTGATGGATGATTAGAAAAGCTAAGTCAGGTGGGGGACGGGCCCAGGGTTTTGCCCCACTATGGAGGTCCTAGAGGGTGGTGTGTTCCATCAGGTGGCTGCTCACTAACCCCTTGGCCCTCGCTGTATTGTAGCAAGCTGTGATTCAGACTTCCACTGAGGTTGCAGGAAAATGGGCAAGTTTGGGGGTGGGATGGGGCTAGTAGCTGGCAGGATCTGGTGGATGGGGTGGCTATTGTGGCAGCCTACTTGCAGGAAACTCTCCTGCTGGCTGGTGAGAGAAGCCAAGGCAGTTGGGAGGGGGGGTTGCACCACTATGGAGGTCCTAGAGGGTGGGGTGTCCCACCAGGTGGCTGCTCACTCACCTCTTGTTCCTCTCTGTATTATAGGAAGTTGTGTTTCAAAGTTCCACCAAGGTTGGAGGAGGATAGGCAAAAGTTCATTTAAAGGAAGAAAATACTGACATCACATGGGAAATATTATTATTTTCAGGGTTATGTACTGGAACACTTGCTAATTAAAACCTGCTGGTGATACATTTCAAACAGGTAAACTTAAAAATACTAGAATGAAGCATACAAAATGTGTGTGAAAAAATGTGTATGACTGTTAGTCTGGGAATTAGAGTGTTCATTATATTTACTTCCTTAGAATAGGAAATTGTCTCTTAAAAGCATCAAAAAGATCATGAGCTAAGCCAACAATACTTGGAACATTGTCAGCACTTCTGTATAAAAGGATTTAACTTCATACAAGCTTTCCTGGATGCACCTTGGCACTCTGCACCTCATATTTACATTGAGAAAATAGTTTATCACCCTGAGTACAGTTTGTGATGAGTCAAAGGTTTTGTTTCCAAGAAATGCTCTTATTTATTCCTCAATTCTTAGTCATACCAAGTTTTACTTTCTCTGAGTATAGTGAAAAATCAATTGACTACCAGAAATAACTAAATACTGTACTCTACATCTTTGTACATTTTCATTTTTGTGACATCTCTAGTTCATTGCCAAAACATCTAATTTATTCAACTATTTTATCCAAGCTTTTGAACTCAAATGTGAATGAAAGTAAAATATATTTTAGAAAATTTTCTTAAAATATATTGTCTATAGATATAAATCAAACACCCATATAGATATAAAATTCTTTCCATGTGTATGTGTGTGTGTGTGTGCTATGTGTGTGCAGTTTGAGGTGATAAAGGCTCTCAAATTATAAGGACAATTTTTTATTATTTTTAAAAATGCAAATAACATCCCCACCCAAATCACTAATTAACCCACATTGTAAAACCCAGTTTTCATTATTTACACAACTATCTTAATAAACTTCCAGGATCTCTGTGAGTTCGAGGCCAGCTGGTCTACAAGAGCTAGTTCCAGGACAGGAACCAAAAGTTACGGAGAAACCCTGTCTCTAAAATAAAAAAAAAAATAAAAATAAAAAAAAAATCCAAGTAGAAAGAATAAAAAATCAGATTCATTATAAAAATTTTTTGGTCTACCTGCACGTATTTACATTTGAAATATAAGCTTGTTACATGTTACCCAAATACTCTTGGCTTAGCTCGTGTTCTTTTCTATGCTTTTAGGAGGCAATTTTTATATAAAGGAAGCAATTGAATATAATGACCCCCTTTGCACAAATTAACAATGGTATGCATTTTATTATGTTTTACTCCAATATTTCCATAAAACCCACTTTCATAAGGAAATACAGTCACAGTACCTCTTCAATATAATTTAGAGTAAAAACTATATTTATCTTTCTTAAAAAGATTTTACTATCCTATATACTTTAAAAGACAGAACAGCAGACTCCTTATAGAAAAGTCCTACTCAGGAAGTGGACCAAATGATTATAAGAGTCAGGGAACTATTGTGTGCCTACTTATAAATAGCATCCCCTAGGCATGGCAGGGAAAAAAATGCACCCATGAACCTCAACAATATAACTATGTAATTAAGATAGGCAAAATAGTGACACTAGCAGATATACCAGTGTTGAAAGGGGAAACTCCACCAGGTACTATCACCGATATCCAGAAGTGGCAATGGCTACTGAAAAAAGGAGACTCAGTTTTCTCAAAAGACAAGTTCCTATATACGTTGTCCAATACCAAAGGGTCAGTCCTCAATTCAAGCACAAATATGTTAACAGTGATAATTAAGAGTCATGAATTAGGCAAGGAGAAGGTGGAGGAGAGGGAAAGGGTAGGAATCAGTGAGGTAGATGCACTATACATATATGGTGTTCTCAAAAAAAATAGATAGCATATGCTACCAAATAAAACTTATAGTTCTAGGAATTTGTTCACTTCTTTTGAATCATTTGATGGGGGAGAGTCTTCTGTGGCCTATGGTATTCCATAGATCCCTCAAACATTACAGGCTACTGCAAATGCTATGGGATATCCTCCAGAAATTGACAGTAATAGAGTATTGCTGAAGACAGCACATACTTGAAACATAGAGCATAAAGAAATCTATCTAATATTCAACTAAAAGCTTTGTCCCTACTGACTAGCATTCATAGCTCTGAAAGGTGATACACATACTACTGAAGGAGGAGAATAATTATTTCTCTCACTCAGCTATAAACTCTGAGAGCTACAATAATGAAGAATGTCAAGATATGTCCGTTATCTTGCAATAGTGGCTTGAATGTTGTGGATATAACCAATCATTTTTAAATTGAATTTAAGGTCTAAAACACAAGATAGAAATCATTCCTGGCATTGTCAGTGAGTATACAAACCCATGTCTAGTTATGTCATGAGTTTCCTACTATTATTCTGTTAAATGGACAAAGCAATAAACAGCTCCTAATGACTCTGTTATACCTATAGATCAATGCAACTATCCACCCTCATAAAATAAGCTTCTTCTTGCATTAAATGGCAAGTAACACAGAGAACCACAACTTGTCAATGTACGTAGAATATTGTACTTCAGAATGCACAGCCACAAATAGGATATCTCTCACATTTCTCTTCCCTAAGGCTCAAGGATTTACGTAGAAGAGGGCACAGAAAGACTGTAAGAGTCAGAAATTTTAGGTGCCTTCAAGGAAACTTCATTTCTACGCCACAGACACAGCAGGACAGGTCCATGTATGTATTCATATTGTTGCAGGAGGTCCTTCCGCCCCTCCAACCAATAGCTGCTGAGATACCAGCCCATTGGGGCGTGGTTTCTCTCCCTTTAAAAAATCGGCTACTTCCTCTGCTGGCTCTCTTCACTTCCTGCTCTGCCAGCGACTAGACTCCCTTCCTGGTTGCGCAGAGGGCTGTTGTCTGGGACGGTGATCTGTAAGTTTTTTCCTCTTTAAATAAATACCACCCTATTAATCATAATTCCAAACTGGTGTAGCATTGTTCGTGACTTACGCCTTCACCATATAGTTTCACGAAGTTTGGGACAACAATCCTGTGCAAGCTCATGCCTGACAAAATACCAACATGGAGGGGAGGTGGGCACACCCAGCTGAGAATCTATTACCATGTAATTCCTACCAGGTAAAGAAAAGTCTGTTTTCTTCCACTGAGTAGTATATAGTATGTTGAAGAAGGATGCTTAAAAGAAATCCCTCACTAGCTCATAATTGAGACTAATAGATGGATATTTATTTAGGGGTAGACCCACAACTCAGAATCCTCTGCTTGAACAAGGAACAGAAACCGAATCCCGCAGCCGGAATAAGAGCAGATGCATGCTTTACATTAGCATAAATAGTATATAAGGTCATGCCCCAGTAGGCAGGTAACTTGAAGGCTACTGGATGTAGAATTTCCCTACAGTAGTATGTTGGCTATATTCCAAGGCAGACCTCATGGCCAGGAGTAGCTGACCAACAAAAAAAAAATGGTATTAATGTATTGAAAGGCAGAAAGAGGGATGGAGGGAGGAAAGAGGGAAAGAGGAAGAGAAGAGACAGTCACACATCAAAATATAGTGTATTAAATTCTCAAAGAATAAATAAAAATTATTTTAAGTATTTGAGAATTGTATTAAACAGATACTTTCAGATTGGAGCTCTCTTCAAAGATTCATAGAGTAGAAAAAGTTGATCAAAAGAGCACACTTTTTAGAGTTTTTACCAGGACCTGTGACAGTATGTATGACTAACATGAGTCACCATTCAAGTCTCTGAGATGTTTCGCCAAAACAGAAACCACTTGCCTGTTGTGAATTGATTAGATTAAATATCTCCCTGCATTGACTAAGCACATTAAAGATAGACCTAGAGGCTCCAAAATGTACCAGTGTCACACTGAGGAAAGAAAACAAAGCACTTCCCTTTCGATTAATTTGACCAAGAACAAGCCCTATTTTGAATTTCATTTCTCTCAGTGTGTCTTCTATCTAGCTACAGTTTTTAGCTTCTGACCTACCTATAATCTCTTGTATGTCTCTCTGTGCCTGCCTGATATCTGAACGTCCCTCTTGCTGTGTGTCCAACAATGGGCTTTGCCCTATATTTATTGAAAAGCATAGAAAGCACCCCATGAAGAAAGATTGAGTGATCCTTTACAGAAATCATTCAGAGAGGTTTCCGAAGGATTAAGTTATTTACTCCCAGTTACC
Organism: Alexandromys fortis; assembly: GCF_014885135.2. Lineage (NCBI taxonomy): Eukaryota > Metazoa > Chordata > Mammalia > Rodentia > Cricetidae > Alexandromys > Alexandromys fortis. The sequence goes on from NW_026067944.1 coordinate 8,867,387, forward strand.
CAAAGCTCTTCGTAATGCAAACGTACTTTCACTGAGCAACAGCCCCGTGCTATTTTCAACATTTGTGATGATGTTTGTTGCATAAGGCTGGTTTCAACTTGTTTGTTTTTTGTAACAAATGCTTATAACAAACATGTATTGCTCTCTGAGTCAGGTCAAATGATGGCAGAACCCGTAATTTAAGTTTATAGCTATGAATTACGTCAGCTTGGAAAAGAGGAGTATACAGAAAATCCAAGCCAAATACAATTGGCTATTACATCGTCCTCTTAAAAGTATGTTAAGCGCACTGAGTACCAGTAGGATGACTGGCTCAGTCTTAAGTATTCTCAAACTCTATCAGCAACTCGACTGTGAGGTCCAGCCCAAGTCCCAGTTCCTTTGAATGTAAACAACATTTTCATGAAATTATATCACCACTGAGAAAAGGAAAACTCCTGTTATGAGTGAAACAGCTTCTCATGCTCTAATCACCCATTTTTGGGGGGGAAAAAAAAGCACAGGCCCTATGTGGACCCGAATGTTGAAGATGTGAGCTGTTGGGAAACAGGTTTTGTAAAATTGAAAGAAAGAAATAAACAGAATGGAATGCTTTTTCCTTAGAATATTATAATTTTATAAGATAGTATGTTAGAATGAAGTATTTTGTCATTATAATAGAAAATTATAAAGTGAAATTAGATTGTGGTAGTATTCCACCATAAAAAGATACAGATGAGAAAGTTAATTTCTCTTTATAATCTCTACGCACTCGGCACCTTGAGAATAATGCACAAAAGTATGTAAATTTAAAAGTGTAGCACATATAAAGCCTTAAATATTTTCAGATAATTTATAGGTAAATTATCAGAAATTATTTTCTCATCGATTACATTCTAGGAACCTATACATTCTCTCTCTCTCTCTCTCTCTCTCTCTCTCTCTCTCTCTCTCACACACACACACACACACACACACATATGTATGTGTGCACTAACAAACAATATCTAGTGTCTGGTATATTCTCAACATCAGTGATAATAAGTTACAGAAAACAAAATTCTCAAGAAAAGAATTGGGAAGCTGACAGTATTTTCAATATATATATAGTAAGTCAGGTACATACACATGCCTCAGTCAATGCTTGTCATACTTATCTGCATAATATGTATGTATTTTTATTTACTTATTCATATGTAAATTACTAGTAAAAATTGTTTATACAATAATATTTTTAATGTTCTGATGGTTTGAGATTTCTCAAAAGATTTTAGTGGTTTTAATTTAATATCTTCGGATAAAATATAAATTATTGATAGGTAATCAGGCTTATAACAAACCTCTGTGATCCAAGGTGAACTCATCTAAAGTTGAGGCCAGCATATTACAGAAAAGATTTCTGATAAACGTGGTTATCATTATGCCTAAAATTTTCCCAGCTTGAAAATGTACAAAACTCTGTGTGGCAAACAAACAGCTGTATGGCATGGTCTATTTGCACCAGCTGATCACACAAGTGTCTGAGTCACTATGGAAAATAAGCCTGTGTGGTTTTTAGATATTTTACATTAAAATAGTGTCTTCAGTGTTGTTCTGCAGTCCTCTTCTGTCACTATTTGCTATCTGCAATTTGCTTGTAGAGATTTATATCCATAAGCCAGTGTTAGCTGACAATTGATTTTGTATCTAAGTCATTGCTAGGGGAATTTAAAAAGTTGTGGTGAAAGTGAGAGATTTAACAGACATGCAGTCATAACCTCATAGATACCAGTAGTTTATTGAAGTGTTCCTGGATGATGGTTCAGAAACTCAATTTTTCTATTTCACACAATTCTATGGGACCTGAAAAAATTAACCAAATCAAATAAAAACTGGTGAGCAAAATCAGGATAGCTACTCTAATTGATCACATAATATGGAGCCACACTGTATAGTCATTTCTTTCAATGTGAACATCAATCAATTCTTAAGTTATTTTATTGCCAATACGCAAGGATCATTTCAAATTTGCAAAATTGTAGCCCTCCACCCATTAAGAAATTCCCAGTACTTGTCTACCTCCATAAATTTGACGATGGTTGGTAGCCCATGTTAATGGAATCAAAGGCTATCTTTTCTGTGTGATTAAGGTACTGGGCAGCTTTCATCTACACTGTTTTATGCATCAGATTTTCCTCTTTTTTGTTTTAATGGTTTTCAGTTGTTGAGGCATGTGCGACATTGGAACCTATTCATCTATCAAGGAACATTTGCTTTTTTTCTACTTTGTGACTTATGCCTTTAATCCCAGCACTCGGGAGGCAGAGGCAGGCGGATCTCTGTGAGTTCGAGACCAGCCTGGTCTACAGAGCTAGTTCCAGGACAGGCTCCAAAGCCACAGAGAAACCCTGTCTCGAAAAACCAAAAAAAANAAGTGGGTCTTGGATTCTCGTCTGAGTGTTTCCATTCCATAACAAGTCAATACATAACCAGGTACTTGGGGCAAATGCACAGATCCCCAGCCCTGTCTGTACATCCTTGGGTCCCAGAGCTAGTGTCTCTGAGGCCTGAAATGTTCCAAGTAGACCTGGCCAGGAAGCTGTCTCCTCCTCTGGCACACTGAAGACTGCTCAGCCCAGGGTTGGCAAGGGAGGAACCAGTAATTGCAACCTGGCTTGGCCCTTATGGAAAACACACACACACACACACACACAGACAGAGAGAGAGAGAGAGAGAGAGAGAGAGAGAGAGAGAGAGAGAGAGAGAGAGAGGTATAAATACTTCTTCAGAATGAATTTAATTTTCCGGCAACTTTAAGAGTCTGTTTCTTTCTATTACAATTAAAAAATTGGACACTACATCTTCCAAATTTGGTGAGAGGGTTATGTGACAATGGGGACTTTGAAGCTTGTAAACACACAACTTAAAATTCCAGCTTGGCCTCTGAAGCCATAGATCCCTTTGGCTACATTCGGGAGATTCCCCAGTCTCAAATATCTTACCTATAAATGTCAATGATTATCTCACACATGAGTTGGAACTAAATTGAATAAGATAGCCTCTGAAAATTGTACGTGCTTGCCACAGCAGGAATTCGGTGTTTAGTTCCTTTTCAGACACATTTGGCTCCTTTTAAAAATGTCATTTTATTCTTATTTTATAAGGGTCATTTTATTCTTATTTTATAAGGCTGTGTTGGTGTACTTGTCATTATGTGTGTGGAGACAGTTCTCTCTTTCAATCCCTTTGAAGGTTATCAGGGTGAAATTCATGTTGCTTGGTTTGCATGACCAGTGCCTCCCTTACCCACTGAGCCATGTCTCTGGCACCTCATCTGGCTTCTTGAATGTTTAGGTAAATACAAGTATTTAGTTGTAAGGTTTCTGTAATTGAGTAATATTAGTTAGTCCTAATTCTAGTCATACTGTTTAAGTTAACATCATCGTTTACATGGTTATGTTAGATCCACTTGCATGTTGGCCTATGACTTCTCCATAATAGCAATCAAAAATTTTCCTACAATTCTTTTCTTAGGTTTGTTATCTATGTACATACAGCTGGTGGATGTTTTCCCTCCTGATTATATTCACAGGAGTGGCTGTTTTATCTCTAAGGTGTGAGGTGCTACTTCAGTAAGCTTTACATGAACTTACTCCGGATTTTTATGTTGTACTTTGCACTTGGGAACTATGCCAATGACCTTCAAGTTGACATCTTAGTTGCTTGAAGCAAGAAAACAAGAAAAAAAAAGTGTTCCTATATATCGCCTCTCTAGGCTAATATCTTTGCAGCACAGCTTGAATCAGAAACAGTACTGCATTGTTGAGGCAATGTGGAAAAACACTTGAAAATGTTGTAAGTTTATTTCTTCAAGGTAGGGATGATGTCTGGACATGTTGCCCCAGCTTCATAGAAAAACAACGATCATATTAAGCTATAGCTTTTCAGCAAACAGAAACGTGTACTGACCTTCAGACCTTATCAAATCCAATCACATAGTTTGACTTCCATTTATAGTAAGTGTTTAGTGATTTCAGGTACTTGGTATGAATAAGTAAACATTAATTTTATAAACATTTCTTAGGTAATGTGCAATAACTACTGTAGTTGCAGATTGCACAAACAAAATATAAAATAAATAAATACCAAGAGTTTCACCAAGAGTTTGAAATTGAGCTGCACATAGTTGCATCAGGACAAATGTCTATTGTTAATTTGGTAAAAGCAGCTCAGATTTGGTTCAAGTGACAAGCTACCACACATAAGTAAAAGGTGTCATGGATTGTGATCCTTTCTGCGGCTCTCTTGTGCCACACGTCAAAAAAAAATGAGAACTACAATTAAATTTAGTAGACAAAGAGTCTGCAAGAAGGAAGGAAGCATGTTTCAGTTTGGCAGAAGATAAATATTTTGATGGTACTCCTTGAGGTAAGTAACATACAAAAGATCTATTTGTTGGCAAAGTGTACCTTGTCCTGTGTCCTATCTAAATTACACACAAATTCAAACAAGACACAAAAAGCTTCGAAAATGACGCAGCTTCAGCAAACAACAGATAACCCAAATAGACAAAAGATTTGGGTGAGTAATTTAAAAAGGAAGACACCTCAGTGGCCAGTGAAAACATGGGACAGTTTTCATTTTCATTAGTTAATGGTCGAATTATCATTAAAATTAACTTGAGTTCTTTTTATGTACAATCTGAATTCAATAACTTCTTATAAAGGGAAAAAATATGGCATTGACAACATGTATTTTCATAACACAATTGGAGCTCCCACGTGCTACATTCGGAGACATAAATGACATAATCATTATTTATTTTATATCTTGTGTAAAATAATATTTTTAGGAACAAAAGAATTTAGAAAGAGCAGATAATCAGTGTCCAATATAAACATGTTTCAAAATAATATAAGTTACAATAAAGAAATCTGACAAATTGCATGCCATTAATTTTACTTTATAAAGCTAGTTCAGTATTAGAGTTGAAATGCTTCCTAATTCTGAATGAAGGATTTTACTCACAACAGGCATGAATTCAATGTGAGCCTAATTCCTCTGATAAAGCAAAATTTATGCCATGTAGTGTTACTTGACTCCATTCATCTCCCCAGAATGATTCATAGTTTCAAATATTCCCCTTTACTTATCTTGTGAGGAACAGTTGATTACTTATTCATTAGTAAGGGCTTTCTGAATATTCTCTCAAATAGCTAGCACTATGAAGGTCTAAGAAAGTATAAAAAGACAGTAAGATCTATTCCCTCCATTAGCTTATCATCTAGGTGAAGTGGCAATTGCCTGAAACCACCACAATTGGGTTAATTTCTCATGTTAAAGTTAATATTCTTCAAAACCATCTGTTAAGGGAAGCCATTAAAAAATTTTAAAACCTTATTTTTCAAGATATGAAAAAAATCTGAAATAACATAATACTTCCTTTTGGGAAGAAGACACATTCTAAGATGATATACAATTGCTGTCTGAAATCTAAGAGGTACCAAATCATTTATATATCTGATTTTTTTTTCCTAAGCATTCATGATTTTTGTAACATCTAATTTATGATATACAAAGCAGGAGTTAATGACAATGATAAAAGAAAGGTTATAATAATGTACTCCATAAAATGCATGAATGCCATCTCTTTTTAAATAGTCAAGACAATTAACCATATTCTTTCAGGCTCTAATTTACTTTCATTTATGGAAATCAAGGAAAGTAAAGCCATGGATGGAAAAGAAGCACAGCAACTTGAAGGTAGAAAATAATATATTGAAATGAGGAACTCATAAAATTAATTCTTTCACATCCTTTAGGAAATGTATAATCTGTATTTCAAAATAACCATTGCATTGACCATCACACTTCAGAAAGAAGCATTCTGAGAAACAGGAAAGGGATCGGACATTTCTAAAATCCATATGGCTATAAAGACAAGAAGTGTTTCTGGGGTCTTCATAGAAAGTTTTGCCAAGATTTGTCTCTTCTATCTGAACAAAATTCAAATCTTAATGTTCACAGCCAGAAAACAATCCTGCTGTTTCTGAAAGAAGAGTCAATTTAGTCTATGGTACTCCAGATGCCTTTGTTTCTTTATCTCTTGTTGTGATAACAAATACCTTAACAAACTCAGTACACAGGAGGAAGGGATTATTTGGTTTACAATTCCATTTCAGTCTACTACGGAGGAGTGGAGGCAAAAGTAACTGCAGCAAAGCATCATGCCACATCCATAGTCAACACTGAAAAATAATGAGTTAACACATGTGTGCTAATACTTATCTTATTTTTCCTTCATTCTTATACAGAATGCCCTGCCCAGTGAATGGAGACATGCTGTGGAATACTATTTTAACTAGGTAAATATGTGTTACATTTGTTTTTGCTGTGTAATATTACTTTAATTGTGTAAAGGTGTGTTACTTTTGTTTATGCTGCATTTGTTTAATTATGTAAATATGTGTTGCTGTTTTGCCTTGCCTGCCAAAGGCACCCGATAGGTCTACTAAAAAGCTAAACAGCCAATAGCTAGGCAGAAAGGGGTATAGAGGTGAAACTGGCAGGCAGAGAGAATAAGTTAGAGGAGAAATCTAGACTCATGAGGAATGAAAGAAGAGAGAAGCAGGGAGACAGACGCCTGGGGCTAGCGAGGCAGCTGCCAGCCAGCAGACATGAGAAGCAGTGAAAATACTATATACAGAAAGAAGTTTAAAAAATACTAAGGCAAAAGAGGGATGAAAGGAAACAGGTTAATTTAAACTAAAAGGAGCAAGCCAGAAATGAGCCTAAGATAGGCCAGTCATTGAAAGCAAGTAAGTTAGCTCTGTGTCATGATTTAGGAGCTATAGTTGGTGGGTGTCCCAACCAAAAGGCAAGGAATGGTACAATGATGCCTACAGTGGGAAGATTTTGTACCTCTTTTAATCAGATAAAGATAATTCTTAACAGATATTTATAGAGACCCATCTTCCAAGTATTTTTAAATTTTGTAAAGTTTACTATTTAATACTAACCTTCACATTGGATTTCTTTAATTAAATACATATGTATATGTAAATCATATATGCATTATATAGTATATATGCATGTGTAAACACAGGGATTGGAGAGATCATTTACTTAGCAAAATATTCAGCATGGAAGTATGGGAGTCTGAGTTAAAATCCAAACACCTATATAAAAGTCAACATACCTGTCTGTATTCCCAGTATTAGGGATGCATAGCCAAAAGGATCCATGAACCTTGGTAGACAGTCAGCCTATCCCAAATAGTCACCTTCAGGTTCAAATAACAACCACATATATACAGACAAACACACAGACAACACTCAATACAAACACAACATGCAAAACATACAACACATAGACACACATATTTGAACAGAAATTTGAATTCAGATGTATTGCTCAGTCATTATGGAATCACAAAACTATATTCTGTCTGTTTTAGTTATGGCTTTGATGACTGGCAAGAGACACCATGACCATACTAACTCTACTTTTTTACCCTATTGTATAGCCCTGGTTATACTGGAGCTCACTCTGTAGACCAGGGTAGCTTGAACTCACAAATCCACCTGCTTCTGCCTCACAAGTGCTGGTATTAAAGTCATGCACCACTACTGCCTGGCCAAGGAAACTTTTATAAATAAAAACATTTAATTGGGCTGGTTTACAGTTTCTGAGATTTAGTCTATTATCATCATGGCAGGACATGGCAGTGTGTAAGCAGACGTGGCACTGGATAAGGAACTAAGAGTTCTACACCTTGATCTACAGGAAGCAGAAGGACTCTGTCCACACTGGGTGTAACTTGAGCATAGGAGACATCAAAGCCCACTTGCACAGTGACACATTTCCTCCAACAAGGCCATACTTCCTAATAGTGCCACTCTCTTTGAAAATCATTACCTTTCAAAATATCATACTATCTTTTATAAAATTTCTGATGAAAAAGTTATGTACAAGTCATGTAATTCCTACAATTCATTTATCAATAGGTTGGAACTTATTTCCTTAAAAATAACAGAACAAAGTAAGGCATGGTGGTACAAGTCTGTAGTACCAGCTCTCTAAAGATAGAGACAAAGGGATAGCCATTTTCACTACAATGTGAACTATGTAGCAAGCCTTTGTCTAAAAATGAAATAGAGAGAATCATAATTTATAGCATCTTGTTTAACTGAACATAGAAATCCACAGTATCAACTAGTAGAGAAATAGTAGAAATGTAGACCCAATCTCCCTGAAGCCCCCAAAGGTATTAGTTCTTAAGTATGGAAAAGACAAAGCATAATATTTAAGGATTAAAAAGGTCACTTGAAGGGACCACAAATTATTTTAGAATCTCGTGGTTTAATTCTTTTCAGACTAGTTGTCCCGTACATACAGGTAAAGAAGTATCATGAGGTTTAGTAAAAATGCTTATGCATTTAATGCTTCAGAAAGGAGTGAATAATGAATGCAGCCCTTCAGAACTTAGGGGAAAGATATTTTATATCTTTACTTCTGTATACTTTTATTACTCTCGCCTCTCACCTGACCACCACCCTGTCCACCCTCCCCACAAATCTCTTGTTCATATTCATGTTTTCTTTTCAAATTATAACAAGTATTTTAAAATTTTCTTTTCTAAACAGAAGGAGAAACTCAACAACAGCAACAAATTATTGATAGCCAGAAAACAATGAAACTGATATTACTAGAATAATGAACAATGACTAAGACACAATGCCAGGGGTTGTCCCTTTCTGAAGAAGAAAAAATGGAGCACTGGTCTGAGGCATGACAGGCTTAGTTTCTCTGCTCATGTTTCCCCATAAGTCAGATACAATCCTTCCTTCCCATAATCTTTCTCAATGTTTCAATAAGAAAGAACAGGGCAGTTCACAACAAAAACCACCAATAACTATAGCATGCAGATGCATGCCTACAAGTTTTCTGGGTCATAGGCATTGTAAAGGAGTGAGACAGTACATCAGTACACTGTCTATCCACTGCATATACATTCTCTGAATATTGGTCACGTGTCAGTCTCTGTAAGAGTATAAAAGCTGGGCAAAGATGACTTACAAAGAGAATACAAAATAAATGGCATACACAAAGTCTTTGTGAACAAGTCACAGAATAAATAGTTATAACAGGAGCCAGGAGACGTTTCATGAAAGAATTCACTGAGCCTGACATTGACTTGCAAGTAAAGGTTAATAAATGGAGAAGAACCAGGTCAGAGATCATCAAAAACCGATCAGCTCGAGGAACATTAAGACATTTTAGGGCTTCTGAGAAGAAGAAGCTCATGTGTGTGGTTTTAGGTAAAATGCAGACAGACAGAACAACACACAAATATGCAGCAGATGGAAAAACGGAGCTCACCAATAGAGAAAAGAATTGGAAGTTGAAAACCTCTTCTAAGATAGAACCTATTGATTTAACAGACCCTTTCTTCCTTTAGTTTGTCATTTTTAATAAGGATCAGCTTTAAAGTAAAGCATAAAAAAAACACTAGAAGTTAAACCTTGTGTGAGAATTTTATGTACCTGGTCATTGCTGATTTCCCTGGAACTTAGAGCAGAACCTAACACTATGTATCTGTGGGATAAACAGATACATGTTTACATGAATCAAATCAAAGCCATTTCTTAAACATTGTTTTTGCACTTATATACTCTGACTGCAAATTATACTGGTATGTTGACACATTGCCTAAGTTCAAGTTAAAGAAAAATTACAGCTATACCTGCAAAAAAGCTTTCTCAAATGTCTGGGAAATCTAAAGTAACATCTAGTTCCCACTAGCCACATCTGGCCATTGAGTGACTGAGCTGTATCTAGCTGAACTTGAGATGTGCCTTAGGATAAAATATCAGATTTTAAAGATCTTATACAAGCAAAAATAGCTATAAAATAAATCTTCTCGAAAACTCTTCTGCTGATTATAAGTTGCAATAATGTTTCAAATTTATTGTCTTCCAAATTAATTAAATTGTCTTTTTATAGTTTACATGGTTTCTCAAAAAAAAAATGGACTTTTCCCTAGTGGCTTATTGCACACATCTACCAGTGTGCCCTGATAAATATCATGTATAGAACTACAATATTATTCCCAAGAGTGGGCTGGTGGAGCACTGTTATCTAAATAAAAAAGGTCAGGATATAGCTTATTTATGTAGGAGATTTGGCTGAAGTTTCACTAGCCTATAGACACCAGATATCAGCAAAAATGAGAGTTGAACAAATTGAAACTTAGGTGGAAACGCTTCTTTTCTCTTTCCCTTATCAGTGTGAGGCTGGCTTCACACATAGTCCCTGTTCCATAAGAATCACTCAGTGACCATAGCTGTGCTCCAGTCATTGATGCTACTGGCGGGTATTCTCTGTCCTCCCCACTTCCTGGCAGGAGATAGTTTACTTCCTGGCAGTCTTGGAATCCGACGGCAACATATGATAAATTGTATCCAGTGATTTGTGTTAGTAAGTCCCTTCTGAGCCAGAGTGGTTTATGATCAATTCAAGTCTGTCAACGCTACACATTCTTTCAAACCTTCAGCCGAGTGCGTCTCATTGATTTCACTCCCCTTTACACAATAAATAGAAACTGAACGGGATGAGGCTTCCCAAATAACTTACCATTATGGGGCCGTTTGACATAATAAAAAGCTATTCAGAATATAAGGCTTTCCAGAAAAGGATTCAGCGCGTGCGCGCGCACACACAGACACACACACACACAAGCACACAATTCATATAACTTAAAACTAAAGTAAGGGAACCAGGACTTTAAACTCTTAGCTTTCTTCTCAAGCCACTCCAAACATCATCCATAGCTTTCTGATAGATATAGGAATAGATGCTCTGGATTTATTTGGCAGCTGCCTGTAGTATAACTAACTGAATATTTATCTCAGTATGAGCATTTTCACCAGAATGACATCCAGTGCTTCAGTCTTTCAAGTGTTATGTGGCTGAGAAAGGAATAATCACACCTGTTTTACAAGTTAAAGGCATAAAGCTACAAGGCTTTTGCATTTACAATGGGAACTTCCCTGTCTGTGGTTGAGTCCCCCACACTTAGTTTTAGACTTATTCTTCCGCTTTGACTGCTATAAGCAAATATACAGAGAAAGAATAATTCTGCTTCCATACAACGTAGCGCACTGAAAAGGAGAAATTAATCCAGCAAGGCAATTTCTTTTTGCAAAATGGATGCCCTAGAGCACAAACTGTGCTAGCAAGCACACTTGGCTAAGGTTGCCTTTGTCTGTTATCCCTGACACAGATGGTTATATAATGTTTCATCCCATTGGTGGAACATTGGCTTCACAATTAAACAGAACTGGCTAATTGGCACAAAGGTAAAAGGAGAGGGCCTCAGCAAATATGGGCCTTTTTGTGCTAGACAAAAGTATCCGAAATAGCTGAAGTATTCTGATACTATATAGGATTCACATGGTTTCTGCTTTTGCCATTCAATCACTAGCATACGTTTACAGATAATTGGCTCACTCAGATCCCATGCTCTGGTAAGATATCTGAGACTAAATGTCACCTGGCACTATTTGTCAACAATTACACTCTTTACAGAGCTTTCTTATGCTCTAGAAGAATGATGATCAAGGATGATGTTTATTACTTTGTTAATCCAGCAGCTCTGGTAACATGATTTACTGCAACGAAATACTTCTATTAAGAGTAAGGTATGGGTAAGACAAAAATCAATTATATCGTGTCCTACTGATCTAATTTATTAGTTCGGTTATGTTATATGCTAGCTATGCCATCATAATAAAACAAATTGCTCTGAGTCATGGCTTCCTGAGTTGTGAAAAAAGGTTAATAGTGTCAAGTAATTGATAGTTAGAAAGAGAGCAAATAAAGACAACAATCTGAAGACTCAACAGAAATTCATGATAGCTGATGTACCAAGGTTCCAGTTGTTTGTTTTTGTTTTTTGAGGCAGGGTTTTTCTATGTAGCCCTGACTATCCTTGAACTTGATCTGGAGACCAGTCTGGCCTCAAACTCACAGAGATCTGACTGCCTCTACCTCCTGAGTGCTGGGATTAAAGGCATGTGCCATCACTGCCATGCCAGATTTACCAATGTTAATAGACAATTCTTAAATTTATTTTTAAAATGAGATCCATATGCAAACAGAATTTTGCATGTAGACTAAGGCAGGTCAAAGATGATTCTTCAGTTAGGTTTTGTAGGTGGTGCTCAGGTCAACAGAACTACAGAATGTGGAATAAGGAAGTCTGAGGCCTGTTGCCTCAGGTAATACAATAATTTGTGTTACACATTTAGAGAAATATGCCAATCCTATCTCTCAACAGCTAAGAATGTGATTTTCCAATTATACTTTAAATATTGAACTTTGTTTTCTTTCCTTCCCAATAACCAAAGTCATTGTAACCCCTTATGCATTTCAACACAGTACAATGTTCTCAGCCTGCGGAAATGCTCTCTCTTCTCATACATTTTATTAGAAAACCTCTCATTGTCAGCTAAGATTGGAGTTCAGTCCTCAGGGCCCAGCGAATTTTGTCTATTTCTTTATCTCTCTTAAGGCTGCTTAGTAGACAGCTGCTCCACTTACTTTTACATACCTTTGATTTTACTAGAGTCATATTCTACATCAATATTTAAAATGTTTAATATTCCCATTCTTTATTAATTTTATGCAATGTGCTTTGATCATATGCACCCACCTCCCCCTGTGGCCTCTAGATCCACCTCCCCTCACCTACCAGGATGAAGCCTGGCCTCTAGCTGAGGAGCCACTGGCAATTGATGGCTGGTGGGGTGAGGAGGATTGTCAGCTTTCTTTAAAAGTGTAGTCCCTGATGAGTCAATTATGATTCAATAAAAGGCCACATATCCGTGAATGTATGGGAGGCACAAATGGGACCTGATGGGCTTTATATGTATTTTTGAGATCACCTCTTGAGCCAGTAATCAGTTTGTCTATAGACACACACTTGGGCAAAAATATTTCAAGGTTGATCTAGTTCACTCTCACTACATGAGGGTTCCAGTGCTCTCATTACTGTAAGTCTTGCCCACTTGAATATGGAGCAAAATGTAGCCTGTAGTCTATCAATAAGTTGGCTTTTTGCATTTGTGTGAGGTAACATTTTAATTGACATTTACATGAGATCATTGGTCAGTAGTGGGTAAGGTGTTTGACTTATGTTTCTCAATCACTCCTTTCTTCCTTCCTTCCTTCCTTCCTTCCTTCCTTCCTTCCTTCCTTCCTTCATCTAATCATTATATTTGTGAAATTTTTATAGAAAAAGGAGGTATTCAGGAAAAATTAAAATATATGTAACTCTCCTTTGATTAATTTGTAATGTAACAAGTGAATCTGAAAATAAAAGATTTCAGTGATGAGTCTTTGATTAAAATTTTCAAAGAAAACCTGTAATTATCTTATCTTTATCGTGATTTTGTTTGGGAGATGACCTAATTTAAAATGCCAGAATCACCTGTAGTCAAGAAAAACCTACTCATCTGACTTATTAAATTCAGGACTCTCCTTGGTTCTCAAATGAGGGAGGGAAGTCACAAAGAATTCAAAGAAGTATAATCAGACTTGTTAATTACATCTTCAGCAAAAAGTTACTCCACTTCCCAGCTTTATCACACATGCCACACAGAAAAGTGATTTATTTCTCTTTACATTCATAAAATGCACATATCTCATATGCAGTTGCACATTTTAATTTAGTCCAACAGAAAACTAAAAGCCTGGTTTGATTATGATCCTTTTGAAAGACTAGTTCCACAGATCTAGTTCCCTGTTGCCATGTTTTCCCCACTCTCCAGCCCAAAGAATGCTTCTCTGTGATTTCAAACATCTCCCTGTGTCTACTGCAATGGTAAATTCTTCATCTTATTAATATAAATAATGCAATACATGAGAGAGCTCTGCAGTTTTATATAAGATTCCATGGGAGTCTGGCATTTTCCAGTTCAACAAACAAAGAAACAGGGAAAATGTGTGCCCCACTGATTATTTGCACCAGGGAAGATTAGAATGTGGACTCAAAACTTTCCGTGATTTCTCAGAAAATTAGGAAACAACCTTCCTCAAGACCCAGTAATACCACTTTTGAGTAATATATCCAAAGGATGCTCAATCGTGTCACAAAGACATGTGCTCAACTTTGTTCATAGCAGCATTGTTTGTCATAGCCAGAACCTGGAAACAACCTAGATGCCCCTTGACTGAAGAATGGATAAGGAAAATGTGGTACATTTACACAATGAAGTACTATACAGGAGAAAAAAATATAATGTCATTTTGAATTTTGCAGGCAAATGGATGGAGCTAGAAAATATCATTTTGAGTGAGGTCACTCAGATATAGAAAGACAATTATCATGTGTACTCACTCATAAGTGGTTTTTAAACATAAAGTAAATAAAACCAGCCCACAAACCACAATCCCAGAGAACCTATACAACAATGAGGACCCTAGGAGAGACATACATAGATCTAATCTAGATGAGAAGTAGAAAAATACAAGATTTCCTGAGTAAATTGGGAGCATGTGGACCTTGGGAGAGGGTTGAAGGGGAGGGGAGAAGTATGGAGCGGAGCAGAGAAAATGTAGAACTCAATAATAATAATAAAACCTTCGCAGTAAAAGTATTTTCTGAGCAGAAAAATCAGTCCACTGGCTTTGATAACATCCAGCTCCGACAAGAAGAAAATGTCCCCGGAAAGATTGAGACAAGTAAACACATTCTACACCATGGACACCGTAAGTGGAGGGTTGGATTTGATGTAAACGATTGATTATAATTGATGTTGTAAAGAAATAAAGAAATAGACTTTCATATCAGAGTATGATCCCTTTTGCTTGTTACTTATGACTTCTATTTCTGGAGTTTTAATGCCAAAATGAAAGGAAATCCCCTTAGTTTTAGAGTAGATGCCAGAAATAAGAAGGCGGGTGACATTCATTCTAATTACCCAGAAGTAAAATCTGCAATTTAAGCATGCAATTTTGTTCAAATGTGATCCCTATAAGAAATGGTTAATTAGTATTTTGAAGACATAAACAGAGCTGAGGCTATTATTATTTTTAAGAAGATATCTTAATATATTCAGAACATTTGGGAATTTCTAAAGGTAATTTTAATTGTGTGTGCATGTGTGTGTGAATGTGTGTATGCTCACACACCTGTGCCTGAAGAATGTCAGATCCACTGGAAATGATGTTACAGATCATATGAACCAAGGGATATAAGTGCTGGGAACCAAACTTGAGTTCTCTAAACACTAGCATGCACTAATGAGTGCTTAGGCGTCTCTTTAGCCCCACATTTTGGTAAATCTTAACGCTCAATCTCCTAGCCACTCTTACTGGCCATAGTGTAAGCTATTTGAAGTTTGTCTGTTTCTTCTTGGTTTCTGTTTTTTTTTTAAAGAATTATTAGTAAATACTACCATTTAGTAATTTTTAATTAATAACCATAGTGTAGGAATATCTTAGCAACTGAGCAGAAAAAATATTCTATTCTTGACCACAATTGCTGCAATAAAAAGTTTGTTTATAATAATTTTGAATGCATTGATAGGGCTCTAAGTATCTATATAAACAAACCAAATTCAACTCAGGGAAAACAGTGGCTTTTTAGACCAGTCAGTAATTGTCAATTAATGGTAGATTTTCCTATATTTAAGCTGAACCAATAACAACCACCAACTGCCCTCTAACTAGGGACTTTCCAGTAGAGTTATCCAAGTTTGGATGAAGCTTTGTTTTAACCAATCAATCTTTTGCTTTGCTTCCACAAGCCTTCCTTTCTCCTTCACTGTTAAATCACTCTGTGGTCTGGACCTGACTCTTTTAAGAGTCACTACTTAAGTAAACTATTAAAAATTTAAACTGCCTTGAATTACCTTTTGAAAGTATTACAAAATATACATGTCTTTAAATTATGAAAAATCATTTATCATATCCTGTTTGACCATTGTATACTAGTTGAGGTTAAAACAGCCTCAAATTCAGTTTCAAAAGCTAATGTAAACAAAATACAATCAATTAAGTTTGCTGCATATTTAAAATCCAGTTATCAAATTTTGGGCTTTAATTCTCTGCTTCCTAATTCCCTGAGGACAAGGTTTTTGAATATACTGTAAAAGCTCTGACTACTGCCCCAACTATCCATGGACTGGAGAGGATTTTGTATGTTATATCTCTGTGGAATCAGAATCTCTGTGACACAGTAGGTTCTATTACTGAGAAGCATTCAACATTGACCAAGTTTCCTTTTTTATTCATGGCATCATGCTGCTGTGCAATTAACTTGACCTAAAAGCTATATAAGACTTTTTCAATAAAGGTTTTATTTCTTTCAATTATATTTAGACTATACTTTCAAGAGTTGCCTTATTACAATGCAAGGACTTAAATTATGGGTAAAGTGACTTGAATAGAACTAATGTAAATTTCAGGGACGTTTGAAATTGTTACCTCTCCCCATTCAATTTCTTTAATAGATCTGACAGTGAAGAAATTCAGACTATGCAATTATTTTAAGTATTAACACCAAAGAATTTTAAATAAACTATTTTAGCCAGGATTTCTCAGAAATTCTGTAAATCACAAATACAGTCACAGTTTTCTCTTAGGGTGAAATCCTAGACCAAATAATTTGGAGTTGGAAAATTGTGATTTTTAATGTTAATAAATGTATACTTTCCAGTCAGATGTCACTCTGCCATCATGAAAAAAAAATCAGGAAAATGATAGAATTCAACTTCAACTCTTTATTCTACTATGCTTACCAACGTAGATAAGGATTTGTGTAGAGCTGTAATATTCCTCATGAGATAACTGTGAGCTATTAACTAGTTTGTTTAAAAATAATAAAGTTAATACTACAGAAAAGCTAATGGGATTTTCATTTGATTTATATATGTGTGCATGTGTGCATGCATGTCTGAGTGTGTGTGAGAGAGACAGAGACAGAGAGACAGAGTCAGAGAGACAGAGTCAAAGAGAGAGAGAGAGAGAGAGAGAGAGAGAGAGAGAGAGAGGGGAGAGATAACAGATAGAGAAAACAAAGAAACATGACAAATATCATCAGTCGTTAGTGGAAAATCTTAGAAACAAAGAAAGTAAACAAAACAATTGCAACAGATTCCTTTGAACTCTGGGGCTTTAAATCTATTAATAAACATTCATGTTCATTATGAGAAGATTTGAATGAACTATAACAAAACACTATGTTTGAAAACTGTAGCATAATGCAATCCTGACAGACACATTATTAGAACTTCTGGATTCGGTAGCAAATATTCCCAAAATAAGAACTATCATTCTGTGATGCTGAACAAAGATAGAGCCCCTTGAATCTCCCGAAATGTTCAAAGTAGGTTTAGACCTTCTGCTCTCTGATTATATCTACCAAGCAAAGTGAAGTGAAGAAGTAAAGCAATTATCCTAACTGATCAAGCAAAAAATAATCCTCTGTAAGCCAGAAACAGACAAGTGTTGAGGCGTGAATTGTCCAGATTGAATAGGTTGCCAGTATCAGGTACGTGAATCAAATAGTGCTATTAAACCTTATCATGTTTGTGCAAAAATAAAAAGATCGTAACATCGGGGAAATGATTTAACTTCAAGCCCTAACTACTGCTGTTTTCCCTTGTAGAAGACTATGCTAAAGGAAAGACTTGTTTCTAGGCAAGCAAACATGTACTAGAGGAAGATAGAGACAAAGAAAGACATAAAGATGCTGGGCTAGAAATGAACACACAATCTAAAAAGCGTTCCAGTCTAGAAATAAATAAACAATAGAGTATAGATGAGCCAGCGCTACATATCTCCCTTCAGTACTGGAAAACTCACACATGCATAGGTCAACCTGTTTGGGGAGAAAATGGTATAATCTCTTCATATTCTTCTTATGTTGCATGGATGTCAGTTGAGGGATGAGATACACAGAGATCCACTTCAGGACAGACAGTGAATTTCACCTAGAAGATAGTTTCAAATGTCTAGTTTCACACAAGTTGCAACAAATCAAAGGGTTTGGTGTCACGCGGCTACTCTGGGGCAAAAATCTGGGATCAGATCTATTTGATTCTTTGACTTTTGAGTTCAAGATCCTCGCTAAACTCTAGGGAAATAGCCAGGACAAATTTCCCATTTACAGACGCAAGTAGCAGCACATTCTCTTCCAGGCTGATATATCCTGGGGTTGGCAGAATTGTCTTTCATTTGTGTTTATTGGGCTGAAGAGGTCAGTGCATGGCATGGGCTAGAAGATTGGAAGCTGGAATTCTTGGCATCTATTCAGGGAAATAAGATATGACTGGTTATAAGAAAGCTAACAAGAAGTAAGAACACAAAGTCTGTCAATACCATAAAGTAGAGACCATCGAGGCCATATTGGAAATACCATGGGAAATGTCACCATTAGCAACATAAGAAACTGATTAGCACAGGATTCAAAAATGCTAAGAAAGAATATGTTAAAGGCCTAAAGTAAAAAAACATAAGAAGTGTTCAAGAGATCAAAACAATCTAGAATATCTAAAAAATTATAGATGATATGGAAAGGATTAAAAGAAAAATTCTGAGAGATTGGTACACTCAGACTATGCAAATTACAAACTAAGGTGGACAATTTGATTCCTGGCATTTCAACAGAATGGTGACTTGGTTTTCCTTATCTATATTAGGCTGTTCTACAGCCACTCTAAGGATGATAAGGATGTAATAGCATCGATGTGAGGGGTGGAAATGGATACCAGATAATTAAATTGAGATGATTGTGGCAAGGTAAAATATAATCCATTCAACCTTAGATGAGATTCTAGGATTAGTTGATAAAGTGCTTATTATGCAAGACTGAGGACCTGAGTTCATACCCAACGTATCTACTGAAAGAGCCAGAATGTTGTATGCATGCCTGTAATTCCAGAACTGAGGAAGTAGACACAGGAAATTTCCTGGGGCTTGCTGAAAAGCTGTTCTAGCAAAGTCGCTAAGTCACAGGCTCAGTGAAAGATACTGCCACAAAAGTTAATATGGGAAGTGAATAAAGAAAACACCTGAATTTAGCATCTGGCTTCCACCAATACACACAAACACACACACATATATATATATGCACTCATACCTGCATGCACATACATGTACATATACATACGCACACTGTAGTAAGGAGCTACCGGCTGCGTTTCTACTGCCTAGCTCCCAGCTGCCTGGCTAGCTTATGCCCCGAAATAACACACAAATTGTATTTTTTTTAAACACTGCCTGGCCCAATAGCCTCTTAATAGCTAATTCTCACATCTTGATTAACCCATTTTTAATACTCTGTGTAGCACCACAAAGTGGTGTGTTACTGGGAAAGATTCAGCATGTCTGACCTCGCGGCTGCATCTGCCCGGCAGAGGAGAGGCATGGCGTTTGGCTTACTTCCCTTCTTCCCAGCATTCTGTTCTGTCAACTCCACCAACCTCTGTTCTGACCTATCAGGCCAAGCAGTTTCTTTATTAATTAAACAACGAAAACAACAGATAGACAAATGACCTTCCCATTTCAACGCACCTTAGAGAATCTTGAACGTGGCAGATCAGGAAAAGAAATTATTTACTAACTACTACATTTCTGATTTGAACAGTATGACTTCATTAACTGAAAAAGGAACAGAATATAGACAGGGATAAAGAACACACTTTCCATTTGCAAAATTTTTAGTCTATGGTTGAAATATGCTGTTTATATTATACTTAAAGACCCTTTCTAGATGGAGAAAGATTAAAATAATTTCAAATGTTAAAAATTAGTATGTAATTTAACAACCAATTGATGTCCTATAGGTGAAAGGCATTTATTTTCAAATAATTTTGTATCTTAGAAAAATAAAATGGAACTTAAAAATATAATTTATAATTGTTTTATCATATTATTACCAAAATATAAATCCAATGTTGGCTAGACAGAAACTATATACTTTCAAGATGTACTTACCATCCTCATGCCTACAATAATCCACAATCAGAATATATTTTATAATTTGCCAAAATAAGGTAAATAAGAAGAAATCATCTCTTCTTTATGTGACATTAGACCAAAAGTACCCTTTATTTAAAGACAAAGATTACTGTGCTGGCCTAAATTACTCAAATTGGCTAGTTTTTCTTTTAACATTTACCTTTGTTGTTTTCTTTATCAAACTCGGTCTTGATTGGCCCTATTATGATTATGGAGTTAATGTGCCTTTTACCAAAATTAACCTTATTGTAAAATAGACAATCATCTTAACAATATTTGCATATCTGTTTAGTGCAAGGCATTGTGAGTTGAAATGTTCATGACTTTTTAAAAAGCAACAAATTCATTATACAAGCATTATAATTCATATTATAATATGTAAACACCAGTGGTGGCTTTAGCTATTAAGCAAATACTCTGATTTGAATTTAATTTTTCTTTGTTTCTTTCATCACAATGGTTCATTTTCCATGGCAATTTTTATATATGTAGATTTTTCATTGGCAATTAAAGTATAGTTATTTTTAGGAACATGATTATCAAATCGCCACAATGGAATTCCACACTTGTTCTTTCTACTAACTATTAAATGCAATTTTTTTTTGCTTGTGCTTTCAGGAAAATATATATGATCTACTGAAAAAAGCAATCTGGTTAACTTTGTTCTCCCCTCCCCATCAAGTTTGTCAGGTATATTTGCTAAAATGCTAAACATAAAACAATAGTAAAGACAAGCCAAAAATAAATCATACCTATCACTCCCATTAACACACTAGCAAAGGACAGCCAAGGTGGCACATACAATTCCAGCACTTGGAAAGTGGATGCAGGAGGATTGGGAGTTCAAGAACATCCTCCACTACATAGTATATCCCAGGTTGTTCTGGGCTGCAGACCCTGTCACAAGCAGCAAAGCAAAACAAACCAATAAACAAAACCAGGCATTATCAAGACACGTAAATTCACAATGGTTGCCACGTATGCAGTCTCAACCTCGCTTGTGTCAGTTTTCATTAATTTTGTATAAGGAAAACCATAACAAGAAAAACAATATTCATCTCATAATTTGTCAAATTTTCATCAATCTTTTAAAAGGGTAGAGACGGTTTTAGAAGGAACCAAGCATTCAAATTACTACCTAGCATGATTCAACTCTCATTGATTGTTCGCATTTGGTGTTGTCTCCACATCAGAGGTTAAACGATTAACAAAAACCACGTGACACCCAACAGAGAGGCACTAGAATTTAACTGTATTCCAGTTTCGGAAAAAAAAAAATGCCAAAAACATCCCTTCCCGTGTGCGCTTTCCTTTCAAAGATCACCAGCATCTGGTCTTTTGAATCATGGTTTAGACACATGAGAAAAGAGTCAATGTGATAAATTCATTACTTCAGCGAGCCTCTTACCCAAGGTGTTTTTGCAGTTTGGTGCATTTTCAGCTTGCCATTTCTTGGTCATTCAGTTCAGCCACAGGGTTCACTTTCCTCCTCCAATATTAGCGCTATCAATCAACAAAGTGAATTCTTCTCTGTCAGTCTTTTCACTCGCGACCAAAAGATGAGAAGCACACAGTCTGCCAAGTGTTGATTAGTCCCAGACTGCTGCCACCGTTTCTCAAGCCCTCCTCAGAAACTTCAACTGTGTTTCTGCCCAGCCACACAGCCGTCATTTCACTCTGCCATCCGAGTTTCTTCTCAGTTGAAATAGTAGTGTGTGCTTGTGTTTCCAATACTGTCTTGACTTCATACTTCTTGCATGTAAAACAGTTATAGTTTTACCAAGAATATGGTGAAGATATTAATAAGTTAAATAGTCTACATGGCTATTAGTAATTAAATCTTTTCGGCTTAATATTCCCCATATTTATTTATATACTTAAAATGTTTATCTCCAATTTTCTTTAAATTTTGATTAAAACTTTACTTTTTTTTTAACCTGTTATTCTCTATGATGGCTTTTATACCATTTCAATCATAGACATAAACCAATCCCCAAACATTTGAGTTTTAAATCCCATTATGTCATTAATCAGTTTTTGATCAGATTTATCTCATACAAGAATATTTATAGCTTGTCTATGCAATATTTTATGCTTTTACTTTCCCAATCATCATTTTCTCTTCACTAAGATTACTTTTATTATTTAAATATTTGCACTGTTTCCAATTCAAACTCAAGCACTAACCAAGGTGATAAATTTCCTCTCAATATCTTTATGCATTTGCCTAACTCTTAAAGTTGATTCTTTGTGAATTTCTCCCAGCTTGAATGGTTGTTTGGAATGTGACTTTTGTCTTGGGCCTTCCCCCTGGCATCAGTGTGGAATTCCCCAGGCTTCTGTTGTACAAGTTTCTCTTTTCCTTCTCACGTGCCTCAATATGCGTGTGAAGATGGGGAAACAATTTGGGCAATTCAGTGTTCCCATTCCAGATTTTACTAAGTAATCAATATACGTGCAACTGGAAGTCGGAATGAAGCTGTGGGGACGTCTCAAAATCCTTATTTCAAAAACTCTTCCTTTCCTTTTCCTTTGATTCCCATGGGGGAAATCCTATCTGGGGGGCCCTGCTTTGTTCTCTCACCTCCACTGCAGATCTCAGCTTGTGACACCCCAACTTCCTATTGCTACATCTCCACTGACCGAACTTCCTGTGGTCCTGACAGATTCCCTCCTTCCCCAGTTCTGCCACTCCCTTCAGGTTTATGGCTACTCAATATTTACAGACCATGACATCCATTTTCTCTCTGGGCGCCCATGGCACCGCACTCCTCTAGTTTTTCTCTTTCATTTCCCCATCTGTTCTCTGCTCCTTCGCTGGTATTTCTGCATTTCTGCACTCCTCAGTCATGCAATCCATTGACATCTCTTTCTTCTCTCGTCTTTTCTGTTCCCTTTCCATCAGTGTGCGCCGCTTGCCTATTCCCTCTATGATTGATGTAGCTCCCTCCCTCATTCTTTCATCTAATTGGCTAATCATGACTGCCGGTTTTACTCACTTTTGTTAGAAAGACTCTGCTAGGTCTGTTTACAACAAGATGAAGCCCTAAGCCCTTCAGCCTGTGTGAGAAGACTCCTCACGATCACAGTCTACTTTTTTTATTTTGAGGCAGTATCTTACATAGGCCAGGCTGGCCTCTAACTCACAGGTAGCTGGATATCTTAGGATTTCCAATGCTGTGCTAAAACACTAAGGTGAAAAGCACCTTGGGGAGGAAAGGCATTATTTCATCTTATAGCTTGTAGATCATCAGCCAGGGAAGTCATTGCAGGAACTCAATGCCCATGCCTGGGAACTGTCACAGGTTTGATCCCTGGCTGCTCTGATAAAATAAATACCACAATTGTGCGAGCCCATAGTTTTCCCTTTCCAGTTCATATGGAAGTGAAGTTTATACTATATTGTAATCTGTTAAGTGTGCCATGGCATTGTGTCTGTAAAAACCATGAGAATGAATGCTGCTGAGATTGTGAAGAAGCAGTGGACTAAAATGTGGGTCTCCGGCGCCACAGCAGCCCAGGCATAGACTCAGAATTATTTCAGCCTACCCCAACATCAACCCCTTCCAAGATCTGCTGGAGCCCATGAACCTGACCTGCATACCCAAAGCTGCAGGATCTTCACAGCACAGGGCGTCAGCGGGATGTACAGGAAGAACCATAGTGGGGTCCAGCATCAAATGTGGAGCGGAGACCCGGGAACTTGAACCAGAACTTTTTCCAGTAGAGTTGTATGGACCAAGGAACATATGACGTGACTTACTGGATCGCACAGAAGCTTCCATGATGAGATTTTTAATTCCTTTGCTTTTAAATTTTTTTTTCACTTTTCTCTCTTTAATTTTGTTTTATTCAGGCAGGGAATGTAAAGGCAGAGGATGGATGTGAAGGGATGGGGAATGGACATGATCAAGATACAGGATGTGAAAAGCGCATGGAAAAATGCATTTTATTAATAATAAAATAAAAACAGTGTGCATGTAAAAAAAAAAAAAAAAAAAAAAAAAAAAAAAAAAAAAAAACCTCTTCCTGTCCTCTCCTGGGTCTGTGCCTATTCAAATACAAAGTGTCTTATTCCAACTCTCTAGCTTACTTTTAGTTGCCATCTCAGGTTTTCTACTGCTGTGATAAAATGCCAAGACCAAAGCAATGTGGGGAGTAAAGTGTTTATTTGGCTTTCACTTACACATCACTCTTCATCAGTGGAGAAAGTCAGGGCAGGAACTCGAGCATGGCAGGATCCTGGAGGCCAGAGCTGATACAAGAGGCTTTGGAGGAATGTTATTTATTGTCATGGTCCTTTAGGTTGCTCAGCATGCTTGCTTTTTGCATCCAGGACCAATATCCCAGGGGTGGGTGGCCCTACCTATAATGGGCTGAGCCTTCAGTCATTGATCACCAATTAAGAAAATGTCCTAACCTGATTTTATGAAGCATTTTTTTTTCTCAATTGAGGCTCCCTCCTCTCTGATGACTCCAGTTTGTGTCAAGTTGTCAACACACAGTTAGTTAGTCTATTTTTTTTTATTTCATTTTCTGGAACTTTATATCCCCTCTGCAAGGTTATTTATTTTTTTGCTAAAAGCCATTGTATTTTCTGATGGCTCATTTGAACAGTTTTGCTTTTCAAAATTAAGATTATATATCTCTCCAAATTTATAGTGAATATTTCTATTGTTCGAGAATACCACCAGGTGTTTTGTGTTTTCTCAAAGTTTAATTTTCTCCACTTGAGTAGTTCATAACGTACTTTCATGTAGGATTCCCTTCTGAGTGGCTTCGTATTCTTTGATTGCTCATGCTTAGAAACACCACTCTAAAATGATGTGCTTGGCTATGGTCTAACTGTAGATTGACTTTTGGGGGCAATTGATTGCTCTGCAGAAGCTGTTACTTTGTTTGTAGAAGACATCACTCAATGTGTCCCTAAAGAAACATTAAAAATATTTTCCTTAGATTTCAGTTTGGTTTCCTTTGGGGGCATGGTAAGTCTGCATAGAGCAAAACTCAGTAAAAGATAAAACAAAGAAACAGCTTCAGTATGTCATGCCCCTTTCGACTGACTGTTCCAGAGAATAAACTTGTAGAATTCTGCTGATTTGAGCAAAACCAGACTTTAAACTGGAAGATGTTATGATAAGGTGTTGCTGGTCCTTGCTTCATCCTCCAGTACTAATACTAGGCCCCGGAGGAGTCAGTGGTGTAAATTTATTGTTTAAATGGATCTTTACCAATCAATTCATGCTCTGCTTCCTTGGTACTTCTGTTTTAACTCTCTATAACCCAGATCTCTAGTTTCATTGACTTCTGCCCATTTTTTTTGCCTTGGTATATTGTAGACTGGATCATAGTTATGTTCCATTACTATTATTTTAATGGAGTTTTAAGAATGGACAAAACTAAATGAATACTATCAATCCTTTATCTCTATCAAACATTCAAACTCTCTTGTATAAATGATAAAATATATCTTCTTGACCTTATTTGAAGATCCTAATCACAGATATTTTAAATGGAGTCCCCGATTCTTATGTCATGACCAGTAATTTCTGTGAGACACAGTCTTGTCATTTAAGTATCCCACAGCCTTCATTTGCTACCACGAGTGTGCTGGCAGTGCCATAATCTAGACTGCTTCCTGGCCATTCTCAAGGCTTCCATAAGTTTCCTACTTTCACTGGTACAGTTTTTTTGGCAAATGTCATGACACTCTATAGATTATTTTCCCCAAAATGACCATTTTGCAACTGAGTTTCTCCAAGTTTTATGAGTTTTCATTTTACTTTTATCATATGTGAAGTGACTCAGTAGCTAAATGTTTCATCTAATTTTTTAGCAGTTTAAAAGTGCTAAGACCACATTTGAGCCTAAATGGGGAAGAACTCACAAAGGCCCATCCATAGATAAGGAGCTATTGGCAGCTAATTGCTTCTAAAATAAAAAGATTTGGTTTTATGGGGTGTGGACCCGGTAGGTTGACAAACTCTAGTACTGATTTTTTTTCTATTTTCTTTTTTATTTATTCTTTGTCTTTCACATCATGCATCTCCATCCTATTTATTTCTCTATCTCTTTGTATCTGCTCTTTACCCCTGCAACCTCCCCTACCAAAGTGAATCAAAATAAAATTTAAGAGGATAAAAAAAAAAGTTCAATCTCATCAGGAAAGTTGTAGTTTGACACGAGTCCTGCAGTAAAACCTTCTATCCATATATCTTTGCTGGGAAGTGTTTATTGCAAAGAATCATTGTTCTGGTTTGAGGCCTCTGGTTTCTGCTACACTATTGATGTTGGTCCCTTCATATCTGGCTACTGGAACTCCTCTTCGTTATCCTGTTATTGCCCTTTATCATGGAGATCCTGTAGTTTTGGATCTGTAGGACCAGCATTCACATGTTCCAGCAACATCTCCCAAATAATCACTCAGAGGTTTAGTATTATATATAAAGGCTCAGCTGATAGCTCAGGCTTATTACTAACTAGCTCTTACAACTTAAATTAACTTATTTCTATTAATCTATATGGTGCCACATGGCTCATGGTTTTTTCATGTCTTGCTACCTATGTGTACTCTTGACTCCACTGACTCCACCCTTCTTCTTCCCAGCATTCTTAATTTGGCTATCCAATTTATACTTCATATCTGGCTACTGGTCAGTCAGTTCTTTAGTAACAAATGAGAGTAATATATAATTAGAGTGTACAGAAAGATTATTCCACAGAACCTTGGTTCCAGGCTGGGGTTGTTGCAGGATTGGTCATCCTGCCAATCTCTCTTGTCCTCACAACCACACCACAGATGAGGAAGATAGAACAACTATGCCCACTTACACGTTCAGTGCTGGCTCACTCACAACCCTCTCTTCAGAGTCAACTCTACTGTGCTACCCAGTTGAGTTGCAAGGTCCATTCTCCTGAGTGCTACAGTTGATGAGGGGTTGGATCAGGTCCTCCACATGCTGCAGGTAAAGAGGGACGAGGGGAGGACATCTTTCCCACACCACATGCCAGGTATGACCTACTCTCCCATTTTCCCATGCTCAGGACCAACTCGCCCATGCTTCTAACACTGATTTTAAAATCACTGGGGTATATTAAAATAGGAGGTCATGAATTGAGGAGGCCATGAAGTTGGAATCAGGGAGAAATTAGGGGCAGTAATGTGACCAAAAATGTATTGTATATATGTATGTAATTCTCAAAGAATTAAAATAAGAGTGCTATGACCAGCATTTCATTTCTTCCAATGAATTCTGTCAAACAAGGTAGTTCTCATGGTGCTTCTCTGTCCCATACTTTGAAAGGTCATCATGTTTTCCCTGTCTACTCCAGTGTTTGACCTTTTCTTTGTACTCCTCTTAACTTACATTTTCCAATTGAGTTATTTTGTCCCTGTCTTTGTTCATTCTCTCTTCTCTTTCTGTTATGTGACATTTCCTTTTTCCAGACATTCCTGAGTTTATTTTATACTGGAAGTAAAATAAATTATTCTACACTAAACAACCAAAGTTTTAATATTTACTTCTCTTTCTGTTTAAGGTAACTTCTGCTGAGTGTTTAATCTCCTGCTTTAAGTTCTATAGCTTGAATGACGACTTCAAGGAAATGACATTAGAGAGACATTCCCATAGCTATTCTCTCTCCTGGGCTGCATTGCTTTTGTATTTTCTTGATAGAAGATACAACTGATCTCTAGTCTCCATGTAATCTTATACCAAAAGCCACGTTTTTCTGCTTTTCCTACACTTGACTTTTCTTCAGGAAAAATTCCAACCCATCTTAAGCATACCATCCTTGTCACAGATACCATAACAGAAACAACAGAGCACTGGGCTAAAAGTACACAATGAGCCAGGAAAATAGCCTGAGCCTTTGTCAATTTTGCTTTAAGAAGTAATTGTAATTATTTTATATTCATACAAGGGTATTGGTCTCATCTTAATATTTGTTCACATTTGAGCCTTCCTAAGACTACTTTTCAGCTTTTGTACTACTTCAACAGCCTCTCCCTAACTCAACTTGTACTTCTGGAGTATCTTTATATCTAAAACCATTATTAAGTGGATTTGTTAATGGAAATGTCATACGCTTCATGGCTCTTCTTTACCAACAAAGTATTTAGAGATTTTAAATTTATCAATATTTTCCATCAACAAAAGCAAATGGAAGTTCTTTCTTGTGTTGTCATATCATAGACTTGTTCAGCACACCTCACCCAAGAACAGATTCCCAAAGACAAAAGTACTACATATGCACAAAACAATCAAATTTTTAAATCCTTTAAAAACTGATGTTTTCTTATCTCTAATTTGGCTGAGAATATTCAGAAATTTGTGGTGACATTTGTTAAGAAAAATCATTGTGAGAAACACTAATCAAATTATATTCTCTCTTTTTCTGTTATTAGGAAGAGCAGGCCATGTCCTGTGGCCTGGCTAGGTTAGCCCCAAAATAACCACACAGAAATTATATTCATTTAAATCACTGCCTGGCAATTAGCTCTACCCTCTTATTGGCTAACTCTCATATTTTGATTAACCCATTTCTATTAAATCTGTGTATCACCATGTGACTGTGGCTTAGCAGTAATGTTCTAACCTATGTCCATCTCAAGCCAGAGATTCATGGCGTCTGTCTGTCTCTGCTTTCTTCCTCCCAGAATTCTGTTCTGTCTTCCCCACCTACCTGAGTTCCACTCTATCAACTAGGCCAAGGCAGTTTTTTAATAACCAATGAAAGCAACACAAATATAGAAGAGCTGCCTGCACCATTTTTCCTTAATTGGCTTTGAAATACATTGTACAGTAAATAAAAAGTAAAGAGAATGGAAAACCTTTTGAAGCATTTGAAATTTTGAAAGAATTAAAATCCTTCGCACATGAACACACACTATCAAACTGAGAAATAAACAAAAGGAAATACCCAATCTCCAGAGGTTTAAAGTACAATAATATACTCTAATTATGTTTTAATCAATTTATAACTGACAATTATAATACCATTTAAACATTTTAAAAATAAGAATATTGAAAAAAATTTCTGAAAGGAATTTTTATGATATATATAATAAAAAGAAAAATGTTAACAAACACTGGAAAAAAACACATGAAAAATATGTAGGTGATATCTTTTCTGATTGATATATGTGATATAGAGATTAAAATATGTTTTAAATAAATAATAAAGTTTTTAATCTATCTAAATTCAGTTTTCATCTCTTAATCTATAAAATTAATAGTTTAGCTCTAAATTTTAATGTATTTTATTTTAATTGAAAACTAAAATGACATGGTAACTTAAGAAATATTTTATCAATATTCTTATTTTAAAAAATGATGGACTGATTATGGAGCTTAAATTGTGAAGATATTCTTGAACTTTATAAATCATATATCTGAATATGAAATTCAAATTATAAACATGCATGCTTTCATAAAGAAATGTGATTTTCTGTATTCGCTTTTAAGTATTGATAATTTTAACTTCATATATAAAATTGTACAATAGTTTTTGCTTTATAATATGCTATAAACATGTTATAGCAATTATTGATGTGATTTTTAAATATATCATAAAATAATTTAACTTTAAATATGATTATATCATTTCTTAAAATACACTTATCAAATTTAATTTCAGTTACTTTAGATGCTTGTTTGTCTATATGTTTTCCCTTGAAGTTAATATGAACTGTCTTCATGACTTAAAATAAATAACTAGAAAAAGAGAAGTTACATGATGTACATTGTCTACAAGTTAAATAGACAAATTAGAAATTTCCAGGGATTTTAGCAATTTTTTAAAGCCCATGACCAAATGAGTTTATACTTTTACCTGGCTATTAGTCATAGAAATGATACTTTCTCAAGAAGTTTGTCAGTATAAGTTGCTGCGTTAATGCTTTTTACTTCTAAACTGAAAGCCCTTCAGCCTGGCCACCTATAAAAAAATGTATATGTTTTATATATTATACAAACTTTCCTAGAAAAACATTCTGGAATTCATCTAAAGAACTACATTTTCAGATAAATTATCCAGGTTTCTACAGAAAGCATAACCAACAGAATTTTTTCCTCACCAAACATTTTGTGTCCATTTCTTTTTAAGTTTATCAGATGCTGAGAATACAAAGAACAGAACACAGATAATAGCAAATGATAACGCAACTATCATTACTCACTATGGTATATGTAGTTTCTATAGACCTGTGATGAGATCAAGCCATAGTTTAATGTTTTCAGAAACGTATGTGTGTGTTTGTATATGTACATTGGGCACATGTGCAAGAAAGAGAACAATTTTCAGGAGTGGACTTTTACTATATTCAACTTGTATATTGTCTTAATTATTAAAAAATAATAAAAATGCTTGAAAATTACACAACACACAATTCATTATAATAATGTTAGCAGATATGAGAAGTCAAATCATAATCCAAATAGGTCAAGTGCAATTGAAACCAAATCTGTCCTATGAAGTACCTTCAGAATGTCGTATGTACAAACGGATTAGGTTGCAGTTCAGGACATGTGTAAGTGAATTCACATGATATACTCTTTATCTAATTGGCAACTAAAAATGCTGTTACTGATATAGGTCCTTGGAGATTATTGTTTGGAAATCCTTTGTATAGCATAACTCTTAATTACCTTCATTGCTAAAAGGGCAATTCAGTATAAACTAACGTGTTTTTTTTTTCCATTAAGGAAAGTCTTGAAATGCAATTTTATTGACATAAAGCAAATGTATGTCGACAAGGCAAAAAATAATTATTTTTCTCAAATATGTGCTGAAGGAACAGAAAACGATTGAATTTAAAAGACTTCTTAAATGGTTCATGGAACAGCATTGACATCATGTCCACAGGGACTTTTGCTAATCTATTTTTTTGGTCTAAAAACTGAGGATTTAGTGAAAATGATTTCTATGATGGATGGACAATAAGTTTATTTTTGCAATGCTGTTTTGTAGGAAGGAATACTAAGTATGATGTTAAGTATGATGTTATAGCCAGTTCACTTAAACTATCTCTTTACAATAGATGTTATCTTCATAATAGATGTTAAGACTCAAATACATCTGTTTACAGATATATAAAGAATTCACTTCTAGAGAATGGGGGAAGCTTGGCTAGTAGTTAAGGATATTATCTTTTTCTTGAGGAAGATAAGAATTGCAAGTCTCAACATATATATATATATATATATATATATATATATATATATATATATAGTCAAGTTCTTTTCTCTAGATCAAAAATAGGGCAGAAAATAGCTGAGTACAGCCACCTGTGCATTTCTAGTGCAATTGTGTATCCCAGTGAATACCACTTTTTCTCTCCTGAACTCTGCTTAATTAAAATAAATTTTCAGAAAAAAAATTTATTCACAAACATTGAAGTAAAATTCTTTCTGATTAACTTAGTCTATAGAAAAATCCATTTCCCCCTTTCTACTTGAAATTACAGAGTAAATAAAAGATTGCTACAATTGTCAACAAAGTTCATTTACAGCAGAAACGTGATTTCTCCAGAAGGAGGTCCCTATATATTTCAGGGGATAGATGTATGTTGAACTGAATGTGAAAGCCAGTGTCATCAGTACTGAATAGCTCTGTGACTGGGCCACTTAAAGCTTCTTAAGGAAGAATTTCTCATATTTAGATACCCATATATGGTGTATCTGAGTCTCTGAAAATGGTGAAAACTCAAGAGGTTCCCAAAACATTATAGGTTGTTGCTATTGCCCTTGGTTCCTGACAGAGGTGGAAGATAAGTCCCTACTGATGAAGAAACCACACACTTCAGGCACAGGATCCACAGGCCTCTAAATGGGAGATACCATGAAGGCCTTACTTGCAAACATTAACTTCCTTGGTACCAGAGGCACTATGCAACTATCCAAAGGAGAGACACAGCTGGCAGTCCTACCCAGCAAGGACATCTATGAACCTCAACAGCGATCAACGCAGCTTGGAAACTCTCAATTCAGTAGTGACACACATCTAACAGCCTCTAATTGGACTTAAGTACCACTCAACAAGAAGGAAATCAGGCCTGGTACTAGAAACCTTATCAGCTACCAAAGAATAGTGATGCCATGGATCTCAGAGGAGAGTCCACAGCCACTAGGTTACTAAACCAACACAATCTCTAACTTCATGGTATTTGTCCTTCTACTTACAGACAAGTGTAGTCCTCATTCCTCATCAAGAAAACTTCTCTTCATAATAGATGGAGACCATTTCAGAAAAACATGATCAAAATGTGGGACCCAATCCCAGTGGATACATCTACAACACAGCTCCAACTACTAAGGTTCAGGGATTACTGAGGAAGACAGGACTGAATGTCGATAGAGTACTAGGGAGTTTACTGAGAATATCAGAATTGTGACCATAAGTCTCACCAACATAACTGATAAAACCATGAACTGAACAAGGACAACAACAATATACTTGTTAACATGGATGGGGAAACTCAAAGGCCTCATCCCTTCACAAAGAACTGTAGGCAACTAAGGAATGTTGACAGCGAGAGAAATATAGTCTTACTTAGATAAGAGCACACAAACTGGTTATGCATAGTCATAAAAATACCATTACAAAACCCGAACAGATTGTATTTATATATAAATAAATATATACGTACATATATGTATATATACTCACATATGAACAAGTAATGAGAAAAGAGGCCATAAATTTTAAAAAAGAGGAAGGAGAGTTACATGGAGGAGGGTTTGGAGGGTGGAGAGGGAAGGGGGATTGGTCTAATTATATTATAATCTCAAAAAAAAACAGATAATTTTAAATTTTTCGGTAGCTCTTAGATGAGGTTCTGGAATAAGATTTTGCCAAATCTAAACAGTAAAGGAAGAAGTCAATTAAATAAAATGACTAATAAGTAGAAATTTAATGGAAAAGAATTATTGATTTTAAAACAAATTTTCATCAAAAAGTACTAAAATAACTGGAGAGGAAGTACTATTTACAGTTAAAATTAAAATATATAAGGGATGCAATAAATAATAATATAATTATCTTCTTTTGTCTTACTGCTGTGTTGTGGAATAATCTTTTCATACACTGTGAAGATGTGTCACTCAGGTTAGTTTTATAAATAGCTTAATGTCCAATACTTAGACAGGATTTCCAGGCCCAAAGGACACTGGGAAAAAGAATAAAAGATGCCGAGACACAGAGAACAAGCAAGACATGCAGGAGGAGAAGTAACAGTCATGAACCACAGGGCAGCACAAAGATTTATAGAAGTGGGTTAATTTAGATTATAAGAGCTAGTTAGAAATAAGCCTAAACTATTGGCCAAGTTTCATAATTAATAAAAAACTTCCATGTTATGATTTTGGAGCTGGCTGGCAGGACAGAGAAAGACTCACTACACTATGATTACATCATTGTTAAAGAAAAATATAGAGATGCCATTTGCATGTACGATAGTAACAATTTGCAGGGTGGAACTTCTGTGATTTTAATAAATATTTTCTGTCTCTATAATATCTGTGTCATGCACTACTGTGACTCTAATTTCCTCTTCTTATTTTCATCTTTGAGATTATGTGTCATGTGTGTATATATGTTCACATTGTTGGGAAGTGAATATACCTGCAAATGTGAGTGTGTACATTTGGGAGCCCAAGGGCCACAAATCTTTGTCAGCTCTTCTCCCACCTTACTCTCTGAGACAGGGTCTCTCAATAAAACCTAGAGCAGGCCAGTGCAGGTAACATTACAGCTAATGACCTGATTCAGGCTACTCCCACGCCACTGTGATTCTCTGACTCATCTTTTTGGAGACTAGAATGAATGATGGGATACTACACCCACCTAGCACTTATGTGGGTTTTGAAGATGTGAAATTAGGCTTTCTTCCTCGTGTATATATAAGCCTTTAAGTTATCAAGTCATCTCCCCAACCTGGATTTCCATTCTTTAAGGCAAAATTTTAAGTACCAATGTTAATCCACATGAAACTTATGTTCTCTTTGAACCAGGCAATTTTATAAGGCTCAATTTTTATATTTAATCACAGAAGAGGCACTAATACCTATTGGAAATAATGTATAATAATGCCACAAACCAATATCAAACTGAGAAAAATGAATGAAATTACACTTCTAGATCTGGTACAGTGAAGTTAAAATAAAAAAGTAAGACATTTTAAAACAAACCAAATAATTGAATAAAAAGGGTCTCATTAATCTTTCATAATTTTGCTTGGACTTGACTTTAAAAAGAACTGTACCACAGGGTGTTATTCACCACAGATTGATTAATTTATTTACAAAAAAAACTCCATCTGAAAGGTCTAGAGAGACAAACATGACTTCTCTACAGCACAAATATAAATTCATGAGGTTGGAAATTCACACAAGTGTAGGAGATCACCACACACACACACACACACACACACACACACACACCAGAAAAAAAAAAAAACAAGAAAAAGGAAAATAAAACATGTCTTTAAATGCTAGCTAAAGCTAAATGCTGCATTCTTTTTAAGGATATGAACAAAATTAAAATCAACCATGTTCTGTAAAGCCATCCTGTGTTAAATCCCATTTACTACAAGAAGAAGCTTCTCTGATGTGGATGGAGCAAGGCACTGATCTATGGGTGTGGCGGTATATCATTAAAAGTCATTTTAATGCTGTGTTGTTTTAGCAGGTTAATAGTATTAGCTTTTCCCTATGCTTCTGACCAAACTGGTCTTAGGCCTTGGTCACTTTAGAACTGCCGGGTATATGTTCTATCTCCAGGAGTAGGCCTAAAATCTATCAAAAAGTGCTTGTTACTCCAGAAACCCACAACTGGATAAATGAGCAAAGGTTGAGAGACTTTGGAGAACACATTCCTATGTGGGATGTCTTCATTAAACCCTTCCTTTCAATCTCTATAGCAGAGGAGGCAGAAAGATTGTAAGAGTTAGAGGTGGTGGATGACTCCAAGGGAAAAAAATCTTCCAGACAAAACAAGACTGAAGCACATATGAAAACACAGAGACTGTGACAACATGTACATAAGCCAGATAAGATCCCAGCATTGAGGGAGCTATATGCAATTGATAGCCAATGAGAATGGCAGATAGATAGATAGATAGATAGATAGATAGATAGATAGATAGATAGATAGATAATAGATCGATAGATAGAGATAGATATAGATAGATAGATAGATAGATAGATAGATAGATAGATAGATAGATAGATAGATAGATGATAGATAAAATTGTTTTTTTTCCAATGAGAGCTACTGGGTGTAATGACTATACTCCAGGGCCAGCCCCATGCCGAGCAGTAGTTGGCCAACAAACACCAAGCTGAATGGTATCTTTGTTTTGCTTTGCTTTGTTTTGACACTTTGTCTTATTGATCTTTTGCTTGTCTGCTTTGATTTTCATTTTTTGTGGGTTTTGTTGTTGTTTATTGTGTTTAAAGTTATCTTTTTATCAGAGAGAGAGATACAAGAGACAGAGAGAGAGAGAACATAAAATTTGATTGGTAGAGAGCTAGGGAGGATCTTAGAGGAGATGGAGGAGAAAGCATAATGAGAATATATTGTATAAAAAGTGTTTCAATTCAAGAAATAATTAGAAAAGTCATCTTCAGTTGAGTGATAAATGTTTTGCTTTTCTCTCTACTTAGCATTTTATGCATTTTTATGTGTCTTACTTTACGAAACAGTGCTAATGTCCTTGTCACAGTTGATTTTCTGTCATGGCGACTAGCATACTCCCTTTCATTTTTCATTTACCAAGCTTTTAATTCTTCTTCCATGAAAGTGTCAAATTTGATACCTAGGAGTTGTCCTCATCTTTGCAGGATAAACACAGTCAACTATTTCTTTCCCAAGCATAGATTCCATGACAACTACCCAGCAAGGGGGGGTGGAGGTGAGAGAAACCAAAGATATTAACTCTCTCTTGAGAGAGCTTATTCACATGACTTCCCTACATGCTGAGCATATGGAATTTGAAACCTTGCCTTTTTTCCATTTTTGAACAACAATTCTAACAGGACATGAGAACATTTAAAGGTCCACTTCTTTCTAGTCCTGTAGGTTGTTGGGCTCTTCTGCTGAGGCTATTAGCTCTGGCTATATGAGGACACCTGCCCACCAAAACAAACACAAGATCACTAATTCATTTCACATGGGTCACCAAACTAATATCAAATAGCAGTAGCTCTTGTTTATTCTGAGCTTAGATGAGATTCAAACCTGAGACTCATGGCTAAAAGGCTTAACCTCCAGCCCTTTAACCCTGGGTCACTCCCAATCTGTCTCTCGGGTCCCTTTCATTAATGACAGATTGAGAAGGATTATAAATTCCCAAAGACCTACATGCAATCCCTTGGATGCTCAACTTACCGACAATTACGATCAGAAGCCTCCCAATTCCTGTGTGTTTGTTCATATGATTGTATCCACACAAAGAAAATTAAGCAGAGACATGAGGAGGCAATCACCCAGAAAATCCTGAAGAAAAAAAAAAAAAAAGAATATTTCAACCCAGGTTCAGGAATTCACCTTTGGAGATCAGGACAAATATACCATGTGGTATCTGTGCATTAACATCAGCTAACAGCGAAGGGTCAGATGATTACCAGATCTTAATAACCCAACCATCTAATATTGAGAGAGTAATGAGAATGGGGAAAGACTTTAGTAATCCCAGAGATCTGGGACAGTCCTTAGTGAAAATTCACCACATCTTATGCTGTAAACATAGTCTGGGCTGTTGATGGATAAGAAAGAACTGAGAGAGAGAGAGAGAGAGAGAGAGAGTTTCCACTGTCTGTCCAATAGTTCTCCAACATAATGGGCCAAGTTAAAGAGAGTTTGGAACAGCCAACTACCCCTTTGGAGTCACACACTTCTTTGGCTATTTTTATGATTTTTTTTTTTTTACTTTGTTTCAGTCTGGTGAAATCTGGAGTATAGAATAAGAGTTTAACAATCTTACACAGAAACCTCTGGAAAAGGGTCACCAAATTAGGTATAATAATGCTCATTGTACATCAACCATGTATTTAACTTGACTCCATGCTATATGTACTCACAAGAAGGTAAGTTTTTATCTCTAGAATTTTTTTCTGAGGATGATATTATTGTACATAATGTGCAGTTTTTTAAAACCATTGCTTTTTGATTTGTTTGTTGAGCAAGAGAAAGAAAACCATGATGTTCGCTGGGTAGGGATGTGGAATGTATCTGGGAGGAGTTGGGGGATGAAAAAATATGATCAAAAATATTGTATAGAAATATTTCTGAATAATATTCTTAAAAAACTAAGACAGATTTGTGTACTAATTATTTTATGTGGGCTTTTTGCTTAATCAACTCTTATGGGCTAAATTGTGTTCATGCCCCCTTTAAAAGGATATTTTTAAACCTTTGTACTTTAATATGACATTAATTAGAAACATAATTGGCAAATATTGAATCAACATAAGCTGTATAACTAGAATGAACTATCAGCCAATATAAGGGCTGAAGAGACAGCAGGAAATGTGGACCCAGCACAGAGACCTAGAAAGCACACCATGTTGTAAAGGAAGCAGATCAGAGTGATACACCCACATGTGGAAATGTGTCCAGGATTGGTGGCCTTCCCCAGAGTCTGAGACAAAGGCAGCTGTATGTGTGTGGGGGGTGGGGGATACATATGCCTTAAGACACATATGTAAGTCACATGGTACCTTGTAGGAATCTAGTCTCTTCCTGAATCACAGAGTTCTCAGGGTCGAAACTCCAGTCATCAGAATCAATGCCACAGTTACTTTACTCACTAAGTCATTTTTCTGTTCTGTGATTTTTGATTTCTAACCACACTTCTAGGAGAGTATCTCTTTATTATCATTACAGCCTAGGAAACTAAAATAACACTATCATTACAACACAAGAAAACTATTAATTTTCCATATCCAGGAAGTTCATGTGAAACTTGTCTGGATCTTTCTTATATAATGTATTTCCAAAATAAAATAATAGATATAACTTGAAAAAAATTCTAATAAAGTAATGTTTAATTTATTTTCTTAAAAATCTGGCCCTCATGAAAGAAAGAGAAGATGAAGAGAGGGAGAAGAAAGAGGAAGGGGAGGGAGAAAAGGTGGAGGAGGAGGGAGGAGAGGAGGGGGGAAAGAAAGGGTGGAGGAGGAGGAAGGAAAGGAGGGGAGAGAGAAAAGGTGGAGGAGGAAGAAGAAGAGGAAGGGAGAGAGAAAAGGTGGAGAAGGAGGAAGGAGAGGAGGGAAGAGAGAAAAGGTGGAGGAGGAAGAAGAAGAGGAAGGGAGAGAGAAAAGGTGGAGGAGGAGGAAGGAGAGGAGGGGAGAGAAAAAAGGTAGAGGAGGAGAAAGGAAATGAGGGGAGAGAAAAAAGGTAGAGGAGGAAGGAGAAGAGGAGGGGAGGGAGAAAAGGTAGAAGAGGAGGGAGATCAGGAGGGAAAGGAGAAATGGTGAAAGAGGTGAATTTCATCTCAGTATAAAGAATCTATTGCATACAGACTGAATTTCTCTCCTTGCAATATTTTTTATGAGGTATTGTTAAAAGATGTTGAATAAAAGAGGTTTGATGTCAATTCAGCAATCTAACACTAGGGAGACTGAGCGAGGAGCATCACTTTGGGTTTGAGACTAGCCTGAACTGTGTAATATCTTCCAAAAGACTAGAGATCTAGTTTGATAGTAGAGTGCTTGACTAGCTCTAATAATAACAATAATAGTAAATAATAATTGATGGAGGAGGGTCATCTGTCTATCTGTTGCTTTCATTGGTTAATTAATAAAGAAACTGCTTGGTCTGATAGGTCAGAACATAGGTAGGTGGGGAAGACAGAATAGAATTCTGGAAAAAAGAAAGCTGAACGATATAGATCTCCTCTCCAAGATGGACACAGGTTAAGATTCTTCCTGGTAAGCCACCACCTCGTGGTGCTATACAGATTATTAGAAATAGGTTAATCAAGATGTGAGAATTAGTCAGTAAGAGGCTAGAGCTAATGGGCTAAGCAGTGTTTAAAAGAATACAGTTTCCGTGTAATTATTTTGGGTAAAGTTACCCATGTGGGAGCTGGGCAATGGGAAATGGCCCACAGCTCCTCACTACAAATAATAATAATAATAATAATAATAATAATAATAATAATAATGTGCTGTTTCTGGATAGTTTGTGCTACACAATAAGACCCTATCTCAAAAATGAATGTGCATGATAATTAGGAATATTAATTCTCCCTCTTTTTCATATTCTTTTCCTGATAATGTAAGAAGGGGCCTCCACACATGTGAGATCAATTTGTAACCACATGTTCAAAGAGGTAACCTGCTTGCCAATTTTTTTCGTCCATGCTGGACAATCATGTCCTTCCTTTACACTCCTCTCAATGTATTTGTACCCTACCAGATATTAAGAATCTCTCTGAAACCCATCATCTACAGCAATACTTCTCCATTATCACCACTCAGGCTGAGTTATTGTACTGCCCTGGAGCTCTCGGTAGTTCTCAGATGACTTCCTCTGCTTCCTTACTTTGCCATGGGGTTGTGTGAACATTGATCTTATCTCTTATTACTGCATCAGAAGTTTCTCGGAGCAGGTAGTATTCCCAGGCATCCTCTATGCTTCACCACTGTTTCCCCCGGTCTAAAGCCTTCCATACAGTTGGTTTTCGATAAACATTTGCTAAATTGATTTTGAGCTTGAATTCAACGGCACAGGATCTCCTATACTGAAACAAATCACCTTGTAGATGGCACATTGTTTGGTTCAGTATTGCTGCACCAATGGAGCAAGGCATTTGCTGCAAATTTTTCATATAAATGGTAGATGCTGGAAAGGATTTTTACAAAAGATCATTCACCG
This sequence comes from Alexandromys fortis, assembly GCF_014885135.2. Lineage (NCBI taxonomy): Eukaryota > Metazoa > Chordata > Mammalia > Rodentia > Cricetidae > Alexandromys > Alexandromys fortis. Next base: position 8,907,254 of record NW_026067944.1, read on the forward strand.
GCAAAAGCGACAGAAAAACAGCCTATGCTATCAATATTTTTCATGCTATATCCTACCCATTCAGTGGCAATTCATTTGTGTGGTTAGTATTATGTGGCAGATTCCACTCTTAGATTCAGAATAAAGCTAATTTGCATTGGCACACCGACTTAACTCACTAGTGCACTATTACCATGTAAGCAGGTGTATGTGCAACTACAAATAAAGGCCTGCTGATGGAGTCCCAGCAGGGCTTCTGATGAGTTTTCATTTTGTTGAACCTTACCCAGGAAATTACTGTGTAAAAGGCTTTGCTATTAGTTCTTTTCCTGAAATATCACTTAGCTACACCTGGCCAAATTCATGGTGATTATACTAACTATACAGACAGGTGAGTAGAGAAATCTCCCTAGGCTTTTTTACGCATTTTCTCAAACTAATTACTGAAAACATAGATATCCAAAAACATTACCAATATTTAATTCTTAAAGGATTCAGTAAGAGAGTTAGTATCAAAAATCTAATAAAAGAAGAAAATCCTTGCTAAAAGTAGAATTGGTACTAAATAGTATCTACTCTAATATTAAGGACACTGTGGAGAAATAACTACATTTATTTATATAGTTATTATATATACTATAAACTTAACCTATAACCAGTATAGACCTAAGCATACTTGGTAGAATTACATAAGTTCTTTTAATTGTTTAGATGTTGTGTTAAAGAAAAACAGTGAAAATAAAAATTCCCATTGTTACAACCCCTGACCATATCTTTTGGTTTTTATCATAACAGTTGTATGACAAAGCCATAGTCACTCAAGGCTGTATAATAATGTGTGTGATAGACTTATTAAAATATAAGTTGATTTTGGATTTAAGATTATAAGAAAACAAGCACATATTGAGGACTTTCTTTTTAGGAGATTCTCTGAGATTTCAGTACCAACAAATGCAAGATGGCTTTGATTTCAATTGTTTTCTATTTTAAATGAACAAAGAAAACATTTACATGATGCAACTTGACAAAGGTCTGATCTCCAAAATATATAAAGAACTCAAGAAACTAGACCGTAAAAGGTTAATCAACCCAATTATAAAATGGGGCACTGAGCTGAACAGAGAATTCTCAACAGAAGAAGTTCAAATGTCCATAAGACACTTAAGGACATGTTCAACTTCCTTAGTGATCAGGGAAATGCAAATCAAGACAACTTTAAGATACCATCTTATACCTGTCAGAATGGCTAAAATCACCAATGATAGCCTTTGCTGGAGAGGTTGTGGAGAAAGGGGTACCCTCATCCATTGCTGGTGGGAATGCAAACTTGTGCAACCCCTTTGGAAAGCAATGTGGCAGTTTCTCAGAAAATTCGGGATCAACCTACCCCTGGACCAAGCAATACCACCCTTGGGAATATACCCAAGAGAGGCCTTATCATACAACAAAAGTATATGCTCTACTATGTTCATAGCAGCATTGTTTGTAAGAGCCAGAACCTGGAAACAACCTAGATGCCCTTCAATGGAAGAATGGATGAAGAAAGTATGGAATATATACATATTAGAGTACTACTCAGCAGTAAAAAACAAGGACTTCTTGAATTTTGCATACAAATGGATGGAAATAGAAAACACTATACTGAGTGAGGTAAGCCAGACCCAAAAAGAGGAACATGGGATGTACTCATTCATATTTGGTTTCTAGCCATAAACAAAGGACATTGAGCCTATAATTAGTGATCCTAGAGAAGCTAAATAAGGAGAACCCAAAGAAAAACATATAGGCATCCTCCTGAATATTAACCTTCATCAGGCGATGAAAGGAGACAGAGACAAAGACCCACATAGGAGCACCCACAGAAATCTCAAGGTCCAAATCAGGAGCAGAAGGAGAGAGAGAACGAGCAAGAAACTCAGGACTGCGAGGGGTGCACCCACACACTGAGACAATGGGGATGTTCTATCCGGAACTCACCAAGGCCAGCTGGCCTGGATCTGAAAAAGCCTGGGATAAAACCAGACTCCCTGAACATAGTGGACAATGAGGACTACTGAGAACTCAAGAACAATGGCAATGGGTTTTTGATCCTACTGCACGAACTGGTTTTGTGGGAGCCTAGGCAGTTTGGATGCTCACCTTACTAGACCTGGATGGAGGTGAGTGGTCTTTGGACTTCCCACAGGGCAGAAAACCCTGATTGCTCTTTGGGCTGATGAGGGAGCGGGTCTTGTTTGGGGGAGGGGGAGGGAAATGGGAGGCGGTGGCGGGGAAGGGTCAGAAATCCTTAATAAATAAATAAAAAATTGAAAAAGAACATAATCATACTATGAGAATTGTCTCATTTGTCAAAACGTTAATAACAACAATAGAAGTAGTAATGTCATTTGCTCTCAATGCTGCTAACACTCAGTGGTGGAGTAAAATTGCCAGGCTTGAGGAGTTGAGAGAAATATCATAAGTAAGGTGCCAATATTGTCCCAATTTTAATAAAAGAGATGCCATGCATTCCTCTGTAAACAGTGTACTAATTGATTTGGTCCACTTTCACTCTCAAAGATCCCCGCATCCAAGTGACAAGTGCATGCTCATTCTACCACTAGGCAAATGGGAATGTGGAACTTGAAGGAAGAAGAGAATTCAGATGGTTGGAGGGTGTGCTTCTTTCTGGAAATCTAACACCAATAATAGATATGTGTGAAGGAGTAAGAGAGGAACAGCATGGACACTCACTGACTGGATGAGAGCAGGCCTTGACTTTTTGAGATGCCAAGTTTGGATTAGATCTGGCTCTCTCTTTTCCTAAAAAAAAAACAATAGTACCCACTCTATTTGTGTTTAGTTTATGTGGGTGGGGGTTTAGCCTACATGTATGCCTGTGCACCATGTGTATGTCCGGTGCTCTCAGAAGCCAGAAGCTTCTTGGGATTAGAGTCATGGATGGTTATGAACTGTCCTGTGGGTGCTTAGAATTTCTTGTTCACTTTAACTTGGTGGTATTAAAGTTTCATTGAATAATTTTTCTGCAACAAGGAATTCTGTAAACCATTGAGGCTCTGATAATGGCATCAGCTTTCAGTTTTCTAACACATGGACAGAACTTTTGACAAGTACTGTAGGTGATAGACTCTCTCGGTGTTTTCTAGTTGATGAATGTGGTGTGCTACATCAAGGAACAGGCTTGAAAGGCTTGAAAATTAAAATTCTCAACAATGAAAGCAAAAGACTTTTATTTAAATGAATAAAATTGTCAAAAATTAAAATGTTGAACTACAAAGATTTTCTTGTGGCATTTACAAATATCTATAAACAAAATTTTTAATGTTGAATTTATTAGAATTACTTGATTTCCAAAATTACTTTTTAAAAATCCTGTTCAGTCTTGTTTTCAAAGTTTTGAAATATCTGATATCACATCAGACACCCTCTGTCCCCCTAAAATTGGCTTAAACGTCACACACACTATTCTCTACTTTTTCCCTTCTCTCTAATTGTCTAGTGTATCTAGGGGAGGGGGTAAGGCTGTTGGTTAGTTATTTAGTTTGTTTGTTTGTTTGTTTACTCACTGTTTTGAAATGATTTCTTATTTTTCCCATTTCCTTTGTGAGCATAATCAACATTCTCCCACAAATAAAAGGGGGAAAACATATTTCAAAGTGTCGCTTGACTCTTTAATCTGAATGAATAGGCCTCACAGATTATACAGATAGTATAAAAACCAATAAATTATCTTACTCGCCAGGCTAGATATAGATATAAGGCAATACAAAGGAATAGCCTGCACACTTGAATATAAACAGAATAATGATGTTTTCACCACACCACTTGTGACAATATTTAACCCAATTATGTGCAGGAAAACAATACTATCTCACATCATCATGGAATAAAAATAAAGAAAATTATGATAAGATAATTCTTTTAGAGTAAAATTGGATGATGATATAGAAATCCTATAAAAACGAAAGACATTCTTTGACATATTTGTGAACCACGTAAAAGGATGTATCAAACAGAGTAAAAAATATAAAGAATAAATAAAGTAAGATAGATAGATTATAGATAGGTAGACAGATAGGTGATAGATGTGTATACTTATATACTTTTAATGAGCTTTTTATTGGAATTTCTAACTCTGTAATTTACAAAGTAAAACATCATTGCACATCAGAGAAAATGAGTAAAAAAGCAGTGTATTTATAAGATGGGATATACTCCCCAATCACAATTAATTCTCTAGGATATTTTAAAGGCCCACATGAAGCAGATCATGAAGATATTCACTATCCTGGAAGAAGCACGGCCCCCATCCCAATCAGTTTCTCCTTATACTAGCGGCACTGACTTCCGTTCTTTGTATGTAATAGTTGTATAGTTTCAAGTTGTATTACACATATTTAAATTTCTTTAATAGTTTAATGGCTTAAAATACTATTTACTCTACCTCTAGATTTTGGATAATTTGCCAAAGTCTATTAAAACTGTGACCGTACAATTAACACTGATTGGTGAACTATTTTATTTGTATCTCTGTGTTGGTTACTTTTCTGCTGTTGTGACAAAGCATTGTGACCATGGTGACTTTACAGAGTTTATTTGGGGCCTATAATTTCCAAGTGATAGAGTCCATGACTGTCATGATTTGGCAGCATGGCAGCAAGCAAGTAGGCATGGCTGAAGCAGTAGCTGAGATCTTACATCAGCTGGAGAGAACACACTAACTGGGAATGGCATGGGCTTTCTCAAACCTCAAAGCCCACTCCCCAGTGACAAGCCTTCTCCAACAAGGTCACTCCTCCTACTCTTTCCCAAACAGTGAAAATCAAATATTCAAATATATTTACATGGAAACCACCACAATGAGTCATTGCTAAAGAGAACTGGGGGAAGCGCTATCTACATATTGTTGGTGCCGTACAGCGAGAATCTGAGAAATACACGTGTCTAGAGCATTTGTTAACACACATGTTTTAAACATTTCTATGCTAAATGTGATGAGAAAATATCAATCTTTATGGACTTAAACTTTAAGCTTTGATTTGGAAGCAGACTATGTGTTTCAATAGTAAAAAATGATTTAAAACATCTATCTAAATTCCAGCATATGGGAAGCAAATACAAAAGATAGCCACAAGTTCATAGTCAGCCTGATATTCATAATGATTTCCCGACCAACCAGACCTACATAATAAAACCCTGTCTCTAAATTTAAAAAAAATAACAATAATAATGATGACAGTGGTGGTGGTAAACATACATACAGGATCCACTCCAAAACAAATTGATTCTTGGAATTGGTCAAGTAGATTTTTCAAAGGTATTCATATAATTTCAAAAACACATAATATAAAAATTAAGGGATTTTTTTAAACGAAGTCAGACGACTGTGTGTATAGAAAAGCCAGTGTAAAGATTGTAAATTTTTGTCTTCGCAGAGACTAGTGATATGGCTTGGCATTTTCCTGATGAAATGGATGGTAGTTATGCATTATATATGTTGGTCAGTAGCAGTAGTTATTTTTATTTAAGTGAAGTATCATTAGTGTGAATAAATGATATTTATATTGTAATTCTTGAACCATCATCAGGAAAGTAAGAAAGAGAAAGCATAAAGCTGGATCTGAGGAGCTATTTCTTAATCTTTTCATGTTTGGGAGTTAAGTGATTCAAATTCCTTCAAGGTAATTCAGGTCATAATTATGTAAATTAAGCAACCAACTACTACATAAGCATCCAATGTCCTTCCTATGGAGACAGGTATTTATTTCATGCACTATGTGTGTGACTCTTACATTTCAATACCTTGATCCATTTTAACATCATAAAAGATTCTGGCCCACAGGGACCGCTCTTCCTGTGCACTGTGGAACTGGACAACACACCCGTGGGCAATCTTCAGTAGTGTGATTGTTGTACTTGGTCTAACTGATTTCTCTGTTCTTTTTCCTTAAAGACACACTAGGAATATATTCCATGAGAGAGGGTGAGATTAGAAACTATTGGCCTAAAGAATATTGGAGAAGACTGACTGAACACATGATAGATGTAGAATTATTCACAGAAGGGAAAGTATAGACATATCTGGCAGAGAGAAGACTCTGAATCTGGTCCTACCGCAATAAATTATGCTACTCCAAGGCTAGAGAGGAGAGCCAGGATCATTCTGCTTACTATTCTGAAAGGTTGGAGATCAAAATGAATTAGGCAACATATTCAAAGTCCATCAGTAACCCTGATAGCATCAGGATTGCATCTCTTAGTAAGGAGACTCGAGGGTTTTGTTTGAAGTACAGGAACAGGGCCTTCATACCTATACAAGGCCTGAGAGGCACAGCATGTACAATAGACACATATGCACATTAAATGTATACATGCGATAATTAATTCCAGGGAGCTGCTGGTAAATTGGAGGGAGAAACGTATCATTGTTTATTGAAAACGGTAGACTGTAGATTTTTCAGACAGTTGCCGACTGGTACGCCTCAGATGAAATTTTCTTCTTCCAGTCCCACCCGTCCCCCATTATTCACACTGTTATTACTTCATTTTTTCTTCAAAGTGAATTACCTGCTTTTTATCCTGCTTCCCCCACCCAATTAGAAAAACAAGAGGTAATTCAGATCCTTAAGGTGAACATTGTTTCATTTCCCTTTGTTCCAAACCACTTATACTGACACCTTTCAGAGTCTGTTCCTCTTATTTAAGACTCCCCTGCGTTCTGTCTTTGTCTTTTACGAGCGAATTTCCCGAGATTTACTCCGTGCAGGCGAACAAAGACTAGGCAGCTGGGTCTGCATCCCAGCAATGCAGACAGCTGGGGCTCTGCATTTCCCGGTGTGCTGTGCTAGTTTGTTTGTTTGCTTGTATTTGAATGGTCAGAGGGACTTGACAGGATTCTACCTGGAATGCCTGAGTCTTGGACTCCATTCCCAGCCTGAGTGTAAAAAGCTGAGTTCCGAGGACTCCATAAACAGTCTGTACACCGTCCTGGGTCACTATTCTGGACATTTCTAAATATCCCTGTCTGGCTGAATTTTACACAGCACTACCACAATATATGAAATACATGTGGGCATCTCTGAGGTGCAGGAAATGCCTGAGATTAGAGGGATTAGAAACAGGTCCACTGCCTACCCAGAAGAGCTACCCTTAGAAGATGATAAGAAATCTACCGAAACGCATATTAACAGCAACAAAAGCTGGATTAATAACACAGTCAGTCTTTCACTTGGATCTTTCTAAAGAAATGAGGCGATTTTGTCAAAATAATAGGCATGTTTTCTGATGGCTGTCCTGCTAAAAATATAGCTTCTCCACAGAAGCAGCGACACGTTCTTGAAATAGCTCCATTTGGCTTGCATCGCTGCGTGTCCTTATCTTAACTGGATGCGAACTATCTAATGTCCTTCTAAACGAAAGTAATTTTTGGACTCAGTGAAGTTGCGCTTCTGACAATCCCTTCCAGATGCGATTATGTAGAAATATTTCATACAGCTACAAAATGGGCGGGGGGGGGGAGACAGTTGGAGATGTTCTATATACAGCCACTTTGGGGGGGGGGCTTTCTTTGGATAGCAGAGTAATGTGGTCCGTAAGACAGTGCGTGGATGAGCTCCACAGAGAAAGCCAGCCTTCTCCTGGGCTGTGAATAGCAGCTTGCTTTGCTTTGCCCTTTCAGGCAAACTGATAGCCTGGAAGGAAAATCATTTTATAAATGCAGCATGCCTTTGTTCAGCAGCAAGAGCAGATGCTGTTAAAGTCTTATGTCCTGGCTCTGACAATGTTCCAGAAACCTGACCTGCCACAATAGAAATTGCTGAACAGATCAGTAACTGTGCGAAACTGTAAAATTCCACCATGAGACTTCATAGGCAGAGACAATAGAATTCTGTAACTTTATTTTACATTGCTTATCAGAACAGATGAATGTATGTTTTCTGATACTTATGTGTATTTTTATGTGTGTGTGTGTGTGTGTGCCCATGCACACATATATAATCTGCGTAATAATGACAGACTCTTTATTTCAATTTTTAGGAACTCTTTAGTTGGTGACAGGGGACTATAGCAAATTTTGATAAGAACGTATGAATCAGGTGCCAGAAAGATGACTCCGTGATTAACAGCATTTGTAGATCATGTAAAGGATCTGAGTTTTGCACCTAGCACTCTGGTTGTTCACAAACACTTTTAGCTCTAGCCATGGGGGATTTGTCACCCTGTTCTGGCCTCCTCTAGCACCTGCATTAATACCAACAGACAGACATACACACATACATAATTGAAGTGAAAGCTAAATCTAAAACATAGTATTATAAATCAGCTAATACATAACCACCTTAATTTAAAAAAACCTAAAACAACTGATTTTTAATCTTTGTCAATTCTCAGAGCTACTCTTTGTATAATTGGCTATCTAAGAGACTCCCAAAGCATACAGCCTATTTCTATTGCCCCTGGCTACCCCTGAGAAAGGGAAGGAAGGTTCTTATTGCTAAAGGGTATATGAACTTCAGAAAAAGATCCCAAAAGCCCCTGAACTGGTAACATTCAAGCTTCCAAAAGAGGGAGACAACCAACAATCCCACCAAGTTATGATACCTAAGAACCAAATTAATGGCCAGAGTAGCACATAACCTTACAGTTGCAGTAGTAGCACACCTTGGTGGTAACCAATGTCTAGAATTGGACATAAAACACACTTATCCAGTGGGATACCATGCCTGGCACTAGAAACCTAGCTAACTAATCAGTGCTAGGTCAAGCATGGTTATTGTAGAAGAAACTACAACTATTAATTTACTAAACCAACAATCCCTAACAACAATCTATAAACACTTGTGCTTATACCCAGAGATAAGTGTAGAATTCACCCCTCTTCAAGAAAACTTCCCTTTGCAGCTGACAAAGACTACTACAGTAAAACCACAACCAATCAATATGCAGAGTTTTGAAGCCTACTGCCAGTGGATACATTTACAAACACTCCCATACCTAAGACTCAGGGAGCATTTCAAGGTGTGTGTGGGGGGGGTGCAAACAGTTTGTAGGAGCCTGAGAATGAGAGAATCTGATGAGAATGTCTCTCCTAGTAACCTCAGAAGTGACACACATAAACTCTCTCCAACATGACCACCCCAACATGAGTTGAACAAAGATGATGCCAACAAATAGGAAAAATCCCAGGGTATCATGCTTGCACAACGGATTATACACAACTAAATAAAGCTAGGATCAAGAGAGGTATCATCTCTAGAGACGAGTGTACCACTTGGTTGTACAGTACACAAGGGTTATCCCTGAAAACATACATATAAAAAGTACTATATGGACTTAGTAGATTATGTCTGGAAATACAGATGTATTTATAAATACATATGTGCATACAATAGCAATTGAAGAAAAAGAGACCATACATCTGAAGGAGAGCGTGGAAGGATGTATTAGAGAGAGAAAAGGGAAGGAGGAAATGTTGTGATTAAAATACAGTCTTAAAATTGGTATAGCTGTGTCTTGAGGTAGATTGATTCCCAATTTTCTAAGAAACCACCATACTGATTTCATACAAGTTTGTACTGCCACTAGCAATGGGGGAGTGTTTCCATTACTCCACATCCTCTCTAGCATAAGTTGTCATCACTGTTTTTGATCTTAGCCATTCTGACATGTATAAGATAGTATCTCACAGTCATTTTGATTTGCTTTTCCCTGATGACTAAGGACGTTGAGCAATTCTTTAAGTATCTTTTGACCATTTGAGATTCTTCTCCTGAGAATTCTCTATTTAGATCTGTACCCCATTTTTAATTGGATTATATGGTGTTTTGATGTATAGTTTCTAGAGATCTTTATATATTTTTGAGATTAACTCTCTGTTAAATGTGGGGTTGGTAAGGATTTTTTCCAACTCTGTGGAATACCATACTAATTTTGAGCATATGTCCAAAAGATGTACAATCATTCCACGAGGTCACTTGCTCAACTATGTTCATAGCAAGATTATTCAAAATAGTCAGAACCTGGAAACAACTTAGATGCCCATCAACCAAAGAATGAATAAGGAAAATGTGGTACATTTACATAAGTGAGTACTACTGAACTATAATAAAGATGACCTCATGAAATTTGCAGGCAAGTGAATGGGACTAGAAAAAAAAGTCATTCTGAGTGATGTACCTCAGACCCAGAAAGATAAAAATTGGATGTACTTACTCATAGGTGGTTATTAGGAGTAAAGTATAGAATAACCAAGCTACAATCCACAGTCCCAGACAGTCTGGTAACAAGGAGGCTTCACAGATAGATACATGGATTTCCCTTGGAAGTGGAAGTAGAAAAGATCTCCTGGGGGCAGGGGTTTGAGGGATGGAAGAAATAGGTTGGGTGGCCTGGGTGCATGTGGTGGCAGATTGGAGGCAGGATGGAAAGAGAGAGTAACAAAAGACACATCTTGATGGGTGTTGTTTCAGGGTTATGGAAAAACCTGGTAACAGGGAAACTCCTAGGAACAAGGTGAAATGCTACAGTTTGAAAAGGCACCAAGAAACGTGGCTAAACATAGATAAGAATTATGGGTTACTTTAAGTTATAATAAGCTAATAATAATAAGAGCTAGATAATAATAATAATAACAGTCTATTAATTGTTATAAACTACTATGTGTTTCTTTGGGACTGAATGACTGTGGGACTGATTGGGACAGAAACTTTGTACTATATAATGGCACACAATTTGGGGCAAGAATTTCCACATAGAGCCTGAGAAAGCTTTTTTTTAAAAAGAAAGGATTCTAGATAGACAAAAGAACAAAGTCAAGCACAACTTCTTGATAACAGCATTGTCTTGGGTGGGCTCTGTTTGCTAGAGGTGAGCAGAAGCATGGCTTTTTCTAAAGAGGCTTCCTGACTCAGTGTTAGCAGAAAAATCCTCAGAGCTCTTTTAAAAGGCCATGCCACCAAACACTTAAATGGTGTTTATGAGCAGCTGCTGGCATGCTTCTTATTCATAGTCTAGAACTAGAAACTCCACAGAGCTGTGATTAAAAAAAAAAAAAAGTGACTTCTGCCAGTACCTCCATCATGGAGCTAGACTTTTGGGAAGCCAAAGAGTGTAGCAGATCCAGCTGCCAAAGCTGCAGCTTTAATCCTAACCATGTTACTTAGGAAATAAAAGACTCATGTGGAGAGAGAGAGAGAGAGAGAGAGAGAGAGAGAGAGAGAGAGAGAGAGAGAGAGAGAGATACAGTGAATACAGATTCAGATGGAAAAACCTCTAAACAGTTTCAGTGTGTTTAAAATATGAGTAGGCTCGGGAGAAAAGAGCAAAAGGATAGTGAAAGTCCTTTTTTATAAAAAAAAAAAAAAAAAAAGAGAGTAGTAGGGCACAGTGGTACATGCTTTTAATCCCAGCACTTGCAAGGCAGAGTCAGGCAGATCTCTCTGAGGTTGAGGCCAGTCTGGTCTACAGAATGAGTTCTAGGACAAGCAAAAATACACAGAGAAACCTTGTCTCAAAAAAAATTAAAAATGAAATACTAAAAGAAAGAAATTTTAAAAGAGAGCCACATAAAGATGGAAAAATACACAATCTGGATACTGTATGTTATTATGTTGTCATTGAATGGTTTGACTGCTGAGGAAGGAGAAAATACTACTAAAAGACATTTGATTATAAACACTGTAGGACTGATCCAACCTATATATTTTTAAAATATCTTGACTTCAAAATTTAATTCAAAAGTTATGTTATTTTGGAGAAGAGGTTTTGCTTTTGTTTCTATAGGAAATGAGAGGCTGTGGATTCATTCTGAGTTATGAAAGGTTTGATCAAGAAAGACCCTGGAAAAATCTCCAATAGGAACAGATAGCCCAGATGATCCAACATGTCAGATAATCTCTGTTGTAGTTTCTTCTGAGTTGCACACCCAAAACAGTGTCAAGACTGATGACTAAAATAATCCATCCTCACAAAATACTCCAGTCAGGACTTGACCATAACCCTAGATTTTCTCTATGTCTCCATAAGACTATCAGCACTCCCGTTCAGCAGAAAGTAGCTAGAAAACTATGCCCACATTCCCAATACATGGATCATAGATGTTTGTCTTTGTTTAGAGTGTTGGTTACAAGTTATTATGGATAATTGTCAGGAAAAAGGTTACACAAGGCAATTAGGTTCAGATTTCTTCTTTGTAAAGAAAATAAGGGGAAATGCTTTGACAGAATGCTCTTGTACACTGTAAATATTTGTCACTCATATTGGTTTAATAACATGCTGATGGGCCAGCAGTCAGGCAGGACATATAGGCAGGGTGATCAGACTAGGAAAATTCTAGAGAAAGTAAGGCTCACCTGCAGTTGTCACCCAGATGCAGAGGAAGCATTACGAAAATGCTGCCTGAGAAAAGGTACCAAACTATGTGGTTAAACATAGACAAGAATTATGGGTTAATTTAAGTTGTAAGAGCTAGTTAATAATAAGTCTGAGGCAATAGGACAAACAGTTTATACTTGATAAAAGCCTCTGTGTGTCTCTTTGGGACTGAATGGCTGTGAGACTGGGCAAGACAGAAACTCCATGCTTCAGATGACCCCAACTAATTTTCTTAGCAACAGAAGAAAGAGTGCCTGAGCTAGCTATCTACTATAAGCAGATTGGTGACTCCCTTGATTGTAATCAAAGATATTCTATCTAGTAACTAATGTAAGCAGAGGTAGAGATTCACTGACAAGCACTGTGCTGAGTCTTGTGGAAGAAAGAGAAGAGGAATGTATGTGCCAAGGGGTTCATGATGAGGAAACCCACAGAGACAGCTGACCTGTGCTCTTGAAATTCATGGGCATTAAAACAACAGGGAAATTATAAGGGACCAACCTAGTCCTGTTCTGTAAGGCTGGCCAGTGGGGCTGTTTTACTCTCAAACCTTCAGGCAAGCTTTATTTATTAAAATACAATTGAAATTCCACTACATTAATTAATATAGTTTGTGTGTGATTATTCAGGTCTGGGTGGATGAGAAGTGAAAGCACAGTCTCTACTTACAAGAGTTGTTGAAAACCATTGCCAAGTGACCATTCAAAGCCGAATAAATGAAATTTCTACAACAAAAGGAGAGGTGAATATTGGCGTGTAACTGTAAATTTATATCACAAGAGCCACACATTGCTTACTCATAGCTTCACAGTCAATTGCTGAAAACCAACTGGAATATATAAAATAATCATTTACTTATTTCTGGATTCTTTGATTGGTTCTTCCAGTTAGACACAATTAGGAGGTTTTAGTTTGGCTTGCTGGAACTAATTCATGGGTCAGAGAGCAACTGCCTGTTCTGCAGGGGACAGTAAGCTGTCAACTCCTTTTTTTTTCTTCTGCCATGCCACGTATACTTCATACACTGTGTGTTTCCCAACATCTTTGAGACTTGACTCTATCTGAGCAATAGCACTCCTTCTGCTAGATACTATTGAAGAAAGCAAGTCATAACGTCAACGTTGACTTTTAGAATGTGGTGAAATATAATTTACCTCTGGTTAGAGTATCTAAACATTACATTGACCAAGATTGAGAGAAGAGAAAAATTTGTCCTTTCTTTAAAAAAAAAAATATACCATAGAAGATAATTAAGTTGTTCTTATTCCTATATTTGCTGTCAGCCTATGAGAGAATATTATTGCTATGAAATACTTGGTAGGATCCAGATGTATGAAGTTATTACGAGCAAGAGAGATGATGCAGTAGTATGAAAATGGGAATACCCATGCCCGAGAGATACCTTGGCTTTAAACTACACTTGTATACCTCAGCTGTATGAAGAAGAAATTGTTCTTTGTTTTGGTGGCAGTGAAATCTGGGTATTTGGTGGTGGGGGTGGCACAGGGATGATCATACTGGCCAATGACCACAAAATTCAACTGGACATGGCAAAATTGTGACAAAGAAATCACCTGAGTATCAGAACAGAGGAACAGTAGGAACAGCTGACCCCTACAAGCTGGATGACTACTTTAAGTCTTTAGCTCAATTTTCTTTGGGTGATTTGTAAGTTATTACTAAATGAACTCTAAAATATCCTTCTGTTTAGACAAATGTTAATGGGTCACTCAGACTACCTCCATGAGAGGTCCCCTCCAGGAGACTACAAAGCTAAGAATATGTCTGCAAAAAAAAAAATCAGGATTCCCAGTGTCATATACCAAACTATTGGAATTATGGCTGCCTGCCGGAATTCTGTAAGAACTTGAAATACACAAATTTGCTAGCCAGATGTGGTTATTTTTTTCCTCAAATGAGACAGATGTTATTATTGAAAATAATAAATTGATTACATAGGATAAGTAATCTTGTAATAATTATAATAAAAACCCAAGTATATTTCCACAGAACGTAGAATGCAGTCTTCCAGAGAGACTTTGTTTGCTGATTTTAAAATCGTATCTGTGTGTGTATGTGTGGGGGTGTGTATGTGCATGTTTATATTTTGTACATACATATTCCAAACATAGATTTGTATGCATGCCAAAGGTCAGCATGTGTCTCTTGTTTTCTTATGCTTTTTTTACACATGGTTCCTCACTGAACATACAGTTCACGGATTCACCCAAGCTTGCTGCTCAGTGAGTTCCACAGAGATCTATCTCCACCTCACTAGTTGGATTACAGTGGAAACTAGTAAGATTACAGTTGAATGCTTCCACACCCAGTTTTTCAAGTACTTGCTGAACACCCAAGATGCTCATGCTTTCCAGCTAAAACATCTCCCCAGATCCCCTGCTTCATATTTACCCTTCCGAATACATAAACATCTCACATGGTGCTCAAAACCAAACATAAACCATGCTGCTTCAAGGACTAGAATAAAAAGCAATTCTTGAGTCAGCAAGTACTACAATATCCAGAATGAGGCTACTCAAGGAGCTCCTTTAAACACTTTTATGCCTAGGCCAATTGCTACCATTCAAACAGTATCTCAAAATTAAAAAAAAAAATAAAACTTCTCTAAAATGACCAACTTGGTAGTTATAAAAATATTAGTCACAGTACCAGGTACACAGCATCATTGAAAAATTTGTGTGTATACTAGTTATCTAAACATATCTCATACACACTAGATTAATGCATTTTTAATTAAAAATGTCATTTTTTTCCAGTCTTATAAGTGACAATGACTCATGTTTAACTTCAAAAGCATAAGACTGGTTAATATTGCATAACAAACCTACTAAGTAATGAATTTAGGGAGACGTTGGCAAATCAAACTCATTCTACTGCTGCTTGTCACAGTTCTCAACTCGAGCAAACAGCAAAACCACCACCAAGTTTCTGTGCACTTTATGGTGATGG
The DNA here is from genome assembly GCF_014885135.2 of Alexandromys fortis. Lineage (NCBI taxonomy): Eukaryota > Metazoa > Chordata > Mammalia > Rodentia > Cricetidae > Alexandromys > Alexandromys fortis. Next base: position 8,922,575 of record NW_026067944.1, read on the forward strand.
AGGAAGGTCATTGGTTAAAAAATAAAGAAACTGCTTGGCTGGCCCTCATAGGTTAAAACATAGGTGGGAGGAGTAAACAGAACAGAATGCTGGGAGGAAGAGGAAGTGAGCTCAGAGGCCATGCTCTCCTTTCCCAGGCAGACACCATGGAGCAAGCTGCCAGGTCAGACATGCTGAATCTTTCCCGGTAAGACTGATGCTACACAGATTATTCTAGATGGGTTGATCGGGATATGAGAATTAGCCTATAAGGGTTAGAGTTAATGGGCCAAGCAGTGTTTAAAAGAATACAGTTTGTGTGTTGTTATTTTGGGTAAAGCTAGCTGGTGGTGGGAGCTGGGTGGCAGAATGCAGCCCCGTAGCTCCCACAACTTTCTAGAAAAACTCATGTGCCTTTCATTAACCAAGAAGAATGTGGTTCATGTGCATAGTATATTAAAGAAACGTCATCATTCTGTGTTCATGCATGATTTTCTCATAAAAGACACAAAGGGATTTCTTGGGAAAATGATATATAAGAAAATAACTTAAATATTCCAAAAATGAATGGACAGTATGATTTATTTTTAGATGAGGGAGAACACATGGTCTAACAATTTCTTTTTACAATGTGTGTGTGTGTGTGTTTTCATGATATGCACATATGCATACCACAATAGTATGTATGTAGAGGTCAAAGGACAGCTTTTGGGAATTGGTTCTCTCCTTCCCCCATGTGGGTTATGAGAGAAGAACTCAAGTCATCAAGTTTGGCAGCAAATGCCTTTATCCAATGTGCCATCTCACCAATGTATAATTTCTTTTCAAAATAATAATTTAAAAAGACAGAGTTCATAAGACACATGTGATTTTTTTCCCAAGGTCATACTAGAAAACGTTAAGGTGAGAATTAAGTTTAATTGTGCATAGTTTAGTATTGTCTTCTTTAAAATCTATCTTCCCTAGTGAATTAAAAATCTAGTGGGGGATTTTATTGTTTAAAATAATAAAGCTAGAAATCAGGTCTGAAAAACAAACCTTTATGTGCACAGAACAATGTTCAAGTATGCAATTAGTGCATACAATATGGAAGAGATAAAAATTTAGATTCTCCAAAGACCTTCATTCTTCTTTTTTTTTTTTTTTTTAAGGGAGAGATATAGCTTTTTTTTTTCATTTTAAATCTCAAATAAGACATGACATGCTGGAATGTAGAGGTTTTCACTAAAAGCTTTTTTATTATTATTTCTATAAAACCCTTTAAGCAGAAAGAAATCAAACTTCTTTCCTAGGAAAACTCTTTTTATAACATCAAAAAGAGATAAATCTACAAAAGCAAGAAAAAAAAACTGTCAAAGGAGATTGTCATAGCAACCAGATAAGAACAAACTCGATGCAGAAAGCAACCTGATTATTTCTTCTTTCTAATCAAAATTACATATCATCAAGTTCTAAAGCAAAACAATTGAAAAAACAGAAAAAGAATCTTAAAGTACACCATAGGCACATAAATGTTTATTAACTCTCTCCACACCATTATTTGTTAAGATGGCAATAGAAAGCACGTGTTTATGGCCTTTCTAACTTTGTCTATTCATTTTGTTAAATACACTTAAAACCACTGACAACTGATAATTATTTTGTGGAGATATTTTCAGAATTAATTTACTTTTTAAATTCCTATGCAAAACAGTTCTTATTGTCTCTTGGTAGTTTTAACTCAAGTAACTGCAACATTTATCTGCAATCAGTGTTTTATGGGCAATTTATACTTGCTTTTAATGCTGTCCTGTTGACTTGTTTCTGGAAAACAGTGTGTTGTTTATAGGTCTAGTTGTAACCTTCTACTCTTGGAGAACTCATTGTAACAAAGCATGGGACTGATACAGACCCAGGTCAAGGCAACTTCCCCACCTCCTTCCAGCAGTTTCACCTCTGGAGAAATGGGAAGGCATGTAAGTGCACAGACGAATGACCTCCACAACACAGACTGTAACTTTCTACAAAGCCGAAATGCAGCAGCCATATTTCTTGCATTGGAAGATCATTGCCGACCTCTTCAACTCTGGTAAGTTAAGAAGGATGTTAGGTTATCCTAAGGGCCCCTGGGCACAAGCTTGCAAATACTCTGAAATAAAGTGCTACTGCTGAAAAAAAAAAAAAAAAAGAATACTGTTCCTTCTAACAACCAGAAGAAAAAAGTTAGCTAGAAATCCTATGCACATAAATACTCATGATTTACAAAATAAACTGTTGTGAAGATATCCTTTTGACCTCTTTCTTCCCAAGTGAAAGAAATTTTCCAGTTCATCCCAATAGCCAATTGAAAGCTACTGCTTCCAACAGGATATGACTTGCTCAAGGTATGAACAAGAAAGAATAGACTTTTCACTCTCCAGTTCCTTAGGACACATTCCGAGGTGCTTCTGGATAGCAATGGAAAGTTTATCCTTGGCATCGTGAAGTAGCATGCCCACAGTGCTAATCACTGGGTGTCTTTATTAATGAGTTTTTACTTTATTAATAAGTAAACCTAACTATCTCCTTGCAGCTTCAGTGGAACTCAGAAACACAGCCTGCTACCACACAGAGAGAAACAAAAGGTGAGTAACCAGCCACCGGGTGGGACAAACCACTCTCTAGGCCCTCCATGCCATGGCAAAACCCTGGGCCCCTCCCCCACCTGTATCTGCTTCTCACACCAGCCAGGAGAAGAATTTTCTGCAGGTAGGCTGCTCTATTACCCCCACCCAGAATGTCAGACCCTGAAAGCTGCAAGTCTCGCCCCACACCCTAACCCTCCTATCCCCCTGCAACCTCACTGGAACTCTGAAACACATTCTGCTACTACACAGACAGGACAAAGTGGTGAGTGACCAGCCACCTGGAAAGACACCCCACTCTCTAGGCCCTCTATACTGGGGCAAAACCCCAGACCCTTTCCCTACCTGCCTCTTCTATAGCCAGGCATCAGGTGAGTTTCCTGCATATAGGCTGCTACAAAACCACTGAGACACACACAGCGACAGCACAGAGCAGATGAGGAACAGTTCCTAAGACACAGAAAGCCACTGCAAGAATTGGAACAAGATGCAAAGACACTGCTGGCATCAATTGAAGGAAGAGATGGGTATGCACCAATGCAAGATTTTATCCAACAACCCAAAAAGCAACATGGTAACACCAGGACCCAGTGGTCAAACATCAGGAAGATTCGATCACCATAACCCAGAAGAAGAAGAAAAAAAAACGATTTTAAACATAACTTTATGAAGATGATAGAGACCATTAAAAAGGAAATGAAAACCTCTTAAGGAAAAGGAAGAAAAGACAAACAAAATACTGGAAGAAATTAGTAAAACTCTCAAAGAAACCCAAGAAAGTTAAGAGAAGACAATCAAACAGGTGAAGCAAACTGTTGAAGACTTGATGTCTGAAATAGAGGTAATAAAACACACACACAAACGGTGGGAATTATGGATGTGGGAAATCTGGGTAGATGAACAGGAACTACAGAGGCAAGCATAACCAACAGAATACAAGAGATAGAAGAGAAAATCTTGGGAATTGAACATATAATAGAGGAAATCAATTCATAGGTCAAAGAAAACATTAAATCCAACAAATTCTTAGCACAAAACATCCAGTACATCTGGGAAACCATGAAAAGATCACACCTAAGAATAATAGGGATAGAAGAAGAACTCCAGCTGAAAGGCATAGAAAATATATTCAACAAAACCAGAGAAGAAAACTTTCTCAGCCTAAAGAAGGCTATCCTTATGAAGGTATAAGAAGCTTACAAAACACCAAATAAACTGTATCTAAAAAGTCCCCTCACCATATAATAATAAAATTAAAATCATACAGAATAACAAAAAACTATTAAGAGCTGCAAAGGTAAAAATTCAATAATATGTGAAGGTAGACCTATCACAGTTCCACCTGACTTCTCAATGGAAACCATAAAAGCAAGAAGGTCCTACTGCAGAGGCTAAGTGACAATAAATACAAGCCAAGACTATTATACCCAGAAAAGTTTTCAAACACCACTGATGGAGAAAGCAAGATATTCCATGACAAAACCAGATTTAAACAATACCTACCTTTAAATCCCACCTCACAGAAATTACTATAAGAAAATCCCCAACCCAAGAAAGCTAACTGTACCCACAAGAACACAGGCAACAGATAACCTCACACCAACAAAACTCTAAGAAGGGAAACACACACACTACCACTGAAAAATAACAATAATTAACAATCACTGGTCACTAATACCTCTTAGTATCAATGGAATCAACTCACCTATAAAAAGACTCAGGCTAAGAGAATGGATATACAAACAGGGTCCAGCCTTCTGCTACATACAAGAAACACACCTTAACCTCAAAGACAGACATTACCGCAGAGAAAAGGGGTAGGAAAAGATTTTCCAATCAAATGGACCTAAGAAACAAGCAGGTGTAGGTATCCTGTTATCTAGCAAAATAGACTTCAACAAAAATCAGGACACTTTATACTCATAACAGGAATAATGCATCAAGATGAAGCCTCAATCCTAAACATCTATTCCCTAAATACAAGAGCACCTACATATGTAAAAGAAACATTACTAAAGCATAAATTGAACATTAAACTCCACACACTAATAGTAGGAAAATTCAACACCCCACTCTCCCCAATGGGCATGTATACCAGACAGAATCCTAACAGAGAAATAAGAGATTTAACAATATCATGACTAAAGTGGAATTAACAGAATCTACGGAACATTCCACCCAAACACAAAAGAATATATCTTCTTCTTAGCACCTCATTGAATCTTTTCTAAAATATACTCAGTAACAAAGCAAACCTCAACAGATAAAAAATTTGGAGTAATGTCCTGTATCTTATCAGATCACAATGGTTTAAAATTAGAATTCAACAATAGCATTAATTTCTGAAAGCCCACAGACATATGGGTTAAACAGTGCCCTATTGAACCACCCCTGGGTCAAGGAAGAAATAAAGAAAGAAATTAAAGACTTCCTAGAATTCAATGAAAATGAAGGCACAACATACCCAAACCTCTGGGACACTCTGAAAGCAGTGCTAAGAGAAAAGTTCATAGCACTAAGTGCCTACATAAAGAAAATGGAGAAAGCTCACACTAGTGACTTAACAGCACACCTGAAAGCTCTAGAACAACAACAACAACAAAAAAGACTCATCAAAAAGGAGTAGAAAACAGGAAACAATGAAATTGAGAACTGAAATCAACAAAATAGAAACAAAGACAACAACACAAAGAATCAATGAAACAAAGAGCTGGTTCTTTGAGAAAATCAACAAGATACACAAACCCTTATCCAAACTAATCAAAAGACAGAAAGAGAAGATCCAAATTAACAAAATCAGAAATGAAAGGGGGGACATAACAATAGACACTGAGGAAATCCACAGACTCACTAGGTCATACTTTGGAAACTTGTCCTTCACAAAATTAGAAAATGTAAAAGAAATGGACAATTTTCTGGATAGGTACCACATACCAAAATTAAATCAAGACCAGGTAAATAATTTAAATAGAACTACGACCTCAAAGAAATAGAAGCTGACATCAAAAACTTCCCAACCAAAAGAAGCCCAGGGCTGGATGGTTTCAGTATAGAATTCTATCAGACCTTCCAAGAAAAGCTAATAACTATGCTCCTCAAAGTGTTTCACATAATATAAACAGAAGGAACATTGCCAAACTCTTTTTATGAGGCTACAGTTATCCTGATACTAAAACCATACAAAGACTCAACCAAGAAAGAGAATTACAAACCAATCTCAGTCATGAACATAAATGCAAAAATATTTAATAAAATACTGGCAAACCATATCCAAAAAAAAAAACATAAAAAAATCTCCCACTATGATCAAGTCAGCTTTATTCAAGAGATGCAAGGATGGTTCAACACATAAAAATTCATCAATGTAATCTACTATGTAAATAGACTGAAAGAAAGAAACAATATGGTCATCTCATTAGATCCAACACCCCTTCATGATAAAGATCTTGGAGAGACACCAGGGATACAAAGAACATATCTAAACATAATAAAAGCAATGTATAGCAAGATGACAGCCAACATCAAACTAAATTGAGAGAAACTCAAATGTACAGAAAATGTTACAAATTTACATATACTTACATTTTTCTTTAAGAAATTGAAAGTCACAAATCTTATGTGTCAAGTTTTGCTAAAATATTTAGTCTTCTTGAAGACATAAAACCATATAACATATTCTACAGATCACAAAATCATCACTGAATACTTTATCCAAACACTTCATTTTAAACACAAAGTATCTGAATGTATGTGTGTTTGTCTCCACCATCTTTTTACGTTTAAGTTTTTAAAAGTGGCTTGCTATGGTTTTGACTGATGCATTTCTTGGATTGTACCAATATTACATTCAAGCTTCCTAAAATCACTACAGAAGGAAAAAAATACCCACAATAAATGTAGTTCTTTTTTCCATAAATGGCCATAGTATTGTTGGTGATGTTTAATTATATCTATCTTTTCTCTTTTTAAAAACATTTATTTATTTATTTATTTATTTATTTATTTATTTATTTATTGCATGCCAATACCAGTTCCCCCTTCCTCTCCTATCACTATTAAACCTGTATTCTCTTCATTTTTAACATGCACAGTGACTTGCTATGGACTTTAACTTGTAAAAGTGATCCAAATATTCATGTACTCTTAGAAAAGAGGCCTAGACTGGTTGTAGTTTTTTAATGGTCTTGCCCATATGGCATGGTAATACTAGGAAAAATACACATGGATCACCTATAAGGCCCCTGCCTTGGTACTCTTCCCTGTTTCCAGAGGATGGAGAAGACCAAAGTGCCAATACTGCTAATTTATAGTCATTCATACCTTTAAATGTAATCACTGCAAAGCCTATTCCAGAAACTACAAACATACAAAAATATTTAGAAAACACACCCTTAAAATTTTCTTCTTTGGTTGGAGAAATGCTCATTTTTAAGAGTACTTGTTGAACTTGCAAAAGGCCCAGTATTATAGAAAGTTAATTGGAGATGTGGTACATTTGCTTATGTTATGGAATATTTGCTTAATGATGTAAGAATGTGTTGCATTCTTTTATGTTGCTCTTGTTTAACTCTGTGAGGCTGTGTTACTTTCCCTGTCCAAAACACCTGATTGGTCTAATAAAGAGCTTAACAGCCAGTAGTTAGGCAGGAGAAAGGACAGGTTTGCTGGAAGACAGGACTATAAATAGGAGGAGGAATCTGGGAAGGGACGACCAAGGGGAGCAAAAAAGAAAGAGAGAAGGACATCAGGGTCCATCTACCCAGTTACACAGCAAGCCATGGAATAAAATGTAAGGGAAGGTAAGTAGAATAGACAAAGATAAAAGCCCAGGAACCAAAGATGGCTGGGATAATTTAAGTTAAGAAAACTGGCTAGAAACAAGTGAAGCTAAGACCATGCATTTATAAAAAAATAAAAATAAACTTCCATATGATTTATTTGACAACTAGGTGATAGGCCCCCAAAGAGCAAAGAATCAAAAGAATAAAAGAAAAAAGAAAAAAAAAACTATAATCAGTTTTTTGGCCCCAGCACCCACAAGGTAGAAATCCATTCTTGGTGGACAAGCTGCCGAACAGAGACAAGCCAAATGCTTTTATGTAAAATTATAGCGTGGCCTTGCCAAGAAAATAGTCAAATGAAGAAGCAGCCTGTCCGTATGACCTAGAAAACTGTTGCCTCATCTTCCCATAGATGACACAGCAGTGCTTTCCAACTCAGTTAAATCCAGAAGTTTGTTAGAAGGGACTGAACATCCTCAGAATTCTCAGAGAAAAGTCCTTCCCTAGGTGGGTGGGTGAAAGGTGTGGCTGACACAAGAACCTCATGATTCCCACACTCGCGCATCGCAGGCTTCGTGACCCAAGAAGGAAGTCTTGTTCACTGTAAGAGCCGTTCAAGAGTGTTCAAGCCGCTCTGTGCTTGTTTTCATACGTGCCCTCAGGAAGTCCTGATTGTACAACAGTTTTCTGAGGACTTTATTTTCCCAACTTACAGCATCACAATGAAACACATTCTTCAGATAACATGGAAGAGCCATGCAAAGTGTGTGTGCGTGATTTTCATTTCACAATGAATAATTATATTTTGTGCAATTTTTGTCTGATTTAATCATCTCTTAATTTCACAGGAAAAACACTATGATGACTGAAACCGGTCTCCTTAATTGGCCTATGTGGGTGAAAATCCTGGTTCTACTTTTGACTATTTCCAGTTCTCTTGGTGCCTTTTGTATGATTCCTAGAAGTATAGTGTGCTGTTTCTCTTGGTTAGGTAACTAAAACCATCGCAGGCCAGTAAAAGAACACCCAGCAACTGCTCCCCTGCTCCTGAAATGCCCTAAAGAATTCACTGGGGCTGCTAGTATTCCAGTTTAATTCCCCCACTGGTCCTTTAAACCCACCAGAGTGACAAGTGTCGAAAGGGCAAGTAGCCAGGACCATGTGTAGATAGTGCCCTCTTGGGATCAAAGGGAATAATCAAATTTGTTTTTAAAAACTACTTGAGGAATTTGGAAAGGGAAGACATATGAAAAACCGGGGACATAAATCCCACAGTTGTTGTTTATCATGGACCCCACTCGGGAAGCAGGGTGTGCAGGCCAGTGAGCCACAAGATTAAGTTGAAAGCTATGCTTTGGTTTAAGAAAATAAATCAACTGAACAGTCTCAATGTGGTTTTCACAGGGATGGGGAAAGCTGATTTGGATTGCAACAAGAAAAAGAAAACAAAATTTACAACCACAAAAAAAAAGTGAAAAAATTCAAGTCTGGCACAAGGAAACCAAGAATTCTGTAAACAGTTCACAATTCGGGTTCATTCATTTTGCTCAGTCTATGAGGACCTATAAAAAGGGGTCCATAAAAAAAATCTCTCCCTTTCCTCATCCCCATTGCTTCTTGCTAATATATTGCTATATTGCTGTTTTTCCCTTTGGACCCATCTGTCTTTTATTCTGAATAGCATATTTACTATGGGTTAGGCAACCACTAGGTACTTCTGCTTAAGATCAGGCAGGGATCTTTTTATTTACTAATAATCTGATATGACATTTTGGTTAGTTAATTCTTACTGCAGGTTTTTTTTTGTTTGTTTGTTTTTGGTTTTTTGTTTTGTTTTGTTTTGTTTTGTTTTAACCTAGGCTCAGTAATTCAGCAGCAATTTTTTGGAAAGGAAAAATATACACATCCTTTTATTATGCTTTGATCTTTCAAAGTCTATAATCTTAAATTATTGTTTTTTAAATGGTTTTGTATTTTTTCTCTGTAGCACATGGATGCTTTCTACTAGATTTATGCATTGTTCATATGAGGCAAAAAAAATACCTCAATAAAAACAATTGACTCAGTGAATGTGCAGTAGCTATAGGAATGTAATGTGGCAGGCTGAAGTCAAGTTTTAGAAGTATATCTGTTTTCCAAATTATTCCTAGCATTTGAGGCCTTATTCACAGCACAATTGTTTTCTCCTGTGACTTGACTGTGAATAAAAAAGCAGAGGGGAAATAAAAATACATATTATACGCATATTAAAATTAGAATACATAACGAAATCTTCAGTTTGAGCAGTAAATTGTATAACAGGAAGAAGACGATTAGGTATTGGAGTGCCTGCACATTAGGTACAAAGTTCTGCATTGGATCAGATGGTCAACGTCGTTTGTGACTATGTATAACATAGAAAGAACAAAGCCATCTTCTCTCATCTGAGTCTCTAACCCAAAAATATATCTAGAGACCGAGGAAATGGCCCAGAGGGTGAAGACACTTGTCACTGAGAGTGATGATCTGACTTCAACCCGTGGAGGTGGGAGGAGAGTGCCAATTCCCTTAAGTTATCCTAAGACCTCTGCATGTGTGCAGTAGACACACTTAGATATGTTCACACTTAGATAACACGTGATAGGTAGATCCATAGATAGACCCATAGATAGATAGACAGACAGACAGACAGACAGACAGACAGACAGACAGATAGATGATAGACAGATAGGTAAGCACACAGACAGGGAGAGGAAGAGAGAGATGGAGATGGAGAGATGCCTCAGTGGGTCAGTAAAAGCAATAGCTGAACAAGCAAATGAGTTCATATTCAAGTTCTCATGTAACGCCAGGTGGGACCACGTGAAGCCCCCCACTACCCAGTAGCCCAAGTCTTATGAGGGTGAACACAGGATCAGTGGGACTTACTGTATGCGAGTCCAGATCCAGATTCAGTAAGTAACCCCATACTGCAGGAATAAGGTGTAAAATGGTAGAGAAGGCCACTCCGTGTCCTTCTTTGCCCTTTTAGGTGCACACACAATCATGCAGATCTGTGCAGATCCACACATACACTCAGATATAAACACACTATATGAATAAATAATTTTATGAAAACATTTCCCATGGGAGCCATTGCAGTGATCACGACTGAGAAATGTGACTATAGAAACTCAAACTATGTGGAGAAAAATCTAAGACATGTGCACTTCACAGATCTGTGACTGTTTCCTCTCCTTACATATGTGCTATGTGTCATCTCTTTGAGTTATAGAACTTGCCAAATCAAATAAAAATTAATGTGCAAATATTTTTTCCTTTAAAACACTAAATTGCTATAGTAAATAACATCACAGTAATCAGTTGTAGATAATTGCTCTGGATAAGTTTTGGAATATTTTAGGCTCCTAAATCCTATTTGGAAGTCATGATTACAAGCATCAATGTTGAATGTTAAATTTCTCTATACCAGTTTCTCCAATATAGTGTTCGGGATATTACAAATTGTTCATTTGGGCAGCCAGTGCAAGTACGTTCACAGCCTTCGCTTCTCTCCCCATGTCTACCTGAAAGTATTAGCATTCAAAGTCAAACCGCAAACCAGTCAGTCACTTTGTCAAGCCCCAGTCCCAGGGGCTCCCCCAGCTGCCATCCCCATCTCATGCTGCACACCATTCCACAGTCCTGCTCTGTTCTTTAAACTAGTGGGTCATGAAACCTCTTCTCTGTAAAAGCCCAGAGTTCTCCCAGCCACCTCTTTATCTAAGCAAGAGCACCCCTGACTCGCCTTCTGTGTGATGTTTCTATATTGATAACCATACATGTATACTGCAGTGATGTGTCCTCTGAGCGTGAAGGTACTCTGGCAGGGCTTCACCCTAGCCTTTTTTATACTCAGATCTGTGCATGGACAGAATGATGGGTGTCCAATTAGCAGAAATGGGAAAATTTCAAATAGCACCTAAAACTGTGATGAGAGAATTCTCCCCCAGGAAGGCTTCCAGAAAAGAAGGAGGGAGAATCGTACATATGTATGTATGCACGCATGTATGTACTATGGAATATGTATATGTATATGCATATATTGTGTGTATATGAATATATGCACATATGAATATATTATATATGTATAAATCCTAAGCATAAATGTTTCGATGCTCACCAAAATCTTGAAAATCTAGTCTCCTTCTCTTTGTTTTCTTCTTTATGAAAGGGACATCAAAATCTTTGATGGATTCCAGCTTATCCACTTACTATAGTTCGAGTCTCCATACTTGTCCATCTAAAATTCTTATCTAACATCCAAAATAATTATATTTGACAAGACCCTAGGAGGTCTTTTACATCATGAGATCAGAGCCTTCATGAGTGGAATCAGTGATCTTAGAATAGGGCTGGGGTAAGCTAGCAGGGATTTTCCCTTCTGCTTCCCACCACATAAAAATGTAGCACAAACTCTGCCACAAGGGATGCAACAAGGAGGACCTCAACAGACCCTTGGTGTGGGAAGTCCTTCTGTATATATGTTGCTTTTATTGGTTAATAAATAAAGGTTCTTTTGGACAATGGCTTAACAGAGTAAAGCCAGGTGGGAAATCCAAACATAGATGTAGATAGAGAGTAGGCAGTGTCAGGGAGAAGCCATATAGCCACTACAGAAGACAGATGCCTCTGCGAGAGCATCCTGAAACTTTGCTGGTAGGCCACAAGCTTGTAATGATGCACGAATTAATGGAGATGGGTTAGCTTAGGATACAAGAGCTAGCTCGAAATACACTTAAACTATTGTCCAAACTGCATTGCAAATAATATTGTTTCTGTGTATATTTCATGTCTGAGCAGCCAAGAACGAACAAACAGCCTCCAGCAACAAACCCTGAGTACTAATACTAATATCTTGGACTACAGTCTCTAGAATTATGAAAGATATGTTTAGTTTCTTATAAGTTACCAGGCCCTAGTCATTTTGTTGGAGCAGCACAAATGCAGAAAGAGACCACCTCTTTAGTCCCAAGTGCCAGTTAGCTTCCACAGACTGCACAGTCTGTGTTGTTTGCATTCCATTTTCCCCTTTAATATTTCACTACTGCCTGTAGAAAATCCCACACACAACTGTAAGTACACATTTTATCAGATTTCATATCTAGAAAACATTTCTACACTAAATACATTTCATCTCAAACTTGTTACCCTGTTATGTTGTCCTGGTTACCAAGTAAGGAATTGAGATTAAATAGGAATTCAACATCTTTCAATTGGATAATAATAAATCTGGTAACAACAGGACATAGTCATAGATATAAAGCCAGGAGAGCTGAGGCTATCTCATATACAATCAGGTTTGATGGGAAAATCAAGGAGAAATTAAAAAGCAAACTACTAAACTAATCAAGTGGGCCATGATGCAAGTAAACAGAGAGCAAACTCCCATAGGAGTGTAACAACCATGGGTATAGCAAGTGACTGTATATTTTTGACTTTGTAGAAAATAAACTGCCTTTGAAATGAAAAAATAATGGCTGAACCCATATGATCACATCCATTAAATGTAATTATTTCTTCTTCTCTTCTTGATGCTTTAACAAGATCATTTTCTTTTGCAATTATTTATGACTCCTCTCCCAAATATTATATACATTGGCAATTTTAGGGAACGTTTACAATTATTACACACAGAGCAGTTGGACAGTGACATACAGCTGTGAAAACAGCACTTTATATGCTGAGGCATTGTGGCATATGATCAGAAGTCTGTGGTAAGCCTAGAGTATACATTCAGACTGGAATGCACAAGAATGCCATGAAGAGGAGAGAGAAAGAGAGAAGGCAAAGAAAGAAAAAGAGGAAAGGAGGAAATGAGGGAGGGTGGGAGAGAGGGAAGGAGGGAGGGAGGCAGAAGGGAGGCAGAAAGGGAGGGAGAAAAGGAGGGAAAATAGAAGAGAGAATATCCTTGTTTAGTTGGGTTTCTGATGCTGTGATAAACAGCAAGATCAAAAGCAACGTGGGTAGAAAAGCTTTTCTACATCTCACATGTCCTGGGCCCCAATCCGTCACTGAAAGCACTCAGAGAAGGAACTCAAGAGGGAACAGAGGTAGGAACCATGGAGGAAAACTGCTTTCCGAATTGCTCCCAAGCTTATATTCAACTACATTTCTTGTACCTGCCTAGAAAATGCCACATGGCTGTGCCTACAGTCCAGCCTGGTGGAGGCTTTTCACCAACTGAAGTTCTCTATTTCCACATGACTCTAGTTTATGTCAGGCTGACAAAAACTAACCAGCATTGACCCCTTGTTAACTTGACATCCAAGCACAGCACTTCTGAGCCATCATTTATTCCCAAGAGCTCATGCTAAATAACAATATAAACACAATAAAAATGTTAAAGTCCCAGGTTTGAAAATTCCAACAAATTGAACGTCCAAGTTCTCTTTTTTTTATTTGTTAAAATATTTTATTTTATTTTTTTATATATCCTTTTTATTTTATTGAGAATAAGAAAAAAAAGTATCCGCCTCCTCCCAGCCTCCCATTTCCCTCCCCCTCCCCCC
>NW_026067944.1:8937304-8938786 GCF_014885135.2 Alexandromys fortis
GGCTGGGAGGAGGTTGAAACTTTTTTTTTCTTTTTCTCAATAAAAAATTAAAAAAAAAAAAGAAAATACAAAATCTCTTGACTCTGAACTCATAAAATTAAAAAAAAATCAAATTGTACTTTCTATTCCAGGACACAATTATAATTTATATATATATATGTAAAAACCATCCTGCACAGAAAGGATGAAGAGAGTGACCAGTCCCTTAGCTGGATAACCCAATCTCTAGACCCTAGACCCCCCCCACCACAAAACACAGGGCCCCTCCACCATCAGCACTAGCCGGCCAGAGGGCAAGCCTCCTGCATACAGGCTGTTCCAACACTCTGCCATTTGTTGTAGTAGGAGCGGCGAGGCTGCGTCCCCGGCACCTGGCCGCCTGCATGGCTAGCTTATGCCCTGAAATAATTACATGGAAACTGTATTCTTTCAAACACTGCCTGGCCCATTAGTTCCAGCCTCTTATTGGCTAGCTCTTACATATTGACCTAACCCATTTCTAATAATCTGTGTAGCCCATGAGGTGGCTTACCAGGGAAGATCTTAACCTGTGGCTGTGTCGGGAGTGAGAATCATGGCGACTCTCTGATTCAGCTTCTTTCTCCCAGCATTCTGTTCTGTTTTTTCCGCCTACCTAAGGGTTGGCCTATCAAATGGGCCTAGGCAGTTTCTTTATTAATAAGAAATCACTCCCACATAAGCCATTGGACACTGTAATCTACAAGTCCCACTCTGTCATCAAACCCACCCATCACCTGTGATCTATAAGTACCACTATGCCCCTCAAACTTTTCCATTCCTGAATACCTCAGCAGGTCCCTGAGACATAAACAGCAACTGCACAGAGCAGACCAAGAGTGGCTCCCTGAGACACAGACAACTGCAACAATTGGTCCAAGAAAGGATCTCTGAGACATTAACAACAACTGCAAGACCTGGATCAAGAGGCAAAGACACTGCCTACACCAACTGGATGAAGAGATGAGTAGACACCAATGCAAGAATACATTCAACAACCTAAAAAGCAGACTGGTAACACCAGAATCTAGTGGTCCTACAATAGGGAAACATGAACATCCTAACCCAGAAGCAGCAGAAGAAAATGACCTTAAATATAACTTTATGAATATGATAGAGACCCTTAAAGAGGAAATTTAAAAAAAAAAACAATCTTTTAAAGAAATGGAGGAAAAAGCAAAAAGAATAGAAGGAAATCAATAAACCTTTTAATGAAAGCCACAAAAAAAGAAAAATAAACAGGTGAAGCAAACAGTTCAAGACTTGTGCAGCGGTCGGATTAATTAATCGCCAGTAATTGATATTTAAACAAGTTTAATAACAAAACCAGACTCACGAAACCAAGGTTCCAGCGGAGTAGCCAGCGGAAACAGGAGAGCGAGTGGGAGGGAGCGCGCAGCACAATATATCAGTAAACATACGCCTGAGGGCAGCCCGCCCCCAAGGGGAGGGCTTATCCCTACA